>NC_135332.1:30527319-31152319 GCF_023851605.1 Tamandua tetradactyla | reverse complement strand
CCCTTCCTCCTCTCCTCACCCCCAGGCCAGGCAGGCTGCCCTCTTAACCAATCCTGGGGGGTGGGGGGCGCACATGGAGACAGGGGCTTGGTTGGGAAACCTGGCAGGGTGCCAGAGTGGAGCTGCCGAACCCATCTTCTGCCAGGTGCTTCTTGACTACACCTACTGCCTCATGACAAAGAAGAAGGGGGGGGACCTGGGGAACCCCAGTCTGCCCTAAGGGTCATTGTTCCCCAAACCTTAGTAACAGCTAGCTAGCATTTGCTCATATTCCTACTCTATGCTAAGCGCCTTGTATATGATCCTGACAACAGCCTGGGAGATGGACAGGTGGGACAGGGTCCATTTCTCTGTTGGAGAAACTAAGGCTCAGAGAGGTCAGGTCTCTGCCAAGGTCAGAGACCTAATAGGTGATAGTGCTAGGATTTGAACTCAGGTCTATCTGGAGAAGGAGTACTCTTAAGTACCAGGCTTTTCTGTCTTTCGGTTTGCTAAGACACCCCAGTGCAGTGTCTGAGAGCTGCTGGCAGCTGCAGCTCCGCCCACCCCAGCCAGCTTGGGGGGGGGGGGGGTTGGTGGTGGTGGTGGTGGTGGGAATGGGCTTCCTGCCTAGGGCTCATCCTAGGAAAAGCTTAAAGCTGTGGTCAGGAATGTGCACGCCAGAGCCAGCTGACCTGGATTTGAATCCTGCCTCCACCGCTTTACTAGCTGTGTGACCTTGGGCTAGTCACTTGACTCTCTAAGCTTCAGTTTCCTCACCTGCACGTAGGGATAACGCTACCTACACATCAGGGTTGTTGAGAGGATTAAATGGGATAATATGAGTAAAAATGCTTAACAAGGGACCCGTGTGTGGTGAGGGCTGCTCAGCTAGTGGAAGTTGCTGCTGATGAGAATGAATGCAGTGATGGGACTTACTCCCCACCTTAGCTCCTGCCCCGTCCAGGCTGCGCGCACGCGCGCGCACACACACACACACACACACCTGCCACCACTCAGACCCAGGCCACTGGCTGCACTTGCCACACTGGTTGATCCACACATATCCAGGTGCACTCAAAAAAGGAATAATTCAACCAATATTGGTTGAGCCCTTGCTATGTGCCAGGCTGTTCTGAGTGTTGGCCTAACAGGTGACCAGAGCCTAGGGAAGGAAGGCACAGAGTCTGGGTTAGTTGCTGCAGGGCCAGCAGCAGCACCTGTCCTGGAGAGGCTGGGCAAAGCAGGACGCGATCCAGGGAGGACTAGACAGGCCATCGGAGGAGAGGCCAGGGCCAGGGGATGGCGGACAAGAAGGAAACCCAGAAAAGCTTCATGGAAGAGGTGGCTTTTGAACTATGCCTTGAAAGCAGGGTGGATAGGCAGAAATGGGGGCCCAGGGAACAGGATCCCAACTTCCCTGGGGACCCTACCTGCACAGTAACTGCCCCCTCCAGGACTCCCCCAGTGAGAAAGAAAGAGGCTTGTGGAAGAACATGAAAGCATCACCCCTCTGGATCATGTTAGGGTCAAGGGTGAAAGGAGGGGATGAATTGGCCCAGAGGATCCCTAAATCCTTTCCCAGATATAGGGCTCAGAGAAGGGTTTGGGTCTAGCTACTCTTAGCCCTCAAGTATGCTGAGAGCCACCCTGATGCCTTGCGCTTGGAAAAAGAAAGCTTTCCTTGCTCCTCTTTTGTGAGTAGACACCCCCTGCCCTTCTCAAGCAGAGTGGGTAAGAAGGATAATCCCTAATTCTGTGCTCTGGAGGGGATCCCTAGGCACTAAGGGAGCTTAGAGACCACCACCACCCCCAATTCAGCTTCCATACACCATCCCACTCATCAGCGCTCCTTCACTACCACCTACTCCCTAATCCAGCAGAACCACCGCAGGGAGTCTCTGGGGAAGGCTTGTTCTGCACAGCTGGGACAGGAGCCTCCCTGCTCAGCCTTCCGGCCCCTGGCACCCAAGCCCCTGAGGTGAAGGCTCTGGCTGGCTAAGTCCAGGCCTAGTTGCATCAACCAAGCCCAGAGGGGATCACAGGGCAGAGGAAGAGAGGGGGAGAACGGAGAGGGGAGGAGAAGGGGGGTGGGGAGGCCTCAGCCAGCACCATGGCCTCTGTTTTTCCAGCTTTAATTGCAGTGTTAATCACTCTAATAAGCTGTTTACCAACCACCCAGCAGCCTGAGACCGGGAGACTCAGAAGTCAAAAAGTGCTTGGAGATGAGTTCCCTTGGTTCCAGGGAAATAGCAGGAGAAGGGTGGTGACAAGGGCTTGGTGGGGGGCTTGCGGGAAAAGGCTGGACCCAGGAAGTGGGGGGGAACTAACCTCAAGCCTCGACTGTGGCCTTCAGAGGGTCCAGCAGACATCCCACCCCGAAGCCTTGAGTTCACCCCCCTCAGGGAATCCCCTGACCTCTAGCTTGGGTCCCCTGTTCCTGTCCTTGTCCTCTGTCATTGGCTATAGTTGTGACTTCTAACTCAGGACTCTTCTCCCGCTTCTGTGAAGGCCAGGCCTGCATCTCACCTTCATTCCTTCTGCTTCCCCAGCTCATAGCACGGGGCATGAACCACACAGAGTATTTTTGCTCACCTTGGGGAGGACTGTTGGGCTGGAAGCCAAGGTCCCTAGGGGGGCAGAGCTGGGGGAGGCTGTGAAATGGGGGCACCGGGAGCTGGGGCAGGGGCCTGGGCGTGTTGACCTTCACCCCTTCCCCTGTGTCTAGCCCAGGCTGGAGTGGCGGGGTGCTCGGTGGCCGTCGAAACTGTGAATGAACAAGTAAAGTGATAGGAGATCATGGGACCCCCTCACACAATCCCTCTCTCAGAATCAGCTCCCACTCTCATCAGATGCCAACTGGGAGCCTGAGGGGGGACTGACAACCGGCTGCTGGGGGTTAAATGAGAGGACTAGAGGACAGCCCCAGCGCTGAGTCTGTACCCAATCACTGCGCCCAAACAAGCCAGGTGTTTCTCGGTTAGTCATCAGGACACCGAGGCCGAGAGAGACCAGGTGACTTGCCCAAGGTCCCCCGTGAGTGAGGACAGCAGAATGAATGCAGCAGCTCTTCTGCCTCCACCAGGCCCCATCTGGACAGGCAGGAAGTGGGCTCTCACACCCACGCTTCCTAACTGCAAGCACAAAAGTCTCCCCTAGATAAGAAGTAGCTGGATCTGGTGCTCTGAGGTCCTGCCATGTGTTTCTTCAATGGCCCAGTGGGCTTCCAGGAGGTGGGAGAATGCATGGAACCTGGCTGCTGAGCCGCGGGAGGGCCTGGGGAAGAAGCTGAGCAGCCCCAGAGGCACTAGGGAGGGGTCTGAAGTCTGGGGACTGTTCTCTGCCCAAGGTGGGGAGTCTGAAGCAGGAGGGGCTTAGGGACCCAGAGCAGCTAGGATAGGCACCCTGGAAGGAGTCTAACCTGAGGAGTGGGGGCTGGTAGGGGGCGGAGCCTCAAGGCCCAAATTCCTGGGTTGTCCCCTGGGGCAAATCGGAGCAGGATGGGAAGTGTCTGCTGACTAAGCAGGGAATGGAGACTTCACGCCCTGGAGGATTAGCTGGGGTGGGGGAGGGGGCGTCCCCCCTCCCTGGGCAGTTCACTTCGCACCTGGCAAACGGCAGCAGCGTGCCCTTCCCTGAGCATTGAGGGTGCCTGGCCACGTCATGCAACGCGTGTGGCATTGTCCCCCACCCAGCCCTGGAGCCAGTCAGGCCTGCCCTGAGCTCAGGAATCACCGATGGGGGGAGGGAGACATGTCCTCAGCAGGAGAAGAGGGGTGACATGCCTGGGGTGGAGGGGCGTGGGGAGCAGGGTGTAAGAGGCATAAGAAATAGCAGGAGGCAGATGGGTTAGGAAGGAAAACAAGAGAAAATTCCTCCCAAGTACAGACTCAAGTTATCCCATGATTAGGGCAGGGAAGATGCTAACTGAGCACCTATTGTGTGCCAGGCCCTATACCACACACTTTCACACGCACGGTCTCATTTAATCCTCACAACTGCCTGGCCAGGTCAGTGCCATTAATATTCCTTTTCATAGGTGAGACAGTTGAGGTTCAGAGATGTTCAATTACTTCCCGCAGTTCACCCACTGAATTCAAAGAAAGGTCTGGCATTCTGATTCCCTGGCCCACCGGCCTCCCCTCACCCTATACTCTGGAATGGAGAGAAGGAAGGAAGAGTGCCAGGTTCTGCCTCTTTTCTTTTTCCCAGACCTGCTGTGTGCCCTCAGAATACCTGGATTGCCAGTCCCTGAATTAGAACACATATGTCCAAACATCCAGGTACACGTATGCACACACTCGGCTCAAACCCCAGCTTCAATACTTGCTAAGCTGTGTAACCTCAGGTAAGTCACTTGCCCTCTCTCAACCTCACTTTCCCTCCTCTATTAAACAGAGTCAATCATATCTATCTTGCTAAACTATTGTGGAAATTAAATGAGATAACACAAAGGGCTTAGCATAAATGGCACAATGATGGAAACTGTATTAATAGGGATAGAAGAAACCAGCCTGTGGGCAGGTAGTTAGTCCTCAGTTGGCTTGGGGAGTTCTAGGCTCCTTAATGGGTCTAAATGTGACCTCTCCTTCTCATGGTGGGAGATTTCATATGGAATCCCTCCCTTTACTGGGAGAATTATTCCTTTATTCACCCCTAAATTGGCCATGTTGCAGATGGGATGGAAGGATGGCCACCCAGAACCAAGCCTTGTCACCAAAAGAAGGGAAGATGGCAGAAATTAATTTCCTTCAGGTACTGATCAGCTAAAGAGCTGCTATTTTTTGTCTGTTATAACTGCAGTATTTTTCCTTTTTATTGCTAGACTAGAGAACACCTACTGATGTCTTACATTTATCTTGTATCTAGCCACTATACCAAAATTCTCCCAATTCAGGAAAGTTTCTTTTTTTTCTAGAGTCTATCAAGTTTTCTAGATATGCAATCAGATGTCAGTAAAAATAAATAATTTCATCTCTGATAGGTTTGTTTGATTGTGTGTATGTGTGTGTGGTGGGTTTTTGTTCATTTTGCCTGGTGGCAGTAATTCCAGGTTCACAGAGGGGTAATGTATTTTTGAGTGAAGAAGCCGGGGGCCTTGTCTGCCTCTGCATTAGCTCTGACAGAGCAGATGCTGCATGTTCTCACCTCTCCAGGAGTTTTCCCACCCCCTCCTGGGAGTCCAGTCGGACATCTTCACCCTTTGGCCAACCTGCCTCCTGCACAACTTCCCCCCTCAACACAAAGCAGCTTCTGCTAAGCCCATCAACCATGATGCTTGGTGTCTGGGGGAGACAGTCCAGACTAGGGCTCTGCTTATAGGGAACTCCCAGCCCCCAAAAGAGGCTTGGTGAAAACAGGGGCTCCCAAGCAAAGGAGGCCAACAGAGGAACAGAGGTACTTGCATGAGATCCCTGTGGACAGAGATATGCTAATAACTAAACCTTGCTGATCCTCACTGTGTTATAGGACTTTAGTGTTTTAACTCACTTAGTCTTCACAACTCTATGAAAGAGCTGCTATCAGAGTCCTCATTTTCCAGATGAAGAGGGTAAGATGCAGAGAGGTTGAGAAACTGGCACAAGGTCACAGAACTTGGGCCTGAGCTTGGGCCATCTGGCTCTGGAGCCCTCTCCTCTTCACTGCTGGGCGGTATGCTGTGGGCCAGAGGGGGACACAGGTGGATGGGGGAAGAGGGACACTTCCAGCACCAAATCAGTAGGGCCAGGGTGAGTCACCACATCTCAGGGCACACCTAGTGCATTTCACAACTTACCAAGGGGGCTCTCTCTCCCTGTCTCAATATCTGAGGCATCATTTTTAGCATTATCCCTACTGCACAGGTGAAAAAATAAAAGCCCAGAGAGGGGCTTTATCTTTGACTCACCCAAGGCCTCTCAGCTGAGTGTCTGTGTTCCAGGATGCAACTTGTGAAGTGTCTCTGGAGGAGGAGGCAATTGTGTAAAGTTTTTCAAGGAGGCAGGGGGCTTATTTCCCACTGATAGGATGGGGCTGCCAAGGGGCTGTGTGGCGGTGGATGGAAGGGGGGTGGAGGGGGGCTACCCAAAACCCGGGATGGAGTCCCAGAACAGAACTCAGGCTTTGGAAAGGAGGCAGGAGGGCACGAGGAGACGAGCAGAGACCAGGGCTCGTGAGGAGTGGAAGAAGCCAGTATCGGGGGATCCAGTTGATCCCCCTGGGCTCGGGGAATGTGACGGGAGCCCCGCAGAGGCTTGTCAGGAACCTCCCGCAGTCTGGCTCCCCCCAGGATCTGTTGGAGCAAAGAATTCCCGGTGGCTCCTGAAGCTCAGAGGAGGGGTTTGCAGCAGGCCCAGGCTTGCGCAGACATTGAAAGCAGCTCCTGGGTCCAGCCCAGAGGAGTGGTCTGGTCGCTGTGAAGCAGGCGTCGGGGGCAGGGGGCAGGGCCCGGCCAGGGGTCACTAGCCCCCATCTGCTCTCAGCCTAACCCCAGATACAAAGCCCCTCCACCCCAAAGAGGGGAGAATCACCAGGACTGAGGGGAGGGCTGAGCAGGCAAAGGGAGAAACCACTCCAGGGGGAGCGGCCAGTGCCCTGCTTGGCATCCCCGCCTGAATGAGGAGTGAAATGAAATCCGCTAATGTGCAAAACCGAACAGGAAAGGTGACTGTGGGGGTGGGGGGGGGGGGAGCTTCTAAGCGGAGGGGCTTCCTGAGCACAGGGGGAAGAATAAAGACCCACTGGGAACCCCCTGAACTAAGTGGGGTGCTCCCGCCTCATTATCTGCCCTGTATATTCTCCATCAGCTTGAGGGGAGAGTAAGGGACAGCCCGCAGGCCAGCGTGGGACTGCCTCATGCTAGCCGAAGGCTCTTCCTTAGATCTGACCCCAAATTCAACCCAAACTCTTTCAGACAGAGCAGAGAGGAATAGATTCCACATATACTCCATTAAGAGTGGCACCTCCCCTGGAAATGAAGTAATCGTCCCATTTAGGGCCAGAGAGTCTGAAGGCCTGGCAGTGTGTGGAGATGAAGGAGAAATCATGATATTCGGAGGGAAATCAGGGCCAGCTCCTTCCCCCTTCCTGGGCTGGCCAGACATGCCCCCAGGGTGCCAGTGGGGCTGGGCACCTTCGAATCATCGCTGCAGAGCTGGAAAGAGCTGCAGAAGGCATCCAGCCTGCGGGGGGGAGGCAGAGCCCTACACCCTCAGGAGTCCCCGGCCCGCTAGGGAGAATGGGCTTTGTCCTTATGAAGTCCCAGACTGGAGCGGAGACACACATACAACCCCTGTCCTCCCCCAACACACACACACACACACACACACACGCGTGCATGCATGCACACACACACACACACACAGCATGAGAAGTTATCTGAGACACAGAGAGGATAAGTGACTTGCCAAGGCCACACAGCGAGTTAGCAGCAGGTCCGGCCTTGGGCTCCAGGAGCAGTGCTTTCCTCCCCCCAGGGGCTGCAGTCGCTGTCAGGGCGGGGAGCAGAGGGCTCAGAGGAGGCGTCCCAAGGGGAAGGCCACCTCGGGCCTCCTTAGCCAGCCTTTGGGTTCCTGCGGCAGGGCCGGAACAGATGCCCACATCTGAGAGCCATGGGATATGCCAGGAAGGGCTTGGGGACAGCCACTTTTGCCAGAACCCAAGAAGAGAGGCAGGCAAGCCTTCGGGAAACAACATAAAGTCATAATAAAATTATCAGGTTTCTGTGGCCATTCAGCCTCCCCCCTTCCCCTCACCCCCCCAACCGCTCACCAGGGATATATTCCCAGAAAATAGGAGATTGAGAGCCAGAAATGGGGAGGGAGAGAATGGGGAGGCAGGGAAAGAGAGAGAATCCCACCTCACCCCTCACCACTCACACATACACACTCTCCCAAATAGGGGAGCTGCTCTGTGTATTCCTATGTACCTTTCTGTCTGTTTCTGCATATGTTTAAGTCCCTGGGCATCTCCTTGGTTCACCCCACCCCCACCCCCGCTGTGTTCCTCTCTGTGAGGATGTAACCTGCAGGAGCATTTCTCTGTGCATGTCTGTGTGCAGCCATGGGGAGGCTTCACGTATGTATGCACACGTGTACCTCTGTGTAGCTCTGCCCGCCCGCGTGTGCTGGTGTGTGCCTCTGTCTGCCTGTGCTTGCAGCCTCTTCTGTGGAAATCTGTGTGCATACTCAGTGTCCCTGTGCCTGGCTCTCTGGGACTGCTTGTCTGGTGCCTTCATGTTTTGAGGTTTGGCATGGAAGAGTTCCCCACCCTACCTCCTGCCTTTTTTTAAAAAAAAAAACCAAAACAATCTGAGCTGGGCAGGAAAGGAGGAAGGGGAGGCATGGAAAGGCGGCTCCTTTTCCTTCTCAAAGCTTTTCGACTTGAAAGGGGAGAAATAGAAATCACCCAGGGATCCACTTTCTCCCTGGCTTCCCCAGGCCCCACAGCCAAGCTGCTTAGGGAAGGGGAGTCTTGGAGGTGGGGTAGGGGGAACTGGAGCTGAAGGAAACCATCCTCTTCACCTCTCCTTGGAGTGAAAGAAACAAGGAGAGAGATGGGAGAGCACAGGAGACAGGAAAGAGAAATTCTTGGGTCAGTGAGTTTTCTCTTCCACCGTAATTGTTAAAACATTACCCACCTCCAGAATAGGGGATCCCAGGAAAAAGGGGGACTCTAGTCCCTTGGAAACCAGTCACTGATGGGGCAGAGCTTAAACGGGTCTTAGTAAAGGGCTGAAGCCCTGTCCCCACCCCTTGGCCTCGATCCCTGCCTCCTGGCCTCTTCTCGCGGCTCAGCATCATCCCTTTCCTGCTTCCACCTCTCCCCAGGCAGAATGACCCCCGCTAGGAAAGGGTTATCCCAGGTGAGCTGGGGGTGGGAAGCAAGTGCACCATGCTTCTTGGAAGAAAAAGGCACCAGAGTCCCTGAGGACAGAAAGCTGAGAGCAGGAGACTTGCCACCACTACAATGGAAGGAATTGAGATTAGACTCCAGGCAGAACTGGAAAGCATTAGAGCATGGGGGCGGGGGGCAGGGGGAGGAGAGAGTGGGTGTGTCATCGCTTTCCTTGGGAACAGGAAGGCAGGGTGCACCTTCTTTGGGCTTCCCTTTCCATCCACATCCTTGATAAGTTTGGGGACAGTTTTTGATCTCCAAGGCCTGGTCTACACAGGCGTCAGCTATCCGGCTAACATTCCATTGACTCTGGATTCAATCCCAGAGGCAAGTCCAGGCATCCAAACTCAAATGAGGTTTGGAGCTGAGTAACAGGCAGCTATGGCCATGCAGACATTTTATCGGGGATCCGCCAACTCCCCACCCCCACCCCACAGAGAGGATTAGGGGCACGGGGGAGGGGCAGCCTGTCGCTGGGGCGCTTCCCACCCCCTTCCACCCCCCCACCCATTCCTCTTCTTCCCACCTGCAAGTAATTTGGCCAATGAGAGGGCAGTTAAGATTGCAGCGTGGGATCCCTCCAGCTCTGTGTGCATTAGGTAAGGAGGGGGCTGCTGTCTGTCCCTCAGACCCCTGTGCCCTTTTTTCTCTTCACAGCAGCAAATTACTTATAATTATCTCACATTGAAAGTCTTCAGGAGCTACTCTCCAAATTGCTCTAATTGAATTAATTGAATCTCATTTTGTTGGGGGAGAAAATGGGGGGCAGCTCTTAAAATAGCATGTGCGGAGAGGGGCGGGGAGTGACCCAGACCAGATGGAAGAGAAGCCCCGAGTTGGCTTTCCTGTGGCTGAGACCCTTGTAGGTGGCAGAACGTGCCCTGGACTCCCTGTTCCCACTTCACAGTTGATTTCAGTTGCACGGTGTGGCCGGCGCTTTTGCATTTAGGACTTTGCCTGCACCCTGCTCTCCAATGGCAGTGAGCAGAGATGGGTTTGGGTTTTCCGGCCCGTTCCCCCTCCCCACCCTCAGGAGGAAGGTCTGCCAGAGGCGAGAGGTGAGTGGGGACAGCAGCAGGAACTCACCCTGGCCATGACCCCTCCCCTCCCCGATGAACATATCAGAAGCTATAAATGCCATTTATTGAGTGCTTACTATGTTCCAGGCACCGTGTCAAGCATGTTTCAAGCACTGTCTCGTTTCGCCATCACAGCCACACGTGCAGCAGAGTAAAAAATGAGGCTCGGAGAGAGGTTAGATAACTTATCCAAAGTTACCCAGCTAGAAATAGCAGAGCTCCTGCTCTTAACCACTCAAGTCTGGTTCCTCCTCTCCTACCTGACCCGGTGTTCCCAGAGGGGTGTCCTCATGGGGCAGAAACCAAAAGTCCCCCATCTACAACCCAGAATTCTGGAGGCACCGGAATGCTAGAACGGGGCACCCACCTCCTCTACTGGGGTCCCAGTCCCATCCCCACCAGGAGCCCGGGAAAACGGACCAGCTCCCAAGTGGGAAAGGGATTCCCATTTCCCCAGGAAAGAGCTGATGGGGCGAGGATGGGGGGGTGGGGGGGTGTTGTCAGCTCAGCTGGCCTCTGGCTGGGAGAGTAATTACCCTCTTTCTGCTACTTAACTTTACAACCCAGGCTGTTGTTTTAACGATGTGACTCGTGTTGGGCTGTCCAATTAATCTCGCCTTTGGAGGCTTTCCGAGATGGGGCAGTAGATCTTATCTGGGCCTGTGGAAAGAGGAGTGTGCAGCCTGCAGTGGGAGGGGCACCGCTGGCCTGAGGGCCGGTAGCAGGGGGTGGGGGGAGGGGAAGGGGGGGAAAGTCCCAAGAGGAATCTGGGGCCTGGGCCACTGAGAGCCCCGTGGAGGTGGGGGGAGGGGGCAAAGGCAGAGGAAAGCTTCCGTGGGGAGGAAGAGGCAGATTTTTCTCCTCTTGGCCCCGCCATTCCTACCCCTCGCTATTTCTGGATTTCAGCTTTGGCCCAGCCCGCGCCATCCCCGAGAGAATCCCAGAAGTGTGTGTGGTGTTTTGTTTTGTTTCGGGGGGTGGGCAATCACCGACCCACTGATGGCAGGCCTCTGGAGCTGGTGTGGAGGGCAGGGACTTCCAAGGAACGTCAGACCTCCTCTGCCTTACCCATAACCCCAGCCTGGACTCCTCTCTGGCCAGCAGGGGTCGGCTCCAGATGCCTGAGTGGGCTTTTCAGACTGGGGCAGGTCCAAAGTTTGCAGTGCCAGGGAACAGGTTTAGGCAGTAAGAGGGAAGCTTTCCACTGGAACCTTTCATGCCCGGAATTGGAGACCCTTCCCCCAACCCCTCAGGCCACACCAACCTGGATTCCCTGAATTACTCTGCCTGTGTCCTCAGCCCCCTCCCACTCTCCTGATCCCTTGGGCCCTACGTGTGTGTGGGGGTGCTGCAGCCGTGAATCTGTGGCTGGGCCCAGCTGCTCCTTGAGCTGCCCACCCTCTCTCCAGCACTGCTGACCCATCAGCCCAATCTGAATTGGGACTCCTTGACTATGCCCCCACTGCCCCCTGTATTTCCCTTCAGACTGGCACTGACCACACAGGCTGGCCTCTTTGTCTGGCTCCCTGTTAGCCCGTGAGCCCCCAAGGGCAGAGCCTGCCCTGGTCACCTTGGTATCCCCAGGATCTAACACAGAGCAGAGGCCTTCCATGTGCCTGTTGCATGGAGGAGGAAAGTTCCAGTTCCTTCTGGGGTTTTCCTTCTCCTCCCCCTCTCCCTTCCCCTTCATGGGCCTGGGGGTCATTCCACTACCAAGCAGCATACTTTTAGCAGGGTAGGATTTAACTGGCTCAGTGGGCATGCCTCCTCCCCCGGGGAGCAGGGGCTCTCCCTGGGCTGAAGGTGAGGCACAGGGGGCGGCAAGGTACTTGACTCCTTTGGAACTGGGCCAGTTAAGAAATTGCTGGAAAGCATCACTCAGACCTTGGTCATTCCTACCGTGAGCATCTGCTGGCTTCATACTGGAGCATATAAAACTACGGAAGTTATTAGAGCATTCCAGAGCCACAACCACAGAGCTAAACTAGAATCCAGATCCTCTGACTCCTGGTCTAGGGCTCCTCTTGGAAGAAGTCAGACCCAAAAAGAAAGAGAGAAACAAGAGATGAGCGATCAGCCCTCACTCCTGAGACGTCAGACAATAAACACACCTCAGAGTCAGGGCCTAGGGTTTTGTATAAACTTTAATCGTTGGAATCTTATGGTGTCAGGGGATGTGAGAGTTTGGATGATGCTGTCAGATTGGCTGGAAGGCAACAAGCCAACCCACTCAAGCCCTAGGAAACTTATAAATATGAGCAGTTTGTTCCTTTGGCCTGAGATAGCTGTGAGCAGCTGAACTGCCAGGCCTACCCTCACCTAATCTGGGGGTGTGTGTCCTTGCACTCATCCACAGACCCTGTTTGTCTCCATTTCCCCAAAGTGGGTTTCTGAGGGTGTGTATGATGTGGGTTGTTAGGTACTAGGGGTAGAGGAAGAGGAGAGGATAGGTTCTCAATAAATACCTGTGGGATAATATGGATAACTGAATCTGTTATCTATTCAACATGGGTAGACATGGGGGAAAGAGGACTTTTTAGGGAGGAGGGCATAAATTACCCATAGGCCACAAACTCAATTCTCAGCATCCCTTCTATCTCACAGGATGCAGCAAACTCAGAGGTTGGGAACTGATATGGTCTGGTCAACTCTGAAGATTCTGGATACTCACTTCCTCTTTTGTTCACAATGGGTGGGCCTTGTTTCAACCCCCATTCAGCACCCCCATACAAAGGGAGAAAAATATTGAATATTTCTTGCTGGTTTTGACCCATACCGTGGGGATGCTGCAGTCCTTTTAAGGGGGTGTCAAGGTGAGGGTTCCAGAGGTAGTCTAAACTCCAGCCAATGACTCTATCTCCAGAGCCTTCATCCAGTTGGAGGGAAGTTGCTCAGTCCACATTGGGGCACGGGGGAGAGGGTGTCAGTGGGTAAGGATGAAGTCCTTGATTCAGCTTTTGGCTTAGGGGTCAAGGAAGACAGGACTCCATCCCATCTCCCTTTCTCCTCTAGCTCCTCAACCTCCAGAGAAAACACATCTGGAGCTGGTTTCCTGTCAGCACAGAAGGGGTGCAGGTGGGCTGGGTCCTGGGCTGTGGAGGAAGGCTGGGGGCTGATCTGCCCTCCCCCAGCCTCACATCATCTGGGCCATGGCTAGGACATCTGGGGAGTGATGCTGATACCAGGCCCCAAAGCTGCTGCCATAGCCACTGGTGGGCAGGGCCCCTGCCTTGGGTAGATCCCAGGGCGGTGGAAGGGGTGGGGAGCACAAAGACAGGGAGGGGGTCCCATCAGGGAATTCTCCATCCTGCCCCCCAGAGTTCTGCTTCAGGAGCTTCTTGTATTTGGAACGTTTGTTCTGAAACCAGATCTTTACCTTTGGGGAGAAAAGGAAAAGATTCCAAAGTCAGCAGTACACATGTGGTAGGGCGTGCGTGACACAGGGACCCAGCTTGCAGCACGCATTCCTGGGAGACCGGTGGAGGTTGGGAAATTTGCCCCAGTCTTCCATAACCCTTGAGGCCCCACCCCACTCCATCCCCACCCCCACCCCCGTCCCTGCCTCCAATCCAGTAGCCAGTTCTCCCTATCTGGGTAGGCTCCTCTCCCTGAATCTATACTCCACCTCGGCTTTTAACACCCGCCCCTCACCCCCGCCAAACACTTATTGAGGGTCAGCTAGGAACATCCCCCTCCAGAAATTTGATAAATCCTAGGGTATTCATGGGTCCTTCACACCAAGGGGGCGTGCGTTCCCAGAGAACATGGGAAAAGTCAGAGCGCAGGAGGGACGGGACTGGCCCCCACCTGGGTCTGGGTGAGGCCGAGCTGCGCTGCCAGCTGGGCCCTCTCGGGCAGCGCCAGGTACTGCGTGTGCTGGAAGCGCTGGTTTAGGTGCTGCAGCTGGAGGCTGGAGTAGATGGTCCTCGGCTTGCGCAGCTTCTTGGCTGATGCCTGCAAACGCTTCTCCGAAGGTTTCGAGGACAGCAGCGGCTTCTCCGAGTCTGGGGGTCAGCAAAAGACGATGTATTGGAGGTGGAGGTGGGGGGTGGGGGTGGGGGTGGGGTGCGGTGGGGTGGGAGTAAGAGGATAGGACGGGCAGATTCACAGGCTCCTTTCCTTCTCGCTTGCTTGCCTGCCGGTCGCTGTTCATCAAAAAAAAAAAAAAGCCGAAACACCCGGATCGCCTCTCGGCCCCCGGCTCTTGCCACTGCTCCCTGTCCTTCGCGACCTTCAGCTCCACGTTCAGTTCGACCCCCACGTTCACTGTGCGTCTGGCGATACAAGACGCAGTTCTTGCCCTCGGGGAGCTCCCACACTTATAGGTCCTGTGACCCCAGGAAGAAGGCACCAAGGGTCAGAACGAGGATACGGCTGTGCTTGCGGCGGGAGGTCGGAGTTCAGCCGGGTGCTGTGGCGCCAGCCTGGGTGGGGCGGGGCAGGAGACTCTGTCGAGGTCTGGACTGAGACCTACAGATGACGCGGGAAGGGCAGTCCAACAGCAGGGAACTCAAATGCCAAGCTCAGAGGCCCCGAAGTAAAGTCAACGCGGCAGCTCCCCGGCTACTCCAAGATAGGTGGGTTAGAGGGGCCGGGCCGAGCGGGCCTTGAGTGTCCTACGCCAACATCTGAACGCGGCAAGCTTCCCAGGGCTTGCCTGTCGCCTTGCCTAAAGAAAGGGACAAACTCTCTGCTGGGGCGCACCCTGCAGAGAAGTGACCATCTCTCCCCTCGATCACGGCCTGCTGGCTTAGAAGAGATGGCGGCAGCCCCACCACCACCCGCCGCACTCCCAGGGGGGGTCCCGGCGTGGCAGGGAAAGTGACCGATTCCGAGAGCGCGCGGCGCCCGGCAGCGCAGGCCCTGCAGCTCCTGGACCGCGCTGCGGAGCCCCCGTGGGAAATCTGGTCGCCTCCTGCCCGCCCGACCCAATCTCTCAAGTAATCCCCGCGAAGAAGCAGCCCCATCCCACAAAGCGGTGGAGCGAGGGGTTTCCCCCTACGCAGCCCCGCGACTCCAGTCTGCAGCTCTCCATCGGATCACCGGAGACCGTTCCATGAGGATGGGTGGGATGGGACGGCTCAAGCGGCCGAAATGCCGCGGGCTCGGACAGTTGGTTCGCTACCTTCCACGCGGGTCGGCCGGGTCCACCCCAGCCGCAGCAAGAGCCTGACCCCAGTGCCCGGGTCCTCTTCGTCTCTCTCCTCCCCCCCGCCCCCCCCAGTCGGGCTCACCACCGGGCCTTGCCCAGCTTCAGTCACCAGATGCCCTCACCTCCCCCGCATCCCTCACCCGTAGCCTCCCGCGCCGCCGGCTTCTCGGATCCACTCCCCCCGCCCCGACCCCCGCCTCGGCCAATTCCCAGAAAAACCGTTGGTTTTCCGCTCCCGCCCGCGCCCGTCCGGCCTCCCCTGCTTGGACCTCGCTGTTCCCAGCCCGGGGCTGGAGGCCGAGGGAACACCCGCGCCCCTCTGGCTGTGTGGACCGTGCAATTCCGGCAGTGACACGGGAGCCCGGGAAGCAGACCCTGCTGTTGAACCCTGCCAGTCCTCAGCGCCCCAACTCTTGGGACAGCTGCTTTTCCCCACACCAGTTGCAGCAAGTCAGGACCGGATCTGCCTTGGGCTTCACAATGGAGCCCAAAGGGCCTCCCTGGAGGTGTCACTACCCCTCCAGCTCAATGGGATGGGGTGCAGCTCAGACCCAGCCAAACTGGGTCCTCCCCCCCCTGAGGCAGGACCCTGTGGGATAAAAGGACTTTAAGCCCCTCTTTTGCCCCAATTGCTCACTCTAGAGTGAACCCAACTCACTAGTTTCAGTTGGAAAATGCCATAATCTATTCTAAGGACATTTGTGTCTGTGTTTTTTTCGTTGGATCAGGGCAAGTTTTTAAGCAAACAAACTCTCCACTCTCCTGTCCTTAGACCAACTAGAGGTAAGGCAGGGAGTGTGGAGGACAGGACTGCAAACACCAACACCATTTCCATCAGTTCTCTCAAGGAGAAAGTTATCTTATTCCCAGCCCACTGCCCAGTCATATAAACACAAATATATTGTACTAGAATGCATTTAAAGCAAGAGCCCACAAGATACCTTTGTAGAGATAAGACCTATGGACACCTCTCCCAAGGCCTCTTCTCCAATGGCATACCCAGCACCTGGCAGCCTGGAGGAGGCAGCCCCAGTTCTGTCACAAAAGGCAGTTTTGGGGACTCAAGGAAGGTCCCTAAAATCTTTTCTGAATCTATGCAGTGAAAGTCAATTAGAAAGGGCCAAGAGCCTGGAAACCAGGCTATGTCCTTTATCCATGTGCACCCCTTCTCTAAGCCTCGGATTGTCCATCTGTGCATCAAGGAAGCTGAGTTTCCAAGTCTCTAAAGTGACTTCTGGCTCTTATGGTTTATGGATCAGGAGGCTGGAGGCAGGGGTACCATGTGCAGGAATGACAAGGGAAGAAGGCGACATCTCTGTTCTGGGCTGACTCCAGAGGAATCACCTGGTAGATGTGCATCCTTGGAGAAGATTGTGCCAACAACAATTGTAAAATCAATTAGGAGAGGGCAGGCAGTTCAGGGAACCTGGAGTCTAAGCCAGAGCCAGTGCTCATGGATGAATGTATACCATGTGGGTGATGTGAATAGCCTACAGTATATGTCAGTGCAGCTGTGAAAGGAAGATTAGCCTGCTCCTGTGCCTGCCGGTGAGCACTTTCTCAGGAGGCTTAAAGTTGCACCAGGCAATGGGAACTGGGGCCTAACCTACCCCAAAGTCAAGGGCAGGAGATAACCAAGATGGCCTGCTCCTGGCTGCAAGGCGGAGGTAGCCAGGGTCTCCAAATGCTGAGCTGCTAGCCCTGCCTATGTCTACATTCTTAGAACAATTGGAGGTTGGGGCTTGAGCCCCAATTCTCTAGGCCAGCTTCTAGTATCAATCAGGCATGGTCAGTGGAAAGGGGGAAGGGCCCTACCTCCACTGCCTTCCAGCCTAGGCCTGATTTCTATTCATCAGGGTTTGACTTGAGCCCTGCTTACTGAGACAAGACCGACTCCAGGAGGGGCAACAATGGGAAGGGAGGCCGTGAAGAATGGGGAGAATCCTGGGGAAGGGGCTTGACCCCCACACCCACATCTGGATTGTTTCAGTTTTCCCTTATAGGTAGGTACCCACAAGCCCGCTGCTCCAGGGGGTGGGATAGGGAGCCCTCCCGCCCCGCATCACACAACTGCAAATCGAAACCAGGTCGGTCTTGAAAGGAGACCTAGATCAACTCGGCCCTGCCCCTCCCCCCTCCCACACCTCCCGCCTCATCCTTTCGCCCACCCCACCCCCACCCCCACCCCCACCCCCAGATCCGTGGAATCCGAGTCAGGCTTGAATCCCGCTAGCTCTGCCCAACCAGGAGAGGGCTAATTTAGAGGCGCATAGGAGCCGTACCCCGAAGGTGGGACCGCCCTAGCCAGACTTACCTGCCTCCGGCTCCTGCGGGTGCCCGGCAGGGCCGCGGAGAGGCTGAGAGGGGGCCGCGGGTTGCGGACAGAGCAGGTAAGAGTCTCTGGGGGTCGCCGGCTGAGTGTAGGGGTAAGGAAGGAGGTGGCCATAAGGCCCGGAGTAGAGCAAATCCTGGGTGGCTGCTGTTGCGGGGGGCAGGTCAAGCGGGTAGGCAGCCACTACCGACGGGGTGGGGGCGAGGTCCGGGAAGACCGCTTTGGAGGCATCCGGGCCGGGGAAGGGGCAGGGCAAAGAGGTCATTGCGTCCAGTGCTCAGGCCAAAGAGCCTAAGCCATGGCCCAGCCCGTGGTCTGCTCTCACCACCAACTCTTTTCTGACCCTCGCCGTTGGGGGCCTGATGAGCCCCCCGGCCAGACGCCCCCACACTTAAGATCCCGGGGAAAGTCTCTCCGTGCGCTGCCTCCAGCAGTGAATGCGCGCCCTAAAAGGGGGTTCCTGGGGGGTGACCCCCATGGCTTTCCCCCTCCCCCATAAATCCATGGGTTCCCCCCATTCCTCTCTCCCTTTTGGGTTCGGTTCTTGGGACCCGACGGGGGCCCCGCCCATTTGGACGCCCAGGATTGGCTACCGTGCGCGGTGACCTCACCAAGGCCTGAAGCCGAGGCACGCCCCCGGGGCAGCCCGCGGAAGGGAAATTCAGAACTGGGAGGTAGAAGGGGGGCGATGCACGCGCTCCAGGAGTCTTCTCCGAGAGGCGTGCCGGGGTGGCAGGGGGGTTGGTGCAATCTGGGAACCTCGGTCATAATAGCAGAAAGGCAGGGTCTCGGCGGAGCGGGGATCCCCAAAGGGCGAGGGGAACAGCGCAGTGGCAGTGGCACTGCGGATCCGGGGGCGCAGGGAACCTGCGTTCGCTCTCTCCAGCTCTGCGGAGTCTGCCCTGAGGTTCTGGTCCCGCCGCCGACGACCGGCAAAGGAGTTGAGGCCAGATCGCCAGCGCCGGAGGCTTATTCAGCGTGTCGGAATGCGTCGCTGCTGAGCGCCGGCAGTTTGTTGGTAAACAGACGCCGGGCCCGGGGAGGTGCCGCCCGGCGCCCAGCCTGTCCCGCACGCGCGCCGCGCGCACGCCCCCGCGGGTTGCCCTAGGCCTGGCACGCCGCGACCGCCGCGACTCTGCCTCATCGCCTCCCCCCCCCCCCCCACCCCGCCACGTCCCGGCTTCCGCTTCCGCCAGGGGCCCAGGTTTGGTTGCGCCACCGTAGTTCCTGCAGGCCCCCGAGGCTGCAGGAGGGATCCCCGTCTGGGCCCCACCTTTCCTGGCGCCGCGTGAGGCTGAAGTCTCGCACGAGTGGGGACAAGATCCGGGAGAGGGGCGAGTTCCGTTTGAAGGCTCCTCAGAGGGCGCAGGCAGTACAGCGGGGCCGCGGCCGCCTTCACCAGGCTGTGTGCAGGACCAGCTTCCAAACACTGGTACCTGAGGCCTACATGGGCATCTGTCCACACATACAAACATCTATTCCCACAAGTATACGACTACATAGAGACTCTACAAAAGTACGCATGGACAAAAGGACAACTTACATATACCAATACACAGGTATCCACACTGGCACTAGTGTCCGTCTGTGGGCATAGAGGTTCATGTATAGATCTGCAAATATAGATCATGATATATACACATCCAATATATACAAAGATGAATAATAATGTTGCTGAATAAAGCACTAGGTTTGTGCTGGACCTGGCAAGAAAGAACAGGGGTATGTTTACTGGCAGGTTCTCTGCAACTGTTGGCCTTGGGAGTCCTCTGAAGCCAGGCGATCCATAGAAAGAGCCTCTCCTAAGTTCTTGGGGGCTTTTCTGAACTCACAAAGATAGAACTCATACTGAATAAAGCTTTAGATTTGACTCACTAGAGTGCACAAGCCACATCACTGGTGTACACACTTGAAAATACAGAAAACCCAAGCATAGAAACACATATGCATTTGCACTTAATCTATGAGAGATACCTGTCCACAAACCTCTTAACTGCTTCATGTTAGTAGAGAGATCCCTGAGTCCCCAAACCTACCAGTGCCCAGATTCCCTGACATACAGGTATACCTTCTCCCATGTGGGTAGGCGAATAGGTGTGCCTACTCACATATGTATATGTGAATGTGCCCTCATACCAGGGCTCAGAGTGAAGGTGGCAGTCTTAAGAAATGGGTGGGGGATAGGGATGGAGGAGGATGGTGATCAGGAAAAGAAGGAAGCCTGGAAGAGTAAGTGATGGCGCCGGGGCTGGCTGGAGCCAGGCCTCCTTGGAGAGACAGAAATATGGCAGGAGCGGTTGAGATCCCCCAGTCAGATGTCCCACAGGAAGGAGGTGAGGAATTGAAGCTTCTTCAAGGGCATTTTGCCTTCAAGAAGAGCAAGTTCACTTCAAACTGAACTCCCTGATGGAATGGATAGCACTAAACACTCAGCTGGCATCTAGCTCGGAGTTTAAACCCTGAAGCCTCAGAGCTCAGAGGGAGAAGGGGCACTGGGGGGTCGGGGGTGGGGTGGGCGGGGCTCCTTTGGTTGGTTGGAGAATTCACTCCCCACTCATCCGTCAGGGTTTGGGAGTTTGCTCAGCAGGGAAATCCTATTTCCCTGTGGGAGCACCTTTCCCACTTCCCTAAACAACTATAGCTCTATGGCCATCTCTGGACAGCTGGGGCTATGAGCCTAGGAGGACGTGTCCCTTTCCAAACTCTCCTTTCTTCAACCATCCTCCTCCTCTGGAGTGAGACAGCCACCAGCACACAATGCCCATTGGAGTTCAAAGTTGGTGAATTCCAAGGATGGCATCTTGGAATGCATTAAAGGACAAGAATGTCCTTTGGGTGGATTGGTTGTCAAGGCTTTTCACAAAGGAGATCCTTTTGAGCTGGAAGTGAAAGGATGAGCAGAAAGACATTTTCTTGAAAGGCCACGTACCCAGAGCCCTTTCTGTTCTGGAACTGGCAGGGAAGAGCAGAGGTATGTTCTTTGGCAGGGCTTCTGCAGCAATTGGCCTTAGGAGTTCTCTGAAGCCAGAAGATCCATAAAAAAAGACCCCCCCCCCTAAGTTCTTTGGGCTTCTCTGAACTAATACAGGACAGATAAGGACCACCATGCATCAGTCGAAAACACCTTGTGGCTCTACAGAACTTATGAAAAGTTCACTAATCTAAGTTCTATGCATTGTGACCAAAACAAACAAACAAACAAAAAACTCCTGTTATTATTATCCCCCATTTTACAAACTGAGGAAACCTCTCTCCACTATTACCTCTCTCTTCAGTACTTCTCACCTTCTAGTGATGATCTGCTTTCACCCTACCCCACCCCACCCCACCCCACCCACAGGAAGCCAGAAGATGTGCAGCTGGGGCAGGACTGATTAGGCGTCTGCAGGATCTCCTCAGATGCAAAGTCCCCTGGGAGGGGTCCCCTCCAACAAGAGACACCTCTCACCAACCTCAGGGCCCGAGGAGACTTCTGGGCAGGGGGGGACAGGTGAAAAGGGATGGAAAGGGATGGGCCTGAGGATTAGGAAGGATTGAGGATAGTTGTTGCTCAGAAGGGGAGACTGACCTGAGAGTCCTAAGGCCTGGGTTCTCATCCTGACTCAGCCACGAGCTCCCCTGCGTGATATCCTGGGTCAACCATTTCCATTTCTGAGACTCAGTTTATCCTTCAGTGAAACAAGGGAGCTGGATGCAAGACCTCCCAAACCTTTTTTACATACTTTACTGTGAATTGCAAAAGACGAAATCCAAAAGCATAATAAGACCAAGGAGGAGGACAAGAAAGAGAAAGAAAGAAAGGGAGAGATGGAGGAAGGAAGAAAAAGAAAAGGAAAGAGAGAAAAACTCCCTGGCAACTAACAATACCTCAGCTTCCCGCTAGTCACAAAGACCCTCCTAGCTTTACCCCATGCAGGTCCTCCGGTCAGCCCCTGGGCACAGTGGGCTGGCTTGGAGAACCTCAGCAGTTAGGACGCCCCGAGCCGACTGTGCGTCCTAGGTGGGGAACTGCGCCACGGGGATCTCGGGGGGTCAGCAGTGGGGAGGCGATTAGACTGATAGATCCGCGGGGTGCATGTTCCTTTGCGGACTGTTCGCGGGTGGCCCGGCAAATGCCATCCTATTCAATCCCGTAACGGATTCCCTTTGCAGAAGAGGCGCTCCTGGTGGTGGGATATACTTTGCTCAAGGTCATTCCGAGTCCCGAGTCTCCTGGAAGTGGAGACTCCATTCGAACCAGTACCTCTTCCCGGTGAGTCATTCCTCGCATCCCAAACCCGTACCCCCAAGACATGCATCTGCCACGGAAGTTGGGAGCGGGTCTGCAGCCCTTCTCAGGCTCTCCACGCAGCACTTGTGATGAGTCTGCCCAAGCGAATTCTTGTTTGGGGCTCTCGGCGGCTATTCCCGGCTCATCCACGCCCTTTCTTTTCCACCCTACACACCGTCCCCAAACGAAACTTAAAGTTAATTTTGCCTATTTTCGGGGGGTTTTAGGCTCGCGTTGGCCGGGGGGGGGGGGGGCTTTTTTAGAAATTCGGTTTAGGGAAATTTTTAATAATTCCGTTCGAACAATTCGGGAAGATGAATCGACTTGATTCGTTGCCCCAGCTTCCATCGGCTCGACCCGCCGCGCTCTGGACACAGCCCCCACATTCGGTGAGGCCCGAGGAAGAGGCCTGCGCCCCGCCTCCCTTCCAAATTTCATTTTTCCTGAAAATTTGAATTATTGCGTCTCCTTTCCTCTTTCCCATGACACGTTTAATGATCGCTGGCGCAAGAGGGGCGGCGGGCTGCTTACTGAAGTCACCGCCCGCCCGCGGTGCGCTTGGGTTTGCGCTCACCTCCGCGCTCTCCGGGGAGCTTTCTCTGCGCCTCCTTTTGCAAATAACCCTGGAGAAGCTCGGCGGGCAGGGGCGGGGGCTGCGGCGGGGAGAGGCCTCGGATTCCGCGCGACCCGGCTCCGGGCGCCGCTCAGCTGGCCGGCTCCCCGCAGGGGTCTCACAGCCGCCGGCAGCGACGCTTTCCCCGCGTCTTTGCTTTACTATCAATTTCAGCTTACGCTCCGGAAAAGTCTTCTATTTAAGATTCACCGGGACGTTCTAAGTAAAAATACACAAGTCACCAACCATGTTTAAAAAAAATTTATATGGGCGGGCCACGGTGGCTCAGCAGGCAGAGTTCTCGCCTGCCATGCCGGAGACCCGGGTTCGATTCCCAGTGCCTGCCCATGCAAAAACAACAACAACAACAAAACCCCACACACAAAATTTTGAACAACGCCTGGACCAAGTCTCGCCCCCTCATCTCTCAAACGTACGGGTGACCCAAAAAATGGGGCAGTTTTGTAGGTGCGTTGGAGGCGCCGCGGTGGGTTGGGAAATAGTCACACGGCTCTGGACTTCGCCTAGCGCTGAACTGGAAATGGCTCGGGTGGGGGGCGCACAGGCGTGGGGGGCTTCGCGGCCGGGGGCGTGGGAGTTCGCGGTGGCTGTCCGGCCCCGGGCCCGGCGGGCCGAAGTAGAGCCCGGGCGGACAGACTGCGTGACGGCGCACCAGATTTGCTCCGGGGCGATCGCAGCGAGTTGCTGGGAGGCCCCGAGCCAACCCGGCTGCAACGAATTCGGCGCTCGCCGAGCGAAGGCAGCTCCGTCGGGTTCTTCAGGTCTTCCCAGACCCGGACTTGGAAACTAGGGCGTCCCGCCGATATCCCCATTGCCCGGTCCTCGGTGGGAGGCTGGAAGTGGGACGTGGCGGGCATTGCACCTTGCATCTAGCGGGAACAACGAAGCAGGTGTGTGCACTGACAGACACACACACGACACACACGCACACATTAGATACACACTCACAGCCCAGTAGCCACAGCACACACTCCACACGTAGCCACAGCCACACAACATCCACAGTAATACACAAACGCATCGCACGTGCACAATGCACTCAGCATCCACCCACCACATACGTACGCACACACTCTCCCCCCCACACACGTTATTCGCGCCTGTCCCTTGGGAACCCCTCGATTCCGCTGGGAGCCTATATGGGTTGGGTTATTGGTTTCGCTTTTTGACTCAGGGACTGTTTTTCTTTCATGAGGAAAGGGTTGGTAGGGTCTCCACATCCTGATCTGGGTATCGAAACGGGGAAAAGGCAACAGCCTTATATTCGCTGGGCTAGACCTGGGAGACTGGGGGAATGCTACCTTGGGGCAGAGGGCAGGATAGAGGCGCGGATACCCCAGATGCACCAGCAACCCCTTCTCTCAAAGTAAGAAAAGTAACCACACTTTTAAAATAATAATAAGGCAGCCTTTCCCTCTGTGTACCAGGCTTTGGGATTCGAGACCTTAGGCCTTGGGAGGGGGGAGGGTAGACAGGGGGAAGAGGCAGAGGCAACTCAGTCCCACCCCGATCCTTCCCCTCTCTCCCAAAACCTCGTGGCTCCGCGATCCGGTGGGGGTAGGGGTGGGGGACCCAAACCTAGAGGAGCCGCCCAAGTGCACTTCCGGCTGTTTAAGGAGGGGCTGGGGCGTCGCGCCTGTTCCCCATCTACCCTCCATCATCACTCACACTCATTAATTCCCGTTGGAAAAGGATCGAACCACCAACTGCTGTCTGGGAAAGGCTGGAGGAGGAGGGAGAGGAGGTGGGGGAGTGGGCAGAGAAGGGGGAAGGGCTTGTAGTGCAGGCGAATGGGGGCCCAGAGCTGTTCCCCTGGAGGAACATTTTCTCACACCAGTTTACCCCTCCCCCTCCTCCCGAGACCGCGGCGACCACTCTCTGAGTGATCCTCACCTGCCCAGCCCTGACCTTGCTAGAGGAACAGCTTCCACACTCTGGGGGAGACAAGGCTTCCCCAGCCCAAATTCTGGGTGACTGTGCTCAGCCCCACCCCAAACCACCAGCCAACCCTACTGGGCACTGACTGCTTTGGTTGCTTTCCAGAGGAAAGGGAAGGAAGGCCAGGTAGTGGTTCCCTGTCTGAAACACAACAGCCCCCCCACCCCCGGAGGAGCTGCCCCTGGAGACCCCTCTAAGGACCGCTGGGTCTCCGGTTGGGAGGGAAAGCAGCGGTGGTCTGAGACCTGAGCATCACAGCTAATGCTTCTTAAGTGTCTTCTATGTCCCAGGCATTGTGTTGAGCCCTTTAATGCTTTATTTTATTTAACCATCACAAAAGTTCTATGAGCTAGGTATCAGTATTATCCCCACTGTACAGATGAGGAAATTGAGGCACAACGAAGTCATTTGCTTTAAAAACTGGAATTGGAACACAAGATGCCTTGCCCTCTTGACCACCATGGAATTATCTTACCTGGAGAAGCACCACTCAGCAAGGGCTGTAGAAGGGCTCAGGAGAGGGGTGCCCTCTGCAGGGTGGTGGTAAGAGAAGGAATAAAATCAATAATGACTTCTGTTTATTGTGGGCTTGTACACTAGCCATGAATCCAAATACTTTACATGCATTTTCTCATTTAAGTCAATCCATAACTCTGTAAGGAAGTCCTATTATTATCCCCATTTTATGGATGAGAAGACTGAGACACAGAAAAGGGGCATGCAGGGCCTATCCCAGCTTGGGTGGAAGGTAAGAAAGTGGGAAAAGAGTTGCCAACCATGAACTTGAAAGGGGACCCGTGGGCAGTCGGGTGGGCCGAGATCGGAGCTGAGAGGCTTCCTTGGGTGTGTTGGGCACCACTGTTGAGCTGGGAAGGGAAGAGTCGGGTGGCAGAAAGCCCCGTTAAGAGGCTGATACGGTAGGTCAAGTGTGAAGTGAGGAGGGAGGACCCAGGGGGCTGGTGGCAGAGGCAACGGAAAGGAAGAAAAGCATGAGAAGAGCAGCTCAGAGACAGACTCTGGACCCAGTGACTGTACAGGAGAAGATGGAGGCGAGTATGACTCTAAAGTTCCTGGCTTGGGCAACCAGAGGAGCCCTGGGTAGAAGCAATGTGTTTGGTTCAAAGATTCAGGCATCCAATGGGCTGATGGACCAGTGACCAAGATTCTGGACTTGGGTGCTCCAGCAGGCAGCCAGCCATGCTGATTAGTTTCCCTCCGTGCCCTGGTACAGGTGTCTCGCCCTGGCCCTGCCAGTGTGCTCAGGTGAAACTTGCATATATGCAGATGGATGCAAATGAGAGTAACCCAACCTGGGCCCTGAGCCCTGAGCCAGTGAAGCAGCGCCTCCCCTGCCTCCAGGGAGGGGAGGGGCCGCCCCAGCCCTGACTCACCCTCTGACATGCTGCCTGGAATGCCACTTCCCCAGTGGAGCTTCCTTTGACTTGGGGAACTTGCTCCTGGAATCATCCTCAAGCTCAGGTCCAGCAGATCACAACCCCGAGAACCTGGGGCTGGGATTGGGGACCAAAGGCTTTCTAAATCAGGGTAAGGATTTATTCTGAGCTCTCCTTGGAGAATGGGGAGGGGAGGAAGCAGGAAGAATGCTTGCATAATATGACATTTATAGGTTTACAATGCACGTGGCATTTCCTAAAGCATTTTCCCAACTTCAACGTCTTTGGGGTCTAATAATAACCTGTGAGGCAGGTGGTTCATTAGCTCCATTTCACAGCTGCGGACTCAGGCCTCTGTTGTGAAGTGCCTTGCTAGAGACCTGGCTAGTGTGTACAGAGCTGGACTTCCAATCCAGGCCTTCTGACTCAGCGCTATTTGCACAACTCTATGGTTTGATGCTAGGCTTAGGGAGAGGAAGCTAATTCTGGAGTCTGGGACTCAGTTTGGGAACTGCTCACCCTCAGATATCCAGACAAGCCATGAGAAAGAAACTTTTAATCCTGTCAGCCCTCAGGAACCTCAGCGATGAGTGAGTTCTGGCTTCTAGACTGAGGCCATGCCCCTCCCATCTGTTGGACCGGGCACCCCAGTTTGGGCTCCTTCAAGACTCACCAAAATCAATACTCTATTTTTTTGGGGGGGGTGCATGGTCTGGAAATTGAACCCGGGTCTCCCGCATGGAAGGTGAGCATTTTACCACTGACCCACCCGTGCACCCCAATACTCTATTTTTTAGTACCTGCAGGTAACTGGGTACAAAGTCTGTGTGGGGTGCTTTGGGAGATTGGCCTAGGGTCCTTCAAAGCGCCATCTAACAATGAATTTGGCAATTAATGTGTATCAAAATTGTGGAAAGGATAGATGAAAATGAATACACACACACACGTATACACATGGTCAATGAATACTTATAAACTAGGTACCCAGGTCAGGAAATAGAACTTTATGAGGTCCCAGGAGCCCCCTGAATGCCTCCCCTCCCCAGATCAGAATCCTCCCCTCCCCCTAAGCAATCACTGTCCTGGCTTCTGGGTTAATCACTTCCCTGCTTTTCCTTGTCATTTTATCACTCATGTCTACTTACTTTCACTTGTTTATTAACTTCACATAAGTTAATAAAGCACACCCGTTCAGGAGCCAGGCAGATCTGAATTCTAATCCCAGCTCCACTTTTACTGACTTGGGCAAATAAATCTCTGTATCTCAATTCCCACACCTATAAAAGGGACATCATAATAAGCCCAATCTCACAGAGTTGCAAAGATCCAGTGAATTAATCAGATGGGCACCAGAGTAGGTGTTTAGCCTGTCAGCTCCCCTTCCTCTTTCTGTTGGTCCCCTTTTCTCATCCACAAAGGATATGCTTGTCCCCATCACTTAATCTACCTGGAGGGCACCAAACCCAACTTGATCAAAAAGCTTTTGTTCCCAAAGGTTTTGGTGCTAGCTGGAGGTATCAGTCCCAGGACAGGATGCTCCTGCAGGGCAGAAACTCTGTCCTTCCTCAGCTCTTTGTCCTCACAAAGTGCGACTGGCACTGTAGGTACACTAGGGTGCTTTCCACAGCCCTTGCTCTCCAGCTGATCCTGAAGCCACCCTCAGCTTCTCCTAAGTACACGGACACTCATGAGGGGCTGCCCCTCAAGCGTCGGGAATACTTTCACACTCGAGATTCTCAGCCAATCCTCATCACCCTGTCATATAGGTGGGGCAGCAAGTATTGCTGTCCCCATTTCACAGATGAAGAAACCAATGCCCAGAGCGGCTTGGGGACTTGCCCAACGTTGCACAACCAGCAAGTCGTAGATCTGAGGTTGGAACCCCAGCCTGCAGATCTGGGGTCCTCTGGCCTCTTCGAGACCAGCCCAGCTGTTTCTGGAATGGATGAAGAAGATAGAGACAGAGCATCTCAGCTAAAGGCCATTGCGTGGGTCTGAAGGGGTCTCTGGGCCATTTGAGGAAGGTGGATGGCCTGAGTGAAGCCCCATCGCTGCAGAGGATAGTACAATGTCAGGAGTCAAGACTTGGAGAGAAATAAGGCAACCAGTCCTACCAGAAACAGGAAGTGGGAATGTGAGAATCACCTGCAAAAGCACAAAGAGCTTCAGACTAATTTTGTATGAACTTTGAGGCCAGAATGCAGAGAACCCAAACGGAAACCACAGGAATGTAGATTTTGGTTCAATACGCGGAAGACATTTTTACCAATTAGAGTTTTCCAAAAGCAGCACATTTTTCGCCTCTGTCTTAGGCGCCAACTCATTCTATCTCGTATGGAGAGATTATTCCACACCTCCACCTCAGTTTCTTCTATTGAAATAAGACATCCCGAGGGCAGCTTCACTGCTTGTTGAGCTTTTCTTCCTTCAGCATATATGTCTCAAACACTTGTTGAGGATGGATTGTCCTCAACCAGTGTTTGAAAGGCAGTGAACTTCCCATCGCTGGAGGTGTGCAACAGTTGGGGATGCTGTAAAGTACAGCTGAGGGCTTGAGCTTCGGAGGCAGGTGGTGGTAGGTTTGTGCGCCTCTTATTGTCCATTATTTCCAATTCCATTTTTTCCCATCTTTCTTGCCATTTGTTCTTTTGTGTGCTCTAGTCCAATTGTTCTGTCATCAAGCTCACTTATTCTTCTTTCTGCTTCTTCAAATCTGCTATCGTGTGTCTCTGGTATATTTCTGATTTGGCTAGCTGGATCTTTCATCTCTGTGCGAGTTGCCATTTTTAATTTTAATCTTTTGAATTCTTCTTTATGCTCTTCCAGTGTCTTCCTGGTATCCTTTATTTCTTTATAAATATGCTTGAGTAGTGGTTCCATATTGTATGTTCCCTCCAGAGTTTTGATTTGGTCATTTGGCTGGGTCATTTCTGCTTAGATCTTTACATGCTTTGTGATTTTTCTATTGTGCTCGGGGTATTTGATTACCTTAAGGTTATTTTGCAAGTTGGTTTCCTTCACTTGTCTAAAGTTTTGTATTTGCTTGATTTTGCATTGAAGGTTTCCTTTTGCATTTGATTTGTTAGTTATTTCCTGCCAAACCAAGGCCTGGATCTTATGTAAGGGATACAGTTCTACTTGAGGGTCTATTAAAAGGTAGGCCAGTGTGCACAGGTACTTCAGTGGAAGAATGCCTCCCCACCACCTGGGAGACCCGGGCTCAATTCCCAGCCCATGCACCCCCCAAAAAAGAAAATAATAATATAATAAAAGTATGAAAAAAAAACAACAAAAACACCTCAACAGTAGTAGGCCCCAAAGTCAGAAGGAGACACCCCAAGATATAGTGGAAATGAACTCAGACTGGAAAAGGCAGTTGGTTTGAATCTCAGTTTTGTTTTTCACCGGCTAAGAGACCTTGGGCCTATGACTTGGGATTTCTGAGCCTCATTCCCTTCTATAAATGGGAATAAATATACCTACCACAGAGAATTGTGGGGAACAAATGAGACACTGCCTGTGACCAGTCCAGTGCCCAGCTAATACTGCAGATTTTTTTATGATATATGTGATTGAGGGGCTGTATTATGGGCTAGAGAGTTGGACTAGGTGCCTGCTAATGATTCTATTTGACAAGCATCACAAACTAGGAACAGATCAGCTCAACATAGGAAACTGGGTCCAAATGCAAGTCTCACATGGATTTTCCTACCTTTTCTGTGCTCCTCTTCCCCATGGGCAAACTCAGGGGTTCCTATAGAATCTGAGCATCATTAGCCCTGGAAAAGTACCAATAATCCCCACACAGCCTGGCTAGCCTTCCAAACCCTGCTTTGGTCAAGAACAGAGACCAAAAGTTCTGATTCACCTGTTACCTGCTCAAACCACAAGCCCTTAACAGGCTTAAGCCTCTAAGCCAGGGAAAATGACGCGGCACCTCCTGGAAGGTGGTGGTGGCTCCTGTGTAACAGGTGTCCAGGTTGGGAGGGGCCCTCAGCAGCCTCAGACCAGCCCCGAACTACTGGCATGGCTGCTCTTCCTTCTTAGGGCTGGAAAGGACCTGGGAGGGTTCTGGGATCAAGAAGGTCTGGAGTGGCCCTGGAAGTCTATATATTACCAAGTAACCCAAGTGAGAAACCGACCTGACCCAGCACCCCTTCATGTTATGCGTGAAGAAGTCCATTTGCCCATTATGATATGCTGGAATTGGGTGAAAGCCCAGCTCTCCGGACCCTTGTACAGGGTGTTTTCCAACCCAATTGCCTCTCGTGGTTCATTACCCCAGTAAAGGGAGGACAATTTCACATGGAAGTCTTCTGAATCCCTCCCCCAGGCCTCCTTTGGAGGCAGTGTCCATTACTCCAGAGTCATTCACCCTTCTGGAAATGGCCCCTGAGAAAAATGAGATGGAAGCCTTGCAGACCTGCGAAGGACCTCCCCCAGGCCAGGGCACAGGAGCAAGTAGGTGTTTGAGGCTAGAGGCATGGAGTGTCACACAGACACATGCTTGGAAATAGCCACTCCTCTGGCAACAATTTTTGGTCTGGTTTAGAATAACTCTATTCACCGTCCCTAGCGTGGTGCCTGGCACCCAGGGTCAACTAATGGCCTATTGAATAAATGACTGATGCTTAATAGTGATCCTACTCAATTGTCTTCAATACTGCAGGGCCCTCCCTAGGGGAAAAGGGTGCTGGGACCCAGCAGAGTCCCAGAGAGTGCCGAGCAGTGGGCGTTCAGGATGGAGGGTGGCCAGGGAGGCGCGGTCAGGAGGAGGGAGGGAGTTAAGAGGGCAGCTATGAATCAGACCTGCCCCCACTCCCACCCCAGGAACCAATTCCCATCACATCTCAGCCCTGAAGTTTCCATGAACACAAGGGGTCTGTGTGATTATGTAATTGTGTGAATGCTGCCTTTGCTGTTGTGAATGTGTGACTCATGTGTAACTGTGTGTGTGTGATATGTGTGTAACTGAGACTTTGTGTGTGTGACTCCTTGTGGCTTGGGCGTGGCTCTGTGCATTGTGTGCAAGCTGTGTGGTTGTGTGGTTGCATGTGACTGCCTGCATGGCTTGCGTTTGTGTGACTATGTGCCTAGAAATGTGTATTGTCTGTGTGATGGTGTGTGACTCTCAGAGACTGGTCCTGTGGGCAGCTGAGTGTTGGGTGTGTAGCTATGTGTGCCTCTGGGTGGTCCTGTGAACGACTGCGGGTGGGACTCCCGCGTGGGACTCGCTGCCTCCGCGTGGGCCTGGGAGTCAGGCTGTGTCTTGTCCTGTGTGACCGTGTGCATCTCTGCCACTGCCTGGCGGGCTGCTGGCTTTGCCTACCATGTGCATAGCTGGGTGTCGTGCCCTCCACTGTGTGTGTCACAGTGTGTCCCTCCGAGTGACTCAGCTGTGTCACTGTGTGTGACTGTGACTGTGTCTGGGAGCCAGCATCCCCCTCAGACCACTGTCCTTTGGTGGCTTTGATGTGGTTGAGTTTCCAGGGGCCATAAGGACTCCTGCCTCACTCTTGAGGACTTCAAAAGATGAGATCCTTTCTGTCCAGTGGGGGAAAACCCGTCGTTTCCCCCTCATCCTCACCCTCTCCTGCTGCTGTGGGGAGAGTCCTATTTCCTTATTTTTGCTGTCTAGGATGGGTCCATGGCTGCAACTGACTCACGGCCCTTTCTGAGACACTTGGGGAAGGAAATATGGGCAGCTTGGATGGAGTCTCTGCCCACGAGACCAGGGACCTCCAGAGCAGGGCCGAGGAAGATATCTGGATCCATTGTGGCTGCACTGCTGGGTCCCCAAGCCTGGAAGGTCAAGGATGCTTCTTTTGAGGTCATTGCTTAGCCTCCAGCCTCCTACCCCCAGATGAGAGGCCGCTTTCCTTGTCTAAAAGTTCTCCCTTTCCTTTAGTCACAAGGCCTGCTAAAAAGTGAGCTGGAGCTTTGGAGGTGGGTTAGTCCACCAGGAGCCACCTCGCTGCTGCTAGTTCAGCCTGGCCCAGTTGAAGCACTGCGGCTTCCGGCAGATGCCTTCACTCAACTACACTGTTTGAGCGCCCCCTATGGGCACAGCGTGCGCGGGTGGAAGGAGGCATCGCGGGAGGACAGAGGCAGCACAGCAGTGGGTGGGCATCCAGTGTGATGGGGGAGACGCAGCCGCTGTCCCCGGGGATGCCTGTGTGTTACGAGAGAGGCAGAACCCTCTGATACACAGGCTCTGAGACTAACAAGGAGAATCAAACTATAGCTCCTTGGGCTGAAAGAAGAGCCTTGTTCAAAGTTGAGGAAGAACCAGAGAAGGCTTCTGGAATGTGGCAGTGGGGACTCGGGGGCAGTCTGGGAGGAAAAGTGTGTCCTGAGGATGGGTGGCTGAGAGGACCCAGGTGTGGAACAAATCCTTGGAAGATACACAGGAGGCCAGGAGAGGTTGGAAGGCTGAGGTGGCATAGCTCTTCTGTGAGGTGACAAGGGAGGCTTGGGCTGGACCCATTCATGTGGCAGAGGAATTCTGCCCAAGCAGAATCTTTGGGTTGGAAGTCCCCCTTGGTGTCTACCTGGAGCCCCTCCAGCTGCAGCCAACGTAGATCTGATGTCTGGCCACCAGGAGGAAGCTCTAAATTGGGCATTTACCTCCTTCTTTCTGCTCCAACCTGGGAGCCAGACACCCAACCGTGCTTCCGGCTAGCTCGGCTTCCTGCCTCTTTGTCCACCCCAAAGATGCCCCTGTCAGGCTGTTCCCCAGTCAGTGACTGAGGCCATGAAAACTTCTCTCTGCCCCCACCTTCCTGGCCCGCTGCCTTGGACGCTTCTTCCAGCTTCTGGGACTAGCTAACTCACCAGGGATTATCCTCCACCCTCCTGGCCCAATTCCCCCACTTGGGGTTTAAGGGTGTTTGGACCACCCTCCTGGAGGAACTGAGAGGAGCCCTGAGCTGAGGAGTCCAGAGCTGGACTTGGGGGTGCTCATTGGGCCACGGTGGGCAAGGGGTCTCAGTTTCCCTGTCTGCAAAATGGGGCCGATGGCCTACCCTGCTGGGGTCTCAGGGTGGGTGGCAAAGGTCCCAGTGAGCTCATGGGTGTGAAGGCCCTGGTGAGCCATAAATAGCCCAGGGTTGGTGGGAGGGAAGGAGGGAAGGAGGGAAGCCATGTTATTCCAGCTGGGCCCTGCTACCCACAGGGAAGTCTTAGCCAGCGGGGGGTTGGCGGGGACAGGGCTGTGAGGATCTCTGTGCCAAGTGCTGGAAACAGAAGTGGAGGCTGGCATCCCAAGGAGAACTAGGATCTACAGAGCCCACCCCATGGCCAAGTGCTGGGGCGATAGCTCCAGGGTCTGTGACTTTGCACCGTGACTTGGAAGATCCTGCTATTGGAGGATCTTTACCAAGTGACATCACTCTCAGCCTCTCTGACATTCCTCCCTCTGCAGGGAGGGGAAGGAGATGCCATCTTCTCTGCCCTTTCATCCCTTAGCCCCGGGTAGAGATGAGGCTGAGCATGTAAGCTAAAATGGATTTAGGATTAGCTGTGGCTTTTTCTTGTAAGGAAAATGCTAGCACCACAATCAGTTCACCAGAAGGGTCTTGCTGCATCTTTCTCCAGCGCAATAGAGAGATGTATCCAGAGCTCTTTCTCCTTCTCCAAATGGGCAAGCTGGTGCCTTCCCTGTGTACCCCCACCCCCTTTCAAGCCACCCACCCTCTCTCTCCTTCCGCATGCTCATCTTGGCCTCCCCCTCTGAGCCTTCACACAAGCTGCCCCCCATCCCAAATGCCCTCCCCAGACATGCCCTACCCCTCAGATTAAGTACTGACACTGCCAATTTCTAGCCACAGGACCCTGGGCAAGTCACCAAACCTCTTCGAGCCTCAGCCTTCCTGCCTGTAAAATGGGGCTAACAGTATCTCCCTGGATGGTGAGAAATATCCCAGTTCCTGCCACAGGAACTGCCCAACACCTTTGTCCTTCTTAGACCCTCTCCCAGTGCCTGTTTGCCTTATGTTGTTTTGCAACATTTACTGCTTTGCAATTAGTGAAAAGATAGGTATTTGCTGCCCACTTTTACTACATGTTTAGCACTGTGGCAGGTCCTGGGGTGGTCCAGGAGTGGCTCTCTGCCCATCTAGAAACAGTCGCCAGCCTTGGTGGGCAGGCGACACCCACTGATGTGAAACATCCAACCACTCTCCCCAGCACAGTGATCATACTGGGCTAAGTGAGTAGAGAGTTCTGGAGGAGACAGAGAGTGGTCAGGGAGGGCTTCCTGGAGAAGGGGACCTTGCAGGACAAGTAGTATAGGCAGAGGGGACAGAGAGCCTGGCAAAGGAATAACCATTGTGTACGCTCTGGGGACACAGGAGGGGAGGGAGAGTGCTGGAAGTTTTGGGAGCAAAGACAAGGTTGAAAAGTCAGGCCGGAAGCTGGAGACCCTTGAGATCCATCCCGAGGAACTTAGGTGGGTAACCGGGAGCCACAGCAGGGTCTTGAGCAGAGAACTGAAGTTGAAAGTGAAGGGATGGGTCTTCTCCTTAGTAAGCAGCTGCTGTACTCCAAATTTTTGCTAGGTGCTTATTCTATGTTTTCCCACCTGATTCCCAAGGAACCCGGTGAGATATGCATTTTCTCTGTTTTACAGATGAGGAAACTGAGACTCAGAGAAGTAACTTTCTCCAAGGTCGTAGAACGAAGGAGGATGTGAGACAATGGAAATCTGTGTGACTCCAGAGTCCACATGCTTATCAGCAAAACCCAGTTTTTCCCAAAGGGGATGTGGGTCACAGCTGGCAGGACCTTTCTTTCCCTCCCTGTCCCCACTACTGAGTCTGTAGTGAGGCTGCTCCAGGCCTGGGGGATCTGGAACCGAGAGAGACACATGTTGATTTTTCTACTGCTTACGGGATGGAGAAGTCAGGGACCAGACGGGGACCGCTTGCCTCTAGTCATCACACTGGGAGGGACCAGCAGGGCCAGAGGCTGGGTGAGAGGGAGTAGGCAGAGGTGACTTTCGAGCCAGGCTGCCCAGGAAGGACAGGAGGCTGCTGCTGGGGCCAGGACAGCTAGAGCGAGTCGCAGGAAGGATGAGGCATTGGGTCTGGAACACTGAGCCTGATGTAGGCGGCCAAGCAGAGACAGCCCCCGGCTTTGGAAACCCAGGCTCAGAGCTCATTGCAGAGGCCTGACCTCAAGGACATTCCAAATACTCTTTCCGATCCCCTCCAGACGGGGGACGCCCAGAGAAGGGGGACTGCAGTGCCTCCTTCCTAGGTTCTCCCTAGCAGCACCCAGAGTTGTGTTCTGAGGTGGGTGGGGGTAGGATTCTAGGAAGACATAGCCTGCCAACCCCCCTGACTGCCCCGCAGTGCTCCCTCCTCTCCTAGCAGTCCCTTTGAGGTTTGTGAGCTTGGAGGGAGGACCATCTCCCTCACCTCAATTCCTACAAGAACTGATGCCCTGGTCCTTGCTGGGACCAACCCCACCAGCCCCTGGGTTATCTGTGCATGTCTCTCTCTCTCTCCCCAGGTCACTCATTTGTTCAACAGCTGTCTCTTGAGCACTCACTAAGCCAGGCCTTGTGCTAGGTGCTTAGGATATAACCATGTCCTTATGGAGCTTACATTCCAATGGGAGAGACAGGCAATAACCAAGTAATTAAAGATAGGCTCATTACAAATAGCAATAGGTGCCATGAGGAAGAATAAAGCAGGGTTGGGGGACAGAGGAGATGGGTGTGCCAGAGATGCGGGGACACTATTTTAGCGTGACTATTCCAGGAAGAAATCTCTTAAGTCTTGGATGACAAGGAAAAGGAAAAGGGTAGAGAAGAGCATTCCAGTTGGAGTGATGGCCAGTGCAAAGGTCCTGAGGTAAGGGCAAGCATGGTGTGTGTGAGGAACAAAAGTGGAATGAATGAAAGGGAAAGTAGAGGAATGAGGTGGGGGTGGGAATGGGGGAGGAAGAGAAGAGGAGCCTGGGGAGGTGGGCAGAACCCATATGGTCGAGGGCCTTGTAGAATTTCCATATTAAGATGGGAAGTGACTGGAGGGTTTGAAGCAGGGGAGGGACGTGTCCTAACGTATGTTTATAAAGATCTTTTTGGCTGAGGGGGATGAGGGCCGAGATCAGTCAGGGTCATCTCTCATCCTTCCCCTCCAGGATCTCGACGCCCCCGGCCCCCAGACTCTTCTACACATCTGAACACTGGCCTTCAGGGAACATTCCAGAGGACTCGCCTTCATTTATTGTCTCCTAATGAGGAAGGCTCTGGGGGCAACTTTAGGAGACCCCCCACAGGAGGTGGCTGTCTTGGAAGGCTCTCTTGTTTGCCCTGTAGGAGGGAGGCACCTACCCAGTGCCCACACTAACACCCAGAGGAAATCTCAGGGCTGGGGAAGATGTCTGAATGAGGAGGTGGCAGAGCAGGTAGCCCAACAGGTAACCTCTGCTCTCTGCTCTCCCCTCCAGCCCTGCTAGAGCCCCTGTTTACTGCAGCCGGGTTGAGGGGTGAGGTGGCCTCTGTCTGGGTGGGGCCTGTGGAATCTGGAGGCCTCTTGGGGGCTGACCCTGGGGATGGACGCCCAGCAGCAGCCTTGGGAAGGGACTGAGTCAGATCCGGAGAGCAGCCCAAGGCAGCCCAGCTGAGGTCACGGTCTGGTGGCTGGAGGTGGCCTCCCGACCCGGCCTCCACCCCCAGCTGGTGTTTGTCAAGAGGGACCTACGACGTGTGCCAGGCGCCTTTCTGGCCTCTCTGTGGGACTCCTGGGATGCAAGATGCTCAGAGCCAAGACGAGGCAGTAGCTGTGCTTCGTTCTCTATCCTTCCAGTGCGCTCAAGTCTGAGGGCAGGAACCTGCAGGCCCTGAGTGGTCCCCGTCTGAGGTCTCCCGAGAGGCGTGCCCCTAGCCTCAGGGGGCCCAGGGTAAGAGGGGACTGTGGCACACTTACAGAACACACAGATGAACATCAAAAGGAAACACTCCAATTGGATCAAGACCTGGAGTGGAAAGTGGGTAAGGGTCGGTGGGAGTGAGTGAGTGGATGTGTCCAAAGGGGCCCCCAAGGAAGGCAGTGGGAAAAGGGCCGGACTCAGGCCTGAAACCCTCTGTGGATACAGGGTTCCTTCTGTCTGGGAAGAACCTCTTCTGTGCAGCTGTGGCTAAGGCCCCCTAGCCCTCTGAGCCTAGGGCAGGCACGTCCCTGATACCAGGGTACCCCTGATGCCCATTTGGGGCTGCCCACTCCTGGCTCCTTCTTCTGGAAGTTTACCCCCAGTGCACTGAGACAGGGAGTTGTGCAAGGGTCGGGAGGCCCGGGCGGCAGGCTGGCTGGGGAGGGGAGATTCCTGCCTCCCACCCCCACCCCCCGAGGCCTTCCCTCCTGCAGCCATGGCCTGGGAGTGCAGCAATCGCCCTCCTCCGCGGTTGTCTGCTGGGCTGTCTGTCGGAGCTTGTTTGGCCTGAGGGTTCTCAGCCAGGGCCTCCTCCCCCTTGTCTTCCTGCTCAAGAACAGCAACTAGAGGCCTGAGGTGGGAGGAAGGCCAGGGGCCACAGTAGATAGTGGCAAGGCTGTGTCTCTCAGCCCTGGAGGGAAATCAAGTGCCTCCTGGACACAGCCCTGGGCTGGGAGGTTTCCTGCCTTCCAGGAACCAGACACACAATTGGCCCAAGGTGGGCATCGGTGAGTCCCTGTAGGATGGACATATCTGAGCCCCTGACCCAGAAACAGCAACACAAAGGTGGACTCTAGATCTAAGGCCATGAAAAAATCTCCCTGGGGAAAGATCTGGGCTCAGCACAAGAAGAGAATGATTTGATCATATTCCCAGCCATCTCAAGGTGGCATGGGCGGCCTTGGGACCGAATGAGTTGCCCATCAGGGAAGGCATTCAAGTATACACTGCAAAAGTTAAGTATCCTCTCACTGAATATTCATCGAGCACCTTCTGTAGGTGGCCCAATCCAGGGAGATGGGCATTGAACCACATGATAAAGTCCCTTCCAACCCTGAGATCCTAAAACAGGAGCTATCTGGGCGGGCTTCTCAGAGGAGGTGGAGGGAGAAAGAGAAAGGACTTTTGGCAGGGGCTGGAGAGTGGCCAGGCCCGAAGCTCTGGAGCTTGCCGGAAGCCTTGGGCAAGCTTGGGCTGCAACTGGACACCGCCCCTCCTCCCAGGGGGTGCGGGCAGAGGAGGGGGCTTAGGTCCAGGGTGGGGGTGCTGAGGGGCTGGTGCAGGGGAGCCAGACAGCTTCTTAGAAAGTGGCAGGCAGGTGAGCGGGGCTCCCCGGTGATCATTAAGGAACAAAGGTGCCGAGTGTGGCACGGGAGCCTGCGCGGGCCTCTGGGGCAGGCAGCTAATGGGAGCCTGGAGGAGAGGTAATGAGCAGAGGAGCCGAGCAGACAGCCCGGCGTCGCGACGCCCACAGGCCACCCCCGTACCCTCGTGCTCCAGAGCAATAACTGGAGCACCCAGATTGGGGGTGAAAACACATGGAGGGGAGCAGGGTGAGTTTTTCCAGGCACTCCGGTGAGATTTTTGTGGGGACGTGGATTGGTGGAGAGAGGGGACCAGGGAGCAGATGAGCCTGGGACAGCAGGGGCTTCATCAGCATGAGGTCAAGGATAGGGGCAGAGAACTTGGGCGGGTGCCCGGAGTCCCCAAGGTGTCCGGGTGCCTGGGAGAAGATGCCCTGCCCAGTCTTAAAGTGAACTAACTCTCAGAGGCAGGAGGGGGCCACTGAGGCCAGGGCCCCAGGCTCAGAGTCAGGGAAACCTGGGATCTGACTCTGCTTTCAATAGCAGTGTGACCCCAGGCAAGGTTCAACAGTCTGTACCCCGCAGGCTAGGCAGCGTGTCCAGGGGGCTGGGGGGTGGGAAAGCCCTTGGCTCAGACTGGATGGAATCAGAAGCTCACACCCGAGCCCCACACCTGGTCTATCCTCCACCCAAGCAAAGTGCACGCCTAAAGTCACCCACGCCGTTTAGAGCCCCAATCCCTACCCCTGCATGCGCACCCCATAGTCCTACGTGTCCCACTTGTGCCAGCAGAACCCCGAACTCCCCTCCCCTCAGATTCTCAAAAGGCTTGTCTCCATCATTTGCTCCCCAGCTTCACCCCCAAAGAAGGGTCTGTAAAGCTACCCTCAACACCAAGTCATCCTGCAGCAGGGTGACTCACACAGGGAGACCCCGTCAATGTGCACAGAGTGGTGAGCTATATATAATCTTCATGTGTAACTTAGTGTGCTCTCTCTCACACACACACACATACATGCACAACTTGTGTATGTGCAGGAAAGTTTGGAAATGAGAGTTGAGAGATCATCTAGGCCAGCCCTGCCTCAAGACTATAGACCATTCAACACCTTCACAATTGATGGAGATGACCACACACACACACACTTTATGTGGTTGACATGCGTACACACCCCTTACTGTGTTTGGCCAGTACACTAATTGTTCTACTCCCCTCTACGTCCCTCCTGACTCTATCTGATCACTTCAGTGCTTTCCGAGTCATCTTCCCCAAGCTCAGCTTTCCCTGTGTCTCTCTACTGCTCAGACACCCTCCATGGCTCCCCATTGCCCTCTAAGATAAATTCCAGGTCTTCCTCACTGCCATTCCTCTTTTTGGTTCTTTAGTGGCTTCCCAACTTTATAGGACCCCAGTAATCTTAGGGAGCAACAGCACTATCTCCCAGTCCCATCCTTGAATTCCCTTTCCAAGGTGCTGTGAAGTCTTCTTTTGAATAACTACAGTGGCAGGGACTCACCACCTCCTGAAGTAGCTGGTTTCATCTCCAGACAGCCTTAGTTAGTTGAGCTTAATTTAGCAAAGGCACCCAGCCTGGTTCAACTTTTGCTGCCACATGGAAGTTCCTTGTAACCTCTTGCCCCATGGTTCTGCCTTCGGCATCCCCTGCCTTCATGGCCAGCTATTGCTTGGTGTCTGAGTCTTCTTCTTTGCCATAAGACGTGGAGCCCCCTTGTACTAGTTCCTTGCCTGAAATAGTGCAGCTGCTCAGTGATTGGGCGTCCCTTAGATGGGCACGCAACCACATGCACATCTGTGCATGTCTGTGTCCAGGTGGGCATCTACCCACATGGGTGCAGGCCTGCCCCGTGCCTTCTGGGCACACACAGGCACATGCCAGCCCAGATGGGCATCTGCAGTGCCGTTTCAGGAGGCCCCATTGTGCCTGTTCTTTGCCACGATGTGTTAGGGTCGCTTCTCTGCCCTCCTGGAGCCCCAAACGGTCACAGCATCAATTATTTGTGTTGTAATTGCAGCCCTCACCCTCCCACTCCCTAAGCCTCTGCCTGCATTCTTTTTCTCCATAGCATACATCCACTTCTAACAGGTTGAATCACTTGCTAGCTTCTTTTAGTCTCCCTCTTCTAGAATGTAAGCTCCTTGCAGGTAGGGATTTGGGGCTGTTCTGTTCATTTTTGTAGCCCCAGGGCCTCGATTAGTGCCTGGTTCCCAGGTTCAATATCTGTAGGACGGATGAACGAAATGATTTTCTTCCCCATCCCCACACAGGACTGTGAGCTCCAGGAGGCCGGTGCCCATGCTCCAAGCCTGTCTGCCCAGGGCCCGGAGCAGGGCGGAGGGCGCGAGGGCAGTTCACCTCCCCGGGCTCGCCTGAGCGAACAGCCGCCGTCAGCAGGGTGTCTGGTCATCACAGCGCAGCGGCGTGGCTGTGGGCAAGGCAGGTGAGGGCAGAGCGGGGGGGCTCCCCTTCTGAGGGGTCCCCACGCACCCAGCTCCCAGACAGCCCCTCTGGCTGACCCCACTGAGGCCTTCTCAGGTGGGCAGGAGATGAGGGTGGGGCTCATGGGAGGCCTCTTGGGGTTCCAGGGAAGCAGGGGGGTGAATGGAGACCCTCCCTCCCTCCCTCCCTCCCTCCCTTCCTTCCTTCATTCATTTTTAATTTATTTTTAAAAACTTATTCTTGAGAGCAATCGTAGGTTTACAGAAAAAGAATTCTTATACTCTCCCCATGGTATTCTGTATTATTAACATTTTGCATTAGTGTGGTACATTTGTTACAATTAATGAAACCAATATTATTATGAGTATGTTTTTAACTAAAGTCCAGAGCTTACATTGGGGTTCACTCTTGGTGTTGTACAGTTTTATGGCCTCTTCTTTTTTTTTTTTTAATTTTTATTGGTGTAAAACATACACAGCATAACATTTCCCATTTTAACCACTTTCAGGCAAACAATTCAGTGTGTGCATTACACTCACAGTGTTGTGCTCCCATCACCACCGCCCATCACTGACAACCTCCCATCACCCCAAACAGAAGCTGTCTCTGTTGAGTGTTTGTTGACTCCCCATTCCCCAGCCTTTAACCTTTGCCCCTCGTAACCATATTCTCATTTCTGACTTTATGAATCTGAATCAGCTCCTTTCCCATACCTGCTAATAGGGTAGTTTGGGCCTCATTTAGCCTCTCTGCCCCAAATTTCTCAAGCTAAAAAATGGAACAAATAATAATTCTGCTTGTAAGCAGAGAGACCAGCACAGAGTAAGCACTGCGACGTCACCTGTCATTGCTGTGCTGATGTTGACGACGGCAAAGATGATGATAATGAAACAAGTAACTGGGGTGAGACGGGGCCCAGCCCCTGCCGTCCTGTCCTAGCTGTTGACTCAGGCTCCTCTTCTGGCCTTCGGGCTTAAGGAAGCGAGATCCCAGGGCGCTGGGTGCGTGGGGGCCCTGAAGGGTCCCGAGACCCAAAGTCCAGCACGGACTCTGCCTCTGACTCAACTCGGGCCAAGTTCCTTCCTGTCGGGGGCCTCAGTTTCCTCCTGTGACAGACAGGCTTGGAGAGGTGTCCCACGGCCACCTGGACAGGGCTGGGGTTCCCTGGGCAATGCGAAGTGAGGCGCACAGGCTCGGTGCCCGGCGCAGGCGAGGTGCTCAGTAGACATTGCTTTCCCCCAGCCTGGAAGCCGGACTCCAGGAGAGAGGGGGCAGCTCCCCTCCACCTGCCCACCCCCCACTTCTGCCAACAAGAGAAGCGTCCTCCCGGGAGCCAGACACTATGATGAAGGCATCATTCAGCCGCCTGCTGGCCCTGCCTCTCTGCAGACCAGCCCTCTCTACCACCCCACCTTGGCTACCTCCCAGCCTCCTTCCGCCCCTTCCCCTCTCCCCCCCCCCCCACAGCCACGGGGCCAAGCCCTGACTTTCTGCGGGAGACCCCCTTTGCCTTCGTCCTTCCCCGTGGAGCCCCCAGCAGCCAGCTCCCACCCGGCCCTGGGACCTGGCGGCTGTCAGGGGAGCAGCGGTGGTTCCCGCCAACCTCCCCGCAGACAGACAGGCCTCTGCTTTCTGGGGCCTCCGTGGATGGTTTGTACGGAGCCCAGGGCCTCAGCTAGTATTCCCGAGAGGGCTGACTTTCTTCAGGGCACGAGTCCTACAGACTCCAGAGGGGTCAAACGGCTCCTAGGTACCGTAGTTCCCGCACTGGGGGTCGGAACCGACCTCCAGGCCTGGAGCATATATGCACCAAGCTATGATTTTTATGTGCCTGAAACTTATGTGGCTGGAATATTAAAAATTAACTGTGAAAATGTAAAAAAAAAACAACAAAATACAAGTGAGAACTAATGAATATCAAAATAGTACATTAAAATTAAGTAAACCTAGATTTTTGAATTTAAAAATTTGTAAATGTAACTAAATATTACAAAATATGTTTATCAAAATACAGTGATCCGTAGTTCCAGCGTTCCATCAAACTGCCAGTATAAAGATGCACCATGAAATTTCTCCATGTTACATCCAGTCCTACCTGTATACAAATTAAGAGTTCTGTGCATTATTCAATAAAGCGAAATGTTTCTCATCTGCTCTGGCATCTATTTCGCACACTGCGCTGTTTTGTGAGTAGCCTTGGAACCTTAAGAGAAGCAAGAATATGGATTCTCGGGAATTTGTTAGACAAGAATCCAATTCATTGTTCTTTAATAAATTTATTTTAAAAAAAAAGAACCTATTGCATGTACGTGGTCTGAAAGGAAGGCTCTAACAAGCGTATCGATTTACTTTTTATTTCACCTAAGCACACCTGCAATGTCGCTGGCTGCGCAGGCTCTCGGGACATACAGACAGTCCTTGTGGGTCCAAGTAGTGAGAACAAGAAGCGTCCCCCTGCGATCCGGTCCACATCGGTCCCCAGAGCAGGAATTCGGGGCTGTGGCTGCACCCCGCACGCCGAGCGCCCGCGCCAGCCTGCCCTTAGACGTGCGTGTGTTCTTTAACACGTTTTCTCCGTGTTTGTGCCATGAGGGGCCTGGAACAGAGGTTCCTCTTGCTGGGTCCCAGGACAGGACTGGAGTTACACGGTTAGCCTCTCCTGTTAGGGCAGGGTGGATGGACGGGCAGGGAGAGAGGAGTTAGGGGAGTTTTGATGGGCAGGAAGGGGATTGAAATAATTTCTGGGTGAGAAAAGATGGAAGCTTGGACCAGAAGAGTAGGTGTGGGGATAGGGAGGTGAAGAAAGGTTTAGCAAGACATTTAGGCAGCAAGAGAGGTCCTTCCCCTCCCCTCCTAGTATCTGGAAACTTCTCTTCCCTGTTTCATGGACAAAAAAAATCATATATTTGAAGTAAGAGAAATTCAGAATCAGGACAAAAGGTCATCAAGATTGGCCAGTCCTGAGCTATTTGATGTCCTCCAACAGTTCGCCAGTGACTACAGAGAGGCCAGGGTTTGCCTCCCCTCCCCTCCCCAAGGAGGGCTGTGCCTGTAAGTGCAAAGAGAGAGATCCGAGTTAGACTTCAGGTAGGACTGCAAGGGAAGGAGTGCATGGTGGAGGCCAGGTTGAGGCCAGCGCTCAGTCCCAGAAGCCATCTCCGGGCAGGGCCTGTTTGGTTTGGGGCCATGTGCCCGGAGGTAGCAGGCTGGACGAGATGACCTCACAGGGAACCCTTCCAACTCCAGGTTCTTCGCCCTGATCCCAAAGGCGAAAACTCCGCCCGTGTCCTCCACACTCCACCATGTCTACACCTGGCAGCCTTTGCTGATGGTTATCTCCCCTCCCCCACCTCACCGCCTCCACCCAGCCCCGCCTGTCCGTCTGTCCGTCTGCCAACAGCCCCATTCCTGGCCTTTCATCTTGTGCCACAGCAGCCGGCTGCCGATGCTGCAATCCCCCGCCCCCCGGGGCTGCCCCGCTCTCCAGCCTCTCCCAGGCTTGGGTCCCATAGGGCCCTGGAGACTTTGGCCTCCCACTGCTGACCCTGCCCAGGGTGGTCTGGGGGCCCCAGGCCCCTCCCCGCCCTGTGACCACACAGGAGCCATAGGAGCAAACCCGCCAAGACACCCCCATTGGCCTTGCCCCAGTGAGCAGTCTCCCCTCAGCCAGCCGAGGCTCCCTCCATCACTCCCTATCCCAGGATCCCCCTCCAGTCTCCAGAGCCCCTTCCTTGCCTTGTCCCCCCTGACCCGAAGGACCAGGCAGCAGGAAGCACTGATCACAGGAGGCTCCACAATTGAAGGAACAGACACTGCTGGTGACAGCCACCATTTTCTCCAGCTGAATTTTCTTCTCTTGCAGGTGCTGGCAGAAGCAGGCACAGCACAGAGGTAGGGGATGGATGGGTTGACGAGTGGCAGTCAGGATGAGTGACATTGGCCCCCTTCCGGTCCCATCCCCATCCCAGAGCCTTAAGGTAAAGTGTGGGGGTGAGACCAACTGGCATTGGCGAGGAATAAGGGGCAAGGTAAGTTCTCTGCAGCACTGGTGGGTGGCAGCAGCCTGCCCAGGAGGCTGGGAAGGAAGCAGAAGATGCTTTGATGGGGCAGGTGGGCTGAAACAGTAGCTCCAAATTGCCCGCTAGGGCTTGCTGCGGAGGAAGGGACGCAGGAGGCGGAAAAGGCTGGGATGCAACTGCCTCCTCCGGCTGGGGGTGAGTGGAGGCTGAGGCAGACTTGGCCACCCCCCTGCCTCCAGGAGAAAAAGAAGAAGCCACATGTAGTAGAGGAGGGCAGAGGCTTTGTCTAGAAACCAGCACCCCTCAGCCCTGTGCACCCTCTGGGCACAGACGGGGGGCCTGGCCTGAGCATCTCCAGCCACCATCCTCCACGGGCCAGGCCAGGTGGGAATTTGCAGGTGCCCAGGCATGGGCTGAGAGGCCCTGGGGGCAGACCCTGGGTCATCTGTATCTTCCCGCCTGCTCCACCTCAGTGCTGGGAGCCAGCGCCTGCTGCCGGTTTCTCCTGGGTAGCTTTCCTGGAGCCACGATTCATCAGTTGTCCACGTCTTCACTCACAGCCTGTCACTGAGCACCCACTGCTTCCTGGGAGCTGTGCAGGCAGTGGAGGGTTCTGGGAGGGTGGTCACGCCAACTGTCTGCTGGCTAAGGGAGGGACATAAAGACGATGGTTGAGTGGACATCAGAGGAGGGGGCGCTCCTGCAGACAGGAGCGCCAGGAGGCCACTCAGGGGAAGGGGGAAGCATGGCTTAAATAGAGCAGGGAGGGATGGGCAGGAATTAGGGGGGACATGCATCCACTGAAAGGGAGACGAGACGGCCAGGACAACTGTCATCACAGCCACAGAGGATGAGAGTGAGCAGGACACGCTGAGAGCCGGAGCTCAAGGCCTGCTGCCAGGTGGATGGGACGGGAGAATGCACAGCCCACACCAGCTCCTGTGGTCACGCTGGGGTGGGGGCTGTGTGAAGGGGGATCCACACTTTGTTGTTTATTTTCCTCCACTGTTGACTCTCACACAAGAGCATATTCTTACGTGACTTGTTGTATATTGAAAATGCACTAAATGGCAAAATCCAAACAAAAGTTAGTTAATAGCAGGGACCCATGTTAGTTTTTTAGCTGTGCCCAAAGTACCCTGGTAATGTAGGATGAGGAGACACCAGGAATCACCTATTACCTACTCTATCTTTGCAACTCTTCTGTACACCTAAAACTATTCTAAAATTTAATTTAAAGCTTATTTAAAAGATAGATAAAACCCTAGCCAGGGCAGTGCGATGGTGGCTCAACAGTAGAATTCTCACCTGCCATGCTGGAGACCTGGGTTCTATTCCTGGTACCTGCCCATGCAGGAAAAACAAAACCCTAACCAACAGTATTCCTGAAAACCCTAAAGAATACCTAGGGCTCTATCTGAGTCTCTGCAAAAGTTTCACTCATTAAGTTTATTTTTCAGAAACTTAAAACCTCCAGATGGTTCCTATGCCAGATAATCCCTGAAACTCAGAGGTACTGGTCTCTCCGAGAACACCAACCAGCTGCATCCCCCCCACCCCATAATGCTGACACCTCTTTTCAACATGAAGACTTTAGAACAGTCATTGCCCAAATATCCTGAAGATTGGGAGAAGGGTCAAATGAGAGAGAGGCGTTGTAACAGAGAAGATAAGATTTAACATGTGATTGTGACTGCTGAATAGTTATATTGATATTTCTTATTAGTCTGTAGCATATTAGGGCAGGTAGAACACCTGAAATTGTGGAACTGCACCCCATACCATACTTTGAAATTTGTTCTATAACTACTTATTAAACTGTACTTTGAAATTTATCACTTTTCTGCATATGTTATATTTCATAATAAAAAATGTTTTTAGAAATTATATGTAACAGAGATAGAAAAAATAATAAGCCTCCTGCAGCACCGAGAGCTGCCACTAAGAAAGTCCATTCAGATTGGCCTGCCGGGGGGGCAGGAAGGGCGCAGGCCACCTGTGGGGGGCGGGGGATGGTGGCGCGCATGGTCCCGGACACGGCTGGCTGGGAGGCCCTCAGTGCCCGGCCAGGGGCCACCGGGAAGGTTTGTGAATGGGGAGTCTCCATGGGCCAAGGGACCTCCGGGCTAATGGCAACTCAAACAGGTAACCAGGCAATCCAATATGGTGGGATGGGTTCAGGCCAGAACGGGGGAGCATGGAGGAAGGACCCCACTCTGACTAAGGAGGGAAGTAGCCACTCATGCCTGAAGGGTTAGTACGAGCTTGTCAGGGGAGAAGGGAGGAGGCTTTCGAAACTGAGGGCCTGTACATCCCTTGACCCCGCTTCTGGCTGGGTGTGGAGAGGAGAGGACGAGATGGAACCCGGAGCCTGGAGTCAGGTGGACAGACCTGCCGTGAGTCCTGTCTCCTTACTCACCTTGTCCTTGGGCACTTCAAGTCTCAGGGCCTCAGTTTCCTCATCCCTAAAATGGAGGTCACTGCCCTATTGGCCCTGCCTGCCTCCCGGAGTGTCGGGAGCTCACATGAGACAATCATTGTGAAAGGGCTTGGCACGGGGCAGGATCACCCTGGAAAGATGGGCACCGCGTCCAGAGGAGGGTTGGGTGGTGGGCACACCCTCTCTGCCCAGCGCAAAACTCAGCTCTGGCCAGGCACGGCCCAGATGCAGATCTTGGAGGCGCTCCCTGGCAGGGCCTCCCCAGGAACCCATGTCCTCCCCGTGGCTGCAAGGGCCAGATGCTATGCCCACCCCGAGACCCCAGAAGATAGGCCAGAGTCTCCAGGGGTGGGTGCAGGGCAGGCTGGGGGGTTAGGGGGAGGTGCCTGGGAAAGTGGGCTGCCAGGGCTGGGAAGATGTTGAGTTGGAGATGGAGGTATCTGTGAGGGCCCAAGCCCAGGGGGAGAAAATTCTTGCTGGAGCTGTATAATTAAAATCCTATTAAGCGGCGCCTGGCAGTCTCCCATCAAACCCCCACCGAGGCACCACCACTGAACCCTGGCCGCAGCTGCGGCACCCTGCTCGCTGGGCACCAGCTCACGTCTGGCTCTGCTTAGGGGGAGCTGCTGACAGGGCGAGGGAAGGCCAAGGTGGGCAGAGGGGAGGGGGACTGGGACTAGGGCATCTGAGCCCCTGATGCCCGGGATCCTTCCCTCTGCCCTGGGAGAAGGGTGCCTCCTTCCTCCACCCCCTCAACCCCTCGGGCCCTGGCTTCCCAGCCACCCTCCTCCACCTCTCTCCCAGGCTCTCAGCCTCTCTGAGCAGCCCTGCCATCCTCCACCCAGCTCCCTTCCTCCTCGGCTCATTCGCTGTCCCCCCTCCCTCTCTCCCCCTCCCCTAAGTCTCTTCCCCCATCTAAGGCAATGCCCCTTTCACCTCCTTCTCAGGCTCCAGGCCCCTCTTTTCCATGCAGTCTGCCAAGACTTCCCCTACCCAAATTCTATTTACCCTTTCTTCTCCACCCCATCCCCTCAGTATTCACTTAGTCTACACTCTGTTGTCCTTTCCTGTATCTATATCCTGGGTACATCGGTGTCTTACCTCCCCCGCAGGTTAGGTACTGTCTCGCCATCACTCTGGGGGGGCCCCTGCGAGAAGGGCGCAAATTCTGTGACTTCAGTGAGTTCAGGGATTGGCCGAGCCCCCCCCCCAGGAGAAGCTCTGTCTGGAAAGTGGAAAGTCAGTGTCAAAGCAAGAGCCCTGGGCCGCAGAGGCAGGCCTGGAGCTAGGGGCTCCCCGCCCACCCCCTCTGAGCGGCTTGTGCCCCAACAGATGCCTCCATCTCCAGCTGAGGCGGTTGGGAGGGGGCCGTGTGGAGGCTGGAGAGGCTGCCCGGGCGCTGGCCTCACCCCCTGCAGAATATATCCCAGCACCCTTCCAGACCCCAGACCCGCACACCGGCCTCAGCCCCGGCACCCGAGCTCCGCCCTGTGGGCCCCCAGGGGGTAGGTGCAGTAAGTTGCTTCCCTGCCCCTGGTGCCAGCCCTGGAGGCCGAGGTGGGTGAGAGCAACAGGGCGAGAAGCAGGCAGAGGCTTCGTACCAGCTGACGAGGGGTCGGGCACTGCGTGGCCCACTCGTATCTCCGACTCCCTCTGGGTTTCAGGTTTGGGGACATTCCGAGAGGTCCTGGGCTCTGTCCCCTGTCACCACCCCAGCCTGCCCTCAAACCAATCCTGAGAGCCCAGGAGGCCTCCCTCATGTCTCCAAGAGGGAAAGGATTTCACTCTTTTTCTTTAGAATTCCCGTCGGATCCCAAAGAGATGTCAAGACCATGGCACACTGCCCTTTGACCTTTCCAGCCAGGTTCTCCCAGTCTCTCACAGGCAGCCTCCCTGTGAGAATCTGCCCCCCCCCCGCCCCCCATCATCTAGAGGAGCCGCCCCTTCCCGCAGGTCTCTGGCTCCTTATAACTGAAGAAACACATTCAGCTCATTTTTTCCAAGGTGGAGATGAAGTGGGAAGGGGTGACTCCCCCTACCCCAGCCCTCCAGGTTCTATCTCCAAACCTCTCAGCAGCAGACCTGCATCTCAAGGAGCGGAAAAGTCAAGTCCGAACCCTGCCTCTAGCTGGCTTGGGTGGCCATCACACGTCTCTGGGACCCCATTTCATCATGGTGATGAATCTTTGAATGTATGAATGTAGAAATTGACTCATCTCCCTCTTAATGCTGCTTTCCCCACCCTAGCCCCCGTAATCCCTCCACCCTCCAGTCAGCCCCTCCCTGTGCTCTCCCCTCCTGCCTCTCCCTCCTCCCCCTTCTCCCCAGGTACCCACCCACCTCCTGGTCTCAGCTAATTCATTTCAACAAGCATTTGCAGGGCATCTCCTCCATGGCAAGCCCTGTGCTGGGTGATGGGGCCATGGAGACAAGACATGGTCTCTGTCCATTGCACTAGCTCCTTGCTCATGTCATTTAGGGAAGAGCTGAGACCAGAAATGTAAGCAGAGCCTGCTCAGCAGAAAAAGGTAGAGCCAGTTAAATGTTCCATGCAGGCTGATGCAAATGTGCATGTAAATGAACTATGGAGGGAAAGGGCAACTTATGGGATCAAGTTAGTTTCTGAAAATAGGTTTGATATAATGTTCAAGTTGGAAGGGTCTTTGGAGGGCTGGGGAAACTGAGGCCCAAGAAGGAGAAATGCCTCACCCAAACCTACTACACATAGGGCCAGAGTTCTGTCCACCAGGCCAAACTGTTCTCTCTGTTGGAAGGGTATCCCCTGGAGGAGCTGAGGCCAGGACAAGTGGGGCCTTCATGGAAGTAGGGGGTATTCCCTGAATTACCCTAGGGTGGGATCAGCCAAGAGAGTTGTGGCAGCCCAGAAAACATTTACACTTGAACTGGCCCATGACTTCCAGAGGAGACATGGTCCCTGCCTTAGGGGTCTTATATTCTAGATAGGAAAGGGGACAGTAGCTAATTGACTGTAATACAAGGCACAGGAACATGTCCCAAGGAAAGCCTGAGCATCACTGCTGAGGAGGGAGGGCTGAGAAAGGAGAGGCTCATTCTGGCCATGGGGGCTCTGGGAGGGCTCCCCGAGGAGAGGTGGTATGGAGTTGGCGCTGTGAGTACTGGCAGGGCAGAAGACTGCTCAAGACCCCTCCCTTGATTTTCCCACTGCAGGGCTCCTGAGATCTGTCTCTGTTTCATCCTTCTATGCAGATTTTGACAACCTGGAATCCTTTACTGCTGTAAAAATCACTATTCTTCTGGGGAAAGCCCTGATACTGTCTCAAACATTAGGAACTCTCAAGTCAGTAGGCCAAGCCCTTGATCTTGAGGCTTCCTCTTGTGAAGCTTATGTATGTAGCAGAGAAGCTAAGCTTACCTGTAGTTATCCCTAAGAGTTACTTCTGGAGGACCTCTTTTGTTGCTCAGATGTGGCCCCTCTCTCTCTAAGCCCAACTCTGCAAGTAAAATCATTACCCTACACCTTATGTGGGACATGACATCCAGGGGTGAAAGTCTCCCTGGCAATGTGGGAGATGACTCCCAGGGATGAGCCTGGCCCTGGCACCGTGGGATCGACATACCTACCTGACCAAATGGAGGAAAAGAAGTTTAACAAAATAAGGTATCAGTGATTGAGAGAATTCAAATAGAATTGAGAGGCTGTTCTGGAGGCTACACTTATACAAGCTTCAGCTAGATATTGCTTATTACCAAGGTTTGCCAAACCCCAACCAAAACCATTCTGATTGTGATGCAGATGTTCTAAAATGATCCTGGAGAAGAATATACAACTATGTGATGATATTGTGAGCCATTGATTGTATAATATGGTAGGGCTGTATGTGTCAATATTTCTCAATAATAAATAAATAAACAAAACCATTCATTCCTATTAACCCTAAAGCACACCTAGGGCTCTATCTGAGATTCTACAAAAGTTTCATGCACTAAGATTACTTTCCAGGAACCTACAACCTCTGAATCCTAGGCCAGGTGACTCCTGAAACCCAGAGGCCAGCCTTTCCAAGAACATAAACTAGCTCCATCTACCCCCTATTATCAAAAGCCCTTTCCAGCATGAAAAAGTTAGAATGGACATAGTCCAAATACCCCTCAAGATTAGGAGAAGGATCAAAGGAGAAGGAAGAGTTACGACGGAGAAGATAAGATTTAACAAATGAGTATGACTGCTGAATCATTGTATCTTTTAGTCTCCAGTGTCTTAGAGCAGCTAGAAGGAAAAACTAAAATTGTGGACTAGTAACCCATACCAAACTTTGTAAAGTAGTTATAACTGCTTTTACAATATATTTTGAATTTTATTGCTTTTTGTATATATATTATATTTTGCAGTACAAATTTTTTTTTTAAAAATCACTATTCTGGGCCAAGCCTAGGATTTGAAAAGAGAAAAGACTAAGGCTCAGAGAAGGCTGGTGGCCCCACACCGAGTCCTGACCCAGCCAGGGTCCTTGCCTTCTGCCTCCTCCCCTCTAAGTCATTTCATCCAGCCCTGGCCACTACCAAGAAGTCAGGCCAAGGGAATCCTCCAGAGACACATCCTGTCCTGGAGAGTCCAGTTAAGGAGACAAGACGGGGACAGCGATGAGAAGCAGGGAGCCACGCTCTTAGATTCTGGTTCTTTCTGCATCCTGACAGTAGACAGCATCTGCCTGCCCCTGACAGCTCTCTCCCCAAGACCTCGGGGGAGACCCTCACAGCTGCAGAGGCCAAGGCTTAGCAAGGTGCAGCCATGCACCTGGCCCAAAGCTGTGGGTGATGTCACCGCCTGTTCTCCCGGATGCGGTCCACAGACCTCTCATTCCATGCTGAGAACAGCATCGAAGGGGAAGCCTGTGGGGTAGAAGCCAGAGATGCCTCCCTACCCCAGGGAAGGCATCCAGAGCTCCGGACAGAGCAGAAGGCTCCCACAGAAGTTAGGCACTGCTCGCAGAGTTCACATCCTTGAAAGAGCAAGATTCTTCCCAAAGTCTGTCCTTCATCCCTCTTGCTGCAATTTCAAACCTTGTGCATTCCCATAATCATTAGCATTGACAATCTAAACTAATGAGCAGATAAGTCTTTATCTCTGCCATGTGCCCACTATCCAGTCCTTCAGAAGGGGCCATGAATAAAATTTACACGATCCCTGTGCTGGGAGAGGTACATGACCAATGTATTTCCCCCTTACAGGCCCCACACTTCCCATCCCTCACTGCCCAGCCTTCACTTCCCCTCTGGAGCCCTAATTCCCTAGCTGACAGCATCAGCTGTGTGCCCTCCAAAGCCCCGACAGTGTCAGTGCCCTGCCCCACCCCATCTCTTCCCACCCAGTCCCACCCATCACAGCCCTCCTCAGGGTGACAACATCACCAACCCTCCTTCTTGTAGCGGGGGCCTCTGGCAAGCCGATGGGCCAGAGCGGGGCTTCCTCCACCCCCTGGTTCTATTACCTTAAGTGCCACCGCCCTGACTCTACAATAATTGGGGGGCTCATTTGCATTTTACCTGTGTGCGATTTCAGAGAGGCTTCCCTCCCGGCCCAGCCCAGGGCCTCCACAGCTGTTTGCCCAAACCCACTGTTGAGCTCCATGGGAAGGAAAGAGGGGCTGGAGAACGTGCACTGGGCCCCCAGGTCCTCCAAGGAAGATGAGCCCTGCCAGAGCCCCCAGACTGCGTGCCAGCCCTGGCTCAGGGGGCAGGGTGGAGGGGGTGACGTCCTCCACCTCCCCAGTCTCAGTTTCCTCATCTGTAAACTGGGTTTAATGACACTTAACGAGCAAGGGGGGCAGGGGGCATGTAATTAGCTCCTGCTGGCCCTGGGCTTTGAAGTGTGGTGGAGGAGGGGGCCAGCTGGGCGGGGTGCAGGCAAGAAGGAGTTGGAGTCTTGAGTGTACTAGCTTGAGGGCCGGGAGTGGTCCCAGGGTCTCTAGCTTCTACTCTGTACCAGGGACCTTATCCGACTTGGAGAAGAGCAAAAACTGAGATCACCCACTTAAGGGAAGCCCTGGAGGGCAAGGGGCAGAGAGGACCCAAGTGTGAACTGAAAATGCTGCATGCCATCTAAGAAAATAGCTGGGGCTTCGCCAGCCCTATCAGGGTAGGGCTGCTGGAATGAAGAGAGGGGAGTGGGGTCCAGAATCAGGAGTGCTCCCACACTGCGCTTCTGGTCCCCCATGACCCACAGCGCCCACAATACACAAGGGCTCCAGGGGTGAGGTCAACAGCGCCAAGCCCAGAGGCTCATGGGAGATTCACGGGGGAGGTTGGCGAGGACAGGGATAGTGGGAGGGGAAGGAGGTTTGGGGGACTGAGCCCAGGGAGGTGAGGACAGAAGGGAGGGAGCCACCACCTCCCACACCCTCGGCCTTTCCGCTTGCCCCATGACGTCAGGGCTGAGTCACTGGGAGAGGCTGCTGTCCAGCAAGGGTGGGAGGACCCTGGGGACCAAGGTCTGGATGCTGTCCCGGGCTGGGCAGCGTGTGGGGCACCTTTGGCCGGGTTGGCGCAGTCCAAAGATGCAAGTTTCAGCCAACCATCCATAGTCCAGCCACCCACGCATGGTGGGCAGAGCCTCGGATGGGTCTGGGAGGCCCAAAAGGGCCATCCAAGAGGGTCAAGAAGTCATCTCTAGCATTCCTCTGCCTCTGGACAGGTTGACAATTACACCATCCAAGATACACCACAATACATGGGAATTCTTTTTTGATGTCGAACCAGGAGCCATCTTGCTGCAAGCTCAGTCCATGGTGCCTTCGGCATGGTAAAGACCAGGCAGTCATTCTCTTCTGGGATCCCCTTTCTCTCTCCCACCATGCCTTCTCTCTTCATCACCTTTTATGTTTTCCAACAGGTTGCTCATAGAGATGGTTGCATTTGGCCAATAGATGAGATAAGTGTGCTGCTGCTTCCCACTGCTGCTCAGAGCATAAGATCCTCAGGGTGAGCAACCCAATTATTTGCTTGGTGGAGCTTTAGAACAATCAAATACATGTGCCAAAGTGGTCTCCCAAATAGGAAGAAGAACATCTCATCCATTCATTCCACAAATATTTATTGATACCTACCAGGTTCTGGGAAGAAGACAGGCAGGAGTCTGGGAAATTCCAACTCTAATCATGGCAAGAGTGTGGGGAAGGGGCCATAACCCTGATCAGGGGAGGGAGGCTGTTTTCAGAAGAGGTCTCTGATGGGGAGGAGGATTTTGGCTGTCCAGGGAAGCTCTGGGTAGAGGCTCCACCCGCCATAAATCCCAGAGGCCCCCTGGGACCAGGACACCACTTTCCCACTGGCCACTCCTTGCCCTGCCTGAGCCTGGGACTTGTCGGCTGGAACATCTGGAAGGACTGATGCGGTGTTCCACCCACTCCATGCACACACACACACACACACACACACACACACACCATGCCCTGAGTGTGTGCTGGGGAGGGTGACAGGCAAGATTTATGGAGTGCTGGCTGTGCAGCTTTGTAAACCTCCTTGAAGTGCAGATGTCAACGGAGAGAGAAAGCTTCCAAAGGTACTTGAGAGCCCACTGAGAAGCTCCTGAGAACTGGGGATCTGGGTATCAGAGCCCTTTCAAAATGGTACCCCTGGGCTTGAGAAGAGGGCACTGAAGCATCTAGGCCCAGGCTGCTGACCTCTTACTCTCTCTAGGTCTGCCCAAGAAAGAGCCAGTGCACCCTGACCTGTTGGGTACACCCCCCCCACACACTCACACGTGCTCCCCTCTCTCCCACTTGGCACCTGACTTCTGTCCTGGTGACTCTGGCCAGCTGGTACCACTTTATCTCTCTCCCTGCATCTCTGTGACCTCCTTTTGGGGGAAACCCTATGAAGGACATTATTAGGTCAACTGACAAAATTGGAATATAGATTAGATAAATGTATTGTGTCCATGCACATTTATGAAATTGATAACTATGATGTGGTTAAGTAAGAGAACATCCCTTTTCCTAGGATATACACACTGAAATATTTAGAGGTAAAGGCTATGATATATGTAATTTATCCTCTAATTGTTTAGAAAAAAAAAGAAATACATATATATATATATATATATATATATATATATATAAAGACAGCGTATATGTAAATGATAAAGCAAATGGGGTAAAATATTCACAATAGATCAAACTGGGTGAAAGGTATAAGGGTATTCTTTGTACTATTTTTATTTATTTATTTATTTATTTATTTATTTAGGCACAGGCAGGAACCGGGAATCAAACCTGGGTCTCTGGCATGGCAAGCGAGAGTTCTGCCACTGAGCCACCGTTGCACCACCCTGTGCTATTTTCATTTTTTTCAACTTATTTCTACGTTTAAAATTGTATCCAAACAGAGCTGCCATCTCCCACCAGCTTTGGTTTATCCTCCCGCTCTTCCCTGGTATGGCCCCAGGTGTTTCCCTGGGCCTTTTATTCGTTTTTTCATCCCCAGAACAGCGCCCGGCACGTGGGAGACGCTCAGTGAACCTGGGCGATGGGCCCCATGCACTCCGGTCTTTCTGTCTTTACATCTGTGACATCTCCACCCTTTCGTTTGCTCAGTCAATTGCTCATCATGAATAAGCAGCGCTCAGCGCGCAGACCGCCTCCCCTTTGTAACCCCGCAGCTATGGGGGGCACAGGAGTTGCAGCTTGCGGAACCCACCGTGGTGGGTCTCTGGCCTGAACATTGGTGCCCACGTCCCCTTGACGCTGCCCTCCTTGGGGGCTGCGTCCCAGTCCCCGGGTCTCTGCCTGTGGAGTGGGAGGTGCTCAGTCCAGTCGGGTAGAGCCTGCAACCCAGGCTACAGGGCTTCGGCAGCTCCTGCCTCCCTCTGCTGTCGCCCCTTCTCCCTTAGAGGGTGCATGCTCCCAAACCCAAGGCAATGGCCTGGACCTGGTGGGGGGCAGCCGAGCTGTGGGCAGGAGAGGCCTCCTCCTCTTTCTTACTTTCTACCCCCTCCAATTGTCCCCGGGCCTGGCCGTGGTGCCCGCTGTCCTTGGCCTGGAGAGGTGACATCACCTGGGTCCCTCCCCACACACATACGTAGCAGCAGCGACTCCCCAGCACCATCTCACCATCTCTCCCCAGGCACATCAAAGGCCCAGGCAGCAGCGTCCCCATCCTCCCGGGCCCTGGAGGGGGTAATCAGAGTCAGGTATGTGTAAAGGCTGCACCTTCAAATACATAAATAAATGCCTCCTGTCCCTCGCTGCTGCCCCGGGCCCTGGGCTGGGAGCCGGGCTGGGAGCCAGGCACGGGGCCAGCCCCTGACGAGGTTTTGCGGACCGCCTGGAGCTGGAGGTGTGTGTGCCTGTGGAGTTTCGCGTGGGCTGAGCCTAGCTCATCTTCAACAGCATCAAAAAGACTATGGGGGGCTGGGGGAGGGAGAGAGGGCACCATGGGGGTGTGGGGGATCCCACAGCAGGTGCCCATACCCCGCCACTCACAATCCCTCCGATTCCACTCCAGACACAAGCCGCCCCCTCCTTCAACACTTTTCACTCCAAAGTCAGTCCGCCTTTTCCAGGAAGTCCAGAATATATAGTTCAACACTGGGAAAGAGGAAAACAGAGGCAGCGATTGGAGCCCAGAAAGAAATCTTGGCCAGGCCCTGCCCTTGCCCATGGGGGTGGCTGCAGGCAGCAGGCAACAGCGTGCGTCTGAGGCCTGTGAGACATTTGAGCAGAGAGCTGAGGGAGTGAGGCAGAGAGCCAGGGGAACAGCTGGGGGAAGAGATCCTGGCAGAGAGAGAGGCAAGTGCAAAGGCCCTGAGGTACAGGTGAGCCTGCCATGTTGAGAGAACCCACCATGGGTGGAGTCCACCACAGCTTATGTAGCAAGGAGACCAGCGTGCCTGGAGAGGAGGGGATGGAGGGGAGGTGGTAGGAGATGAGTCTGGAATCACTGCTTCCATGAGCGAGCAGGAGGAGATGAAGTGGCCTCCACGGTGCCAAGAGCATCAGCACACGCGGCTTTCTGCTCCCTGTGGGCTGGTGGGCATGTCAGGCAGTTCCGACACTCCACCAGACACTTGCCTATCAGCTGTGGGACCTTGTGCCGAGCCTCAGTTTTAGCATCTGCAGAGCAGGGGTGATGTCCCCAGCCCTGCTTCTCCCACGGGGGAGTAGCCCAGATCAGTGGAGACAACTAAGATGAGGTGCTCCATCAACGGCAGCTGCAGGGCCCTGTGGGGGCATGTTTCCACTGCTGGGGGGGAGGGGCACTCCCGTGGGCCTTTGACTCCCCCACGGGGCCTGGCCCAGAATAGGTACCAAGAACATATTGTCTGAATCATTGAATTTTAAAAACGAACAACCGAATGTTCTAGACTTGACTTCATCAATTCTTTTTTAGTTTGTCGCCATGGCATCAGCCCATCCTCATCTCTGGCTCAGAACTCCTTAGAGAATCTGAAGAAAGCTACGGAGCCTCACCTCAGACACATTTGAATACCACTTTACAACTTCTGGGATTCCCACCTCTCAGTCCGGGCCCAGAACCCCTGCTTTAGCGAGGGAAAGTGCAGCCTGTCTTTTCAACTGTTGATATCAGTGTGTGAGGCATGTGCTCCGTGTAAGAGCTTTACCTGTGTTATCTCTGACCCACCACCAGCCCTGCAGGCGTTATTGCTCCCTTTTACAGATAAGGAAACTGAGGCCCAGAGACGGGTAGTGACTTGCACGTTCTACAGGGTTTTGCTCAACACGCCTGATTCCTAAGGTCTTTAGGTCTTCAAAACACTGCGCTTTTTCCCTAGAAAGTATGTTTCTGTCTCCAGGCTCCCGCTTGGGGTCCAATACAGGATGGCACAAAATGGGTGCCCTGCCCTTTCTGGCTGAGGGTGGCAAGTGGGTGGCCCAGCTGGGGCACACAGAGGCAGACAGACAGGTATGGAGGGTGAATTCAAATGTGAAACCCAGAAAGAACATTCTGTGCAGCCCTGACACCACACATGGGGCAGGAGGCAGAGGGCAGACAGATGGGGAAGCAGGAGAAGAGAGCAGAGATCCCTCTCTGGGAGAGCTCCCCTGGGAGGGTGTGTGCAGGTCCGTCTCAAGCCGGAAAGAGAGGGCTGCTCCTGCCGGCAGACACATAGGAAGTGCTCACTTTGTGCCCAGGCTGTGCTCAACAATTGAAGCACTTTGGCTTGTTTAATCCTCGCAAGCCTCTGAAGTAAGAACTGCTGCTATTCCCCTTTTAAAGAAAATAAGTCACTTACCCAAACTCACCCAACTGGCAAGTGGCAGTGCCAAACACACAGTAAGTGTGCATCAAATATTTGTGAGCTGGATGGAAGGGTGGATAGATGGACGTATGGAGAGATAGAGGGATGGGTAGGTGGGTGGGTGGGTGGACACATGGGTGATGGGTGGAGGAGTAGTGGGTGGAGGGGTGGATGGATAGAAGGGTTGGAAGGACGGATGGATGGATGGACGGATGGGTGGATGGGTGGACAGAGAGATAGGTAGATGCATTAGTGGGTGGATGGATGGACGGAGGAAACTCAGGTCTGTCTGATTCTCAGACTTAGCTCTCAACCTCTCCCCAGTCCAGGGACGCAATCCCTTAAGAAGTAAGTTTCCAGGCAAGGGCAGTTGGAGTGGAGGACAGGTGAGGAAGAGGGGAGCGCTAGAGCCTCCAGGGAAGAGGAGAATCACCCCCACCTCACTCAAAATAACTCAAAGTCATTTCTACAGTCTACAAGGCCTTGTGTGACCTGATTCCAGGCTCATCTCCTCCCACCTCCTTTCCATCCCCTCCTCTCCGGGCCTGGTGGGTTCCTTGCTACATAAGCCGCAGTGGACTCCAGCCACGGTGGGTTCTCTCAACATGGCAGACTCACCCCCACCTCAGGGCCTTTGCATTTGCCTCTCTCTCTGCCAGGGTATCTTCCCCCAGCTGTCCACCTGCTCTCTGCCTCACTCACTCAACTCTCTGCTCAAATGTCACCTTTCAAAGAAGTCTGATGAGCTGCTTATCTAAAATTTCACCTGATCACTCCCTGTCCCCTTGTGCATTTTAATTTTTCTCATGAGCAGCTACAACCAACTAATTTATTATCTATTCATTTATTCCCACCCCACCCCCTTGCCCCAAGTCCCACTGAGGCATAAAAACTCAGGGAAAGCAGGGTCTTTGGGTTGTTTGCAGCTGTATTCTGACATTTACAACAGTGCCTCGTACAGAATCAACATCAATAAGTATTTGCTGAATAAATGAATAGCATGAACAAGTCCAGTGGGAAGGTAGGGGCTGCTGTATTTAAATGTGTACAGATTGAGGCTAAATCCATATGAGAAAATGCCCCTCTGCCAAGAGACCCTCCTGAATTTGTACCTCTTTCAGCAAAAATCCCAAAACCCCGATGCTGAGGTCTCCCTACTGCATCCAATAGGTCGCCATGCCTCCCTCCTGCTCTCCCGCTCCCATACCCTGATCCCCCTTCCCTATGATCCTTCCAGGTGAGAGGAAGGGGGAGGAAAGCAGGGCTCTGGGGTGCCCAACTGGCTAGCCGACAGCAATCCCTGCCCCGGCCAGGAGGCAGAGGCGGAGCCCCCAGCTTAAGATGTGAATGGGGCAGGAGGTGGATGAAAGGCAGCGAGTGCTCCAGGCCTAACGAACAAAGACGGCCAGAGCAGGTGTGAGGGGGCCTGGGGGCCTGCAGAGAAAGAAACCAGAGCTGGAGCCGGAGATCGGTTTCACCTGCCTCAGCGCAGGTTTCCATTAGCTTTCTTTGACTGTCACTCATGCTTTGGGGACAAAGCATAGGGTGGAGGTTAAGGAGAAGCAAGGGGGTGAGGGGGCTCTCTTCTCTCCGGTCAGTCTCCAGCAGCATCCCTGCTTCCCAGGAGGCAGCCACACAAGGCCAAAGCCTGATGACAGCCTAGGAAACATGGTCCGACACCGTCATTCATGTCCATGGACCAATGAGGCCGCAGGGTGAGGTGACTCACCTCAGGTTGCACAGCTGCTGGCAGAGCTGAGTTTGGAATCCAGGAGTCTTGGCTCTGGATTCAAGTCTTGAGAACAGATTGTTTTATGTTCAGCCTGTCTTGTCTCCTGGGGCCCGTTGGTGTGATTGGGGCCCTGGAAGTCCCCGTGGGGCAGCTAAGGTTTGGGCTGGGTCTGGATGGTGCCTGGAGAGGAGGGGGAGGCCCGGGGGAGGGCTGGGACAGAACGCTCCCCAGTGAGGGGAGCTCTTGGCAGGCAAGTTGGACAGGCAGGGCTGGGTCTACTGAGGAGAGGCCCAGCCCTGAGAAGCATGTCAAGTACAGGAGACACCGTGTATCTGCACAGCTGCTCAGGGCCATCCTGAACCCCACCCCTGCAACAGCTGCATTGCCCCAAGCTATGGAGGAACCTCCTCAGGGGTCAAGGGAGGGTCTGTGGCCTCGGCGTGGGTGGGAGAGAGGGGGCCGGCCAGGGAGGAGAGCAGGGAGGGAGGGGGAGGGGGAGCAGGACAAAGCCGGCCTGTGTGGCACCTGGGACATTCCCAGTCTCTGCCCTGTCCCCTCCCTGATCCCGCTCTGGACAGGGTGGGAACAATGCCCCCATTGAGCCCCGCACCCCCCGGGATAACATCTCCGTGTCCCCCGGGACAGGAGCCAAGCAGGTGAGCCTGGTGGGGGCTGGCAGCCTAATTTCCTGCAAGGAAGGCAGGACCTCAGAGAGGGCGCCCGGAGTCCCGAGGGCAGAGGTCTCCCCGCTGGAGGCCCGGAGTGGGGCAGCCTAAACCTGCTCCTTCCGGGAGCCAAGGCGGGAGGGATGAGGGCAGCCTCCTGGGCAGGGCAGGGGACTCACTTCCCAGTTGGGATGGAGCCCTCCTCGGCTCTGGAAGGGAACACCAAGAGTCCCAAGGACGCCAACCCCCAGCACGGGGGCTGTGTGGGAGGAAGATTCCTGTCCGTGCCTGGGGCCTGGCTCTCTTTTTAGGAGAGATGCAAGGGAGGAAGCAGGTGGAAGACCAAGAGTGGCCCAGACTTCAGTTTTGTTGGGACAGTAACACACTGCCCTTGAAATGTCTTTTCATGTCAGAAATAGAAATGGCTCCTCACCTAGTTGGGGTACTACCTGGATTCCCAATCAAAAGATTCCAAATAAAATTAGAAGCTACATTTTTACCATTTTCAACAGAAATTCAATACTGTGGGTTCGTGCCCTTTTTGAGCACCCAGCAGAAACCAGCACCCGAGAGGACGCCCACTGGGCCACTGAAGAAAAGCCTTGGTGGGGAGGTTTCCCCACTCCCTGGCTGGGTGACCTTAGCAGGTGACTCAACCTCTCTGAGCTCAGTAACCTCAACTCTGAAATTGAGACAGAGGCCTCATAAATCTTACCCCAAAGGGTTTGTTTATGGTCTGTCTCCCCCAAGGGGTTTGTGAAGCCCACCCCAGAGAAGGAAACATACCTGGGAGGAAACCTAACCAAGGCCCCATCCTGTGCAAGCATCCCTCCTACTACAGCTGCTCACAAAGCTCCAGCAAACAGAAGCTCACTGCCCGTCAGTTTAGCCCATTTTGTGGTGGGGCAGCTCTGGCTAAAGAGGAAAGGGCTTCTGTGGGTCCCCTTCAGATAAGTAAATATGAAATAGGTCAGTGAATAAATGCATGGATGGTTGTGTACAGAAAACACTGAGGCATTGAGGCAGAGGTTTATTTATTTATTTTTTGCATGGGTGGGCACCGAGACTCGAACCCGGCTCTCTGGCATGACAGGCTCAACTCTGCCTGCTGAGTCACCGTGGCCTGCCCGAGGCAGAGGTTTAAAAAGCAGGAACTCCCCATGCCCGACCCTGTAGCTCCAGCCCGCCTGACCCCCTCCCAGGCCCTGATCCTTCCTACCCTCCTTCAGGAAGCCTGCCTCAACGTCCCCACCTACCCAGCTTTCTCCTCCATCTCTCCTGGTTCCCCAGCCCTGAGCAGCTGGGGAGTCGGCACCTCTAGAGCTGGGGTTCTTATCCCCTAGTGTCCACATGGAACCCTGTCTCCAGGGGACCTGGGGATGGGCACAGGGGCAGGGGAAAGCTGGTCCTCCTGTACCCGCCCCATTCCCAACCAGGCATCCACATGCAGCTGCAGGTATGGATGTGGGAGTGTGAGGCGGGCCCCAAACCTGCCCAGGTGAACTCCCAGCCCTGTCTTCTACCTCTCAGCCCCTCTGCTGGGGGGTGGGCCACCTGCTTCAAGCTGGTAAGAGCTGGGACTCAGGTACAGGCATCCACCCTCACACTTTACACAGCTGTTCAAGGGGCTAATGATCCCCTCCACCCCCCTGCACCCCCCCCCCCAACCCACGGGAGGGGCCAAGGAATGCCGGCCAGGGCTTGGCCAGCTCCACTTGAAAGCGCAGAGACCTGTAAGGAATTTCTATCCTCCTGGGGATGGGGGAGGGGAAGAAGGAATGTCACTGGAAACCATTCATCCTTTCCTTCCCTCTCAGGGACCCTCAGCCTTGGGAAATTAGGGAGTCTAGACCTCCCCACCTCCCCCACCAAATCTACCTTGTCCTCTTCATAGACCTGCTCATATTTCCTGGCCTCCCCTCTTTTCAAACAGTCAATGCCAGGCACTATTCCAAACTCTGCGAACTCTCCAGAATCAACCCTCTCATCCCTGTGAGACTGGTACTTTACAGACGCCAACACCGAGACACAGAGAGGTTAAGTCATTTGCACAAGGTCCCACAGCAAACAAGCAACAGGATGTACTCCTGTACCCTTATCCACTTTCCCAACACCTATTTGTCCACAAGTCATTTCCTTCTAACCATGCAGGGAGCTGGAACCCCAAAATGTGACAGGAGAGAGTGCAGGGGGAACTGGATTCACAACCTGTCGGATTCCCTCCCACAGTCCTGGCCCACCTGGTCTTCTGGGCTGGGAGAGATGCCTCACCTCTTAGATGGCCAGTCCTAGCGAGGGAGGCCGGGGGAGGTGACAGAGGATTTGCTTTTCCAAGCCAGCTGGACTCCAACAGGGGAGCTGGAGAGTCACTGCAGTTGGTGATGGAATCAACAAAGGAAGCTGTCTAGAGCTTACGAGAGGATGGGTTCTGAGTACAAATCTTGCTTCCACCCTTACAGCTGTGTGATCTTGAGCAAGGTACTGCCCTTTCTGAGCCTCAAATCTCCTTATCTGGAATTGAAGAGGCCCTGTGCCACTGGGTAGTTAGAGGATTAAACACATCACCCTTAAAAGGCTTGGCCCAGTGCCCAATGCATAGCAGACCCTCACTAAATCTCAGCGATCGCTGCCAGCAGGCAGCAGACAAGCTGGCAGTGTCAACAAGATGTGGGACATAGGCCTGTCTCTGGGTGTTGCTGAGAGGAGCCTGGCAGCCTTGCTCTCTGCCCTTGGCTCTTGGAAGAAATCCAGTTAACACCAAAGCTGACCAGTTTGGGGTTCCCTCGTGGGCAGACCCTAGCCTGCGAAGGAGGAACAGAATGCACCCCCTGGGCACAGGCCCTTGGCACCCTGAAGCCAGGAAAGAGCTGTATTCAGAGTCAGACTGACTGGCATTCACAGCCTTTTTCCACTATGGGACTTTGGGCAAGAACCTGTCCCTGCTTGTGCCACAGTTTCCCCCTCTGTAAAATGAGGGTGCTCCCACCTGCCCAAAGGCTGGGGTGCCATTATTTTCTCTCTTCTTTCTGTCCATCTCCTCAGATGTCTGCAATGGCAGCTCCATCTCTCAGTGGAGACGGCCTGCAGGTGCCATCCCTTCGGGAACGGGGGCTAGTTTACCCCTGGAGGAGAGCAGATGTTCACCTCCAGCTGTTTGCTGCTAATCAGCCCCGGGGCGGGGTGGGGGAGAGCTGCGGGTCCTTCCCCAGAGGTTCCGTCTGAGAGTGGCTGGAAGTGCCTCCAGCCTGGAGCAGAGGGCTGAGCAGCCAGGGCAGGGACACAATCCCTATTTGTCCTTAGGGGTCTGATGCCACAGACAAGGGGCCCGTGGCCTGGTGGAGGAGGGGAATCAGCCAAACCAGACGCTCTTCTGCCTCCCTCCCCGCTCGGATCCTTTCCAGTCCTCTGTCCCCAACCAGTGCCATCTCCCTCTCATCTACCCACCTGGCAGACACGGAACAGCCATTCTCCTAACCACCTTGACATTTACCCTCTTCCCTGCCTTCTCTGCCTCCTCCTCCTCCCGGAAGCTTCCCAGGACCCACAGAGGACAGACAGCTGTCATCTTCATCCCTCCTCTGCCAAGATCCAGCCCTCCCACCTGCAGTCGCCCCCACCCCCACCCCCAACCCCCCACCGCCACAGGTGCTGAGCCGCTCTGGCCCAGGCTGTGGTCTTTGATTCAGTGATATACAGAATCGCAGACCCCACGACGAGCAGGGTTTAGTTGCAAAAGCTGCAGAAAAGCAGCCAAGTGAGCAGGCTCTGACGTCAGCAGGGGACAAACTACCTTAATCTCTCTGTGCCTCAGTTCCCTCACTGTTGAGCAGTAAGTGAGGTAGCTCATGCTAAGTTTTGTAACAGCGCCTGGCACTATCACTGTGATGATGACGACAATATTAATATCTTGGGAGCATATCTCACTCTCTTAGAGTCTTAGCATCATAGGACTACAGAGTCTTAGCTCTAGAAGGAGCCTTGGAGGTCATGTAGGATAACTCTGTTTCTTACCCTCTGGGTCCCTCCTCCAGCCTGCTCCTTCTGGAGGCATCAGACCTGAGTTTCCAAGGGCAAGGGCTCCTCTGTGATGGGTCACTATGCACTGTACCTACCCCAGGGGATTTTTTTATTTTTTGTGTGAAATATAACATATATCCAAGAAAGCAATAAATTTCAAAGCACATCGCAACAGATTTCAGAGTTTGATATGGGTTACACTTCCACAATTTTAGGTTTTACTTCTAGCTACTCTAAGATACTGGAGACTAAAAGAAATATCAATATAATAGTTCTGCAATCATACTCATTTGTTAACCCCTGCCTTCTCTGTATAACTCTGCCATCACCTTTGATCTTTCTCCCACTCTTTAAGGGTATTTGGTCTATGCCTATTCTAACTTTTTCATGTTGGAAGGGGCTATTGATAATATGAGATAGGGGAACGGAACTAGCTGAGGTTCTGGAGAAGCTGGCCTCTCTGCACTTCAGGACTTCTCTGGTCCAGTGACCCATCTGGAGGTTGTAGGTTTTAGAAAGTCACCCTAGTGCATGGAACCTTTGTAGAGTCTTATATAATAACCTAAGTGTTCTTTAGGATTGGCAGGAATGTTTTGGTTGAGTTTGGCAAGTTATGATAGGGTAGCAATGTCTAACTGAAGTTTACGTAAGAGTGACCTCCAGAATAGCCTCTTGACTCTATTTGAACTCTCTCAGCCACTGATACCTTATCTGTTACATTTCTTTTCCCCTTTTGGTCAAGATGGCATTGATGATCTCACAGTGCCAGGGCCAAGCTCATCCCTGGGAGTCATCCCCCATGTTGCCAGGGAGACTTTCATTCCTGGAAGTTATATGCCACTTAGAGGGGAGGGCAATGGTTTCACTTGCACAGTTGGGCTTAGAAAGAGAGAGGCCACATCTGAGCAACAAAAGAGGTCCTCTGGAGGTGACTCTTAGGCATACCTATAGATAGGCTGAGCTTCTCCACAACATATATAAGCGTCACAAGAGCAAGCTTCAAGATCGAGGGCTTGGCCTATTGATTTGGGTCTCCTTAATGTTTGACACATTATCTGGGGTTTCCCCAGTGGTAAAGTCTAATAGTTCCATATTTTTCTCTCATCCCTCAAGGGACTTTGCCAATACTTTCTGATTATCTGTTTAATATACTCTGGGATGTATCCAGGCACTTATTTAGCTATACAGGATTAAAGGCTGTCATTCTTATTCTGGGCTCCCTGTGTTTGGACTGTTTCAATGATCTATCCAGCCAAGTTGAGTTAAATTACGTGCTACAGAAAACTTAGGTTCTGGACGAAATAAACCTTTCTTCCTTTGGTCTCAAAAAAGTAGCTGAAGTTCTAATATACAGACAATGTCTTCCTCACCCCTGTATTCTGAATTACCTTATTACCGACTTGGTTGGCTTCATTCTTATCTCATATATATACATGTATAAAACAGCATCTCAAAATCAAGAAATAACAATTATCACTCCAGGCTAAATGCAACTGCTATAAGAGTTTACAATCTGGGCCCCAGTTTTCTTATAAGTATTTTCTAAATAAGATCATATACTATTTGTTCTTTTCTTTCTGGCTTATTTTGCCTTACCAACTGTCCCACAGGTTCATTCACATCGTTGCACGCCTCACAACTACATTCCTTTTTGTAGCAGCACAACGTTCGATCATATGTATACACCATCCTTTGCCAATCTACTTATCAGTCAGTGCATCTTTCAGCCACCTCCATCTACCGGGCCTCCCCCAGGGGATTTTGATGACAGGGATGAGCCAGGTGGGTGAGAAAGTCTCTTCCTAACCCAGCCCAGCTCCACCATTCTCCCAAACCTCCCCCTGGGCCCCAGATGGGTGCACGCACTAGGAGAATCGCCCTGAACCCCATGCTGAGTCCATCCTCTGGGGTCCCAGCCTGGAGATACTTGAGTTGATGTGGCCTGAGTCCCAGCACCCTCTCCTCCTGCTCAAAGCCCCAGGCCCTGGCACTGTGGGGCTAGGCAGGGCGGGCAAGGGTAGAACAGGACGCTACCTCTTTCAGGCCTGGTCAACCCGAGAAGCTGGAGGCAGAGGCCTTGATGGGTCTGGCCCCCGGTCCCTGCCATCCCTGAGCAACCTGGGGGCTTCCTGCCTGAGCTGAGCTTAGGAAAGACTCGTGCGTGGTCAGAAGGATACGCTGTGTGTAGAAGGTAGTCTGGGCTCTGAGGAGGTGGTGGGGTGGAGATGGGAGGCTGAGGAGGGGGGTGAGAGGGGCAGGAGAGATGCCCTCAAAGTGCTTGTGGAATCTTTGGCCTGGATGGGGAATGGAGGAGTCCTATTGTATCTGACTGCTAAGTCAGCATGTGATATCTAGGGAGCCTCTGGGCTCTCTGGGCCTCAGTTTATCCACCCCCAATAAAGTGGAATGAGTTACTCCTACCACCAGGCTCCCGTGGAGAGGCCAAGGAAAGAGGAGTTGGGCAGGCTAAGTACCTGAAGATTTTCCAAAGAAAAGGGGGTGATTTTCAAGAGAATTATTACCCCAGGATTCCTCTGGCTGCATAGACAGAGACTTAACTTCTGTCCTGCCTTCCCCACACCCAAGGGCAACCTAAGCCTCTGCCTCTTGGAGGCATTGTATCCACTGGATCACATGTCTGGTGACCCAGGGAGGTTCCTTGAGCCTGTCCAGCGCTCCAGACAGGGATGGCTCAGCCCTAACCAGTCTGTCCACTCCAGGAAGTAACCACCTCTTGATAGGCTCTCTTGGATTTTTCACTTGGCACCATTGTCCCATGCCCAGGCTGGCACGAGCATAAAACCTGCCAGGGGGTTGAGAGAGCTAGGCTGGGTGGGTGGATCCATCAGCTGCAGGCTGGAAGCCCCTTCCCTGGGCAGGGGCCAGAAGAGTAGGTGAAAGAGGACAGGCAGAGCCCCTTGGCCCAGCCCCTCAACTGCTCCGTGAAGCCCGCTTATAGATCTCATCTTATTTCTCAGATCAAAGCCTTCTCTGCTGTAAACTTTTAAGAAGCTCCAGGCCCTGGTGGAGGGGTTGGGGCTGGGTGGTTGGAAAGGGAGAGGGGTCTAGGACTTCTCTCTGATAGCCCCTCTCTGGTAGCAATGTCTGGCCAGCCCCTTCTGCCTTCCCTAATAAGCCCTTGTTCCTGGGGAGTCTCTCCTCTCCCCTTCCTGACAGTTCCTGCCCCCAAGCCCTTGGTAGGCCATTTCTCTGCCTGGAAAACCCTTTCCTCTTCTTTCTCTCCCTTCCATGACTGATATCAGGCTCCATTTCTGGAGTGCCTACCCAGAGACTTCTTCCCTCTGGCCAGGCTCAGCTTTATTTCTTGCCAACAAGTCTATATGTCTCACGCGCCCATAACAGGGACCCAGCACCATTGGCTTTGCACCCCACAACTGGCTGCCCGGCAGGGACGTCCCGGAAGAAGAGCAGAAACACGTGGCCCTGCCCAGTGTGGAGCAAATGGGCATTCCCTGGGCACTTGGCCTGGCAAACAACCATCTGCCACTGCTGTTAGAAGCAAAGGGAACAACAAAACCAAGCTCCTGCACCTGGTGCCCAGAGCCCAGGGACCAGCCCCTGGGTGTCCAAAGCCCTCAGGAAAAGAACCCAGAGGGGGCCGACAGGAGCACGCCACACTCCCTAGGGGCAACAGGCATGGCTCCCACCCCACCACCCAGGGGCTGCACCAGGACCTGCCACCAATCCACCTCCCTAGGAGACAGGCCACCCAGCAAACTGCCAAGTTCTCCAAGCCACTCCTCTCGCCCTGCCCTAGGGTCGCAGGCCCTAGGCAGAACTTGTAAAAGACCACCCCTTTCTGTCTCCTGCCTCTACCTGCCTGGCAGAAGCCCAGACATGTCTCTCTATTTCCCAAAATTGTTGCCCTACACTCCATCCCAGCCTTGTGCCACATTCTCCTCCTCCAGGAAGCCCACCATCAATCACCAAGGTTCACCTACCTCCACAATGTTGGCTGTTTAACTCCTCCCCCACTCTGCCGCCAGCATGTTAGATTTCCAGCACAAGCACACCTGTGTACAAATGAACCCTCACAGCAAAGAATAGCAGAGGAAAGGGATTCTCATTATTTATTATCCCTCAGCTATTTACAGCGTTTTACGGTTTTCAGAATACTTTACCACACATTGGCTCAAATCATCTTTAAAATGACACATTGAAGAGAGTGGGACAGAGAGTGGAAGGGACTCGCCCAAGGTCACGGAGCCCATTGGAGGTCTCCTGACCTTTCGTGACTCAGGGAAGCTCAGTCTATCTGTGCTTCTATCTTAGGGAGGGCCTCCTGGAAGAAGTGTTTGTGTGAGTGCATGCGCGTGCGCGACCAGGCTTGTCTGGGTGGGGAACGGGCGAGAAGGGGCGAGAAGGGGCGAGGGGCCCCGGGCCGCGTGGGAACGGGCTGGGAGCAGAGCTGGGCCCGAGCATGAGGAGGGGGCGCCGCGCCGCGCTCACCGCAGGGTTCCGCCCCTCGGCGGGTGCAGACAATGGGGTCGCTGTGCCCAGCCGCCCCCTCCCCTGTGCTCGGCGGCCCGCGCCCGCCCCCTCTCCTAAAGCTGCTTTCAATTTAAACGCCTCCAACCAGCGGGCGCTGCCCTGGGGGGCGCGACCGCAGCAGGAGCGCCCCTGTAATTTCCGCGGGGAGCTGACCGGCTCAAACGCGGTCCGCGGTGCCCCGACCGCAGGCCCAGAGACCGGAGACGGCGCCCAGACGGCCTTGTCCGGGTCGTGGGAGCGCCGCCACAGCGGCCTCCTCCAGGCAGCCCACCTCCACCAAAGAGCCCCTCCTCCAGGAAGCCTGCCTGCCTTCCGCAGACCACTTCTGCCTCCCAGATCCCTCCCACTCCTAAAAACCCGGCTCCCTTTGGGGAGGATTCGGATCAGGAACAAGTGTCCATTCTATTTATGTATTTTTGTCTCCCCTTCCAGGGCAAGCATTGATTCTCCTCCTCCTAGGGGTTGGGAGGGAAGGTATTCAGACAATGCCTCTCATCAGGCTGGGGAGACCCCTGATGGCAGGGGTGGGAGTGTCCCTAAAAGCCAGGGGTAAATGCAACAAAGTTTGCAAATCACCAAGCCCAGGCCTATGGAGTAAATTTTCAAAAAATATGTATTGTGAACTGATACAACTATTAGTTACATAATAATAGTCTCTCCCAAGATCCGGGCTGGAAGCAATCTCGTGGTAGCTCACAGCTCTCCACCCAGGAACAGTCAGGAAAGGAATGAATGTGAGCGAGTGGAGCTGCCACTCCTGCTTGGTCTACTGAGGAAGGAGGAGGGAGGGCCTGCCCCAGATTAGAGAGCAGCGGGGCCCCAGCTTCTTGGCCTCCACAGAAGGCCCCGGCCCAAGTTTTCTCCAGAGAAGTGGGCGCATGAGTGCAGAGGGGCGGTGGACCTAGTTGAATCATTCGTGGACCCCTCGGGTTAGCACAGGCGGAAACGACAGCTGGACACCAGGAAGAACTTTGTGAATCGCTGGGAAGGGGCCTCAAGTTGTGAGGTGGGCACGTGACTGCCAAGGCTCCCTTCTGGCAGTGCTTGTTCTCCTCCCGTCTCCTCTGCCTAGAAGCTGTTCTCACCCATTCTTCTCAGAATCTTTGGAGGGAACGTTTTGAGTTAATATACCTGGATGAGTTGTCTAAAGGGCCTGTTTTTCCTGGATCACTGCTACTCTCAAGGCTGTGTATTTGGGGCTGCTTTGGAATTTTCCAGATCAGTCATGGTGGTGTGTGTGTGTTGTATTGAGGGGTAGGGGTGGGGGCTGGCGGGGGGAGTGTTCAGCTGGGGGCCCTGGCTTGTCCTGAGTGCTCTACCCCATCTCACCTGGTCCCCCCACATCCCAGACATCCCATCTCCTTCCAGCTTGGCTGTTGTGGTGAAGCTAATCAGAAGTAATTATGGGGGTAAGAGGGCTCCTGAGAGGGACCCCATGGAGACCACCTCATCTGCCCTGGCCCAGCCCTTGTGGCTCTGGCCGCAAGGACCTCAGGCCTGGCTCAGCCCTGACTGGTGAGGCTGACCCCACCAACTCCCCACCCCCACCCCCCACTGCTCCCCTCTCTCCCTTATAGTCCCAGCCCTTGGAGCCACAGGTACAGCTCATCCGCAGGGGTTTGCCTTCTTCTCCCCCAGCTGTTCCACTCATTCATTCATTCCACGTTGATTGGGTACCTCCTCTGTGCCAGGGCCCCATGCTGGGCGTTGGAAGTACACTGGTCTCTGCCCTCATGGAGCAGCCACTGGGACATGGGTCAGTGCAGTCACTGCAGCAGAGAGGAGTAGCTTTGGAAAGGCAGAGGGTTCCCTCGAGGATGACAAGCCACTTCAGGTGAGGGCAGTGTAGATGCTGGCCCCTCCCTCACCATCATTTTGCTGACTGCAGGGAGCAAAGCACATCAGCTCCAGAAGCCTGAGAGGGACTTTCAGCCCCTGCAGCTCCCTATTTGCCATGGCACCCAATCCCCCTCCCCACCCAGTGCTGATAGGCCCCAGGCCTGGCCCAGCCCCAGCCACCTGCCCTCCTCCAGCAGCCTATTCCATCCTATTCGGTGTCACTGCTTCTTTGCTTTGGGGTCCCTCCAGCAGAGCAGAGGTGGCTCAGTCAGCATCTCTTAGTCGTCTCCCTGGGGTACAAGCCCCAAAGCCTGGAGCGCGTTTAGAGGTGATGGTAGTCAGTTCTCCCCTTTTACACCCTAGGAAATGGAGGCCCAAGTGGGGGCAGCAGATCTAAACCCTGGTTGGCTGACTCCTAGTCCAGTGCACTCTCCGGGGAGTCCTCCTAACCCTTTACCTGGAAGGCGGGACCTGGGTCTGCCCCTTTGTCTACCCCCTCACTGTGCCCAGGAGGATGGAGGAGCAAGCTGGAGTCTCTGCCATCTTGCCTTTCTGCCCCCACTCCAGCAGCCTGGCCCCAGAGACTGGATGATGAGGTGGGAGAGGCTGGAAGGGAGCTCAGTTGAGGGTCTCTAATTTGCCCCTGCCCCTTGATGTCCAGAGAAAAACAGGCCTCCAGTGCCCAAGAGATTTTCAAGCACAAACAGAGGTCAGTGCCCACCCCCCACCCCCAACATCCCCTGCCCTGGAAGTGCCAGAGTGGTAATTAGGTTTGAGGATGGGTCCTGGAAGGGTGGGGGTGGGGTGGCCATTATCTTCAGGAGCTGAGCTGAGCTGGGCAGAGGAGCTGTGTGGTCCAAGCAAATGGGTGGTTTGTAGGTGGTCTGGGGAATGAATGGCTGAGTGTTTGGGAGGGAAGCCAGAGGAGAGAAGGGGGAAAGCAGTGGAGAGAATGAAGTCAGGCGGGCCTTCCCCAGTTCAGCGGTCTGAGTGCTTGCCTGTTCCGGAGGCATCACCAAGGAGAGAAACACGAGGTATACGGGGGTCTCGGGGTTTCTCGCCAGGGGCCTACCACAATGGGGGCCGGCTCTCTGGTGACACCAGGGGCCCTGGGAGGCCACTACCATCCACCTGCTCCCTGTCACTGGTATGCTTGGGGTAAATAAGCCAGCCCAGGGTCAGTGCTTGTAAAATGGGAGCATCTGCAATGACTAATGCTCCACAAGGTGTCCATTGAGTCTGGAGGCCAGGTCTTCTCCTGGGACCTGGCTGCAACCCTTGCATAGGGACCAGGACCATGGCAGGCAAGGGATGGGGTAAGCAGGTCACGGGAGGGGGTGGGGTTGTTGGGATTGTCTGTGTGGCATCCTGCCCAGGCCTGGGGCACATTCCGCCTCCCCCGCTGTCCCCACCTGCCAGATGCCACCTGCACCGCCAGCACTGCTGCTTCTTTGGTCTCTGCAACAAGAGAGAGTACAGTGAGACGACCAGGCACAGCTGCCCCCAAAGAAAAGAATGAACTGAGGGAGCAGGCCCTAGCCAGGGGGCCCTCTGGGGCACCTTAGCTGCTGACCCGCGTGGAGGGGCTGGGCATCTGTGTTGTTCAGCAGTCTGGGAGCATCCTCAGGGTAAGGGACTGGGTCTCCAGCCTCAGGCTGAGGGCTTCCTGAGGCCAGGGACTGTGCCCCCCTAAGGCAGAGTTTGGGCCCTCACCATCAGACAGGGGAAATTCTGGGAGGGTGAGCGCATGCAGAGAATGTGCCCAGGGGGGCTGGGTAGGGACTTGATGGGTCAGTCTGGCAACTTCATGGGTCCAGCAGCCTCAGCTCCACTGCTTGCTCAAATCTAAAATTCTCCCCTCAAAGGGAGCGGAGGAGAACTGGAACCCCTGGGAAACTGCCTGTTGACACCTGATCTGGAAATGGCCGGAAGGGGCGTATTGGTGAGGGTGGGAGGACAGTGTGTGTGGAGGGGCAGCCTCTGGATCAGGGTCATTCCCTAATAAACATCCCTCCTCTTCCTCTCCCTCTTCAAAGCAGCAAATTAACCCCTTCTTTTCCTTGGTGCTCGGCCCCCCGGGGAGCTGGGGCCATGTGGGTCGTGGGTCGGGGCTGCCTGCATTTAGTGGTAGGGCCACTCCTGGGGCTCAGCCAATGGGAAAGACGGCCTGCAGTCAGGTGCCCACAGCAGCCTGCAGTGTGGGGGGTGTGTGTGGCGGGGGGAGAGGGGACTCATGTGTGTTTGGGGTCAGTCAGGGGGCAGAGGTGTAGGAAGCCTAGAATTGAAGCTGGTAGCACCCATAGTTTCTAATGTTAGCACGCAATCTCCCAGCGGGAAAGAAAGCCCCCTCCTCACCATTCCCCATAGTCCCTCTATCCAAATACGGATCTGCTAAGGTTTGGGTTTTCCAGCCACGTGAAATGCTGGTTCCTAGGCTAGAATTCAGGGCATTCCTTGAGGCACCCTGGGAGGTATGGGTTGAGAGTCTCCCCTGGAGAAAGGGGAGCACTAAGAGACCACTCTGTCCACCCCTCTGTCTCTGTGCCAAACCTCTCTTGAAATACTTCTCAGAGAATATCTCCTGTTTCAAGGTCAACTTCCAGGTACATTCAATGCATCACAACCTCACCCCAAAAATAAACACACATTTATTAAAGGCCTACTGTGTCCCAAACCTCCTGTGTGCTGGACGTGTTCTAATCTTGCATGAGCAGTACTCCCCGGCTTCAGTTGCTTACAGTCGAGGAGCTGTAACCCGTGAGACAGAATTCCAGGTGAAGACAGAATGAAATACAGGTCAGGAAGGAGATGCCAAGAGATCTGGGTGTGCAGACAGGGAAATGTCGTCTAATGAGAGATCACCGAGCGTCTGAAGGCTGCCTTGAATCCAGTAGCCTGAAGTGACTCTTCTGCCTAGAAGTCATCTCTGCATCCCCAATCAAAATCTACCCCCAGCCCTATTAGAACTTCTTGAGTTCCTTTATCACGACACCTTGCACTTCTCTTGGTTCTTAAGGATATATTTATTTTGGGAATTATGTCCTTCTCTCCCACAACACCTTAAGTGCCAGGAACAAGTTTGTCTGTGAGTCAGGGTGGTTGGCCATCAAAGTGCAGTCTGGGATAGGACAAGCCTTCAGATATGGCTGGAGTTGAAGGGGTGTGAAATACACAGTGGGGGGTCAGGCTAGAAGGTAAGTTGGCACCACATCAGGACAGACTGTAAATGCCAGGCAACGTTGGGACTTCATCCTGCCAGCAATGAGGAGCTATCAGAGGTTTTTGAGCGGGAGTGCTCCAACCTGTGTTCTAAGATCTCTCTAGCAAGCACATAGCACAGTGCAAAGGAGGGACAGGGGTGGGGGGTGCTCCCCTGGAACCAGGGGCACCAGCCACTCTTGCAGTAGTCTCAGGGGCTGGTTACAAAAGGCTCAATTGAGTCGGGAGCAGTAGAAATGGACAGAAAAGAGGACACCTTCAAACCACTTCAAGCAGAAAGGACTGGGCATTGTGAACAATTGGATGGGGGAAGGAGCAGGGCATCAGGGTTTAATTCCAAATTTCCAGTCATGTGGTCCTGGAGGTGGTAATGCTGTTGAGCTGAGTAAGGCAAACCCAAGCACTGGTTTTTGAGGGAGGTTAGTTGTATCTGGACATGTAGGTTGGGAAGTCTTTCCCGATATCTTACCTCCAATTCTCCTGGTGTAGCCAAAGCCCATGTTCTGTTGCCCCTCCTGGAAACCCAGCTTCAGGGTGGGATGTCTTTCCAGGGTGGCTAGTTTCACAGAGACCACTGGGGAATAAGTGGGCAAGGGGGGTGGCTGTGCATCTAGCCTCCTGGCTTCCTGTCTCTACTTGGCACTGCCTCTGACTTCCTGCCCCTTTGGAGCTTCCTGCCCCCTGTAGATGGAGAGAAGGCTCCCAGGGTAGGCTGGATAAGATGGGGAAGAGATCTGTGTGAGCCCAGGCCATGACCCAATTGAGTGAGGGTTAACAAAGCACTTTGATCTCTAGAAGTTTCACTTGCAGTTAGGGGGTGGAGCAGGGGTGGGGGTGGGATCTAAACCCTGAAGCAGATTTAGCCCAAAGAGCATTGTTCTCTTCACCCTGCCAATCAGACACCCCAGTGCATACCACAAAGCGTGTTAAAACAAAAGGTGTCCCCTTGCCCACTGGATTCTTGGAACTCTTAGCAGGACGGGAGATGAGGGTTTGAGAGACAGACAGGGTTGGTGGGGAGACTTGAGGGTACAACTGCATGCAGAATACAGAGAGTGAGCCCAGGGTCCGGACGTGGACGGCAAATGATAATCTCAAGGTCAAATGCTGAGCTCTCAGTGGGAATCCTGGGGCACAGCGCCCAGTTCCCAGGGCCTCACAGATGCTCCACCCCAAGCCTGAACCCAGAGCAAATGCCTGGATCAGCAAAGTCCCTCACTGAACAGAAAGCAGAGGGCACAGATCCCCCAGCAGATGCAGACAAAAGGAAGAGTAAGATGGCAGAGCTGAAAAGGATCTCGTGCCATACCTCGGTCCTGATTTTCCAAACTGTGATACCTAAAACCCTCCAGGAGTCTCCTGAGATGGAAGGAGGAGGAGAATATAAAAGCAACCTCCCAACCAGAAACTCTGCATTTCGTTTCATTTATATACTATGCATCTACCAAAGACTCTGCTTGGGGGAGAAAGGAAGAATGCTACTAAACAAGATGCACGGATAAATAACCTTACATTTTTAATTACTGACCCTGTAATTTTAGACAGGAGAAACTGAGACTTAGAGCCCCACTGGCTTTTCTTAGTTCTAACAGCTGAGCTAACCCTCTGAACTCGTAAAATGTATGTGTCGAATGCATACATGAATTTCTGGACCCTTTGTCCCGTGTTCTTTAGCTACAGTGACTCTCAAGGAAGGGGTACATCGGCATTGGACAGTGTTGTGATCACCTGTAATTGGGCGTCTTGTCTCCCATCCGTGATGCCGCAGAGCCAAAGGGGCCTGAGGCTATCGGGGGTGATCCCCGCAAGTGCAGGGGTCAGATGCCACCCACTCATTAGCCAGGCGCGCCCAGACTCCGCTACAGCCTCTGCGGCTCCAGCAGATCTGCGACCACCCGGCAGCCGGCGGCAGCAAGGGGGTGCGGCCAGGAAAGAGTTAATCTGGCAGCGCCTTTCATCAACAGCTTGGCGGGCTCCCAAGGCCCACAGGCTGGGTACCTGGGCGCCTACCTCCGTCGGTGGGGCGGAGACGTGACCACAGGGCAGCCCTGCCGTCTGCATTCCTCCCGCGTGAGTGCGTGAGTGACGGCCGCCGCCGCAGTGCCTGAGCCCCCGGCCCCGGCACCAGGCCCGCCCACTCCGCCCGCCCCGGCCCCTCACAGAGGTGGGGGAGGGCCCACTGGGGCGGGAGAGGGCCCACTGGGGCGGGGGAGCACCCCGGACACTGGAGTCTCTTCCACTCCTTTTGCTGCTGCAGCCCAGGCTCTGCAGGAAGAGGAATCTGGAATACGCCAAGGAGCAAAGGCCCTGCTGAGTGACACAGAGGAGAGAGGGCGCAGGCTCTGGGATGGCAGCAAAACGGGGGTGGGGGTATGAGAGGGTGGGGGGTGGGGGGTAGGGGGTGGGGGGAGTCAGAACGAGGGAGATGTATACATGAATTTCTGGACACTTTGTCCAGTCATTTTTTGCTACAATGAAACTCTAGGAGGGGGTGCATCAGTCCAGGGCTTCCCAGAGGAGGAGGGCTGAGGCCCAGGTCCCCTGGGAATTCGGCCTCTGTCTCCTGTGCCCACCCCCTGCTCCAGCTCTCCACATAAAGCTCAGCCTGCTTATTACACAGCAGAGGGACTGGACGTCCTCAATTCCTCTTCCCTGAACTCACCAGCCCTTGCCTTTGATCTCTCCTGGGGCCTGTTGGTAGAAACAGGAAGTCTTCTTTGGCTTGAAGCAAACCCAGACAGGGTGTAAACAGGCAAGCACTCCACCTGCAGTCTCCCCGTCGGAGCTGGGGTGGAGGGTAGGTTCCGAGGTGAAGACCACCTCATCAGGACAGGGAAGGCCCCCTTCTCTCTGAGAAGGTTTGGGAAATGCCCCTTCCCTCCACTCCCAGGCCCTTGGGGTTCTCCCAGAAGCCAAATAAGACTAACAAGAGGATTTTCAAAAAGGACCTTGTTCCTAAAAAAGAGCCTCCCTTCCAAGAAGAGCTCAGCCCTAAGGTCCAGCCCCAACTCCCTTAGGTTTTCAAGGCACACATCTTTGGTATAGGAAATCCCCCTAGATGTCATCTTGTCCACCCAAGCCCTCTGGAAAAGGGGCATTTGGGACAGTCCCGCAAAGGAGTAGTCAACCCAGCCCTAAGAGAGGCAACTTCCCAAATGTCTTAGTAGTTCCAGAGTCGTCAGACCAAGTAGGAGACCAGAAGAGATGAACCTCGTGAGAACTTTCCAAGTCTCTTTTCACATCGACACTTCAGCCAACATGAAGTATATGCTCGGTTCTTGCTCCCAGCCTCTCTGGTTTCTATGGGCTCCTGAACGTGTGTACAGAGAAGAGAGAGGGAGAAGCTGAGGACTGGAGGGGGTACGTGGAGGACAGGTAGGGTGAGGGCAGGAGCAGGGAGCCAGCCAGCCCCCTAGCAGCCCCAGATTCCCAGGACAACAGAAGCAGGGCTCTGCTTTCCCTTGGAAAGTCCTTCCAGACAGCTCCTTTAAACCTTGGCTTGTTTAGGTCCTACCTCTTGGAAGCCAGTTTCTGCCATGAGAACAGATAGAAGTTTGGTCTAACATCTAGATTTTCCAAAGCCCTTCCCTGCCAGGGTAACCTCCTTCCTCCCTCTCCATCCTTAGGTGTAATTAATGTTCGGGAAGTAGGACTGGAGCCATCTTTCAAGAGAGGAGCAGCAGATTTTCTCCTACCCTGACTTGGGGCCAAGTGCTTCTTCCTCACCTCCAGAAAATAGGCCTGAGCAGGAGACAGGGGTGAGGTATGTGTATATGTGTGTATGTTGTGTGTGTGTGTGTGTGTGTGTGTGTATCCAGGAGCTTCTGCTTCACTGTCCTCCAACTCAGCCCTGGGGCCAATGACTCCATCTTAGTTCTCCTATCTCTAAAATGGGATAATAACTCCGGCTACCACACAGTGGGTGTTCTAGAGATTCACCTGTTAATTAGAGATGGGTGCTGGGTGGTGGGTGTCCTGGAGAGCAGACCAGCCTGACTGCTGTCACCCCACCCCTAGCCCATGAACCTCAGCGTGAATAAGAGGACCCACCTGAGCCGCCCACCATCAGACCCACTGGTCCCCCAACTCAAATCATGCTTCCAAGACACTATCTTGGAAACAAGATTGAAGGCCTACGAATGACAAGGCATCAGGCTAAAATCAGGTACAGTTTAAGTAAGACCAAATAAGAAATCAGGCAGCAGACTCCAATCAGTTTCTCCTCCATCTCTCTGCCTGGCTCTGGGACTTATGCTTAGGTGGGGTGACCAGCTGTCCTGGTTTGCCCACTGTCCTGGCTTTAGCACTGAAAGTCCCACATCCAAGGAAACCCCTCAGTCCAGGGGACGTCAGGATGGTTGATCACCCTTTCTCTGGATAGGTTTGGGGATTGGAGAGATCACAGATACCTGATTTCCTTCAGACACTGCCTCATTTCCTGTAGGTATCCACGTGAGAAGGAAAAAATGCTGGAGGCCTGGGAAACATTCGCTGCCCACCCCACTCCCACCCCCCCAGACCATATGACAGCACAACAAAAAGCGGTCTGACCCCTGCACAAGTCGAGGACCCCTTCCCCCAGTTACCCCACCTCCAAGGAGAGTTCCCACTCAAGGCCTGAGGTCTTGGACCCCTGCCCCCATTCACACACCCCAGACAGAAGTCCAGCGCTGGGGCTCCCAGCCAACCACCGGGAACCTGCCAGGAGACGAGCCCCAGGTTGCCATCTGGTGGCAATTCCCCAGGGAGGAGATTTTCCCAGGTGACCCTTGGGTCAGGCTCCTTTAAATAGCCCCAAATTGCCTTTGACACAGGCAACCTGGGGTCACTGCTGGGGGAGGAAGACCCAAGGCTTTGAAGGTCACACCCTCCAATGGCACTAACTACCTCGAAGCCACTTTGGGGGCCAGCCTCCCAGCTGTGAGCCAGCCCTCCACCGGCATTCCTGAGGGGTAGCTGTAGCACTCAGTTCTCTGAGAGGGGTGGGGAAGGGGTAAAGGAAGTGGGGGACAGGCCCTCCCTTTTACATGCCCAGCTGTTTTCTTTTAGGAAACACCAGACCCCCTGCCTCCCCCCACCACCACTCATGCACATACAAGTCTTTGTTGATCTCAAAGCACAGCCATCATTGTGCAAGATGAGAAACCAAGGTCCAAGAGAGACCTGGGAGGGGCTTAGGGAATGGTCCCCTCCAGCCCTGCTCAGCTCCTGATCTACACAGAACACTCAGCAGAGAGATGGGCCATGCAGGTGCCTGGGCCCTTCCTGGCACCCTCGTGGCACCAGGTCAGGGGGTGGGCAGGCAGCCTGGCCTTGGGCCCCCTCACTCAGAGCCAGGCCCCACAGGCTGGCCAGGGAGCTGTCAAATCCCCCACTACAGAGACAAATGGAGCCGTCAGAGAAAATAGCTTCTAATGGGGAGCAGGAGCCAGTCTGGGCTGGGAGGGGGGGACAACTCTGCTGGCCAGATGTGAATTCTTCACTAATCACACCAAATTGGCCCAATTTGTTCACTGACACGTGGGGGGGGGGGGGGCAGCTTCATCTTTCTCTCCACCGAGCAGGCTTCCCTCCCTCCAGCATGGAAGCACTTTGCTCTAGAGATGGGGCTGGCCAACTGACAGCAGGGCTGGGGAGAAAGGGAGTGTGGCAGAAGTGCCCCTCCCTCCCTGCAGGACTCTGGGAGTCTGCTTGGGCTCCCCTCCTCTCCATCTCTGCCAGCCCCCTGAGCTCTGGGTGCTAGGGGTCAACACGGCTTAGGGATGGTGGGGAGGGAGGTGAGGAAGAGAAGGGGCTAGGGCATGTGCTTCTGGGAAATGGGTGGCGCCGGCAGGTGCTAGGCAACTGGGGACTTTTATTGGGAAGGGCTGGGAGAGATCTTGGCAGAGGCCAGGTGATCGTCCTGGTATGTCAATGTCACCTCTCCAAGGCAGCCGTGTACCTGGTGCCCTCTAGGGCCACAGCTCTGAGCTTGCTGGTGAGGGCGGGCAAAGCAGAGCCTTGCCCCTTCTCCATCTCTGAGCTAAATTGATCCTTTAATAATTACCCCTAAAAACCTACACAAACAGCTGGAAGGGTAGCAGGAGGGCTGCCGGTGGGACTTGGAAAAGGCCTCCCTTACCTTCCCCTTTGCTTGGGCCTCTCTTTCTCTACTCTCTCCTGATTACTGTCTCTATTGCTGATCAAGAGGCCATTAGTGGAATGATCATATGGTAAGAATGTTCATGTTTGTATGTTGTTATGTTTAAAAAAATTTTTTTTTAAAAAAGAGGCCATTATTATGCAACTCCTGGGGGTTGAAAGATTATGGGGGGGGTCGGGGGGGGGGGTGCACAGCAAACACGGAGGCCTCCAGGAGAGAGGCACATGCAGAGGGGTTCGGATGCCCTAGCCGGCCTTCCACCGTCCGTGCTTTCCTCTCATCACCACCCCACCCGCCCACACCCCACCGATCCACCAAAACAGCCACCCTGGAGTAAAGGGAGAAGTCCATGCAGCCCTGGAGTGGCTCAGGGCCGTCTGGGCAGGGAACTCTGGGGGCCTGTGGTCTGGGGGAGCTGTGCCAAGTCCTCAGTCAGCCAGTGGGGAGGTTGGCCTGGAGAGGGACACAGCAGCACTGTGAAGCTTGGGGCGCAGGGCAGGGTCGCCCAGCGGAAGGGCCCCTCTTGCTGTCTGAGGGCTGGAAAGAGGATAAAGAGCAGGGCGAGGTCTGGGAAAGGAAATACCCCCGGGGTTACGGCCCTTTCCCCGCTCCTTCTCTCTGCCCACCTCAGGGCTGAGCTATTCCTCACCTGGGGATGACCCTTGTGACCATTTCTAGGTCACCGTTCACCCCAAATTCCCGCTCTTCTCAAGGCCCGATCTCGTTACAGTCAGCACTGCTCACTTGGGGGAAATTCCAGCATGCCGGGAAGCCTGGGGGGAGGGGCGGGGCCAGCCCTGGGGGGCCACCAGTCCTCAGAAGGCAAGGAAGTCACCTGCTGTGATAACCTGGGGAACGAGTGTGTCCTGCTTCTGGCTCAGGGGTGGAGGAGTGAGGCAGCCGGACCCTGGGGCAGCCCGAAAATGAAGGGCTGGGGAAGAAAGAGGAAAGCTCCGAGTGGCCTGCATCCTGCCTTGTCCTGAGATATATATATATATATATATATATATATATATATATTTATTTATTTATTTATTTATTATTATTATTTTTTAACAAACCCCATTTCCCCCGATCTCCCCCTCCTGTGCCCCTTCCTAGACTTCCCTGACTACACAGGGTGCCCACCCCCACCCCCACCCCAGCAGGGCTATAGGCCTGGATTCCTGAGAGCTAAACCCAGAAAGAAAGGTAGGAATGAAGAAAAGCCCCCGGATTTGAGTCTGTGGCTTATTTATTTTAGAAACTCCCTCCCCCTTGTGTTTCCTGCCCAGCTCCTTGCTGATTTGCTTCCCCCTCACAACAGGAGCTCTTCCCTGGGCCCAAAGTCGTAGCTGGCTGGGGAATGAATTCTAGTCCTGCCGCTTGCTCAGTCCGAGACTGCGAGCCCTTACATAACCCTGAGGAGTTAGGCCGCCCCTCTGAGCGCCAGCATCCTCCCCCGTGGGAGGCCACCTCCAAAGGCCATGGCAAGGACTCATGTCCTTTGCTTGATTGCCTTACAGATGCTTGGGTACCACCTGGGACAGGCGCCCACAGCCCCAGCAGAACAGGGGCTAGCCTCCTCCACGCCTTAGTGTCTTCGCCTCTAAAGTGGGAGATAATGAAATACTTCCCTAGTGGGTGCACCGTGAGGACTGAATGAGTTAATCCGGGTGAAGCGCTTAGAGTAGGGTCTGGACCTTCGTGTGAATCCAGAGAAGGTGAGGGTTGTGAGACTAAGGTCATTGTGTCCATCCCCCTGCACCCAGAGCCTCCCCCTGCCCCCCCCCTTCAAATTGCTGAGGAAGAACATGCCCCCGGGCCCTTCCTCTTCCCCCACTCCTTCCAGCCCGGTCCTCCCACCTTGGAGCTCTGAAAGTCCTTGCCTCAGTGAGCGACTTCCCTCAGAAAGACTCTATCCAAGACTCAAGAAACTCCAAACAGGTTTCACGCTACTCAGAGCCTGCCGGGCCGCACCCAGGCCCGGGTTTGTGCCGCCCTCCCGCCCCTGTCTTCAGGATGATCCTTCCCCTGTCCCGGCCCTGCTCTCAACCAGTGACCTCCCTCCACCCTCCATCCTCCACCCTCACCACCCCTCTGGCTGGCACCTGGGCCTCCCTCTCCTGGGGTGGCAGTGGCGTGCTGACTGCGTCTGCAGCCGGCCTGGGCGGGGCATTGGGTGCCAGGGCCAGCCCGTGCCGGGGGCTCAGGGCTCCTCCTGCTGAAACCTGCTGCCTCCCAGCCCCTGTGGACACACACTCACCCCCTTCCGTGGCCTCCGGGGAGCGCCAGGCTCCAAACACCTTTGCCTAGAAACCAACACTCCCTTACTTCACTCCTGTCAGAGGAGGGCCCCTGCCTGCTTGTCACCACGGGTGCAGCCGTGGTCTAGGCACTTGTCCCTGTACCAAATGGTGGGAGAGGAAATACGGTGTTTCTCAAAGTGTCCCCTGGGGCACCTTTACGAGCAGGCGCCAGAGAGAGACCCCCCAAAGCAGCCCACTCCTAAACCCTTTCATTTCAGACATCTGCTTTGTCTTCAACAGTCATGCATATTATGTTCAAGACATTTTACTCCATATTCCCTCTAAGTTTGCTTTAATGTGAAAAGCATTTCTAAAACATATATTAGTTGGATTATTTTTTTTCTCCAAATATCTTTGAGTAAAATAGGCCTATCAGAAAGATTCATCGTGGCTTTGGGTGCCCCCTGGCGCAGCCCATATGCCTCTGTGTGAGAGGCCCAGGCTGGGTGGACAGGAAAGGAGAGGCCGGGGTGGACAGTGTGCACTGGGTGGGCAGAGGGTTCAGGGGAAAATTCTGGGATTTTTCCTCAGGGTTGACCTGACCCTCATTTTTTCCTTTCCCTTGTTAATCTGGCCTTTAGCTGAGGCCAAGTTCTTCAGCCCAGACTCTTCAAACATTCTCTTTTCATCTCAGGTTTATCCACAGTGGTGATAAGTGTGGTTTCCCTCCAGCCCCTCCATTCCCAATGCCAACCAATCTGCACCCTCACCCCCACCCTGAGAAGAGCCGTTGGCAGTTTCAACTCTGGGCAGTACCAAAAGAGAGCCCACCACCTCCTAGCAGCATTCTTCATCTCTCCCCAGGCTGGGCCTCCGTTTCCCGATCTGCATCATTGATGGGGTTTGGCTCGGGTCTCTAAGGCCCCCTCCCACCCTGACAGCAAGAATCTTAACTGACTTATAGAAACCAGTGGCCTCACTAGAAAACCAGTTTCTTTATTTCACAGCTCACATACCTCCATTCATTCCACAGACATTTATTGAGCAACTGCTGTATGCCCTGCATGGTCCTGGGACTGGGACCACAGGAAAAGAAAGCCTGGTTCCCACCCCGCTGAAACTCAGATTTGGGGACTTGTGTTATGCTGGAAGTCTGCCTTTCCTTCTCTTTTCATTGCATACACTTAAGGAGTCTTACAGTGCCAGAGCCTCTGCCGGCCTGGAGAGGTGGCCCAGCCCTGCCCTGCCCTTGCGTGTGCAGAATGCCGCATCCCGGGACGCGGGACAGGGCTGTGATTATGCATGCAGGCTTACATCCAGGCAGCCTCGTTCAAGTCCAGTCCCTACACGCATTCCTTAAGCTCTTCAGACCTAAGGTGCCCCGCGTGTAAAACAGGTACTATGAAGGGGTATCCTCTCCTACCGCTCCCCTCACCCCCAGCCGACCCCTCGACACCCATGACCTCCGATGCTCTCTGTGCTCCTGTGCACTAACTTTGCTCTTCCAGCATGGCCAAGCCCAGTGAGCACCTCCCTCAGGTGACTGCACGGCTGCTCCTCCTGCCTAGAGTTCCTTTTTTTTTTGGATTAGAAGACGCTTTATAATAAATACATTCTTCTCTACCCATTGATCTCTAGATTTGATGCAATTCCATTTAAAATCCTGATAGGATTTTTTGTACAGTCAACTGATTCTGCAATTTATATTGAAAGACAAAGCAGATAGATAGATAGCCAAAATAATTTTGATAAAGAATAAAGCTGGGGAATCACAGACCAGATATTAAAACATATGACAAAGCCGCCATGATCATGATCACTTGGGATTGGCGAAATGATGGATGATCAACAGAACAGACTATGGAGGCCAGAAATAGACCCATACAAACAGGCTCAATTCATTTTTAACCAAGATAACAAGGAGATGCTGTCAAACCAGGATATATCTTCAGCAAATTATGCTGAGCAATTAGACATTGATTCAGATTTAAAAAAAAACACCACCATAAATCTCATAACTAATAAAAACCTAACTCAAATAGAGCTGCCATAGACAACAGGTGAACGAAGGGGCATGTGTGTCTTCCAATAAACTTTGCAAAAACCGACTAGAGTTTGATTTGGCTCAGGGGCCGTAGTTTGATGACGCTGCTCTGTTGGCTGGAGCTGCAGATGGTAAGGACTGACGGGTACCTGCCTGGAGTTCTTGGTCCCCAATATTCAAATGGCTCGCTCCCTCATTTCATTCAGTCCTTCCCTCAGATGTCATCCCCTCTAGAAAGTCCTTCCCATCACTCTCAGTCCCGTTACGCTGTTTCAGGTTTCTCCAGAGCAATTATTACTACCTGGCATGATATATTTATTTTTTTAATTTATTTTCTGTCTCCCCACACTAGGATGTAAGTCCAAGAAGGCAGAAATTTTGTGCTTTTCTTTTTTAAAACCATTGTACCCCCACTCTCACCCCAGCCCTGGTCTTTAGAATAATGGCTGGTGCCTAATGGATGGTCAGCAAATATTGGTTTGAATTAATCTTGAATATATGACTAGAGGAGATGTTGAAGCCAAGCAAGCCTAACGCTTACAAAATGCTTTGCGCTGTTCCTGGCAAGTGGCGAGCAAAGACCCAGGGAAATTGTTATTAAATACATCCCAGTGCGCTTGACTGAAAACAGTAGCATTTCATGAGGAGAAAAACAAAATTCAGCCAGAACTGTGCATCTTGCTTAATGCAACAAATATTTCTGTTGTCATTTTTGTCGTCCGTCTTGACTGGAAGAGAGCTTACTATCATTCCACCCTATTTGCTCTGAAAATCTAGCCTGATCAGCAACGACCAGCTCTTAATTTTCTTTAAGCATCCCTCCTCCAGCCTCTGAGGGGGTGATACGGACTGTCAGTGAGGTGCCCCTTCAATGGTCACTTGGGCTAGGAAGACCTCTCCCCCCACCCCACCCCCACAGGCTGTCATCAGTGACGTGAAGAGAGGCGGACCAAACAGGAGCCTTGTGGCCAGTGTCCTGCCTCTCGTAGGACGTTCTTCCACCTCAGCCTTGGTCCTGTCAACCTAGAACCCCCTCCATGCCAAGAGAAGCCGTCCCCCTGTCAACCCAAATCCTATATGCTGCCAGTGTCCCTTCCTTGGCCTGTAAGGACAGAGGGGGAAACACCTGTGCCGGTGTCTAAGATGACCTGTGAGGCAGAGAGGTCCCTTTCTGTCCTCTCCCCTCTCCTGACGAGACCAGCAGGGCACAGCCCGGAAGGTGGCAGTTCCTGCCCCTTTGAAGGGGGAGACAGGTCCCTGCCCTGGTAACACAGGAGGCGACAACACACTTTTGGGCCAAGCTCATCTGATCCCCTAATGTGTCAAGGTGGGGTTGTTGGCTCTCTTTACAGCTGGACAAACAGCCATGGAGAGGTCAAGAGGCCTGGCCAAGGCCAGAATACAAGCCCGGGTCTCTGCTACTCAGACACCCATGCTCCTTCTGGCCCCCAGGGGTGGGCAGGAATGAAGGCTCCAGGGAGGAGAGGAGATGTGTCCTTCCCAGCTGGCTTCCTAGAGGAAGAGAAGGAGGCACAGGGCTGGGAAGGAGGTGGGTGGCCAGGCAGCTGAGAGGCAGGAGCCCAGTGTCGTGGTGGGGAGCGCGGCTGACAAGGCTGCTGCGGGTGCGGGCCCTGGGTGCGGGCCCCGGGTGCGGGCCCTGGGTGCGGGCCCTGGGTGCAGGCCTCTGGAGTGGGATCCTGGGTTGGACTGCAGGACGATGGGGCGCAGGCCGGCGGGGGCTGGGGGTGCATGCCCCCAGCCAGCCCCAAGTTGGCAGGACTAGGGCAGGAAGTCGGGGGCACTTGGGAGCCAAAGCCTAAATGTAAGGGCTGAGCATCCTCTTCCCCACCCTCAGGCGCCAGGGAGAGGTTCGGTTCGGGGGGGGGCCCGGGGCCAGCCCCAGTGCTCCGGGTCGGAGAAGACATCTGCCTGCGGTAGAAATCAGGTGGCAACAGAGGGGTCCACTTGGATCCCGTGCCTAGGACTGCTGGATTGGGGCACCTCAGCTCTGAGCCTGGGGTGGCGGGTTGGGGGTTGGAGGCCTGCAGGGGTGAGGCCCAGCCGCCTAATGGTTTTCTAAGGAGGCTCCAGGTGGATTAGAGAGCTACTCCGAGCCAGCCGGGTGGGGTGGGCGGGGATAGGATTGTGGAGCCCGCAGTCGTGCTCTGGGCTGGGCTGGGCTGGGCCAAGAGACCTGGGTTTTGGAGAGGGATATGGGCAGAGCCCGGCACGTGCCACCTCAGGGATGGAGAGAGGGTGGTTTTTTGCGCTAACCCAACCCCTCACTGCCTGCCGGTGGAGCAGACAGATGCAGGGGCTTCTTCTTCAAGAGGCGATGGGGAGGGATGAAGCTCTGAGGGAAGGTGCTGGGGGAAAAGGGGATTAAAAGGCTTGTTTGAATGCTGTGATTACTCAATACCTTACATAAAACAGAAGAACTGCCAGCTGCAAAGCTATGCATGGGGACATGCTAATGAAGATGGTAGGGACTAAAATATCCCAAGCCCTGCCTTGTGCAACCCAGGCCCAGAGGACTTGGATGGGCCGTGTCTGGGGGAGCAGTTGGGAGAGTCTGTGGGGTTGAGGGGGAGGGGCATCACCTCAGCAGGTGCCCATCATCCTGGCAGAATCCCCTTCCCCTTCACTAGCTCCTTCCCCTCACTAGGCCCCTCCCCTCGCTTGACCCTCTCTTCTGCCGCCCCTGTTAACCTGGGCAAAGACCAACATGAGTGCAGGGGCTGCACCTCCTCCAGGCAGGCCCAGGCCTGGCCTCCCCCAGCTGGAACTCTTCCCAGGCAAGGGAAGCTTTTTCCTAGGAGGACCCTAGTTCTTTCTAGAGAGGCGACCCAGAAGAGGGGCTGGGTCTTGTGGGCTCTGTGGGTAGTGCGTGCAGGTTGGGTGACTTCAAAGGGCGGTAGGTGGGGCTGGCGCCTGGTCACAGGTGCCACTGGGGGTGGGCCAACCTGCCCGGCCAGGTCAGGGCCTGCGCCGCACCCCGCCCTCCTGCCTAGAACATCACCACCCAGGCCTGACAGCAGCCCCACCCACCAGGGGCTCCCCAGGCCTCTGAGGCAGACTGGCTCACCCATCCCCCCACCGCGTGCCATGCCAAGAGCCTACACACACACACACACACACACACACACACACATGCCCATTCCCTTCATGCACACGCAGAGTCCCCTGGCCAGCTGTGCGCAGAGTTGGGTTCCAGGGCCTCAAGAGGCCACACCCAGCTTTGTCCCAAAGTTCCTCCTGCTATCTGCTCCTCCTTGAATTCTCAGGAATGGAGTCGAGGGTAGGCCAGCTCCCAATCTGGCACTGGCTCCTTTGGGTTAGGGAATCTTCGAAGCTGAAAGAGGAGGCCTGGACCCACCTCTCAGCACAGAGCCCCCCTGGCCTCATCAGAGACCCCTAAGCAGACTACACATTCCTGAGCATCTGCATGGTCACAGGTGTACAGCTCCAGGTGAGCAGGACCAGGCTTGGCACCAGAGCTCAAAAAAAAAAAAAAAAAGACTTCCATCTCTGAGGAAGCTAATAGCCTCAGTTTGCGCATTTGTAAAGTGAAAATGATAATGGTACCTACTATATAAGGCTGTTGTGAGAATCAAATGAAATACCATGCTAAGTGTTTAGCACAGGGCCTGGTATATAGTAGGTGCTCAATTTATGGCAGACTTCAGTGTTATTAATATTGATACTACTCTAGTGGGATGACCTTATATGTTACTACCTGTGGAGAACCTGTGGACCAGACTGGACTCTCACAAACCACGTGGGTTCTGGCTTCAGATGAATCTGGCCTTTGCCTCTGGACCCCTCCCCCTGCATTGGCCACGTCACCTCCCGCTCATTCCAAAGTAACCCCAGGATTCAGACGGACCCATTTGTCTACCAGAGGGAACTTGCAGGCCCCAGGCAAAGACAAAACTTGGGGTTGGGGATTGGGGCTTTGCATCTGGTTCAAGCCTCACTGGAAGCCACAAGGCTCCAGAGAAAGAATCTCAGTTGGTGAAATACCATGAATGCCTCCTGGAGGAGGGAGCTCCCAGGAGCAGAGGGGATAAGCAAAGGAAAGTGACACTATGCTTCTTGGGATAGGAATAAAATGGGGAGTAGGGGAGCCGGGAGGAGAGGAGAGTGCTGGATGGATTCTGCGGGAATATAATAAGAGTAAGGGGATGGAGAGGGGAGAGGAGGAAATGGGCAACCCCCGGGCAAGTGGTTGGGTTCCTCGCTATGTCCCTTTGCAGGCCTTGGGTTGCTATATTTGTCTCCATGCATTTGGTTCAGCAGTCTGGCGGACAGGTGGCCTTATGAACCAGGTACAGACTGGGCCAGACTGTGGGCCAGGCTCTGGACACGTGGCAGTGACCAAGACACTTAAGGTCCCTGTGGCTGGGGAGCTCACAGTCTGGAGGAAGCAGTGATCCGTCAGTCTGAGAAGGCCTCTTCTAGGGTGAAGAGAGGGGGAAGAGGAGGGGGCAATGATTGGAGAAGGAAATACGGGAGAGCAGAGAGGTCATCCTGGAGAGCTCTCCCCTGCACAAGGAAAGAAAAAGGAGGGGTAACCTGGTCAAGTCAGTGGGATCTAAAAGCCCCCAGAGCCTCTGGACAAGTAAGGAAGGGCATGGTGGTGGTGGTGGGGGCGGTGGGTGGCCCCAGGGCACTGGTTCCTGGCCTGGGTGGGAGGGGACATCTTCGGGCCCTGTCTGTCCGGACTCCAGCTATCTTCCTCGGACCTCCCTCTGTCAGCGGTGAGAGCCGGATGGGCCACATTCCTAGGAGGCCCAGGTTGCCATCCCACTGGGCTCCAAAGAACCCTGGGGCAGACAGGTCTTTCCTCGGCTGGAAAAACTGGTCTTCCCGCCCCCACCCCCCAGCCTGGAGTTTGAGAGGGTGGCGGCGGGAACAGGAGGCTCCCAACATTCCACCTGGGATGGAATGGAAGGGTCAAGGAGAAGAGAAGGCCAGGGGAGGCACATCGAGGGGGAGGAAGTGGGACAGGAACTAGGGACTTCTCTGGCCATAGTAAGGACCATGGCTGGACTAGATGTTGGGACATTTTTAAAGGACTTCAGAAGTGAGACAAGATGGGAGTCAGATCCCTTTCTTACCTCCAGACAGAGAGTTAAGACATTTGGCTTGTAAGCAGGAAAGCTTGAAGTTAGACAACAAGAAGAACTTCCTCAGGGATGAAAAGGGTATCTGTGAGGGAGAAGTGAAGCATTCTCTGAGGAGAAAAGGAGAAGGGCTCAGCCTGGGTGAGCCCAGGAGGTGGAACCCTAGGACTTGACTGGCTGTCCCCCTTCCTTCCCTTAGGAGGGGACAGCACAGGATGAGGCCTGTCCTCCTGGATCCCCCCTGCTTCCTTGGCCCTTGGGCTGTCTTAGACCTAAGAAAAGCCCTAGTCCCCAGTGTTCCCTCAACAAGAAATATCCTCAACAGGAAGAGGGATTCAGCATAGACCAAAAGAAGGAATCCTGGGGGTCAAAGGTAAACTTGTTAAGTCCCAAAATTGGCCTAGGGGACATGTCAAGCCCAGATTTCTTAGAACATTCTCTGTCTTCTACCTGGATCCTTCTCCCTCCTCTGGGCTGTGAACCCACCTGTCAGCCTGTCCTCAGGCCTGCTGGGGGAGGTGTTCAGTGGGTGTGGGCTGGGCTATCATGGTCCATGGCCCCAGGGTTTCTATGGTTCCACAGATCCTCTTCCCTAGAAATAAAACCTCACCCCTCCCGGAGGAGAAGACCAGCCATCTGCTCAAGGTCATTTTCCAGCATTCAGGGAGCTAGACACTGGGCTTTCGTTTCTCAAAATGTGGGCCACCTGTCACCTACCTGCCTCAGAATTGGGCGAGCACATGTTAAAAATGCAGATTCCCACAGCATCCTCATTCCAGTCCACTGGGCCTAGGAACCTGCATTTTATATATGCATTCCCCACCAAAGCCCCTACCCTCCAGCCCAAGCATGATTCTAAGAAGTTTAAGAATCTCTGCCAGGGACCAAAGGGACCAGACCAGTGAGCAGTTCCCAAGAGACGAGTGCTTGGGCAGCTCTCAGACAAACGGGTTTCCAAGGCCATCCATGTAGACCCGGTAGAGGGGAGACTTGGGGGAGCTCCAGGGCTAGCATTCAGACATTCAGACTGGAAGGAAACTTGCCCTTAGCGAGAGCCTTGAGCGATAAACACCCTTTTCAGTGTTTCATTCCTTTCATTCAGCGTTTGTTCAATACCATTTATTGTGAGTCCACTAAGTGCCGGGCACCGTGCCAGAAGATGGTCACTTCAGAAGAGGTTCCGCAGTCCCACTTGAGGGGCAAAGGAGAGGCGAAGACTGCCCTGGAGGCAGGAGGGTGGACACGATGGCCTCATAAGGCCCTCTGGGAACCCGGATGTGTCCCCGCACAGCTTTCCACCCCTACTCTCAAGAGGGTGGCTGGATAAGATGCGCGGGTGTGGGCCAGGCGTCTCTCTGCCTCACCATGGCACTGCCCGGCCCAGGGGGACGGGGATTTCTTGAAGGTGCTGAACCTCGTGGCGGGGAAGGGGCTTCTAACCCTTCAGTCTCACTTCTGGCTTAGTCCTACCAGTGGAACATCAGGAAGAGTTGCTAAAGTATAACTAATCGATGGCTTTCTCATTCATTCATGTATTCATTTATTCATCAGGGCCCTCCTCTGTTCCAGGCTGGAACTGCACACATGAGTAAGTCACACTGCACCCTCGATATGCCCACAGCCTCAAGGAAAAGCTGCACGTAAAATGGACACATGCAATCCAGGAGGGTGTTCAAGGCATTCAATCAGTCACTCTTATTCGTTCACCAAACTACACCAAGGGACCTTGGCCTGAGCCTCTCCATCCTGCCAGTACTCACGTCTAATGCAGAACGAGAGCCTTGAGTTTGAATCCAACCTTCAGTCCCTGGTAAAAATCACCCAGCCCTTGTGCCTGGGACTTTCCTGGCTTGGAGAGCCAGAAGCAGTGATGGTTAAAGATCATTGAGGTAATAGGGCATCAGACTCCAGTGAGTGAATTTCGAATCAGGGATTTCTCCTGCTGTTACTTCCCCAATCAAAGCACTCAGCACACGGTGTGGGCCTGGTCTCTTGATTGTCCCTTGACACATACACAACACACTAAGAGACTGTGGGTCTCACACAGAACACATGCACAGTACTGGGTCTCTGTAGGTACTTGGACATTCAATAAAGGTTTGCTGTATGAAAGGGTGCTCAGAGTGCAGCGATAAAGAGGGAAATCAGCTAAGGCCTGGGGGAGGACTCAGATGTTGCCCGGAAGCCTCTGGCTTTGATCAGCTCTATTGGCTGGTGTTTGACTAAGAATTCAGAGCCCTGTGGATCAGGTTAACCCACAAAGGATTAATGCCAACTCCTCTCACTCTCTTAGTCTCAAGGACTACTGTAAGCTGCCAGGTATGTGCAGAGACAGACACACAGGCACAGAGTAACATCTGCACCGTCTGAACTGAGGCACAGGGAGCCGTGGGGGCCAATGCCGGGGGCGACCAGAAGGAGGGACTGCCAGATCCTCCCCCAAGCCCCAACTCTCAGTGGACAGAGAAGGCAAAGCTCATGCGGGTTTTCCAGCATTTCCTTGGTCCTCTCAGGGAGAACTGTCTCTTCTTTTCTCAGGCAACTGCCTACAAGGAGGGGAGAGGAAAGTCTCTCCCAACACACACACACACACACCACTCTGTAGAGGGAGTGTAGTCTTTCCCATCCGGCCAGATGAGTGCCGCCCCAAAGAAGACTGTGTAGGGGATTTGGGAAGGGAAAAGCTCAACTTTCATCTGAGGGGATTGGGGTCAGACTCAAAGAAGGACTTCCTGACTGGGAGACCCCTCTCTCTGGGATGATACCACCAATGCAGAAGACAGATTGTCCCTTGTCTAGAGATGGTAGAGAATGCCACGAGACTTGGGCAATATCCACAGCTGGGGCAGCTGTTAGGAGTCTAAGAGCTCAAGTTCTGCGGGCCGGTGCTCACACACACACACACACAAAGGCACTTGTCCATGTATCCTTGTTCCAGCATTATCTGTGATGATGAAACATCAGAGTCGCTCCAGATGCCCCTTGATAAGAAAGGTTAAACAGGTTGGAGTACATCCTGCCGTGCATGTGAGACAATGGAAAACCAAGTTGAAGAACTATTTGCATAGTGAAGTCCCATTTATGCTCAACATTTTTTAAAAAAATGCTTAGAAAAGATCTGGAAGGAAGCATATAAACTGTTAGCAACAGCTACCACTGATGGGAGGGACTAAGGGAAGACTTTCATTCTACAAATTTCTGTATAGTTGGAATTTTATAACAAGGATAGGACTTTTGTTATTTCTTAAAGGAAACAGTTTTGTCTAATGAACATAACTTGAGGGGTAGAGAGGAGGAGACGGGGCAGGGAGGGGGATGGGTGTCCTGTCCAGCCCCTAAGACCGGAAAGGATGACTTCTGGGGAGCATCAGACAAGCAGAGCTCTGTCCCCCTTCCCACCCCACACTTCCACTTATAACCCAAACCTGCTGATCTCAGCTCAACAGAATCCTCACTGAGTACCTGCCCCAGCCCAGGTATGTAAAAGAACCCATAGCGTTCTTGAGCCGAGGGGATACCGGGGAAATGGGGGAGACCCAAGGCTCTGCCTACTTGTGCAGTGCAATAGGCCCAAGGACCGACGTGCCACACACAGGCGAGGGGGGGCCTGGAGTCCAGGGGAGGGGGCTTTGTCGATAGAGTAGTGGGAATCGGCAGTGAAGAAAATGTGGAAGGAATCCCAGTGGGGCAGGCATCCACGCATATGCACACACATACACACACACACACACACACTCAAATCCCTAGCCTCTCACTCCCTCAGCCTTGCCAACTGCGGCCCACTTGTATGCTGACACACTGACACCATCTTTGCACTCAACGTGGCTGCCACCCCCTCAAGCAATGCTGGAATTGGTGTGGGGGGGATGAGCAGGAGGCACCATGGGGGAGGAGGGGAGGGGGAGGAGGTTGAGGAGGAGGGGGAGAATTGGGGGGGGGGAGGCCTCCTCCCAAGGATGCAGATCAACCCTTCCCTCCAAGCTGTGCCCCGCCTCCCAAGGCTGTGAGAGCAGGGCTTCCTCCTTCCCCCTCCCTCACGCAGACCCCTAGGAGAGGGTTTGAGCAGGACCCTCAGAAACAAGGACAGAACAGAGACCCTGATGACACTCGGCAAAGGAGAGAGCAAAGGCCCTTCACCCAATACCTGTCTTTTAATTGCCTCAAATGTCCCTGGGGTCACTTTTTTTTTTTGCATGGACAGGTACCGGGAATTGAACCCTGGTCTCTGGCTTGGCAGGCGAGAACTCTGCCACTGAGCCACCGTTGCCAGCCCTGGGGTCACTTTTTATTCACCCTCCGAAAGAGATTTTCCTGGCACAGCTGTGGATGGAAAGTCCTGGAACTCTAACTGATATTAGGGAAGAGCCAAGAGGGGCCTTGCCCAAAATCACACAGGAAGACCACAGCCAAGGCGGGACTGCAACCCTGCCTCCTGGCACCGCCCGCAGGGCTCCTTCCCTGCACTGCTTCTCCTGCAGGCCCTCCTCTTCCATTCTCCTTTGGGGTATCAAGGGGCCAGCATGAGTCAGAGTATCTGCTTGCCACACAGGCACGGGAGGTTCCTCCAGCTCCAGACACGCATTCGAACCTTCCTAAGGCTCTGCCAGGATTTCCTCACCATTCATCGTGATTTGGGCAAATCACTGGGTCTCTCTGCGCCTCGGTTTTCCCATGTGCGGAATGGGAGTCAGTAATGCCGGTAACTAGGCTCAAATGAGACACTGCGTGAAAATATTTAGTATTAGTAGCTTCTTTCTGAATGAATGAAGGCAACACCTTGTGGGAGGGTGAGCAGGAGGGAGGACGGGAGAGGTGAGTGCCGAGCAGGGGCAGGGAGGGACCAACCACAGCTGTCGAGCAGCACCCAGAGGCCTGAGCGGGCACTGCATGCTTTCCCCATCCTGGGTGGGCAGGCTGCGGGAACAAGATGAGCACCCAGTTGCCCAGCTGGGAGCTCTCAGGTCTTCTGTTGGGAGCGAGGTAGGCAGAGGAGCTGCAGAGAGAGAGGCGGAGACTGGACCTGCCGCCTGCAGGGAGCTCCCTGTGTGGAAGGGTGGCTGGACCTGGGCTACCGTAGCTGGGCACTCCGGGGCAGGGGCTGGGATGGGGAGGAGGCCCCAGCTGGGGCTGGGTCCAGGCTGGGAGATGGCAGGGGAGAAGGGCTGGGGGCAAGGTCAGGGGTAGACAGTCCTCCCTATAGACGAAGCAGGCTGAGGGCTACTCAAGGGGAGAAATAGATCCAAGATGTTGTGGAGGCCATTTTGGCCAGCCCCCTGCCTCCAAGCTCCTCCTGAATAGGATGAGGTTGTAGTTTTTTCTTCCTTTGCAAAAATCCAACTGAAACAAAGCGTTCCAGCTTCCTCCCTTCCCTTCTCCCCCCACCTCATGTTAGGCTTCCCCAGACCTAGCCCTTCTTGGAAAGCTCCTTCTGGAGTGTGACCTGAGAGGTCCCCCCAGGCTGGGGGGAGAGTAACCACTGCTTTAGTCATGCCAGATAATCACCTCGTCACTCACTGTCTGGCCTCTTCCTCATTATCCCACCATGCAGGCCTGGTAGATGGGAGGGAGAGAAGTTGTGGGGGGGGGGGGGGTGCTGCATTTCAGAAAGGAGAAACTGAGGCCTGAAAGGACTAACATGACTACCTGCCCTGCTTCCCTAAGAAGGTTGGAAAGGCGACCTCTGTGATGACACCAGGAAGGATGAAGGGCAGACAGCATAAAGAACGTCCTGGAAAAGAGCTGGGAAAATAGGGATTTGAAAGGGGCCTTTCGGAGAATCGCCGCTGCCTGTGGAGCCCCTGCTGTGTGCCAGGCACTGGGTTTAGGGCTTTATAGGAATTAGCCTGTTCATCTCCCCCAGTGAGACAGACAACATAATTATTATCCTCGTCTGATAGATGGGGAAACTGAGGCAGCTGCTTGTCCAAGATCGCTCTGGAAGCATGTGGAGCTGCCAGGATTCCAGCCCAGGAACAGTCTCCTGGAGGAGGGTTGAAGCAACCAGGGTGAGCAATCAGGAGCCTGTCCGGGATGACCTCCTAAGAGCTTCTTGAAGGGCTAATGGAGTGACCGTCAGCTTTCCATCAAGGCTCGTGGTACAAGTCACCCAGAGCTGGCCTGTGCCTCACTCTCAGAGATCACAGAAGGGTCCAGGCCTTAGGACTGCGTTACTGTCCTCCCCCTCCCCAGTATTCCTATATGGCGTGAGCATTATGCCTGGAAGAGGAAATTGAGGCAGACAAAGATCAATAGTGTTCCTTTTCCTAAATGGTTGGGGATCTATCCTGTGCATATGAACCCCAGATTTTTCAGTGCTAGCTCTTGAGCTGCCTCCTTCTGTCATCTCCTGCCCATCTGCCGCCCCCACCACTGCCCAGGGAGGCCCTCCAAAGCCCAGAGAAGAGGGAGTCCCAAACCGTGCCCCGCTCCAGCCCCTAATCGGGTGCATTTAAGGTCATGCACCCCTATGATGGGTGAAGTTCCTCCTGGCGTCTAAACCAAATCCTCTCTCTCACTGTGTGGCAGAGGCTCTGCACGGAGCAAGAGACACCGGGGCCCCCTGCCTTCAGCTGGAGGTGGGAGGAACCGTTCACAGGCCTTCTTGGATACAGAACTTCATGGGACCCTGGAGGTTATACGGCCACATGCCCTTTCCCGCCAGAGCCCCGTGCCCAGCCAGGTCTGTACCCACCTGTCTCCAAGGTGCGTCCCTCATTAGAAAAGCAAATGGGGAGGTAGCAAAGGGCTGCCTTATCTGATGGGAGCCCCACTCAGTCCCCTCCCCCGGAAAAGCCTCATTACCCCCTAGCCCCTGGCTTTGCCTTCGCCTGTTTACTCTTTGTCATAAGAACAACAGGACTCAGCAAGACTTCAAAGGGAGTCTCCTGATGGTGCCTGAGTGAGGGAGGGAGGCGGGAGTGGGCAGGTACAGAAGGAGAGGGCCATGGGGGTGGGGTGAGGACAGCTACCACGGGTAGGGGTGGGAGGCTCAGGGTCAGGGACCTTTTTCCAAGCCAAGGGAAAGCCCTCGAGGCAGGAACAGCACTGCCCTTGCCTTCAGAGAGTCCTTAGTTTATAGGGGAGACATAGCCACACTGTTGGAGAAAGAATTTGGGTCAGAGGCACTTCCCAGGTCACAGGGACGCATGCCATTGAACATGCCAGATCAGGCCTGGAGTGGGGAAGGGGTAGGGCATACCCTTGCTCTGGGTTCTGGGGGGCTGCCCTTGCTGACATGGCTAGAAAGCCCCTAATCTGATCGATGAGGCAACTCCCTCTCAAACACATGTGCATCAGGACATGGAGTCTTGAATGTGGAGACAAAGGAGTAGGCTTTGGGCATCAGGCTGCAGGCTCAGGAAGTCAGCCCAGCTGTCCTCTTCCTTGGACTCCGTGATCCTAAGCTGAGAACACACAACAGACCCCAGGTTACTGATTGCCTGGACTCTCTAACCCAAGCTGCCACATCCTCAGACTCCTCTGTCAGCTGCTCTACCCACCTGGGATCTGGTGGGAAGTCTTCCCAGGTGTCTGCCTTTGCATCCTGCTGCTGCAACTGCAGTGTTCTCTCATGAAACCTTGCCTCTGGGCATGCTGACAGGCGCCTTCTCATCCTTCAGCACTCCACAGGGGCCTCAAAGGAAAAGCCACCACAACCTCTCACACCTTCAAGAGTTTCTCTCCCCACACGGCCTCTCCGTGTCCCCAACCTCATTAAGGAAGGTGGTTAATCTCAAAGGACAGGCAAATTAAAGACCTGAAGCCAATCAAATAGGAGGCACCCAGAAGGTGGGTTCCCACTCTCAGCTCCCAGGCTCTCTCCTCCTAGCCCCCTTCCTATAGGTTCGTAAAAGGCTGGAGGTTGAAACGAGGGGTTTGAGCATGGCCCCTCTGGGATCCCACGGTAGTTGCTCTGGAGAGAAAGATTCCAGTGCAGAGGCTCTACCCGCATGGGTGCCTAACTGGGAACAGGCATTCTCTTGGAGCAGCGTCATTTTCCACTACAAACATGGGATACAAGCAGCTCTCACCTCCCACGGCAGGGGAGCTCTGGCAAAGACAAGGTGCAGGCTGCAGTGATACCCACAAGAAAGAGTGCGTGGAAGAGAGACTAAGGCATGATTAAACCACGAACGAATATACCTGTGCGCACAGGCAGTGATGGAAGGTTCAACCAGGGGCATTTCCCCATTGCCAGTATGAAAGGTGATTTTAGGCATCATAATAGTTAACAGTGCTCTATTTAATGTGTGTAAGAAGAATATAACTGGTGCTTCAAACCATGATTTCATGGATGTCAGGATTATTTATTTACTTGTTTTATTTAACAGACACTTATATGGTGCTTTCTATGTGCCAGGCATCCTTCAAACCATTTACAAATTCTAATTCATGTAATCCTCCCAAAACCCGAGGAGGTAGGTAAATATTATTATGATCCCTATTTCACAGAAGAGGTAACACAAACACAGAAAAGTCAAGGGACTTGCCCGAATCACACAGCTACTAAGTGGTGGAGCTAAGTTTAAAAGTGGGTTGATAAGTTAAGTGACTTTAAAGCTCCCCATTGTACAAAAATCATGACGGTGGCATTCCCACAGCCGAAGCATGCGAAGCACTGAATTAGAGGGACATAATTTTGAGACCAATTATTTCTCTGTGTAATTGCTTGTGCAGATTAATTTAAAAATAAAAGAAAGTCTTCCTTCGTAGCTATCACCGTATTCCAACCTTTGCCCATTTCCATTGCTTTTCCCAGCCCAATCTCAGCAGATGAGAAGCGACCCTGGGCAAGTCACGCATCTTCTCCGGGACTCCAGCTGAGGTTCATCCCTACATTTGTTCTCACGGCCCTTCCCTTCTGCAACTCTAACCCCATTTCTGTCCCCACCTCTGCCCTCACAGCTCAAGAAGCTGGATCCAGCATGAGGTCATCAGTAGAAGCCAAGCATCCGTAGCTCTGCTTGTAAATGCAAACAATTATTGGAATGCCTACTATGTGCCTGGCATGTACTCAGTTCTAAAAAAGGAAAAGAGAGGGTGCTGGAGAGGAAGGAGGAAGGAAAGGAGGGGAGGGCCAGGTTATTTCTCTGTTAGTTCATTCTGACGGGGAGACCCCTGCCTTTTGCTGCAGCTGAGGTCCTCGTCCTGCCCCTCTCTCACCCAGCTACCTCCTGCTCACCATCAGGACTGCACCTCACCAGCCTCGGGACACCCCCCAGCCTAGGGCACCCAGGAGGCCAGCCCTCTGGTCTGTGGGCTCTGTCTGCCCCTTGCTCACAGCCCCATCTCTGGATTCCAGCTGAGGGTGGAGGTGCGGAGAGGAGGGCTAGGGAGCCATGGAACTCTGGGGAGAATGCCCCCCAGGCTCCCCAGGACATTGCCAAATGTTTTCATCTCCCTACCTGGGCAGGAGTGATGTTTTCACCAATCTGCCTGCCAGCCCTGCCCTGCCTGCAGGCCTGCACTCTGCCTGCCCCACCTGCAAGTGGGTTTCAACCCTCTCCCACCCACCCCATCATTCCCTTCCTTCATCTATACCCATCCCTCTTCTCCCTAGCCCACCCCTTTCCCTCTTCCTGCTGGAAGCTGGCCCCAACTCCTCTCTCTGTCCCACAGCCTGGACAAGGAGGCAGTCCCTTCAGCTCTAACCTGACTCCCTCTTGCTGCACCCTGAGCACCTCCAGTCATTAGAAAGGTGCAACAGGCAACCCACTCTTTCAGATTGCTTTCTCAGACCTTTCCATCCTACCTCCCTTTCCCCATCTCACTCAACTACATGTGCCCTCTGCCCGCTCATCATTGTAAGAGATGGGTGGGGGCTTCGGGCAGCTTGCAAGGCACATGGGGCCTCTGCCCACAGCAGGTTACGGACCCATTTCCTTCCTTAAGGCAGCATCGCTCATTCCTCAGGGAGAGGCTGGGCAGAGTGGGGGTGGTAAGAAGGGGAGAGGGAGGAGTCCAGTTAGGCCCCACCAGTGCTGACGCCACACAGAGAATATGTGGTGTGTACCACGCACGGCTCTCTGCTCAAAGTGCCTGGGCCTGTGAGCACTCCTCCCAGCAAGCATATGGCTATTTCCTTAGACACAGGAGAAAAAGAGGCACAGAGCTGGAGAACTTGTCCAAGGTCCTGCGTTCCAGGCAAATTGGCTCTGGGTCCTTACTGTTTACTTTCCTACATAATCAAGCTGAGGCTCGTTGGCAAGGCATTCTCAAGCCTTCCCCAAGTTCTGGGCTCCTTCTGCAGCATCCCCTCTGGCTTCACCCTCCTTGGGGCCTTCTAGGCTGAATCCCACCGGTGCCTGCTCCCTAGCTGCATAATCATAGGCCAGTGGCTCCACCTTCCTGGGCCTTGGCTTCTCATGCCTAAAATGGGACACTACTACTATTCCTTGGGCTGATTCAATGAGGTCTCCTGGGTAAAGTGCCTACTAGGCCTGGCACTTAGTAGGAGCTCCATGGAGAGCAGGAAGGAGGGAGACAGAGAGAGATCTCTGAAACGGTGGGTCGTTGCGGTGTGTGGGAGGAGGGGTCTCCTGCTGGGGGCTGGGGTGGGATGGGGGCTGTCTCCCAAAGAGGAATGAGCTCAGAGAGGCCTGGCCGGTTGCCAGTAGGGAACCATACTGGCATTTGGAATTCCCACTACTAGGGGAAGAGGGCTCCAGATGAAAGGGCTCTGGCTCCTGCCTCCCAGCCACCCACAGAGGGGCAGCCCTGTCTGGGGCCAGACCCGGACCTCAGGCCTCCCACTAGCCCCCCACCAATTGCCAGCACCGGACGCAGCCCACAAGGAGCTGGCCGGGGCTGGCCTGGCTCTGCCCCTGGAGGAGAGAGACCAGCTACCCCGCGAAACTTCCCCAGAAAGGAGCCTGAGCAGTGGAGCAGACCGCTGGGGGGGCCTGGCACTGAGGGCCTGATTTTCAAGGCTGCTGTCCTGCAGGCCATCAGGGAATGAACTGGCCCCGACAGCCCCCAGGGATTCCTGTCCTCCTGATTTCCTCTGCCACACAGCCTTAGCATCTGGGATCGGATGCAGGGATGACCCAGCAGTTTTTCCAGCTGTCATTTCCTCCTTTATCTTTGCACTGCTCCCTGCCACCAAGGAGGCTGATAGGGTGTCAGGAAAGAGACCAGTCTGGCAGGCTCCAACTTCCAGAATTTGGGGAGGGACACAGTGGGATCAAGGAGGGAGGTGAAACAGATGTCGAGGAAAGTGGGGGCTCCAGCTGACCTAACCCCTCCTTCACCCCACTGCTGAGGACCCTGATTCCTTCTCAACAGCTGGGTAATTTCAGCCAAGGAGAGACAGGGAGGGCGTCCCTTCACACGCCCCCTAGGCTGCTGAGGAAGGGGTTTCCCCACATATTAGAAGGAAACTGAGGCAGAAAGAAGAAAGGGAGAGAGAGCTAGTCAGGGACTCTCAAGAGGCCATATAGTCAAATAAATGCCAGCGTGCCGGGGTCAGGCCGTGGCAGTCCTGCACCTGGTGCCCTCCAGGCTCCTGCTCAGCTCAGTCCCCTCTGCCTTCCTGTTCCCTCTAGCTCTGATGGCCTTCTCGCCTTCCTCCTTCTCTCTCTTCCTTCCTTTTTTCCTCCTTCCTTTCGCCCTACTTCCTTTCCTCTTCCTTCCTCCCTTCCTCTCTTTGCTTTCATTTATTCATTTATACAAACAATTGAGTGACTGCTTTCTGCCCAGTCCTCGGTTAAGTACTATGGATTTAACTGTTCTGTCTGGCTGGGGATTTTGTCCATCTTTATTTCTACCAGGTGTATCCAGGGTGCTTTATCTCTCCCATCAAACGAGGGGTCCCCAGGCCTGGGCTGTGCCTCGCCCGGCAACCTGGGGTTCCTCCAGGGCAGGGTGGCAGGAGGGGCCGTGCTGACTGCGAGCTCCGAGCCTGCCCTCCCCGCGGCAGAGGTGTGCACGGACACGCCGGCTGGGGTGAGCAAGCCAACCTCAGCCCAATCCCTCATTTCTAAAGGCAGAATAAACTCCCTTGCTCCTCCAGGTCTTCTTCCCAGCCAAGAGCCTCAGACTAGAGACCCACCAAGCCCGCAGAGTAGGAAGAGGCGAATGTTCTGGGGATAGGGAAGAGGTAAGAAGTAGGGAGCCAGATGTCACGGTCAGGTGAAGCCCGCGTCACGGTCAGGTGAAGCCCGCATCACAGGTGACACGAGCACATGCCATCGGAAAGAGAAGCCCACAGAGGCAAGAACTTGCTCCAGGGCCACACGGCAGGGCAGGGGCAGGAGCTAAAGTCTAGATCACTGCCTGGAGCCGCCCCCGGGGTCTGGGTAAACCCTCTGCACCGTGGGATGGCGGGGGGAGAAGATCATGGAGGAAGCCACTTTTCTTCCACTCCCCTCTGCCCCCAGACCTCAGAGGAAGGGTCACGGTGCCCCTGGAGCCCTCAATTCCTGCCAATTTATGCCTCAGATGGAACCCTTCTTCCTGAACCAACCCCTACCTGGCGCTGGGCTCTGGGGACCCCTTCTGGCCAGCAAAGGGAGGAAAGAATGACCCCAGGGAGCCTCCAGAATCAAGGAGGTGCCCTGGAACTAAATAGGGAGGGGAGAAAGAAGGAGACAGGAAGGGAAGGAGGAAGGAAGGGAGACCCTAGAGATGGGGAGAAAACCTGGGCATGCACACATATTCATGTGCCAGCACACTCATGTGCACACACACTCATATATCAGCATACTCATGTGCACACATACTCATGCGTGCACACACTCATGTGTGCACACACTCGTGTTAGCACACTCATGTGCATACTCACATCTCCTCACTTGCTTCTGTTCTCAGTCATGTTTACTTATATTCATGTTTACAAATCTCCTCTCATTATCAGTGCCCCCCATCAATTCACACACACACACACACAGTCCCACACACTCAGGACCCATCTGCTGACAGTCACTCTCACTCGCTCACGTTCAGAAACACTCTCACACAATTGCGTGCCCTCATGTAACCACACCCTCACGTAACACTCAGCTATATAGTCAAAAACTCCCACTCATATGCACACCTCACACACTCAGGCCCACATACACAAGCGCAGACACACTCATACGCTCACAGTTGTTCAAGCTCATGTACACACATTCACACATGCAATCACAAACTCGGGCTGCCGGGCCAAGACCCCTCTGCCCAGGTCCGGCCAAGCCCGGAGGGGCCGTTCTCCCAGTCCCTCTAGTTTCTGATCCCCTAAGCTTCCCCCAAGTAGGGCCTCCCCAGAGATGCCCAAGATTGAGGTCCCTGCTCTAGCCCCTCAGCTCCCCAGCTCCCACCCACCCTGTGGACACTCCTTTTCACTGCCTAGAACTGGACCAACCTACCCAGGCCTCAGGAAGGCTCCAGCCAGGGGCACGTGGCCTGCCTGCTTCTCACTGTCTGGAACCCAGACTCCCTGCAGGGCCCAGAACCCCAGACCATCGGCCTCCCCGCGCCCCCTCCCAGGAGGGGCCTGTAAAAGACCACTGGGCTCTCGTACTCAGTGTCCTCATCTGCGAAAAAGGATGTGGTTGTCTTAGGCCATGCCCCGGACTGGATGTTACGAGGCTCCATGTGACCCGTGATGGGCATTGTCACCTGAGGGGTTGTCATGTCTTTCCTATCACCCCCCTTCCTCACGGCATCCTTGGGAAACTGCAGCCCAGGAAGGCCAAGGGGCCAGCCCAGAGCCCCAGTGTCAAGGGTGGGGCAGGGGATCTCTACCCGGCCATCTCAGCCCTGGGGGTCTGTCCACAGCCAAGCCAGTCCCTGCCCAAGTCCCTCACCCCAAAACCAGTGTCCCTAAGCGACCTGAGTCTGTGGGGCTAGATGCCTCAGGGGCGGGAGGAACAAGGTGAGTCTCTGTCCCGTAGGAGTGAGACCCTTTTTCTGACAGGGCAGGACACTGCTAGAGATATCTGGGCCCGGGCAGGGGGTCCAGGCTCAGCCCAGGCCCCAGAGCCTTGGTGGGGGAACTTGGTGGGTCCCTGATCCCTTATTTCCCATCAGGCCACAGACAGGCCCCGCGGCACGACCCCTGTTCCCTGAGGAAACAGCATGGACATGGCACCACACCCACAGGCCATGGAGGGGGCTCTCTGGGTGGGAGCCCAGCCTGATGACAGAAACCAGAGCTGGGAGGGCCCGAAGGAAGCCCTGGGGTGTGGAGGCCCGGGGGCAGCCCCCTTCTCCTGCCCAGGAGTCCCGAGGCACTGGCCAGGGAGAAAGCAGGACGGGCCCTGCAATCGCTTGGCATCCTGCCCATGGGCCTGCCAGGGTGCCAATCTCAAAAAGAGGCTGGGGGGCCAGGGGCCAAAGCCCCAGGTGAAGGCAGCCTCAGCATGAGGAGGGGCAGGCCAATCTCATCAAGAGGAAGGGGAAGCGAAAAGAAAGCAGAGAGATGAGCCAAAGAGCTTGAGACAAATGGAGAAGACAGGACGATAAGGACAGAGAGAAGTCAGAGTTGAGAGAAGAGGGATGTGTACGCAGGTAGAGAGAAAAGAGAACCGTGTCACGAGAGGTGGGGCAGTGGGGGAGAGTACCTGAACCAAGAATGGAGGGAAAGAAAAAAGCTGGAGTCAGAGAAAGAATGAGGAATCAGAAAGAGAGGAGAGGCAGTGGGCCAGAGCCAGGGAGCAGGGCAGGGAGTGAGGGCGAGAGGCTGTGCCGAAGAGGCTCTAATTACCGGTGGCAGGCGGGCAGAAGCAGAGGGCAGCCTGTTTGAAGTCTGTGGTGAGAGAAGCTTCAAAGGGAGAGGAGGTGAAGCCAGCAGGGCCAGGGGAGTGGCAGGAGGGGCTGCCCTCTGCTCAGGCCCACCTGGACCTCAGGCTCCACTCCTACCTGCCTTCAGCCACTCCAGCTGCTCAGGACTGGCCAGGGCTCTGGAGTGACCTGGACACCAGCAGAGGCCGGGACTCAGGCTCGGGCTCTCCCCGCTCCCCATCTCAGCATCCTCAGATGCCAAGCTCTGGTTTGGGGAGGTAGGTGGGCTTCTCTTTTCTCCCAAAATATGTGCCCTGGCATCTCCCACCACCCACATTTGTGAGACCCTAAGGCTGGCTCCAAACCTCCAACAGCTGTAGCAGCCCAGCACCGGTTCCCTGTGACTTGTCTTTCCTTAGGATCCATAAAACTCCAGCACTCAAAACTCTGAACTTCCCCTTAGGCAGGGAATTCTTATGGCCTCTTATGGCTGCAGGGGGATATTTCAAGGTGACCTCAGGTCAACAAGTCAGCCTCACCAAAAGGTCTGTTTCCCCGAAGAATTTGTCTTTATGCCCTCTACCCATTCCAGATCTCTGTATTCCTCTATGCCAGTGCTGGCGGTCTCACTTAAATCTTCCATGCTACCTATTATTTCAGATAATGCCCTGAAACCACAGCCCTGAAAATATTTGACGATCCTTGCTGGGGCCATTTCCTTGTCGTCTTGCCCCCTCACTCTCTAAGATCCTCATCTACATCTCTCTGATGTGTCCTTCAAGCTGCCACATCTCTGGCTGCTGTTCCTTGAACCCATTCTCCCTGGCTGGTCCTGTGGCTGCAGGGAGAGGGTGGTGGTTTCAGAAATGAGAGGTGGCATGAGGCAAATAAATCAGGCAGACACAAATAGGAATCCTGACTTCACAAACTCCTATATGGGTAATACAGGACACAGTCTTTAATCTTTCTGAGCCTCAGTTTCCTCATCTGTAAAATAGAAGAAATAATCCCTATCTTGAAGGGATGTTGTGAGAATTAAATGTGATAATGTATCTAAAGTGTCTGGAAGTCAAAGGGCACTCAATGCATGAGGCTCCTATAATTGTCATGGAAAGTTTCCCCCCCTGGCTCCCTCCCATAGTTCCATAAAGAAGACTTTGCTCAAGAGAAAGGCAAAGGAGGGGCCTCCCAAACCCAGGAATAGACCTGGCACCAAGAAAGGACAGAAAAATGATTCCATAGCCCACTCCATAGGTTATGGGTTGAATTGTGTCCTCCAGGAAGATATGGGCAAGTCCTAACCCCAGTCTGGTGAATGTAACCTTATTTGGAAATAGACTCTTTGAAGACATGATTAGTTAAAATGAAGCCAATATGAATGGTATTCTAATAAGGAGGGAAATGTGGACACAGAGTGGAGAATGCCACTTGAAGAGGGAGACAAGAAAGAAGGTCATGCTAAGACAGAGGCAGAGACTGAAGTGATGCATCTATAAGCTAAGGAACACCAAGGATGGCCAGAAAACACCAGCAGTTAGAAGAGTCAAGGAAGGTGTCTCCACTACAGGTTTCAGAGGGAGCATGGCCCCTGCTGTCACTCTGACTTCAAACTTAGGCCTCCAGAACTGCGAGACAATGCATTTCTGTTCTTTATTATTTTTTGTTTGTTTGTTTTTTGCACGGGCAGGCACCAGAAATCAAACCCGGGTCTCCAGCATGGCAGGCAAGAACTCTGCCTGCTGAGCCACCGTGGCCCACCCTGCATTTCTGTTCTTTGAAGCTACCTAGTTTGTGGTACTTTGTTCTAGCAGCCCCATCACCTCAAACAGACTCTTGGTACCCATTAAGCATGAACTTGCCATTCCCCACCTCCCCACCCGGCCCCTGGTAAGCTGTCATGGTCTTTCTGTTTTTATAAATTTGTGTATTCCAGTTTTTTCATACAACTGAGATCATACAATATTTGTCCTTTTGCGTCTGGTTTATTTCACTCCACATAGTGTCTTTGAGGTTCATCCACATTGTAAGACGGATCAGAACTTCATTCCTTTTTATGACTAATAATATTCAATTGTATGTATATACCACATTTTGTTTATCTATTGATGGACACTTGGGCAGCTTCCACCTTTTGGCTATTGTGAATGAAGCTGCTATGAACATTACACACAGATATCTGAGTCCTTGCTTTCAATTTTTGAAGGTATATACCTAGAAGTGGGATTGCCAGGTCATATGGCAATACTATACTTCATTTTCTTAAGAGTACCAAGTTGTCTTCCACAGCAGCTACAGCATTTTACATTCCCACCAGCAGTACATGAGGGTTTCTATCTTTCCACATCCTGACCAACACTTGTCATTTCCTGTATTTCTGTTTTTTTTAAGAATAGTTATTTGAGCGTGTGTGAAGTGATAGCTCATTGTAGTTTTGTTTTGCATTTCCCTCATGGCTAATGATGTTGAGCATCTTTTCATGTACTTATTAGTCATTTGTATATCTTCTTTGAAGAAATGTCTGTTTAAGTCCTTGTTCCATTTCTTTTTATTTTTCTTTTTTGTTGAGTTTTCAAAACTCTTATATATTCTTTGTATGTTCTGGATATTAAACCCTTATCAGATATATGATTTCTAAATATTTTCTCCCATTCCGTAGGTTGTCTTTTCACTTTAATTTTAATGAAGTCTCAATTATCTATATTTTCTTTTGTTGCTCATGCTTTTGGTGTAAAGTCCAGAAACCATTGCTTGATGCAAAGTAATGAACATATTCCCCTATGTTTTCTTTTAGGTATTTTATAGTTTGGGTTCTTATGTTTAGGTCTTTGATCTATTTCAAGTTGGTTTTTGTATACGGTGTGAGGTAGGGGTCCACTTTCATTCCTTGCATGTGGATACCCAGTTTTCCCAGCACCATTTGTTGAAGATACTATTCTTTCCCCACTGACTAGATTTGGCTTTCTTGTCAAAAGTCAGTTGACCTTACATGTGAGGGTTTACTTCTGAACTCTCAATTCTGTTCTATTGGTCTATATCTGTCTTTGTGCCAGTACCACACTATTTTAAATTTTTTATTTATTTATCTCTTACATTCAAGGCACTGAGTGAGATCCCTAATCTTAGGGTCTTCCCCAGTCATTGGGAAATCCTAGCTTCCTTACTGGCAGCATACTCCCATGGAAGAGATGGAGCCAGGGCTTCACCAGGTCCACTGAAAACCAAAGAAGACAGGCCTCGCCCACAGAGGGAAGAGACTAAACTTGTAGAATAACATTTTGATAAAAAAGAAAAATATGGAGGGGGTCTTTTAAAAACAAAGTAAATCTTGACCCATTTGGCAGGAAGAGGAATAGGGGTTTCCATAAAACACTCACAAAAGCATGGAATGGACTTCAAGAACTGTCCGTGGGAAAAAAAAAAAATAACGGGGAACAAATGCTAAAATAAATTTAGTTTGAAATGCTAGTGATCAATGAAAGCGAGGGGTAAGGGGTATGGTAGGTATAATCTTTTTTTTTTTTTCTTTTTCTTTTCTGTGTTCGTTTTATTTCTTTTTCTATTGTCTTTTTATTTCTTTTTCTGAATTAATGCAAATGTTCTAAGAAATGATGAATAGGCAACTAAGTGATGATATTGTCAATTACTGATTATGTATGTTGATATTTTATTCTGTTTCTTAATTTTTTAATTAATAAATAAATTTTTTAAAAATTAGAGTAAAAAAAAAAAGAAAAAGAAAAAGAACTGTCCATGGAATGGAGCCCTGAATGCATAGGGATGGGTTGTGGCACAGGCAGCCATATGACTCAGGGAAAGGCCAGGTCATCTTACCCAGCTCCCACTGGACTGTATCCACTCCAGAGTTTCCCAAGATAGCAGACTCTTCAGGGGTGGAGGAGATTCTTTCAGGGGTAGAGGCAGAGGCCACACCACAGGAATTACAATGGATCCAAAGGGTCTCTCTTGACACCTACAGAGCAAGACCTTGGGTTCCACTCCTGACACTCTACTTGCCAGCTGTGTGTCTTTGAATTAAACTCTTGACTGCCCAGATCCTCAGTTTAAATACCTCTGAAATGAGAATAGGAGCAATATCTGCCATTTCTCTTTGAAAATCCAATGAGAGTAAATGTGAAGGCCTGAACTATTTCTGTTCTTGCATAATACAAAGAAAGTGCTAGACTTAAAGCCTCAAAGACATGATCCAGTAACTCTAACCATACTGAGTCACTCTCCTTGATGGAAGAGAAGCTGCAGGTAGTTCCCCAGAAACACAAGGAACAACCCAGACCCAATGCCATTTCCAGACCTCCCCCATCCAGCTCTCACTTTCCCACCTCATGCTGAAACAGCTTTGCTTCTCTGGGGTAGGCTGAGCCCTCAGTAGGCAGAAGCTCACTCTTTTCTCTCTTTCAATGCTTCCTGTCTGGCTCATAACCTCTCCCAGGAACCAGAGGAGTCAACAATGGGGAGAGGGTACAAAAGCAGGGAACATGAGATTCAAAGACACAGGGTGCCAGCAATGACTCAGTTCCAGTCAAGCACACAGTGGCGTGATGGAGAAGGAGAAACCAAGGTGAGACCTAGCCCTGGCCAGCAGTGGGGAGCGTGGGTTTCAGGGCCCACGCTGCTTCCACTAGGATGCTGGTGCAGGGATCTCACGCACACGCACACGCACACGCACACACGCACACACACACTCCTGGGCTAGAGAGGCTGTGATGAGGGCACTGCCCCTGGGCTCCGCAGTGTTGGTGCCAGCCGGGTGGGCTGGCACATGGAGGGGAGAGGGCGGCGCGGACCGCTAATCCCCCCAGCGTCTCCCAGACGCCCGCAGAGACCAGGGTGAGCTCTTTGTCTGAGCGGGGAGACGACAGAGGGGCGGCGGGCAGGCAGGCAGTCTCCTCTTTCTCTCCCTTGCCTCCCGCCCCCGGGGCAGGTAGAAGCCTGCCGTCTGTGCGTCTGTGCGGATGGTCGGAGGGAGTGGGGTTAGAGGATTAGGAGAGAGACAGGAGCTTATGACTTCTTGTTTTCCCTCCTCCAGGCCCAGAGGGCCTGTGGCTTTGGGGTGGGGGTCCCCAGGAGGGCAATGAGGCACGACCCTCAGTGGGGAGCAGACTTTGTTTGCAATAGGAGCTATGGGACGGGGGTGGGTAGATAGTCCAGTTCCACCCAGAATCACAATCTACACGCACACACACACACAGACAACCAGAGGCCAAAACTGTATTTACATGTGTTCACTCACAATCACACACAGAGACCAATATGCAAGGGGGTAATTACTCAACCCCACAAGATCACAGTTGTACAGCTGAAAACAGCTGGTCACTCATCTGCCATCGTACTCACGGACAGGTCCCCCAGATATAACATGATGCAGTCCCACACCATCCTGGTCACTCCCCATGCATCGGTGCCGCCGTCACTCAGGGGTCATCCCACACCTGCACACCACCAGAACCCAGCAACACAACTGTCTGTGCTCCAAAGGGTCCCATTCCACCGACCACATCTCACCAACTATCAGCAGCTGCACATGGCCCGAGCCAACACGTGGACACTCTCACACAGCCACGGCCCACCGAGGAGCCCGTTGTTGTTTCTCTCTGTTTGTTTCTCTTTCTCTCACACACATGTACCTGCCTGCAACCCTACGCCCTTCTCCACATGTGAATGCTCAAGCATGTCTGTCTCCTAAAAACAAATAGAAAGGGCACCCCCGTTCCATTACTTGGACTCTGCCCCCTGCCCACCCCTCCCGAATAAGAACAGGCCCCCAGACTCGCAGGTCAGGGCTCAGCTCCAGAAAATAAGCCCCAGGTGGGGGACATGGCTAGGCCTGGGCCCAAAGGGGGCAGGCAGCAGGGTCTCCCCATGGGCCTGCCCTCTGTACCTGTGGCGGCCCTTGAGCTTGCAGCAACAAACACATCCAGAGCGAAGCAGGCAAGCTGCAGTTGCCCTGGCTGGCACCGCCACTCCTCCCCCACTCCAGCCCCCGAGATGGGCAGGGTCACAACGGCCCCTTACCCTCCTCCCTGACCCCACTCCTTGCCCTGAAGCCTGTCCGCCCAGCAGCCCACGAGCCGAGCGTTGGCAAGCTGAGTCCCACTGCGGCCAGTGCCTCCAAGGATGAAAGACCTCTGGCTCCGCCAGAAACCAGGACTAAATATACCCCTTGCTGGCTTTCTGGTGCCTAACTGGAACCAGCTGGGTGAGACCCACCCTTCCGCCTGCAGGACAGGCTGAGGATGTGAGCAGGACGGGAGGATTCGTCAGCAGGCAGCTGCCTGGGGTCTCCGCTGCACAACCACTGCGACCTGCAGAGTGAGGGGGAAGAAAGCCACATTTCCCAGCACCCTTCTCCCCACCACTCAAAAAAGGATGCTCCCTGGAAGCAGGCCTTGTGAGTGCCTTGCCCATGAAAAATGGGTAACTTCAGGGCCTCTGGAAAAGGCTTTATCCCATCTGTAAAAGAGGGATAAAATAGCGCTGCCCTCGCTAGGACTGTTGTACACATAGATGAGTTAACACAGGTAAAGGGCTGGGCCAGCACCTGGCACACAGTAAGTAAGCACCCTTTAAGTGCTGGTCATTACTGTGAACACTTTGGGTGCCCCTCCTGGAGCCCACGCTGTTCTGAAGGTGTGGGAGCTCTCACACTCTCGGGCACATACAGGGGTGCAGGCCCAGAGCTAACTGCCTTAAGTCAGCAGGGCTGGGGGGCAAGGGGCAGAGGATGGGGCCAGAGGGAGCCGTTGAGTGCAGGGGGCCAGGACACGCCCCCTGCCAGCCCGCCACGTCCCAGGCTCCCCTCCCACCCTCCCCCAGACTCCGCCCCAGGCTGCGGTCTGCGCTGTGGCTGCAGCTCCCACGCCGTGGCGGCCGATTTTAGCGGCTCCAGCCCGCCGCTCCAGGACAGCCCACTCTCCGGCCCAGTCCTGAGGCCTGAAATAGGAAGGAAGAGGGGCCTAAAAATAGCCCTAATTACAGAGGGACCCAAGGGGGTGGGGGGCGGCGGCTCCTCTCTGGCTCCTGGGCACTGCCACAGCCCCGCTCAGGATCGGACCCTGGGGAAGGGGCCCCACCCTGGCCCTCCTGCCCCCAGCCCACAGCTGGCCTCCCAGTGGGACAAGGGGTGAGGGATGGAGGCAGGGGGATGAGCCAGTGAGGGAGCAAAGCTCAAGTTAGAGCTGCCATGGTCCCCTCCCCTTATTTCAGGGCTGCAGCCAGCCCCACCCACTCTGGTCCTCACACCTGAGGATCCTGATAGCTGTCAGTGATAGCACTGCCCTCACCCAGCCTACCTTCCCCTAGTCCCATCCCTGCTTCCTCCAGGAAGCCTGCCTTGCATACCTTCCCATAGCTCAGACTCAATGCCAGTCCAGCTGGGGGCTCCCATCCCTCTGTCTCCCCCATTCTATTGGCTCCCAGAGGGCAGAGGCTGTTTCTCCTACATTTCAACCTCATCAGAAGAGAGAGAATACACAGATACATAGAGACAGACCACAGGGAAAAAGAAAAACTTGTTAGTGTAAAGATGCTGCAATGCTGGGAGGGTCCAGGTCACAGGGAATCATGGCATCTTCCCGGGCAAAGGAACGTTTTGAGTCAGGTTTAAACCAAACCAAGAGACATAAAACGGACAGGAGCAGGGACTTGGCACAGGAGAAAGTGCTTAAATTCCCCAGCCTGCTCTACAGCCCTGCACCATCTCCTTCCTGTCCCACCTGCCCGGGAACCGAGCCTGCAGTGCTGGGGTTTGATTTTTCTTCCATTACGTAGTATTTGCTGTCCCACGTTAGGCGAGTGGCTTCATTTCTTTGGGTTTTGTTCTCCATGTGTAAAGTGGGGATGATAACCAGGACATCCCAGGGTTGCGAGGAGCAAATGCTATAATGCGCGTGAACACCTTTGGGAGGTGTTACCTGAATGGGCTATTAGATGCATCTCCCCAGGGAAATGCGAACTCCTGGCCCCCATTCTCGTCCTGCCAGTATATGCTGCTTCTATTTTCTTCCATGTTTAAAGTGTCAGGGAGGTATCGGGCAGGGTGTCCGGAAGGGTTAGAGATGGTTAATTACCATGGGGTGGAGTAGGGGTGAGGGGGTAGCCCAGTAAGGAGGGGACACATGATGTGTTGGTGCCATCTAGTGGCTGTCAACAGCAAAGACAGTTACCTGGGTTGAGAGGAGAGAGAACGAAACATTGAGAAACAGTGAGAAGGAAAGAAGGAAGAGAAAGGCATGAAGGAGAGAGGAAGGGGAGGAAGACAGAAGGAGAGAGTATGAGATGGAATGAGAGAGGGGATGCCAAGGAAGATTGGGCTGCTGTGGGTCCAGGGCAGGCTAAAATCAATATCCCAAGGATAATTTCCTGCAGCATCTCAGGGGTTTCAAGGAGCCACGAGGGACCTCAAAAACCATGGGTCCGAGCCATGAGGCCTAAAGATCAGGAGGCCAGGATTCAGCAGGTCAAGTCAGGCTGTTACTACCCAGGGACTCCCTGTCTTTAGGCCCAGCCTCCTGAGCTTTGCACTGTTGCCCTCCAGACACCGGAGTTGACCCCACGAGTCCTGGCCAATTTGGCCCCTGGAAAATGTTGGCCACAGACAGCCCACGTACCTGTGGGAAGGCATGCTCCTGTGCGTGTGGCCCACACCTGACCAGCCCCCTGCAGACACCCATGGCGTCCACCTGTGTTAAGCAGATGGCTTGGGCCAGACGGAGACTTTGGGTACTCCCACCCACCCACTTACCCTCTTCCCTGCTTCCTCTCACGTGCGGGAGGAGGAGGGTGGACTTGTTTACCACTTCTGCTCTGGGCAGCAGCGATGAGCTCAGACTGGCCTGATGCCCTCCACGGGCAGGGCCAGGCCTGAGTCATGGGGGTCAGATGACTACGGAAGCTAAATGGGTCCCATCCCACAGCCCCTGGGAGCCACTGGCCACCCCACCCTTCCCCCCGAGGTGGGCGGCCTTTCCAAAGCAGTCAGGCACCCCAGGCCAAACAGGCGGAGGAAAGTTGTGCAGAGGTGAGGTCACCACTGGCTCATCCCCAACCAGAGGACAACAGGACAGACCCCCAGCCAGGCCCACTACCCTGAGCAGCCATCACAGGGCCTTTCACTGCACCTTGGCACGTCCCAGTTCAGGCCGATGCCCTCCCAGAATGTCAAGTGCTCCTTCAGGCACATGTGAGGTCTCAAACATATCTTGAAATAAAAGAAACTGAAAAAAAAAAAGTTCTGTTGGAGATTATGTTACTCATTTCTGGGCCTCAGGCTGCTCCACTGTAAAATGAGGTGGATCAATGTTCTCCAGGAGCACTTCCCAATTGACCTCGGACCTTAGCCTTCAGTGCCTGTTCCCGGCACTGCATCTGATGAAAAGCTAGGAGCAGACCCTCAGCATCGTCCCCCGGCAGACCGCAGGCCTTGGATCACCTGCTGGTCAGGAGACCCACGTCCCGGTTTTCCTCCAACAGCGGGAGGAACCAAGGTCAGCTCCAGGCTGATGTTATTTTAGTCTTTCAAAGTCTTTTCTATTCGTTTCTATTTTCTTTTTCTATCATTGATTTCTTTTTCTATTGATTACCATTAAAATAAATTCTTAATAGATTTAAATGCCCCCCGCCCCCATTATTTGGAGCTCTGCCAAAGCTACAGCTTCTGTGGGATCCCTTCCCCAAAAGACCCCAGCTCACAGGAGGCCCACTCCACTATTACCCCAGAACACGTAAGCTTTCATTGCTGGCTGAGTTTGGATGTGTTTGGATTGCATCTCCCCAACAAGACTGCGAGTTCCCTGTAGTTAAGATTGGAGCCCCTCTTTCTTGGCACCCCTTCATCCCCCAGCTCCCCACTCTATACCCCACAGGTATTGGAGTAGATCTGGACATGGGTGGAGGGCTCATACAGGCAGGTGCAGTCCTCGTCCTGCCTCCAGACTCACTGGATGGCTTCAGGAGGGTCAATCCCCTCTGCTGGGCACTAGTGTCCCCATCTGTGCCAGCAGGGGACTGGAAAAGATGACCTGAGACAGTTCTCCGAACCCTGAGACTAGGGTTTTACAATTCACCATCAGATGAATTTTGCTTTTGTCGCAAAACTGAAACAGCCATGGGAAAGATGAAGCTTTGGGTTCCCTCGCCCGTTCCCCCAGCCTCAAGCTAGCGCTGACTCTTTTCCACTGCTCCTTTGGCAATGCCCACTTCCTCCTGGCCACCCCTGGCTTCACTGATCCCCCACACTCCGCGGCACTGCCACCCTGCCCCAGGCAGCTTCCTGCTTCAAGCCCTGACAGTGCCCCAGCCCTCCCCATCCATTCCTCTGATCTCTAGCCCTGGCAGCCCCTCTCCCCAGCTTGGCACTGCATCTTTCAGCCTGCAATCTGCCAAGCCTGGGCATCACCCACTCTCCTTGCCCAGGCACCAGGGGTTGGTTTTTGCCTCCCCTAATCTTCAAGCCTCAACGCTGTCCTCGCCCACCCATTTCTGGGTGCTGGAGACTTGCTGACTCCAGCGGAAGTCAGTCTGGCCATGCCCCTGCCCCAGGGTCAACTTACACTTCCAAAAGCATTGACCAGTGGAGGCCTCTCCCATTGTCACCCCTTCAGATCCTCAAATAACTCTCTCCAAGGGTGACGGATCCATTTACTCTTTGGTTACAGACGAGGACAGCTCTACTCTCTCTCATCATCAACAACATCAAAGAATCTCATTGCTCCCTTATGATTCCAGAGACAATGGGAAATCCCCAAAATGGACCACTGGCTGATAATGAGATTTCAGGGCCTCTTGCCAGACCCTTAGCAGGAAAGCTGAAAGGAGACCCAATACACTGACGGGGCTCACCCACCTGGCGCAACCAGCTTCCGTGCAGCTCCCTACACACTGCAGGGCTTTCTGCCTCACTGGATGCCGCTGACCCTTCCCTCAGTCTTAAAACCCCCTACCCCATGATTTTTCCTAGTCTCTCTTAGTCTTCTCTTTTAAAATGTATTAATATGGTGATAGTACAACGTTGTAAGTATAATGAATGCCAATGAATTGTATACTTAAAATGGTTAAAATGGCAAATTTTACATTACATTTACATACCATAATAGATGTTTTAAAAAACATTTTTTAAAATGAGGCACATACAAATGTAGAGATAATAGACAGCACAACCTGAATGTTCATTTCCCAACTTCCATTACTGAGAAAATGGAAACCCCCTGTGAACCCCTTCTAGATCCCATTCCTTTCCTCCCTCCTTCTCCCTAGATAACCCCTAAGGACTTTATCATTTATTCCCATGAAAATGTTACTCTTTTCACTACTTGCATTATGTATCCATATAGTACATGGATATATGTTTTTCAGGTTTAAAGAATTTATATGGATTGAATCATATTGCAGGCATCCTGTTGCAACTTGCTTTTTTGTGCTCATTATTTTATGAATTCTATCCATGTGGTACATGCACCCTAATTCATTTATTTTCATTGCTGCATAGTATTCCATTGCCACCATAAGTTATGCATTCTCCTATAAATGGACATTTGGATTACTTTTTATGCTGTTCTAAATTGTGCAAGTAATCTATTAATATATCCTTATTGTAAAATATTCTTTATATTATTGTCAAATAATATAAAGCTTTCTTCACCTCCTGCTCATCTCAGAAGGAACCACTCACTTTGTTATCCTCCAGTCTTTTTCTAGGCATCACTAAAACAGATATATTTGTTGACATACATAAATATCTTCTTTAAGCATCTCTCTCCTTTGACATATGCACCCCTCCTCTCTCCTGATGCATCCATTCTTTCGCTTTCTCCTTTCCAGTCTTTCTCACTCCACCTTGTCTGTTATCTGCCTCTTAAATATTGAGGTTCCCTAGACCTCCAGCTACAGCTCTTCTATTCTGTTTCCCTGGGTTTTCTCGGTCTCCCCAAGCTACTCAGCCCTGTAAATAAATCTCAAAGCCCCATGACCCTGCTCCCTGAGCTACAGGTACTTCTTGGCATCTCAGGCCTTTCAAACCCATCCAAACTGACACTCATTAGTTCCTCCTTGCCCTCCGAGAACCTGCTCCTTCCCCTTGCCCTCCAAGAGCCTGCTCCTTCTCCCGTTCACCATCCCAACTCCTCCCTCTCTCCCTCTCCCCAGATCCCCAACCAGCTGACGCCTTCTGCAACATCAGTGGCTCAGCCCCCTTCTACTTAGTCCCCAGTGCTGTCCTAGTCGAGGCTCACCCCATGTCACCCCCCGGACTATTACAGTAACCTCTCAAAAGTCTCCAGCCTCTCACACTTCAAGTCCCTCCTCATCATCACCTTTTTGAGGGGAGAAGGGTTGGGAACCTATGAAAGGAAAAAACCTAACTCCCTTGTTGTAAAACTGCAGTGATTCCCTAATGTCTCCTGGATAAAATCCAAAGCCCCAGCACAGCACTCAAGCCTCATGAGAAGGTGGGAGGGTCTCATCTCTTGCCTCCCCAATTCCCAGGCAGCCATACAGGGTCTCACTGAATTCCCTAGTCCTCTGAGAGCTGTTCTCATTCAAATCTCTGTGCATTTGTCAGGCCATTCCTGCTGCCTGAGACATCCTTTCCCACCATGTTGGCAAAATGACAGCCTTATCCAAGATGTCCTCCAAGAATTTTTCCTAACTCTCAAGCAAAATTCACCCTCTCTGCTCCCACCATGCTCTATACAAAACTCCACTGTAACTGCTTAAAACACATGGCCTGGGTTGACGAGAAAACTCTAAGGTCAAAGATGCCATTCGGTGGGTCCTGTATGGACACTCATACTTAAGGATACCATGTCCTGTCAAATAAATATGGTGACCGTGGCTAAAACAACGACGTCATCGTGCTTTATCTCCAAGCCACATACTTTTCTCCCCCAGCAGCAGGCAAGCTTTCTGGGACTGTGGCAATTCTTAATTTTCTCTGATTTCCCCCATGCCCAGTGCAGGCATTTCAATGAGGGATTCAAAGGATGCCTGTCTGGGGACAGAATGAGCTCCAAGATGTATATTCTATCATCCCCTTTGGGTTTCCGCTCTAATATTTCATCATTTGTGCCTCTGGGCAGGCTTTACCAGGGACTCTGCTAGCCCATAAGAAAACTCCGTGTAAACTTAGGTGCTGCAGCCCAGGTCTGATCACTTGATTGGGTGAGGGAGCAGGGTCTGCACTTCAGCCTCCGCCCTCTGCCTCAATCAGGCACTCCCTTCCCCAGGCGTAATACTCACCTGCACAACTGTGCAGGGCAGCCCTGTCCGCTCATGGTTTGCATAACCCTCAAGCTGGTACTCAGACTATTGCTCTCCTGGCATCCCCATCCTCACCCGTCCCCCCTTCCCACCTCCCTTAGACCTTAGACTCTCAGGTGTTTCATTGAACAAACTGGTCCATTTTACAGATGATCCAAGAGAGAAGGGTTTTGCCTAAGGGTGCCCAGAGCTGGAAGAGAAACAGAAAGAAGTAGAAGGGCTAAGGGAATAGAGAGAAGAAGAGGAGTCTGGAGGCTGGTGCAGGAAATTTACGAAGGCATGCAGATTGTACAGTCCCTAAGGGGAGTCTTTTTTTTTTTTAAATATAGAGCAAGTATAAACCTTGTTGACTGCTTTTCATTTGCAGGAGGGACAGAACTGCGGGAAGCGGGAGCCAGACCTCTAGACCTGAACTCTTTTCTGAGGATCCCATCTTCCCTGTCAACTCAGACGATCATTACTGCACCTTCCACAACCATCTCTGCTCCCTGCCCCTGAGCTCACACCTCAGACCAGGAGACAGGAGTTCCTCTCTGCCCATCCCCAGACTGCCCCCCTGCCCCCTCCCCAGACCATAAAGGAACTCCAAGGAAGGAAGACAGGGCAGAGGCAAACTCCCCTCCCCGACTGCAGCCGTCCCCAGCATCCTCCGGCCAGGTGTCCAGACAGTGGTCAGGGAGAGCAGGAAGGGTTCAGGCCTGAAGGAGCAAAACAGTTGTTCCCTCTTGCTGAGCCCCAGCCGGCTGAGCTCCCCAAGCCGGGGATGCTGGCTCCAGGCGGCCAGCTCTGGGGCCCTCCCTAACATGAGAAACAAATTGCTCTGCAGACAATGGGGTCTGGAGGCTCCACTTGGTAGACAAAGGACAGTGAATTATAGTTTAATTTTCAATTAGCTGCTCACTTTTCTCTCACACTTGCTAACCAAGATCCAGAATGAAAAAAGGCTGATTTTAATCACAAGTTTCTCTTCTCCTACTAACGGGGTCAGACTCTGGGTGTCTTATGGACACAGAGGCTCAGGGAGAAGCTAACACTCAAGAGCGAGACTTCTTCGGCCCCACAGCCCCACATGTGAGGCAGGGGCAAAACAAGTACCTGCATGCCCCTCCCAGGCCTCCTGCAGCTTCAGATCCAGTGCTTCTAAACCCCACCGCTTAGGCTGAACCTTGTCTCAGGAATCCATCAAGGAACAGACCAGGGAGCTTCTAGTCTGATGGGAGAGACCTAACTCCTGTTTTTAGGAAACCCTCAATCTGATGGTCCAAAATGTCTTCCCTTAATCTGGGCTTTCCAGTGAAATACAGGAGAATGTTAGTTTAATTATATTATTGATAGCAGTAGTAACAGCTACCATTTAGTAAGCGCCTACAATGTGCCGGATGCTGCACAAAATACTTTTATGCATTATCTCATTTAAACATCTCAGCAACCCTTTGAAGTAAGTTAAGATAGGTTATATTATTTGCTAGTAAGTGGTGAGGCCAGAGTTCCAACCCAAAGTCTTGTTCTTAACCACTATGTTCTGCTTTGCTTCTATTCTTGACTTAAAACCATCATGTGGACAAATACTTTCCCACTGCGCACGTTTTGTCTTTTCTTAGAGAGCCTAATTGCAAAAAAAGATGTGGGTGCGTACGTGCCAGGGCCCAGGAGGGAGGAGTGATGGAGAAGGAGGGTGCGAGAACCCAGGACTCCAGGCCCAGATGGGCCTTTGACGGTACCTCACGTCAAGGGTGAAGTCAGGGATTGTTTTGAATCATTCTCTGGACTCTGATCAGTTAGTAGGGAAAATTTCTTTCTAAATTTGGGCGATACCTTCAGATCCTTCCATAGATATCCAGGGCATATAAATGCCAAGGGCAAGGCAGGCTTGGGGCCAGTCCTCTGCCATGGCTGTGGGCAGGGATATCTGCCCACACAACCCCGGGGAACAGAGGGGAAGGACTGTTTGTTCCATCTGCACTATGGGTGTAGAGACCCACTTTCCCAAACCCACGTGCTCTGTCAAGGACAACTGTCTGAAGTGTATCCACATTCTTCCTTTCTCCCCAAACGTCCGGGCGATGGCACTTCCCACACTACGTTAAAATTGTTATAATGCTTGAAGGTCTTTTGTTTCTTGTATTTTGGCATGGGCAGGCCCCCGGAATTGAAGGTTTTTTAAATCGCTGTTCTCTGGCAACCCTCCTATCGTACAGGTGCTGGGTAAATCCAGAATAAATGAATGAGTGGATGCAGTCTCAAAAATTGAGGGAATCTGTCTTTTTCTTAAGCTAAAGGAACCTAACAGGGATGCAAGGACCAATTAATGTCCCAATCACACACGTGGACACCTTTACCGACACCCCCCCCCCCCCGCCCGTCTGGAAGGACAGCGTGGTCCACCCCCAACCTCCTGTCCCTCAATCCAGGGACAGGCCATCAAAGCCCAGGCTCCAGCTCTGTCCCCACCTGGATTCCGCCGGCCCGAAGTTCTAGGCGGTCGGAGCTTCCACACGGGGGCGCTGCGAGGGCGTCAGAACGACTGAAGGGCCCTAACGGCAGCCCTCTCCACGGAGGGGCCCACGGAGCCGCCCCGACGGCTCACTGGGTCCCGTCCCCACTGCCTCCCCCCCAACCCCCCCTTCCCAGCGCCTCTTCTCCGTTCTGCCACCGCCACTCCCTTTTCTCTCTCGTTTGCCTTCCTGCGTCGAGGTGAAAGAATATTCGAGCGGGAGGGAGACTTGAGTCGGAATCTCAGCTCTGCCACTTGTTCAAGACGGCCCCCCCGAGCCGGCCTGCAGAAGGGGCCGGTGCCCCCACCTGCCTTGGACAGGAAAGGCGCTCGGGGAACGTCAGCTTCCTGCTTTTAACCCACCCTCATCTCGCGTTTCCCTCTTTTTTCTTTTTTCTTTTTAACCCTCCCTCGTGAGCCCTTTCTCTTCCTGGCTCGGCTCTCACAGCCAAACCGCAGCACTTAGCAGTCCTGCGCGCCCACCCGGCGCCCGGGGAGCCTGGCCACCGCCGCGACCCGCCCGCCGGCCAGACCGCCGCCCTGCGCCCGCCCCCGGCCCGGCCCCGCCGGGGGTCGCGCTCGGCCCGTCCGAGCGTCGCGCCCCGCCTCGACCTACCTCGCTCGCCCCCAGCCAGCCTCGAGCCCGGCCCCGCGCCCGCCGGCCTCGTCCTGCCTCAACCCACCACCCGCCGCCGGGGCCACGAGGCCTGGGCGAAGTGCGGCGCGCCGGCCATGGCCATGGCCGTGCCCGGGTGGCCGAGGGCACCGGGCGGGGCGACGGGCTCGGGCCTCCACGGCTGCGAGCGCCAGCCAGACCGCAGCCCGAGGGCGACGCTGCAAATAGACGCGGTTTCCAGCCCGTGCCCTGCCTGCCTCCAGCCTTCCGGACCTTTGGGGTTTTCTTTCCTTCTTTCCGCCGCCTGCTCCGCCCTGCCCCATGCCCACCACCTCGTCCCCGCTGGGTGCCCACCACATCCTGCCCCACGCTGGCTAGTTCCTGCGCCGCCGGGACCTGGGGATGAGCGCCGACGTCCACTGTGCAGGAGGTCCAAAAAGCACAACAATTAAGACTGAGAACACACTATGTACCAAACATCGTGCTTAGCACTTCACTGGCAGGAATTCACGAAATCTATACAACTGCCCCGTGAGGGAGGCCGCTCCAGTTTACAGATGAAGAAACTGAGGTGCAGAGAGATTCCTTTGGTTCTAAAGTCGCCCTTTAGAGGTTTGGAGGGATACTGTGGGAAGCAAGCCCGGGGCCCAGGGGCCCAGGTGGCCAAAGCTGTTATCCTGCACCCTCTCCCCGGAGCTGGGCACCGTTCTGGTCCCGGGCCTGCAGTGGGAGCTAGGAGGGAGCTACCTGGGATGCTAGTCTGCCATTAATTCTCAGCGTAATCTCGTGTAAACCCGACCTGCCTCAGTTCCCATATCTGTAAAATGAAGAGGATGAAAGAAAAAAGTCTGTTTGCCCCAAGGAAGAACTTTTTAGCAACTGTTTTTACCCTTGGGAGAGCTGGGTAGGAACCGAGTGACTGCTGCCCTAGGGTCTGAAACAGGCTAGCAGACCAGGGCTGGTTGTGTCAGCATTAGCCTGAGCTACAGAATCTGCATGTTAGCAAATGCAAGTATTTTAAAGCCATCAGGTTTGGGGCCCACCAAAGAGATTTCTAGAAGGAGGTGGAGGTGTTGTCGTGGGGGGCGGGGGTGTCCTTACCAAAAGCTCCACTTTTACCCTCATCTCTGCCTTTGCTGGCCTGAACCCAGAAGGATTGCATGTTTATTAAAGATCTAGTATGTGCCAAGCTAATGTGTATCACAGCCCCATGCTCAGAGAGCTCATTGCATGATTAACTACTATACTGGCGGGGCTGCCCTCAGCCCAGCTGGTCCCTTGGGAGAACTGGAGCGAAGCATTCTTGTTCCGCCAGGCTGTGCAGCTCAGCGAGCAGAGAGAGGGCTGGGTTTCACCTCTGCTTTCCCCCTTGGCAGCCACCCTGCACAAGACACAACTTCTCAAAGCAGCCCTTATAAAGCCACAAGAGATCCTGGGAAGCCCAGTGATGGAGCCAAGTAATTCTTCCTGGAGACAGTAATAGAGGAGGCATAAAAACTCTAAGGAGAGGTGAGCAGGAGTTCCCCAGTGAGGGGAAGACATTCCAGGCAGAGGCAACAGCCAAGGTACCAGCAAGGAGGTGAAAGGTCTCGGCATGTTTTGGACACAGCTGGTGCAGGATGTCCAGGAGTGGAGTTGGAGGAATGGTTTTGGGGGGGACTTTGTCCCCACAGCAGTTGGCTTCCACCTCTATGCTGGCCCATACCATACTGAACATAGATTATCTGCAAACCAGATAATCTTTGCCTGGTCTGTGAGATGTTGGACAGGTACAGTGTCTTATCATCTGGCCCAGTGCCTCACCCAGTGTCAAAAATAACAACACAAAAGTTAATGGGCATTAAATGTGTACTATCACACACTGTGTGAAGTGTTCTACGTACATTTTCTCCTTTCATTCTCAAAAAACCTAAAAATAAGTGCTATTATTAATCCTGTTTTAGTGATGAGGGTCAGAGGGGTTCAGTAATGTGCCTAAGGTCACACCGCTAGTGGTGGAGCTAGGATTAGAATTCAGGACTCTCTGACTGCAGAGCCCTTGTTCTAGGTGGACAGATGGATGGATGGATGGATGAGAGAGAAGGAGGAACTAGATCAAGAAGGGCCTTGAATTTCATGCTAAGGAGCCCAACTTTTGTACCAAAGGCAATGGAAGAGCTTGTGAGCAAGGAGAGACAGGTTAGATTAGGGCTTTAGAAAGATCAGTTTGACAGTAGCAGAAAGATAGTTGAGAGTCAGTGAAACTAGAGGGAGAAAGCCACTTTTCTGGCAAATCCCAATTCCTTTTTGGAAAAGACTTTATTTTTTTTAAGCTTGGTGTTGCTTCTCTCAGGGCCAAACATCGTTTCTGTGCATACTCTGGGACTACTGGAGAAGGATGAGGAAGGGAGCTCAGGGAGGAGGAAGGGAGAGAAGGGGTGGATTACTGGTTAAATTTGCAGGGGGTGGGGAGGAAGACTACAGGGGAGGAGAGCACCGGGAAGGGATAATCATACAGTCTCCCTCTGCCATTTCAAGATGAGACGAGCCCCTCGGGGTCCCCAGCTGGGAAGCTCATTCTCAGGCCCCAACACTGACCCATTGTGCGCCTGCCATGGGAGGGAATGCAGCCAAAGGTGAGGCGGGTGTTGCATCAGCAGGCTAAGCTCTGGGATCGAATGTTGTGGGGTGGCAGTGGGAGAGGGTCGGTCCCTCCTTCTGAGGTGGCTTCCGGACATCACTGGCCTTTCCAGCCAGGGAGGGAGGGGAGTTGCAGGAAAGGGCCCCAGGGGACAGATAAGTTGAAGGGTGGGAACAAGATTGGAGGAAGGACCAGAAAACAGGCGGTGCTACCCCACTTAAACCAAAGGAGCCAAAAAGAGGACCTAGGCTTGCTGTTGGCAGGTGTCTGCAGACTGGCAGGGGCTCCCAGAGGGTCCAGGACTGAGCACCGCGCCGCATGCTGTCCCAACTCAGCTTGCTCCTCCTGATGGGGCTTTCATCGTGCACCGTGGTAGGGGACGAAGGAGAGGAGCTGGCCCTCAGCGCTGAAGCAGGGCCCTGGGTGACCGTAACTCTGGAGGTACCTCTGGGAACAGGATCTGAGCAGGGTGCATCCATAGGGAAGGGGCGGGAGGTCCCTGCCATGGCTTCCAGGAGGGTGGAAAGTACACCGCCAGGCAAGATGTCTGACTCCCTTCTGCTGGGATCTCAAGGCCAAGGCCGCTGGCCTGGCAGACCTCCAAAGGGCCCTGTGCACAGGAGAGCATTACCCTGGGGATGCAAGTGTGTGTTGTGTTTACAAATGCTCATTCACATGTATTATGTTCCTGGTACTGTTCTAAATGCTTTATAAATATTAACTCATTTAGTCCTCCTGTCAGCCTTATGTGGTAGGTGCCAACCATTACTATCTCCATTTTACAGATGAGGAAATTGAGGTTCAGTGTTCAAGTAGTTTGTCCAAGGTTACAAAGCTTAAAAATCACAACCAGACACCTTACCTAAGGTCTCTCTATCTGTGCATCACAGGAGAATTTCCATCATCTTTCAAGGACAGGATCACCATTTTGTCTCACACACAGAAACTCTTTTACTTCATTTCCTGATAACTAGCAAATGCTGGCTTGATTACATGCATCCCCTACTGTCCTGCCCTGCCGTCACTGTGAGGAGGTCTAAATGTTGGCGGCACAGCATCTGGTTCTCAATCCAGTGGGGGGACACAAAGATCCTGATCTCAGGGAGCTCCCAGTCAGACGTGGGAGAGACACAAACCAGAGACAAACACAGAGACCAGGTAAATAAGAGATTATCGCCTAGAGAAAGCTCCTAGGAGGGCAGATGGGACGTGGCTGAGCCTGGCTCTTCTGCATTCCCGGAAAGGGGAGGATCTCTGGCTGGTTTTGGCAAAGGACCAAGAAGCAGTCCTTGCTTCTTCTGTGTAACTTTGGAAAGGTCATTACTCTCTGGGCATCAGTTTCTTCACCTGTAAAATGGGGGAGGGAAAATTAAATGATCCCCAAGTGTTTTTGCTTTTTGATGTTTTGAGCTTTGACATCTTTAGAGTCAGTGCCAGACATCAGCGTGCCTGCCCAGGAACAGAGCAGTTGAGTGGTGCTGCTGCTGGGCTCCTTTCACTATCCCTTAATATCCCTCCTACGTCCCAAGATACAGGACTTAGAATGCAGGAGAGACTGGGTTAAAGCTAAGAAGAACTCACAAACACTGTGGGTAACTTAGTATGAATCCAAGTGAGGTGTGGAAGGAATAGAGGCATCTTCCAGGACAATCTAATCTCCCCTCTAGCAATCAGGGCTCCCATTCCTGCAGACATCCCTGGAGTTGGGGACTTGAGTTAAATGCATAGGGAGGATTTGGGGTAGGAGAAGGAGCCCTTCCAGAATGAAAGGGAACAGATGCCTCCTAATGGCCCCCGATGAAATGCCACGAGTGGGAGAATGGTTAGTCCTATTTAATTCATAAATGTCCATTTGAAGGCTGCCTTTTACCAAGGTAAAGTGGTTTTCATGCTCTTTTCGAAAACGGGTCCAAACCTCCAGAGACTTTTCTGCTTCCTGGCCAGGCTGGGCGACTCCAGTCTGGGACGGCTGGCCCAGCTGACATCCCAGGGAGGAGACATTGGAATTGACTGAATTAGTCTACGGTTTAAAAAACAATCGACTCCTGATCTCAAAAATTGATACAAGGTGAGCTATGATAGGCAAATGGGTTTCCACTGCACCCCGTCAGGTCTCTGCCAGCCCCAGAGCTCCAGCACCGTACTTGGGGAAGTTGGGGGTGGAATAAAAAGCCCCTGATCCAACCCCTGCTCCCAGGGTCCTGGCTGGCAGCTTTCGTCACTCCAGAGCTCAGCTTGCTTGTCTTCAGCTTTCTTGGAAAAGGGGATCCCATCCGCTTCCCTGCTCCCAGGTTACCACAGAAAGCACTCCTCATTCAGTATTCTGCATCCCACACATGTCGAGCTCCTGTGTGTACCAAGCCCTGTGCTAGCTGCTATGGATACCGAGATGCCAAGAAAGTCTAATGAATATCATTCCCTGTCATTTTCTCAACTAAGGACATCTCTGAGTAGGTCCCTCTTCATGGGCTCAGATTAAGGCCAGAGGAGGAGAGATCACAAAGGCTAAAGAAGAAACTAGATCTTAAGCCTAGAGCCCTTGGCCCAGAACTTCCCCTCCATGGATTCAAAGATTAAAATGTCTTAGCCAAGGAAAGTAGCTCCCCCCAGACCTCTGCCCCAAACCTTATGGTATATTCCTCATGGGAGGCCCAGGTTTAGGGCAGAGAATTCTGTGACAATGGGGGAATGCTGGGGGAAGGGAGGAAAGAGAAGGGAGGATAGGGGTTGGAGTGCAAGCCTACTGATTGTCTCCCCACCCTTAGTTCATTGGCTGCCCACTCCTTATCTAGGTTGAAGACATTTCCCGATGAAGCAAAATCCGTGTTCCGGAGCCAGACTTCCTGAGTTTGAAGACTGGCTCTACCACTTCATTTATGATCTTAGATAAGTCACTTAACCTCCTTGGGCTTGTTTCCTCATCTCTAAAATGGGGATAAATCACAGTCCTTGCTTCATATGGTTGTGAACATTAAATAAGATTATAAGTATAGTGTTTGAGAGTCTGGCCTCTGAGCCAGAGGTCCTGGGTTCAGGTTCTGCTCTGTCTCTTACTTCCTCACTGGGTGGCCCTGGACATATTATTTCATCTCTCTGGGCCTCAACATTTTCATCAGTAAAACGGTGACAGTAACAGTACTTTCCTCATGCAGTTTTGGTGAAGATTAAGTGAGTTAATATATTAAAGTGCTTAGAACAGTGCCAGGAACATAGTAGGTGAAATGTTAGCTAATAATTATTACTATTATGCATATCATTGCATAAAATATGGAAAACAGCCAGTGCTAGCCCAGAGGAAGTGTTTGATGACTATGAACTGCTGAACAGAGATTGTTCCTGCTCAGGCTGCCCTCCCTTGTCTCCTCGCCAACCACCTCCAACTCTAACTCTTTGCTTCTCCAGGAAGACACTGCCCCCAGCATCCAGTTCCAGCTTCAAGAGGTGAAGAGCAGCAAGGCGGACCAGTTCTTTGGGCTGATGGGAAAGCTGGCAGGAGGTGAGTGACCCAGGTGGGTGGGAGCCCAGCAAGGAGAGGTTTTGAGTGGGTTCTGTACCACAAAGCTGAGGCCTTGGGTTAAGGCCTAAGGCCCCAGGTCAGTTATACCAGTGCAGGAGGGGTCACTTACCTGATGGGGTGGGGTAGCATGTCCATATACATTACCATCCAAACCAGGGACTCTTTGGTTGAGGATTAATAATTACATCATAACCCGGGCTGTCCCCAGCACATGGGCAGTACAGTCACCCTAATGGTGGAGCAAGTGCTTTGCCCCCTGGCTCGTGCCCTTGTCTTAGATACTATGGCTGACTTTGGAGAATGGTGGTGAAGTTAGAGGTCAGCATTGAGATGTTAACAAAGCCAAGGGCCAAGCTTTCTAGTCAATTCTGTTTGGCTCAAGCTATAATTAAAATGAGCCTGTGTTCTCTAAGGGCATTCTTAACCTGGGGGTCATGCTCAAGGGGACAAGGAGAAAATGGAGAGCAGCTTTCGCTTTTCTTATTGTCCACATTATTATTTTTTAAAGTGGCAAGACCTAGAGTTAGTGAGGGTATGAAGAAACTGGCACTTTCATACACTGCCTGTCTGGAGGGCTCAGTGACAGTGTCCATCCAAGTTGGAAGTGTGCTCTCCTCTGGAAGAGTAGACTCCATTCAGGGCATCTATCATACAGAAACACTACTGCTTCATGAGCCCTAGGAGATTTGCAGTAGAGTATTCTTTGCCAACGTATGTGTAAGAGCCAGAATATGGAAATAGCATAAAGAAATATATGATTGATAATAATCAAAATTTATTAGGTACTTCTATAACTTTTGTGGCCATTAAAAAGAATGAGGCAGATCTGTGGAAAGACATGGAAAGATCTGCAAGATATATGGTTAAATGGAAAAAGCAAGTTACAGAACAATATGCATGGTGGAAGCCTACTTTAAAAAAAAACAACTAAATATTCATGCACACACACATATATAAATGCATAGGAAAGGTGCTAGAAGAATTAATATCAAATTATCAACACTGGTTACCAGTGGGGAAACTAAGGCTCAGATAGGTTTTCCCAAGGATGCCCAGTTGGTACCTCTGACTCCAGAAGTCTGCATGCTTCCCACTACTCCCCACTGCCTCCATACAAAGTATTCCAGTGACTCAGTGTCACGAGGATAAAGGGGAATGGATTGGAGTCAACTGAGGACCCATCAAAGGCACCAAACCCCAAAGAGTCGTGAGCCCTACTCACCTTGCCAAGCCTTTAGCGAAGCAGTACAGTCCTCATTCTTTCTTTCTCTTTCCCTCAGGAATGTCTCCCATCCAGTTAGTGAGCATAACAGGTAAGTGTTGCCCAAACCTTCCCTTCAGCATTCTCCCTGGGGAGGGAGATTTCCTGGCCTCTAACAAGTCAGGGAGGTGGTGGGGGAGAAGCTCTGGCCAGGGGCGCACCAGGCTGTCAGGCTGTGCAGAGGGTGGGGCCAATGGGCTGTGGCCACACTCAAAGCTTTCTGGATAGGCCCTTTTGGCTGTCTCCTCAGGGGTATGGTTTATGCATGCCTGGAGCGTGGGTGCAGGGATAAGAAGGAGATAGGAATGAACCTCATTCTGCCAAATGTTCAAAATTACCTTGGGGAGCTCCCCGTGGGCAGGCACCAGGTCTGTATCCCCAACAGCCAGCACAATTTCTGCCTGTTAGAAGCCCCCACTAGGTGTTTGTGGCAAGGAAGGAAGTTAAAGGAGGAGGGAGGAACCAATGAATGAAACAATGAACGAACCCACGGTTTTTCTAATTCCCGGTTTGTTTGAGAAATGACTCTATTTACAATGCCTCAGTTCTGGTCCTGGCCCTGCCCTTCTCTAGTACCCAAGACAGACTTCCTTTGCTGCACTCTCTTCTCTGTCTTTCCTCTCTCCATCACAAGAAAATCAGAGAGGACAAATTGTCCAGGGCCTCCTGGGCAAGAGAACTGTCTACAGAAGGTAAGTGAGAGTTGCTTAGTGGGTCACAAGTGCATCATGGGAAATGCACCCATCTCCAAGGTAGGATCAGGCAGCTGGACAAACAGAACAGCTTCCCACAAACTGAGGCAGAGCCCCACCTCCAAGTATAGGGAGTCAGTTAATTCCGCTTCAGGCCTGAAACAGTTGGAACTTGAAAGCTGTACCCTTCCCTTCCCCAACACACCCAGGCTCACTCTGCTCCCCACAGGGCCAGCTGCATCCACAGAGAATGCTGTGTGATTTGCCAGAACCTGAAACATTCCCCTTACTCCCTTATTGTCCTTAAAGTTCTCCTTATTGATCATTTGAGTCATGCCTTTGGTCTTAAAAGATTTCCTGTCTTCAACAATTGTAAATAAGTGCAAATAATCCTGGGTGAAATAAAACCTTAAGCAGTTATCAGCTGACACCTTCTGGCAGAAGCCATTTAAATGGTTCCAAGGGGCCAGGCATAAAAGCAAATAAACAATAAAGGCTAAGGAAACAGACTGCAGTTCAGATGAGCCTGGCACGAGAGGAAAGGCACAGGATGCCCTTGCCTGCCACTGTTCTGCCTACCCTAATGCCTAACTTCCCCCAGAGCCACTGGCTTCTGCACCCCTCCCTAATTCCCCAGTGGAACACAATATTTCCAACATTGGCTCTTGGAAATAAAGATAGAAAAGTCTCTCTTTGCCCTTGAGATTTTCTTCACAAAGGGTTTGAGACATTCCATTCCAAGTCTCATGAAAGTCACCCCAGCACAAAATAAAAATGAATGCTCTTTGTGCCAGGTTCTAAGCAGGAACTTAGAAGCCATCGTTTTTCAGATGGAAAGCAAGCCAACTCAACCAAAGTCACATAGTGAGTTAGTAACAGAACGAAAAGCTGTGTCTCCTATTTTCTAGTCCAGGGCACTTTCCACATCCCGGGTGGGCCTTGGGAAGTTTGGATATGTTACCACTTCCCTTTCTTTAGAGATGATAAGCGATGCCTGAGTGAGTGGCTAGCTCTATCCTTGCTCTGGAGGCATTTACAATTGAATGGAAGACATGGCAGATGATCCTGTGATTTGAGTGCCCTTGATATTTACAGACAGGAGAAAAATGAGTCAGGGAAATGGAGGGCCTGAAATCACATATCCGGGGCAGGCCTTCAAGGGTGGAGGAGACAGACACAGCCTCCTCTGACCACCTATCCATGTACAGAACTCTCCCCAGACCAAGAGGATGAGGACCAAGGCTCAGAGTGAAACTCTAACGGCACGCTTCCCAGAGGACAAAACCCTCTGCTCTCTCCCTCGACGGCACAGTGAGCAGTCAGCCAGGCCAACTCCCTCTTCGTGTGTCTCCTGCTCTTAATACTGGCATCTCACCCCAGGCTGGCACTGAACTCACTATGTCTCCTTCAAGGACTCTTGGTCTCAAGCAGCAATCATACATCAACACTGTCACCATGTGAGCTGGAGTGACACCTGCTCCCTCAGCTCTCTGAGCCCTCATCTCACTGGATAGCAGGGATGACTATCACACATTTCTTTATCCCTTGTGCCAGCACACTGTAGGGGCTCAATAAATGAATAAACAGTGAATGGCTTCTTCTCTGGGGCAGGGCAGAGGGTAGGAATGGCTCTGCTGTCTGTCCAGGGGCCAAACTGGCATGGCAACACTGCAACAGGCCAGGTGGCTTTTTTCAGAAGTGCAAAGATAAATAGTAAACAGACCTGGTCCCCACCCAAGGGTGGGAGAACGAACAGGCTTGGTACACATTTGAGGATAGCAGATGGGTGAGAAATGAGAAACAGACCCTAACTGGGTAGGACGGGACTGCAGTCATCTTGGAGTGGTGGGGATTTGAGGGAAGGGAGTCTTCTTTCCCTTTAGATCAAATGACACCCCAGCCTAAGAGAAGACACCCTCTTCTTATCCAGTCACCATCCCAGAATTCAAATCCATGTGTCTTCTGACTTGGAGAATTGGGCCCAGGTCATTCATAAATTCCCTTCAACTAAATGCTGTGCTTTTAAGGCATGAGCAGTTAGTCATCCACTGAGTTGGGAAGAGCCCCAGAGGAAAACAGTTCCCATCCTCCAGGAACCCCAGCTGCAGGAGAGAACCCTGTCCTTGTCCTATTGGCCTGTCGGCAGGCAGGTACAGAGAACTCCAGAGCTCAGGAAGAGGCACATAACCAGTGAAATCCTAAAAGTCAAATGTTGAGGCATCGAATCAAGCAACGAGCTGGGAATCATGTGAGTGAACTCAGCAGTAAAGGAGTACTCGTGAATCCACTAGGCTATGTAACATTTTGCTTCTCTGTCCTTCAGTCCAAAAAGAAGTGAATGAATTACAAGTTTTCTCAGGTCTATTATCCTTAGGGGGAGTGGGAGTCCCTGAGCTATGTTTAAAAGGTGGGGAAGGTGGGTATTGGTGAGCGGGCAGGACCATCTTCCGGGTGCCAGTACAACCACTGAGAGTTCTTGAGTTTGACCTGTAGTGAAAGTCTCTGTCCCAAGACTTCTTTGTGAGCTTTGCATTCCCCAAAGACAGTAAATCTCAACAGTAAACCTTTGCGTTTCCTGATGACGATGTACTCATTCTCACACCTCACTATCCTGTCCCGTATAGCACAATGAAACTATGCGGGGAGGAGGCAGCACAAGAAATTGGGATTTAAGGGATGATTTTGGTTACTGAATTATTGTAGACATGTTCCTTTTTGCTTTCTGGTGTATTAGAGTGGACAAAGGGAAATAACCAAGATAGTGAATTGTAATCCAGCTGCCTTATCTCTGGTAATGACTGTACAGCCTTTTTCTGTGCCCTTGTGATTCTAAAACCTCTGTGACTAACCTTCACTTTGTACCCATTTATCCACTTTTTTGACTTTAGATGCTTTTAGTAACCACTAAAATCAGCCTCGAATGTTTATTAATGGAGAACTAACCCACCCCAAATCCAAATTTATCTTGATAACTGAGATTGGATCTAACCAAAATGGGCCTACCTGACATGTGTAGTAGCATAAGTTTAACCCATAAGTTAAACTTTAACTTTAACCCATAAAGTCACCTATACCTCTAAAAACCACAGCTATCATCATATTAGGGCTGCCATTTTCTTACATACATTCTGTGACTAAGCATATAAGCAATCTGCGCATGCCCAATAATTAAATCACCTTTAATTACATCATCTGGGGCCACTGTACTCATTATCCTGAAGCCTATCCATCTTTTGTGCTATAAAACTATCAAAATTACTGCAGTCCAGGGAGACAGATATTTTAGCTGATAAGCCATCTGATCTCCTGCTACACACCTAGTAATAAACTTTTTCTTTCTTTGAAAAAAAAGAAAGTGTTTTGGACATGGTAAGGTCCAAGACCTACAGGATATGTGTTCAATAAATAGTAGCTATTATTATTTACTTCAATTACTGATACTCAGTTTGGCTCCCTCATGGCTCCTTCAGGTCAGGGAGTCCTGGAAGACAGAAATTTCTTGGTTATAACTCCTCCCTCTCATTTGATAGTTATCTCTCAATCATGAGGGATATCTCGGCAACAACTCTTCTAACTTCTTCAAGGCTGAAAAAGGGGGTTGTCAGTAAGGGGTAGAGGGATGAAATTGGTTGTTATCCTTGGAAAGTCTGGTATTTCTGGGTTTAAGAGTTTATCTGGCATTGGAACAATCTGGAGGTTTTAAGTCTCTTAGTTTTAATTAGATCAGTTTTAGTCATGTCTTCAATCAGAGTTTGATCTTTTTCAGTTTTTTTTAAGAATTGCTACATGGAGTAATTCTGACTTTCAGAGCTGGAGAATTAAATCCGAATCTCAGATGAAGCACAGATACTTAAAAGTTCCATTAACTGCCAGTCACATGTTTGGACATGGAACTGGATACGTTTTTTCTCTTTGAAGCTTTTTAAGGCACCAAAAGTCTCTGGAGTGCCGGCAGAACAGAAAAACCCCTGTTCTTGAGCCTCTAGACTAAATACAGTTCAGCAGCCCCAAAGGCTCCAGAGCCTCAGGCATCATCCCATCTGGATCATCAAATTGCTGTTGGACGAAGGTGGTGGATTCTTATGCCTGATATGCTCAAATGACCAATTCCTGAGACACCAGGGCTTCAAAGAGAGGAAAAGTTTATTACTAGACACATAGCAGGAGATCAGAAGGCATATTGCTCCAAAGTCTGTCACCCACAACACTCTTGATCCACTGCTCCAAAGCCACTCCTCCCTGCATCTCTACAAATGGCACATCCAGCTGCTCAAGCTAGAAACCTGGGAGTTACCCTCAAGTCTTTCCACATGTAATCCATCCCCCTAGCTGTTGCTTCTACTTCCAAAATCTATCTCAAATTCATCTACTTCTTGCCATCTTCACTACCACCATTAAAATATTGCCTAACTGACTGTGGTTCTGTCTTATTGCCAGCCAGTTACTGCCATCCATTTCCATCCAAAGAATGGCCTTTCAAAATGGGAAATTGGATCATATCTATCCCTACTTGACACAGTTGAACTGTTTCCTAGAATAAAAATGACATCCTTGTTGAGGCCTCCCAGGTCCTGTGCTCTCTGATCTCTCCCTCCTCAATCACCATGTTCCAGTTACCAGGCTCTCTCATGGTCTGCACACAGGCTCTTCCCTCTCTCTGCAACACTTTACCAGTCCTTCTACTCCTCTGGGTCACTCCTTGTCTTTCAGGTCCCGGGATAAAAGCCCTTCCTCAGACAAGGTTTCCTCGATTCCCAAGCTCAACTAGTTCCCTCCTATTATTCTTGCACAATACCCTGTCCTTTTCCTTTGTAATACCAATCATAATTAATAATTATATTTAATATCTGTCTCTTCCAGGAGATTGCAAGTTCAAAATCTTTTGGATAGCATTGAATACCCAGTTCTCAGGGCCTCATGGTATTCAATGAATATTTGCTAATTGAGTGAATAAATTAATATATGTAAGGCATTCTGCAAGACAATTTACCTTCCAACTGCTAACCCCATTCTGCAGATAAGGATAAGCCACTTGTTCACAGAAAAAGACAGAACAGGAAATTGAGCCAAGACATTCAGCCTGTACACTACTTGGTCGGTATTAGAGTAATACAGACAAGTCTCAAGCACAATTATAAGGGGGACTTCATGAGGAAAACATACTTTTTGGCTGGGCCTATTTGAATAGGTGGGAAAGAAACATTTCCAAACTCTGCCCCCCTGAATACCAGTCCCTCAACAGGCTCCTTCAAATAAAAAGATCCCATATCAAATCATTTTGGGAAATGTTACATTGCATCCTCCTCTTGGAAAATCCCAATGTTCATCAGCGTGCTGACAGTCCTGCAGTGAAGAAGCACACCAATATTTTCCTTTTTTTCTTTTCCTGATAGTTAACTTTAACTCAGTGTTTTCCAGTTGCACATTGAGGTTATGTGTAAGAGAATGATGAAAGCTATGTCGGTTGAACCAGTTTATGAAAATTCTTGATAAGCCTAGATAAATGTGAACCTAATCCAATAAGCAGTGGGAAGTCACTGAATTCTTGAGAAGGGAGATGATAAGCCATATTTTGATAGTGAAAGGATATTCTTCATTTCTTCCTGATCCACTTCCTTAAGAAGGCAGAAAAATTCCAAGGCCAGGCAAGGATCTCAGAAGCAATTTGATTGGTAGCTAAAATATGTTCAGTGACCAAACAGGGGCTGAACTGCCTCTAAGGGTGCCATTTACATAAAACATGAACAGATTCTCCTGGAGTCTTGTACGGTGGAAACACCCCTCTGGGCACATCTGACTTCCAATCGTGGGCAATTAATAATGAAATCTAGTGTCAAAGAGAACTCTAGTCCTTTGGATTCAGAAGTCCCCTTGTTTCATTTTTCATTGGTGTACATCATACCATCCCAAAACACAATGGCTTAAATAGTGTTCTTCATGATTCTCTGTGTTGGCTGGACTCAGGTGGATGTTTCTTTAGCTTCATGTGGAATTAGCAGGGGTTACTTAGGAGCCTGCACACAGCTGGGAGTTTGGCTAGATTTGGAACCTTCAAGATACCCTTACTCACAAATTTGGGTTTTTGGCTGTCAGCTGGGTCACCTTGGTTCTCTTACACATGGTCTGTCATTCTGTAATCTAGCTCAAACTCCTTTATATGGCAGCTGGTTTCCAAGAAAAAGTGGATGCTGCCAAGAATATCACTTCCATCACATTCTGTTGGTCATAACAAGTTAAAAGGTCAAGTTAGAAGGCCAGCCATTCTGTTGGTCATATCAAGTTTAAAGGCCAGCCCCCATTCAAGAGAGGAGAGCTTTTTCCTTTTTTTCGCATAGGCAGGCACCGGGAACCACACCCAGGTCTCCGGCATGGCAAGCAAGAACTCTACCTGCTGAGCTACCGCGGCCCACCTGAGATGAGACCTTTTATTAAGAGGAGTAGCACACAAATACAGAGATGGGAGGAATTGTTGGTGGCCATCTGTGGAATGATCATATCTCTATATTTGAGATATGAGTATAGGCTTCTGATAACTTTGGAATACTGTAAATATAAGGTATACTGTTTCCAGATACAAATACCCAGTTAAGAACAAAGACTGGCTTCTTGGAATGAAAATGACTTGTAAAGGTATTTATATCTCACATGGAACATTTGGAAGGAGAAGTAAAGCCTAAGTTGCGCAATAGCACAGTTATTTTCTCCACTCTTGGGCACAAATAAACAAATCATAAAATGATAGCAACATGACCTACATCTAAAGGCCTAGGTATTGCACAAGAGGGAAGAGACAAATGTTTCGGCACCAAGGACATTCTTCACCATTGGGCACTTGCTTTCCTTCTTCATGGCAATCTTTGGGATTTTGTTGACAATACCACAAGGAAGTGGGCAATTATGCTGTCCCTGACAGCAGGAAACACTCTGGAAGAGGCAGTCATACAAGTTTGTGGCAGCAAGTGCTGGGGCAAAACTAGCTGAGATCTAATTCTATACTTTCATGATCCTAATGAACAGCAATAGAATTCCCATATTTTATTCTTAGAAATACAAAATCCTGTACACCATTTTGTACTTATGTGCACCTGTGAGGACCATGAGAAGGATGGAAAGAAACTAAAGTTGCAAGTCAGTGAGCGAGGTCTTATCCCTCCATTGTCATTTCACCTCATTTTATGGGACTAGTTATTATCTGAGCCTGAGAACACAAAGATGGCAGAACTAGCTTAGGGCCTTGGGGTAAAAGTGAAAGCAGGCAGAAAGGATTCCTGCTTCCTCACTGGAGCCGTTTCTCAAATGAGGGTTTCTTAACCTCATGTCCAGGAATGGACTTCAAGAGCACAATTTCCTGAACTGTAGACAAATTTGTATGCATATGGGCATTTTTTCATACACACAAAGAAAGGACCTAATTATCTGATCAGATCCTCCAAAGAACTCAGAAGAGCAACTCTCACTGCTGAGGGCTGTGAGATCCTAACATGTCATAAAAACACACTATTCCTTTACACCCAAAGCACTAGCCACAAAAGAAAAAATAGATAAGTGGGACTTCCTCAAATAAAAACTTCTGTGCTTTAAAGAACTTTGTCAAGAAACTGAAAAGGCAGCCCCTCAATGGGAGAAAATATTTGGAAACCACTTATCTGATAAGGGTTTAATATACATAATATATAAAGAAATCATACAATTCAACAATGAAAAGACAAATAACCCTTCAAAAATGGGCAAAAGACTTGAATAGACATTTTTCCAGAGAGGAAATACAAATGGCCAAAAAGCACAATGAAAAGTGTTTATCATTAGCTATTAGGGAAATGCAAATCAAAACAACAATGAGATATCATTTCACACCTGCATAGAATGGCCACTTAAAAAAAAACAAACAGAAAACAACAAGTGTTGGCGAGGATGTGAAGAAATAGGAACACTAGTCACTGCTGGTGGGAATGTAAAACAGTGCAGCCAAACTTCTATGGAAGACAGTTTGGCAATTTTTCAGGAACCTGTGTATAGAATTACCATATGATCCAGCAGTCAGGCTACTAGGTATATATACTCAGAAGAACTGAAAGCAGGGATATGAACAGACATTTGCACACCAATATTCATAGCAGCATTATTCACAATTGCCAAATGATGGAAGCAACCCCCAAGTGCCCATCAACCAATGAATGGATAAGTAAAATGTGGCATACACATATGATGGGAATATTATTCAGCAGTAAGAAGGAATGAAGTTCTGATACATGCGACAACATGGATGAACCTGGAGGACATTTATGTTTGAGTGAATAAAACAGACACAAAAGGACAAACATAATATGAACTTGCTGATATGAACTAATTACAATAAGCAAATTCATAGAGTTAGAATCTAGAATATAAATTATGGGAGATAGAATGGGGAGCTGATACTTAATTTGTACAGAATTCCTATTCAGGTTGACCTTAAACGTTTGGCAATGGATAGAGATGATGGTAGCACATTGCTTTGAGTATTAACAGCCTAAATTATGTGTGAGAATGAGATTGAAAGGGCAAGTTTAAGGCTGTGTTTGTTATTAGAAGGAAAGCTAGAGGATAAAACATGGGACTGTATAACATACCCTGTGGTGAAACCCTATGGAGGATTATGTCTGTGGTGCATAGTACAAGTATAAGAATGTTCTTTCATGAACTGTAACAAATGTATGCCACTATTACAAGGTGTTAAAAATGGGGGGGAATTTAGGCCTAAGAGTCACCCCCAAGAGAGCCTCTTTTGTTGCTCAGATGTGGCCCCTCTCTCCAGCCAACATGACGAGCAGTCTCACCACCCTCCCCCTCTCTGCGTGGGACATGACTCCCAGGGCTGTGGACCTTCCTGGCAACGTGGGACAGAGATCCTGGAATGAGCTGAGACTCAGCATCAAGGGACTGAGAAAAACCCTAGAATGAGCTGAGAATTAACAGCAAGGGATTGAGAGAAACTTCTCGACCAAAAGGGGGAAGAGTAAAATGAGACAGTGTCAATGGCTGAGAGATTCTAAACAGAGTCGAGAGGTTATCCTGGAGGTTATTCTTATGCATTAAGTAGATATCACCTTGTTGTTCAAGATGTAGTGGAGAGGCTGGAGGGAATTGCCTGAAAATGTAGAGCTGTGTTCCAGTAGCCATGTTTACTGATGATGATTGAACAATGATATAGCTTTCACAATGAGACTCTGTGAATGTGAAAACCTTATGTCTTTAGCTACTATATCAACAGAAGAGTAGAACATATGGAATAAAAATAAATAACGGGGGAACAAATGTTAAAATAAATTCAGTTTGAAATAGTGGTAAATGAAAGCGAGGGGTAAGGGGTATGGTATATCTAGTCTTTTTTTTCTCTATTATCATTTTATTTCTTTTTCTGTTGTCTTTTTATTTCTTTTTCTAAATTGATGCAAATGTACTAAGAAATGATGAATATGCAACTATGTGATGATATTAAGAATTACTGATTGTATATGTAGAATGGAATGATATCTAAATGTTTTGTTAATTTTTTTATTAATAAAAAAAAGTTAAAAAAAAAAATGGGGGGGATAGGGCAGGCCACGGTGGCTCAGTGGCAGAGTTCTTGTCTGCCATGCTGGAGACCTAGGTTTGATTCTTGGTGCCTCCCCATGCAAAAAAAAAAGGGGGGGTTTATATGGGGAAAAATATATCTAATGCAAACTATGGACTATAGTTAACAGTAATATTTTAATATTCCTTAAATATAAATAAGTCTATACAGAGAATTAGATCAGAGGTTATGTAGGGCTGGGGAAGAATAGAGGGATTGAGGTGACTGCTAAAGGGCATGGGATCTTCTTTTTGGAGTAATGGAAATGTTCCAAAATTGATTGTGGTGATGAATGAACAACTCCATGATTATATTAAAAGCCACTGATTATACACCTTTGATGAATTGTATGGTATATGACTATATCTCAATAAAACTGCTTAAATTCAAAAACAAACAAATGAAAAACCCTACTATTCTTCTTTAATATCTCCTTTGATTTACCAGTGCTCTCCAAAGGAGAAAAAGGCGGTATGTCTATAACCACCCTTAAAAAGTTACTAGTAATGTACATACAAAAGCTGCTTTGATTAGTTTCATGCACAAAAGGAATGTGTACTATAAGCAAGCTGTGGTCTATTTCTGCATACTGGTTTTAGTTCATATGTGGCCCCAACCATGATCTGAAACAACTGGCTTGATATGGACAATTCCGTTCAAGACCTTTCCAAAAGTACAAGGAGGGCTACAAGGAGGGCCATGCACACCACACAGTCTACCTCAGAACTACTGGGACAATTTAAAGCTGAAGACAAGTCAAAAGTATCATTTTGATGCCAAAAATTACTGACTATGGGATGCATCCCGATCACTATGTTAGAGTAAGATGCTTCAGGGTATTGTCTCCCAAAGAAGGTTTTGAACAAGCAAGAACTGGCAGAAACATCTTTTTAAGGGTTCCAGGAAATGGTTAAAGCATTGTGATAACAGAGTGAGTGCTAAATTAAGAAAAAGTCTACTTGAAAGCGGTAGTATTTCCAGCACCCTGGTAGCCCCCTCCTCTACTCCTCACTGACTTACACGCTACCATTGCAGATCCCTGGTCAAGGTTCCTGAGGGAGCAGAGTAACACTCATGAACATTGTAAAGCATATACTTCTAGCCAAATCTGTCTGGCAACGGCCCGAGGTAATCACTGTTCCAGAACTTGCCCTGCATGTATAAGGCAGCTTACAGAGATCCTTTACAGAACACTGTGGGAGAGCAGAGAAGTTGTGCTGCTGGGGACAAGACATTGCTGGCTATAGGACAGACAGTGCAGTGCCTGGGATGGTGAGGAAACTTTGTAAGGGAAAAGGGGACACATATATCAGTATAACAGGTGAAGGGTCCCCATGTGCATACCCAAGATAAAAAAGCATGTCCAGAAGGATCAGGGTGGCCCCTACACTTTGGTCTGGAACTATTCTCCAAACTCCTAATATGGATAAGCCCTGAAGGAGAGCATTCACATAGATCAATCTGCAAGTCGGGAAAGGTATTTTCCTTCTTACTATTTCATTAAGGAACAGGCACCTCAGAGTCTAAATTCCAGCAATAAAATAGTAAAATTATCAAAATGTCCATGTTTCAACAAAAGATTATAAAACATAAAAGGAACAGGTAGTGATGGCCCAGGCAAAGGAGATTAAAGCATTAGAAAGCATCAGTGAAGAGAATCAAACCCAGGACATTACAGACTTTTAAAAAATGGTCCTGTGCTGGTTTGAATCTGTTATGTGCCCCCAGAAAAGACCATTCTTTTAATCCACTCTTGGAGGTGCAGACCTATTAAGGGTGGGACCTTTTATTAAGGTTATTTCAATTGAGATGTGACCCACCCAATTGAAACAGAAAGGATTGGGTCTTAATCCTTTACTAGAGTCCTTTATGAGAAGATAAAGGTCAAAGCGAGAGTGTTTAGAGAAATACCCTGGAGATGCTAAGAGAGGACCCACAGAAGCTAAGAGAGAAAGCCACTGGAATCAGAAGCTAAAAGTAGCAGAACCAAGGAGCAAAGGACCAGCAGATACCAGTCATGTGCCTCCTCATGTGACAGAGGAACCCTGGATGCCAGCAGCTTTTCCTCAGAGAAGGTATCTTCCTGAGAAAATTTACCAAATTTATTAAATTTGTAAACTAATAAATCCCCATTGTAAAAGCAAACCCATTTCTGGTATATTGCATTTTGGCAGATTTAGCAAACCAAAACAAGTCCTCACATGGACAAAGAACTAAAGGAAATCAGGAAAATGACAGATGAACACAAAGAGTATATCATTAGAGATGGAAATTATGAAAATTATGAAAAGTAGTTAAATAGAGCTGAAAGCCACAGTAACAAAACTTAAAAATTCCCTAGAAGGGTTCAACAACAGATTGAAGTTGGCAGATTAATCCAAACTTGAAGATAAGGCAATTGAAATCACACAGTCTGAAGAGCAGAAAGAATGAAGAGAGGTGAACAGAGGAATCTGTGGGGCATCATCAAGCATGCCAATATGCACATTGTGGGAGTCCCAGAAGAAAGAGAAGAGAGAATATTCAAATAAATAATGGCTGCAAACTTCCCAAATTTACTGGGGAAAAAAAAAAGAATATAAATCCAGGATGCTCAGTGAACTCCAAACAGGATAAACCCAAATAGATCCACACTATGTCATGTTATAATCAGATTGTTGAATGCCAAAGGCAGGGAATTCTGAAAGCCATGAGAAGCAACCTGTCACATACAAGGGGGCCTCAGTAAGGTTAAGTACCAATTTCTCATCAGAAACGATGGAGGCAGAAGGCAGTGGGGAAAAAAATATTTAAAGTGTTGAAAAGCAAAAAATTTTAAGCCAAGAATTCTTTATCTGACAAAACTGTTTTTCAAAAAATGTGGGACAATCAATAAAACCAAAAGTTGGTGTTTTGAGAAAATCAATAAAGTTGATGAGCCCCTATCTAGGCTGACAAAAAAATAAAGGAGAGAGGATGCAAATAAACAAAATCAGAAATGGAAAGGGGATTGTTACCATGGACCTTGAAGAAATTAAAAAAGAAAAATCATAAGAGAATACTATGAACAATTATACAATAGACAGCTTAGATGAAATGGACAAATTCCTAGAAATACAAGAACAACCTGCACTGACTTGAGAAGAAACAGAAGATCTCAACAAACCAATCACAAGTAAAGAGATTCAATCAATCATCAAAAGTCTTCCTACAAAGAAAAGCCCAGGGCCAGATAGCTTCACAGGGGAATTTTATCAAATATTCCAAAATAGAATGAACACCTATCCTGCTCAAACTCTTCCAAAAATTGAGGGAAAAGGAACACTACCTGTGCTAGTTTGAAATGATGTATGTACCCTAGAAAAGCCATGTTTCAATCCTAATCCCATTTTGTAAAGGCAGCCATTTCTTCTAATCCCTATCCAGCATTGTATGTTTGAAATTGTAATTAGATCATCTCCCTGGAGATGTAATTTAATCAAGAAGGTTAAACTGGTTGTTAAGTGGAGGCGTGTCTCTACCCATTTGGGTGGGTCTTGAATAGTTAACTGGAGTCCTATAAAAGAGGAAACATTTTGGAGAATGAAAGAGATTCAGAGAGAACAGAGCAGAAGGACAGAGCCACAAGAAGCAGAGTCCACCAGCCAGCGACCTTTGGAGATGAAGAAGGAAAATGCTTCCCAGGGAGCTTCATGAAACAGGAAGCCAGAAGCTAGCAGATGATGCCGTGTTCGCCATGTGCCCCTCCAGATGAGAGAGGAACCCTGACTGTGTTCACCATGTGCCTTTCGAGATGAGAGAGAAACTCTGTGTTTGCCATGTACCTTCTCACTTGAGAGAGAAACCCTGAACTTCATTGACATTCTTGAACCAAGGTATCTTTACCTGGATGCCTTAGATTGGACATTTCTATAGACTTGTTTTAATTGGGACATTTTCTCAGCCTTGGAACTGTAAACTAGCATCTGATTAAATTCCCCTTTTTAAAAGCCATTCTGTTTCTGGTATATTGCATTCCAGCATTCCAGCAGCTAGCAAACTAGAATACTACCTAACTCATTTTATGAAGCTAATCACGCTAATATCAAAACCTGGTAAAGATGCTACAAGAAAGGAAAACTACAGACCAATCTATATAATGAATATAGATGCAAAAATTCTCTACAAAATACTAGCAAATTGACTCCAATGACACATGAAAAGAATTATACACCACAATCAAGCAGGGTTTATACCAGGAAAGTAAAGGTGGTTCAACACAAGAAAATCAGTCAATGTAATAGAGTACATTAACAAATCAAAAGGGAAAACTCACATGATCATCTTGACTGATGCTAAAAAAGCATTCTACAAAATTCAGTATCCTTTTCTAATAAAAAACTTCAAAATGAAGGAATCCAAGGAAACTTCCTCAATATGATAAAGGAATATAAGAAAAACCCATAGCCAGCTTCATATTCAACAGGGAGGGATGGAAAGCCTTCCACCAAAGATTGGGAATGAGGTAAGGATGCCCTCTGTTACTACTATTATTCACCATTGTACTAGAAGTTCTAGCTAGAACAATCAGGCAGGAAAAATAAATAAAAGGTATCCAAAATGGAAAGGAAGAAGTAAAACTTGCATTATTTGCAGATACTATACATGGAAAAATCCTGAGCAATCTATGACAAAGCTACTTGAGCTAATAAGCAAATTCAGCAAAGTGGGAGGATACAAGATTAATGTAAAAAAAATCAGTAATGGTTCTATACACAAGCAATAGCCTGAGGAAACAATTAAGGAAAAAATTCTATTCAAAATAGCAACTAAAAGAAGCAAGTATCTGGGAATAAACTTAACCAGGGAAGTAAAGGACCTGTAGATAGAAAAGTACAAAACATTGCTAAAAGAAATCAAAGAACATCTAAATAGGTAGAAAGGTAGTCCCTGCTTATGGATAGGAAGGTTAAATGTAGTTAAGATGTTAACTCTACCCAAACTGATCTACAGATTCAACATGATACTTTGAAGACTTGGAAAAGCTAGTTATCAAATTCATTTGGAAGGGAAAGAGACTTAAAATAGATAAAAATATCCTTAAAAAGAATGAAATGGGAGGACTAATACTTCCTGATTGTAAAGCTTAATACAGAGCCACATAGTCAAAACAACATGGTACTGGCATAAAGAGAGAAGTATTGACCAATGGAATCTAATCAAGAATGTGGAGATAGACCGCCAAATCTATGATCAATTGATCTTTGAAAAGACCCCCAAATTCACTGAACTGGGATAGAATAAACTTTTCAATAAAAGGGCATGGGAATGCCATGCCCTTTTATTGGCATGGCTATCAATAGCCAAGAGAATGAAAGAGGACTGTGGTGGTTTGAAATAGTTATGTACCCCAGAAAAGCCATGTTTTCTTCCCTAATCCAATCTTGTAGAGGCAGACCTTTTAAAAGCCATTTCATTACTGGTATATTGCATTCTGACAGCTTTAGCTAACCAAAACAGATTTTGGTACTGGAGAACTGGAGTGCTTCTGTGGTTTGCGAATACCAGATATGTTGGAATTGTTTTTTAAATGCATAAGGGAAATATTCTGGAGGAGTTGTGAGGAGCTTAATAGAGAAGGCCTAGAATGCTTTGAAGAGACTGTTGGTAGAAATGTGGACTCTAAGGATACTTCTGATAAGGACTAAGAAATGATGCATGTGTTATTGCAAAGTGAAGGAAGGTGATCCTTGTTTTGAAGTGGCAAATAATCTGGTAAAATTGACTACTGGTTTTGGATGGAAGGTATATTTTAAAAGCCATGAGCTGCAATACTTAGCTGAAGAGATTTCCAAATTAAAATGTGGAAAGTATGGCCTGGTTTCTCCTTGCAATTTATAGTGAAATGCAACAGGAAATAGATAAATTAAGAATTTAACTCTTGGGTACAAAGAAAACAAAAATTGATGGCTTGGAAAATTCTGGGCTTCCAGAAAGGGAGACCCTGGAGCACAGTGCCCCACTTGAGGCTTTAATGAAACCTGGAACCAGTCAGCCACTTCAGAAAAAAGCCAGGATTAGAGATGGAGTTATCTAGAAAGATCTGTGGAAAATCCTATTGTCTGATGGCTTTGAACCTTGTGTACTGTATGGAAAAGCAACAATTTTTTTTTTTTACGAGATCTGCATGAATGGACCCACTGCAAGTCTGGACTAGAAAGGACAGAAAAGGGACAAATTAAAGGAAAAAGGGCTTCAGAGGGAGAACCATGAAGGTTTGGAGCCAGGAAATCTTGGGCCAGGAGAGCAGGCTCACCCGTACATATGAAAAGGGTGCGTCTGCCCTGGAAGCAGAGAGCAAGCCTTTCGCTTTGTTGCTCAGAAGAGTTTTTGGTGCCTCAGGCCTCAGAGAGGGTGGAGCACATGAACCTGGTATTGGGGGGAGCTTGGTGATCACCACGTTGTTCTGAGGGGGTTGAGTGTGTGCCCTACAGATGGCAGAGTTCGGGTGCTGCCATGTTTGCAGAGAGTAGAGCCAAGAAAAAGGTGATCCCTTCAACGAATCCCAGTCCTTCAACCCTCACCCCAGTGTTTGGAGAGAGCAAGGCCACTGCATAGGTTCTTGGAAAGGGTGGAACTGTCATTTTCTAAAGCCCCATGGATGAGTGACTCTCAGACTTGGACATTCAATGAAGTTTGCCCTGCAGGTTTTGGGAACGGTTTTGGTCCTGTGACCTGTTTACCTTTTGATTTCTCCCTGTAGCAATGGAAACATGTATCCTATGACTGTCCCTCCAATGTATACTGGCAGCAGATAACTTGTTCTGAGTTTCACAGATCAAGAGCCAGAGAATTTTTTGCCTTAGGACAGACCATGCCTGTAACTGGCTTTGATCAGATTTTGTATTGTTTTTGACTTTGGATAGTATTTGTATTGTTACTGAAATGGTTTAAGGCTTTTGTAAGTGAAAAGAGCATGTTTTTGGGGGGTCCAGAGGGTAGAATGTGCTGGTTTGAAATCATTATGTACCACAGAAAAGCCATGTTTTCTTTCCTAATCCAATCTTGTGGGGGCAGACCTATTGTTTGGGGTGAAACTTTGATTGATTGTTTCCATGGAGATGTGACACACCCAGTCTTGGGCATAACCTTTTGGTTAGATTACAACCACAGAGATGTAATGCACCCGTTGTAGGTGTGGCCTTTTTGATCAGATGGCGATGTGGCTTCACTCAATCAATGTGGGTCTTGATTAATTTACTAGAGTTCTTTAAAAGGAGAAGTATTTTGGAGAAGCCTCAGATGCAAACAACTGGAGAACAGCTGCTTAAAAGCTGATAGAGACAAAGATGTTTGCAAATGCTTGGAGTGCCAACAGAGGGAGCAGATGCCTATACATGGACTGAGCTGAGCAGATGTGGCCATGGGCCTTCCCATGAGAAGCTAAACAGGCAAGAACCTGGAGAGAGCTAAGAGAAATCAAAAGATGAAACACAGCCCTGGAGAAGCCAAGTGAGGAACTCCCACAGGAAACAGAAGCTGAAAGCCACAGAACTGGGAACAAGAACCAGCAGACACCAGCCACATGCCTTCCCAGCTGACAGAGGCATTTCAGACAGCATCAGCCTTTCTTGAGTGAAGGTATCCTCTGTTGGTACCTTAATTTGGACATTTTCATGACCTTAGAACTGTAAACTTGCAACTTATCAAATTTCCCTTTTAAAAGCTGTTCCATTTCTGGTATATTGCATTCCAAAACCTTTAGCAAACCAATACAAAGACCTTATACCCTATAAAAAATTTAACTCAAAGTGGATCACAGATCTAAATATAAGAGCCAGTACAATAAAACTGCTAGAAGGAAATATAGGGAAACATCTTCAAGACCTAGTAATTGGAGCTAGCTTCCTAAACTTTACACTCAAAGCCCAAGTAAAAAAAAAAAGAAAAAATACATAAATGTAACAGGAAGACATCAACAATAGCACAGCAATACCAGGGGTAAATAATTGGCAGGGGGAACAGGTAGAACAAATTTTGAGATGCTGTGCTATATTATCTAAATACTATTCCTAGTATTTCCCAGGAACTTTAGGTACCTGTGTGATACATAACACTCGAGTTGGAGTTCTGCAGCTCTCAAAGTCAGCATTGCTACATACAACTGCTAAAAAAAAAACAAAAAAGAGATCAGGCTTCAATTAGAGATAAGAACAAAGCCGATTAGGTCTGGACTAAGGTAAATCAGAAAATAGGGATTAGGATGATATTGTCTGTATTTTAGAACTTCACCTACTGTATGAGACCAAAGGAAGAGAGGTTTATTTTGTCCAAACCTAAGTTTTCTGTAGCACATAATCTAACTCAACCTGTCTGAATATTTCATTTAAACAACCCAAACACATTCTGGAGCCCAGAATGGGAATGAGGGCTTGTCATTCTGAATAGCTTAAGATAACATTCCAGAGTATGTCAGGCAGTTTATTAAAATGTATTGGCGGGGGTGCGAGGTTAGATCAGTGGTAGAATTCTAGTCTGCATGCGGGAGAGCGGGTTCAATTTCCGGCACATGCACTTCCCAAACAAACAAGCAATCAAACAAACAAACAAAAAAAACAAGCAAAAACTCAACAAATGATGCTGCAATAATGGGATGCTCACATGGAAAAAGAATGAAATGTGACCCCGGCTGTGGTAGTTAGATTCAGTTTTGGAGATGCAGAAAGAAATCACCCTGGGGAGAGTTGCTGGAACCCAGAGGCCTGGAGAGAAGGCCAGCAGAGATTACCCTGAGCCTTCCCACATAAGAAAGAATCTCAGTTTAAAGTTAGCTGCCTTTCCTCTGAAGAACTAACAAAATAAATCCCCTTTTATTAAAAGCCAATCCGTTTCTGGTGTGTTGCATCCCAGCAGCTAGCAAACTAGAACACTGGCATACAGCATACCAAAAAAAAAAGTATTGGCAAAGTCCCTTGAGGGATGGGAGAAAAATATGGGACTATTAAGCTTTACCTCCAGGAAAACACTGATATTGTCTGAAATATTAGGAACTCCTCCTAATAGGTCAAGCCCATGATCTTGAGGCTTGCTCTTATAAGGCTTATTTATGTAGCAGAGAAGCTAAACCTACCTATAATTATGCCTAAGAGTTACTTCCAGAGAACCTCTTTGGTTGCTCAGATGTGGCCTCTCTTCTCTAAGTGCAACTCTGCAAGTAAAATCATTACCCTCCCTCCTACATGGACATGGCATTCAGGGTTGAGTCTCCCTGGCAATGTGGGACCTGACTCCCGGGTATGAGCCAGGCCCTGGTACCATGGAATCAATGCCGTTCTGACCAAAAAGGAGAAAAGAAATGTACCAAAATAAAGATCAGTGGCTAAGAGAGTTCAAATAGAGTTGAGAGGCCATTCTGGAGGCTACTCTTAAGCAAGCTTTAGCTAGATATTAATTGCAGGGTTTGCCAACCCTCAACGAAAACCATTCCAGTTAACCCTAATGAACACCTAGGGCTCTGAGATTCTACAAAAGTTTCACATACTAAGATAACTTCCTAGAAACCTACAATTTCCAAATGGGCTCCTAGGTCAGATAAATCCTGAAACCCAGAGGGGCCAGCCCCTCCAAGAACATCAACTAGTTCCATCCCCCTATCCCATAATATTGACACTACTTTCCAACATGAAAAAGTTACAAAGGGCAGAGCCCAAATATCCCTAAAGATTGGGAAAAGGACAAGTTATAACAGAGAAGATAGGATTTAACAAGAGTATGACTGCTGAATCATTATACTGGTAATTTTAGTCTCCAATGTCTTGGAGCAGCTAGAAGGAAAAATCTGAAATTGTGGAACAGTAACCCATACTAAACTCTGAAATCTGTTCTCTAACTACTTGTTACAATGTATTTTGAGATGTATTGCTTTTTTGTATATATATTTCATAATAAAAAAATTTTTTAAAAAGAGGGAGGAATTAAAACATTTCCAGTTAACCAAACCTGAAGGACTTCGAGAAATGCTAAAGGGAATTCTGCAGATTGAAGGAACAGAGCTGATTGAAGCCATATGAAGAAATAAAGATCTCCTGTAAAGATAATGACATGGGTAAATATAATACCAGTACTATTGTATTCTTGATTTGTAACTCCACTTCTTACTTCCTATAGGATCTAAAAGGCAAATGCATAAAATGTAATGACCAAAGTTTTGAACTTATAATGCATAATAAATACGTACTTTGTGACAGAAACTATGTAAGGGTGGGGAGAGAGAGTATAGAACAGTTTATGTATGCTATTGAGGTTAAATTGGTAAAACGCAAATGAGATTGTTACAGACTTTGGATAGTGGTGAGGGCACTGCAACACTGTAAATGTGATTAATCTCACAAATGGTATGCTTAGGAGGGGATGGAATGGGACGATTTATGTCGCATGTTTTCACAACTACAAAGAGATGATAATTAAATGCAACACATGATCCTGGATGAAGTCTAAGAATGAAGGAAAAAAGGCTCAAAAGCCATTACTGGGACATAAGAAAATATTGGAATATAGAATGTAAGCTTTATCTCAATGTTAAATTTCCTTGATAACTGTATAAAGTGATTATGTAAGTTCCTTGTTCATAGGAAATGTGTAAGTGTTGTGTCCACAGAGTATGATGTGTGCAACCTGCTCTCAGACATTATGAAAATAGATGACAGAATACAGCAAAGGTGGCAAAACATTAAAATTGGTAAATCTGGGTATCTGGGGGGAATGGGAGTATGTTGGCACTCTCTATATGGGGTTGTATTATTTTTGCAACTGTCATAAGTCTGAAATTGTTTCAAAATAAAGTTTTTAAGAATTACATAATTCTCATGAAAGAAAAGGTAAAACAGACATAAAGGCATCAAATGACTAGATAAGGGCTCCACTATCCCACGACAGCACTGTCCTGGGCATAGGATTTAGACTCGGAGGACCAGGCTCTCATTCTGCTTCTGTAAACCTGCTAGATTGTCTATGGCCTTCAAATTTTCTCATCTGAAAAAGGTATATAATACCAACCTTATGTTGCAAGGATGTGAGGAAGTGAAGATACCCATACTTGCTAAACAGTTCCTTCCTACACATATAATAAATCAGAAGTAAAGCCAGAGTGTGGCACCTTTTGCTTCTTGGTATAGCTCTCTGGCCCCTAACTTGCTGCCTTTAGGATCAACTGAAATCAATTATTTTTGTGTGAACATTTCCACCTGTTCTTTGCTTAATTGCTTCTTGTGTTGCCTTGGGCTCCAAGTATCCTTCTGTAAAACCAAGGTGAACAGCTCATCCACAGGGCTAAATGAGGCTGTTTGAAGGCACCCAGCACAATGGTGGGCACACAGAAAGCAACCAGCACATGCTAGAGCTCGTCTCCTCCTCCACAGGTAGAGTAGGTGCTTCCATGGGGTAGGCTGCTAGAGGGAGATCCAGGAATAATTCCAGGCTTTTGCCTTTCCGATGAAGGAGCCCAGGAATTTGAGCTTCTTTTGTGCAGGTAGAAGGAGTCTAAGGGGATAGATAACCTTACTCAAAGTTGCCAAGGGAAGTGAACATTGTGTTCTTGTATGTGTAAAAGGAAATTTTTTTATTTTTAGGTGACATAAGTGGCTGAAAACCAGTAGAGGCCTTTGTCTCTCAGCATTCCATCTTCAGGATTCTTTTGAAAAGGAGTGCATAATTTCCCTTTGATGCATGTATCTACAACAGGGAGTTATGGGCAAGCATTCTAAAATTAAAGGGTCTTTTTGTAACCTCAAGCTTCTCTTCATCCCATCCTCCAGTCTAGAAGGTGACATACAGGACTCTAGTCTTGCAGATGGAGAGCCCTCAGGTTTGTCCTCTGGGTTAGGCTCTCATCACTACTGATCACATTGACCAAGACCATCCCAGCAAATACAGTCCCCACCCTTCCCCTTTCTACCACAGAGATTTAAGTGCCCATCCTCCCTTTTCCTGCACTGGATGTTAGAGGAAAATGCAGCTATTTTCAGAAGTATAATCATCCCAAGCTGGGATAAAGTTAATGATTAGTCGTTGTCCTCCACAACAAATGAACTTGGAGATGAGAAGGATGCACCTGTTCCCACCTCCCACCCATCCCAACTTTCTGCTGATTCCTTTGCCCCTGATATCAAGGGAAAATAAACTTAAAGAATGAATAATACTGAATAATCACCCTTATGCATACTTATCAGCTGGAACTAAAGTGAGGTAGATCTAATTTATCCCACCACCTAGGTGAATTAAGAGAAAACACTCCCTCTATATAGTTAGCCTGCATTATAGAGAAAAAAAATCTCCATAGCCACAAATCACATCCCTCAAAGCCAGTTTACTGCTAGGGAAAAAAATCTTAAGTGCATTTCCTATTAGTAGCAGATCAGCTGCATCATTTCATATGTAAAAGAAAGTACCTGGATGAAACAGACTTGAGCAGAGAACATGCTTTATTGAGAAGTATATATAGAAGAGCACATTCTACCACATGTGGGGTAGGGTTCAGCTTCTGTAAAAGGCCTTTACCCCTCAAGAAAACCCCTACTGAAGTTGCTTTTGGATAAATTCAACAGTGACACTGAAACTGGAGGGGGCTGCCACTGAACATGCTTAAAATCAAACCCCCAAACCCACAGTGAATATAAGTAGTGTACAGAGATGACAAGAGAAAGGCACAAATGACCAGAGTTTGGGACTGTGAAGGCTCCACAAGAAAACAGCAGTGTGGTAGGAGACCAAGTTGGGAAGGGTGACATGTCATACATCAAAAGCTGCCCCAAGATAGCAGGTTATAAAGGGCCAGAGAGAATTAGAGGGAACATCTCTTCCTTCACTTGAACACCAAAATTAGGAGACCAGAAACTAGGGGCATGGCAGCAAAGGCCAAAAAGGAAATGGAATTCATGGAGGGGCAGAAGTACTTTTTAGTCCTAGGGTGAGGCACCATTGAAAAGAGAAGAAAACCTTGGCAAGAGTAGCTACTCTGCCTTGGTGAATCGTGGACTGATACTGAAGTGATTTCCAAGTTTTCTACTTTTCTGAGGACGTTTGGACAAAACCCAGTTCAACTTATATAGAAGTATAGGTGAACTGTATCAGATTGGTTCAGGTGAAAAGAACATTGCAATATAATTAACCAACTAACGTGGCATGAAAGGGAAAACTGAAAATTATTTTGGTATCTGCAAATGTAAAAAGGGGCAGGGACTAAACAGAGAAGAAAATATTTACTACTGCAATTCCCTTCCACCAAGACACTGCCCATAGGTAGATTCAAAATACAGAATCACCACCTCTTAATTCTCTCCATCTCATTCAGAGTAATCCCTGGGAAACTCTTCAAAAGTATATGGCTCTGGTCAGCCTGATATGGATCAAAATATGTCATTTAATAAAAACTGGAGGAAAAAAAATATAAAATTAGATTAATGGACCCCTTTCAGTATAGACACATTCAGAAGTGCTACCTCTTCCCTGTCCCTCCACAAAATACATGTGTAAGGAGTAATTGGAAAGGTCCTAGTGGTGGCAACCATATTCGAAAGTCTGCTACCAGGTGGCAAGAAGCACTATTACAAACAGTTTAGAAGACACAACACAACCTCATGGGGCTAGAGAATAGGAGGAGAGAACCAGTGACTGGACAGGTACAGTACCATAACAGAACTCCTTGGGTCAGTGCTATGAGGGATCTGCGAATTTCCAACACAGATCCAATCCAGGCAACCTCACTGAGGCCGAAACAACAGTTCCTCAGAACCAGCGTCTGCAGTGTACATGAAGGTCGGAGCCAGGACAGTCCTGAGGGGGATGGCCTTCCCAAAGGATACTGTACTTGCCAATCACAAGAGCAACAGAAATGACAGACAGATCCCTAGGGTATGGATTCTTACTGCTGGGGTTCGCTGGCTCAGAGTGACAGATCACTTTAAGTGCCCTTGGGAGGGGTCCATTTTAAACAGCTTGGATCCATGGTTTTATTGGAGTTGGACCTTTTGGCCTCTTTGGCTATCCACTCATCAATCAGGTCCTGGGGAGAAAAATGGTAAAAATTATACACATTCAACCAATATGCCTTTTTTATAGGGATTCCCAAATGGCTTGGTCCAAAAGTGATCCTCACAAAGGTTTAATAATGTGTTAAATATTCTTTTGATTTACAAATTGCTTTTCTATCTAAACAATTTTTCCCACTAGGCCTTCAGTGAGAAATGAAAAATCATTATTCAGTCTCCAAGAATCAACTAAAAAAATTAAAAGTGGACACTGAGTTGGGATGGCATTTGTTAAAATTTAAAACCACTTCCACATGCCCTGGAGTTTGCAAAGATTCCTTTCTACATGTGGGCATTTTTTTCCAATCTAAGAAAATCAAACGATGTAAGTGCTGTGTAACATAAAGCTGCATAACTGGAGCTGCTTAACTTGTATCACCCAAATTTGAAACAGGAGCTTATCCATAGCTTCTGATAAGGATAAGAAAGAGATAAGCATATCAAGGCAACACAGACATCACTGCCAGCTAAAGAAATGAAACCAATTAAAAGGTGTACATACTGAAATTCATTTAAGAGGAAGGCTACCTTTTGGATCTTCAGACACCTACCCACCACCACCACTTTGCTCTGCTAAGCCTCAAGGGACATCCAGTAATGAACAAGGAGCTGATAAAAACCTTACCTGTCTCTTTAAAACTAGGTGTTTTCCTTTCCAATACTTAAGCATTTGAAGGGCTTGCAGAGTACTGACAATGTCCACAGGATTCACAGCCGTCTCCTGACTAATTTCTGAAAAAGTAGGGTTATTGAGAACCTGGCCAAAGTACAGACTGCCCTAGCAAGGTTCCTTTACCTTAGGGGAAATCCAAATGGCCAGTACTTCGCTACTCAATCCTAACATGTTCAGAAAGAATTTATAAAGCATTCATCTGACTATTCCAAGTAACTATAGAAAAGAGATATTACAACAGGTAATCACTCTTGGCCCCTTAGAAATCAAGGTCAAAAACAGACCAAACTAAATTCTTCCAACTTTGTATATATACACAGGGATAGTTTCTACTTAGAAACCATTTTACTTAGTTTGAAGCTCCTACATGTGCCAACACATCTGAAGGAAAGGAGTTTTTGCTTTTTCATGACTTTTGGAAAGAATTGGTACTAGCAATCCTGAATTTGAGAAAACAATTTATAAAGCCATTCCTAAGGGCCAAATGCTCTAGATACCTTTAGTGAGGGTCTCTGTGGTGGCCCATATACAGGGGGCCTTCCGTTCTCATATGCAGATGAAACACAGAATGAAGCATATCTTTGCAGGTTACAAACACAAACATGGACAAGTGGAAAACCTTTCTTAAGAGTCAAAAACCAACCTTTGATAGAAATCTCTTTGCCTTGAAAATTATGCAGGTAACGGAGAAGGACTTCTTTCCAATAACTGCGGTAACTTATGAGCCCCAGATCTGAGAGTGGACGTTCTGGGGAGCCAACTTTTTCTTCCACTTTGGAAAGCAAGTAACCTGCCAGGAACAGATACACACTTTCTCTAACAACAGCGTATCTCATCCTAATGGCAAGGACAATGTGCCTCCATGGAAGAAGTTTTAAAAAATACATTCACTTTGTCATATCATTTATGGTTCACTCATTAAATGAAATAGTGTGGTTGTTTCATATGCCACCTTTGTATAAACAAAAGGAGAAGAATGTATTTTTATTTATAATAGGCATTTTTAAATTCTGGAATGATTCACTAGAAACTTTATCTCTAGCTGTGTACTGGAAATAAGGTAGATGGGAAGCCTTGTTATTATATAGGTTTTTATATTTTTCAAATCTCTGAACTTAACGGACTATTATTAATACCACCGTTGTAGGAGTAGGGGTGCGGGAGGCCCTGAATCTGATCAAGCCACTAGTTTTAATATGTAACATCAATTTATACAAAATATATTAAACGAAACTATGGGAATGCAGTCAGCAAAGTTCATCCTCTGGAGAAACTCTACAAGACAACTAACCTAATTTCTTCAATAAACAAAGAGCAAGGAAATAATGGAAAGCAAGTAATCTGCCAGGAACAGGTTTCCTCACTCTTTATTTATTGAAGAAATAAGGGGAAGAAGGGGGGAACTTTCAATTAAAAGTGATTTTTACCAGTATTGGTGATTGTATACTTTGGATGGTTTATATGGTATGTGAATGTATCTCAATAAAATTGCATTAAAGAAAAAGTGATTTTTATAAGTCATATCAAGTAATCCTGATGTATCAATCTTATCTGTATACGACTGAAAAAAAAATCACAAAACCAAGGAAAATTTAATACTGTATTCAAATAATTAACATTAAGGAATTTTTTTAAAGATTATTTAGGTATAACAGATTTTACCTTTTAGAGACAGCAAAATAATTAAGGGTACGATTATAGTTTAAGATTGGGTGTCATGAAGTCAATGATGGGTACAGGAGTTTTTTTTTATACTATTCTACTTCTGCATGTTTGAAAATTTTCCATAATATCAAGTTTTTTTTAAAAGGCATTACCAAAAAAAAAAAAAGGTATTACCTATTCATAGATATACATCCCTGTCCCCTTACTTCCACCCCAGTGGATTATGCCATTTCTTCTCAAGTGACTTAAAAATGAAAGACTTAGAAGGCTAATTTTAAGAATTCTAATTTCAAATCAAAATGTTATAACACTTTGAATGGATACTGAATAATATCCATTCAAAGCCTCTATCGGGTATATGAATTACCTCTTACAAAGTAAGACCTTAAAAATTGACATCCAGGAACATATTTTAAGCCTTATCCACATATGCATAAAACTGTGATAATCCTAAAGAGCTTACTCTACCATCTTCTATATTACTAATTAGGTACCAAACCAATATTTCATTGGTCATATAATCACTGGGTTTAATGTGTTTTGGGAAGACTAACACTGTTCGGCTTTTCCCCATTTATTCATTCACTTAATAAATTATCAGTGTACTTCCATTACACATCAAAGATCGTATAGATCAAAGGATAGTATGACAAACAACAATATTCACATTGTCCCTGCCTTGTGGAGTTTACGACTTTGAGATTTCACTTACTGAAATCAATGAGCATCTTGCCATAGCCTTGTCTCATGTACTGAGGCATGGTAAGGATACAGGATACATTGTAGTTGAGGAATGAATTCTTCTCCTAAAATCAAGAGAAAACAGATGAATACGTCATGAGGGTTTGTAATCAGAGGTGCCACCACCAGCACATATAAAACAAGACTGCTTGGGGACAGGTATATGGAACTCTGTATTTCATGCAGGATCTTTCTGTAAATCTACAACTTCTATAATCAAAAAAAAAAAAAAAACAAAAAGACTGCTAGCAAAATACCTGGCTAGTACTGGGGAGCAGCTGTCAAGCTCACAGCTTTATAATGGCTAAAGCCATTAATCCCAGAGGTTTCCCTGAAAAATATCCAATCAGGTGACAGCCAGCATTGTCCGCCTCTGTCATAACATAGAACAGGAAGGGTTCCACATCATAATATAATGTCTTGTGGTCCAGAAAAAGTTTGGCCAACAGGCACAGGTTTTGGCAGTAGATCTGGAAGCAGAGATCTACTCATCTCTAAGATGGCCAGTTCTAGATTCTTTACCATTATGGAACAGGGCAAAAAGGTTAAGACTGCTGAGTCAGGATACAGCAGCCCTCGTGAAAACAACTATTCAAAAGGAGGCTGCCTGCTAGAGAAGGGAAGAAACCCTATGGAAAAGAAAAGAAAAGTGCTTCAACTCCATTCTGGAAGGGGATCAAAGAAGTCATAAAATGGGAAATGTTGTGTTATGCACATAAAAATATTTAAATTGCATCACAAAACATTTTAAAAATCAAAATCACAAAAGATCACCTATTTCACAACTCCCTTTATAGAAAGATCCAGAATAGACAAATTTATAGAGACAGAAAATAGCTTAATGGTTGTCTAGGGCTGGGAGGGGTTGGGGAAATACAATCATGGCTAATAGGTTTAGGTTTTCTTTTTGTAGTGTTGATGGTTGCACAACTAGGAACACAGCCACTGAACTGTATACTTTAAGTGAGTGAATTGTGTGGTATGTGAATTACACTGATAAAATTGTTCTATTCCACAAATCCAGAAATGAACAAGCTAGAAGTTTTCAATGAAGAAATGCAGATTTTCCTTAAGCAACCTTTTATATGTAACTTTACTTTACTTTTTTTTTTTTAAAGGAAGGGATGTCATGACTGCTCAGGGTACCACCTCTTCCTGTGACTGAGTTATCAGCTCACAGACGCCAACATCAATCACCCTGCTCTGGTCATCAGATTCTTAATCTCCAGATCCTGCTGACCTTGGAAAAATATCCAATCAGGTGACAGCCAGTATTGTCCGCCTCTGTCATAACATAGAACAGGAAGGGTTCCACATCATAATATAATGTCTTGTGGTCCAGAAAAAGTTTGGCCAACAGGCACAGGTTTTGGCAGTAGATCTGGAAGCAGAGAAAACAGAGTACATGTGTGGGCCAGTGACCTAAGTTTATCAGATAAAGGCCTAAAATTAAAGATAATACCATTGTTCATGAAACAGAAATTGTGTATTTTGGCCAACAGAAAAGTTCTATCTTCCTTACAAAATGTGATAGACAAAATACACTTCTGAAACCTGTGAATGCATAGTATTACCACCCCTCTTTCTTAAGTCATCAGTCTTTACCTTGTTCTTCTTGCCATCTACTTCAAACACAGAGATGGAACCTTTGCGATATATCTCATCACCAGGTGGGTGTTTCCACACACACTTAGCCTGCAAAAGAAGGCGATTCACATCAGGGAAACCCTGCCGACAAAATGCTGTTCCAAAGGTAAAAGGAATCACAGGTCAAACTTAGTTAACTGAGCTGAGGGACATTTGAACACATTTGAGAACATGCAGCAAAGCAAAGCAGAAAACTTTCCAGTACAACAAACAAAGGCTTCCAAAGTTATCACAATATACTTATGACATTTTTATAGCAGTTTGGAACAAGTTTTCTGGATTATATTCTGGCACTGTTTCAGCCCAGGAGATTAAAATCATCCACTATATAAAAACCAGATGAAGAAAAATACCCTTGCTTATTATAAAACACCTCACACCAACAGGAAATACTTAAGCAGCTTACTTCCAGCAGCTTAGAGTTGCTAGGTACTTTACTTTCAACTTTACCAGCAGCTTCTTATTACTACTTAACCATTATGAATGGCCTTTTTTCAGATTAGAAAATAGATCTACAATGATAAAAACTATGCTTCCCCACTCCTACCCCAAAGTATTTAGTCATACAAAGAAATAGGAGTGAGCCCTTCAGTGGCTAAAAAAGACAGGGCAGCCTGAGTGAGTAGCAGGAAGCTGGGGGGTAAGAGGGTGTTCTTGGCCACAAGGGACACAAGATAGCATTTTCCTTATTCAAATGTTAATAGTTTTAATGCAGTCACTCAGCTATTGCTACAAATAGGGAAATTCTTGAAATGTGTATGGGGCATTTTCTATTAAACGAATTTTATCCCAATTCTTTTTATCAACCCAAGAGTCATGCGCTATTGTAAGTATAAATTCAAATATTTATTAACTGGGATTGTTAAGAATGCTCCACCTGTTGTTCCTACCTCCACCCCTTTACTCATGCTGGCTTTTTCCAACAATAACCAAATCAATACAACAATTATTTGCTTAGAAATAGAAATCAAGCCAAAGAAATGCCATTTCAGCGATTACACCTGACGCAAAAGGAATAAGAAGAGACATGGATTAAAACAGATTTGTATTTCCTGAAATTCAATTTTTCAAACTTGTATAAATATAGATCTTCAAATATTCAGAATGTTTATTTGGTCCTCAAATCATTCAGAATTTGTTCTCCACCCCAACTCCACACTTGCAATTCTTGCCCTTTTTGGCTATTTCATTGGTTAGTATCACAAGAGGAAGAAAAAGGTATAAATGGTAAGCAGTTCATATGAATAAAAACACCAGTCAATTTCACACAATAAAACCTTATTTTTAGTTTATCTTCATGGTCTACAATCTGTGTCTGTGTCCAGTTCTTTCTGATACCATCATCTCCTGTGCTCTACTGTTTCTACCAGTCATTGCCTGTCATCTCCCTGCCAACATTCTGTTCCCATCTCAAGTCAAGTGTGCTAGAGCCTGGAGGGTTTTATCATAACAGCAGTTCTGGGCCCCAAAGCTAAAGACAGTGCAGAGTTGGGGACGCACAAAGAAACAGTATCACTAAACAGGGGAAAGAAGTATAATGACAGAATCATAGGAAGTTGAGGTTGTATATACTTAGTATATGGAAATTCTGGGAAATAAAGATGGAAGAGACACTATAAAATACCTTAGAGCAAAAATTATGTTGTGACTTTAGCAACAAGAAAAAGAAAGGTTTCTCTTTTAGAAAGATAATCTCCACCCCCTTTGTCTTTCTCCATCCCTTCTCATGACAGAAATTCCCTTTAAGACAAATCTTTTCATTCCACAATTAGGGAAAGAAATTTGGCTTAAAGCTGCAAAACTAGTAAACACATTTGTCAACAACACAATGAGATTCAAATCTTCATTCCTTTTTAATAGGAAGACTGTTTAAGAACTACAAAGTACTAAACAACAGGAGGGAGAGAATGCTCGTTATTGAGGTAGAAGGCACAGAAGGACTCCTTTTGTTAATTTCATACTTTGTCGCTACTCCATCTCCTTTAAGTAAGTATTCATTCAACACACATTTAATCTATTGCCTGGGCTAGGTGCTAGGGATACAAAGGTGAACCACAATGTTGTCCCTGCCCTGTCTCATGAAGTCTACTTTCATCTTGGGTGGGACATATAAAACTTATAGGCAAGGATAATTCATATCCCAAGGAAAAAATGAAGAGTAAAGAGCAGAAAAAAAGTCAAGGAGATACACACAACTGGATGTGGGTAAAGGCCATCAGCTACTTCAGATGCCCCCAGCACTAGTCATGCCTCAGGCTGCATAAATTTGCCCTGGAACATGGCTGTCATTGTCACAGCCTTCTTCCTCCCATTTCTGTGGACCACTGAGAGTTGCCTGGATAAATTCATCTTTAGGACAAAATCTTGAGAGACTATACTTGAGAGTCATGGCATTGGAACCCAGACAGTTTACCATGTGTCGGCGGAGTATTGTTTGGCTCTTCATATATTTTAAACAGAATTCACACATGTAGAGACGTCCCAGCCGTGCATATTCTTCAGGATAGGGAGAATGGTACCAAGTGTCAAGCTCATAACGGCCAAAGGCAATTGTTTTAATCATGTTGCTCCCCTCTGTGATTTGGCCTTGTAGCCTTAACTTCTCCTATTGCCAAGAAGAAATCAGAATTCAAAGCAGGATTAGAATTCATCATCTTTGTTTTAAAAGCCTGTTTTAAGCTCTTGATTGTGTGAGCCACTATGCTAGGCTATGAAAACATCAGACAGATTTGGCTTCTACCCCCAAGACACTTGCACTACAGGCAGCTACATGGGTAGGGATAACCACACAGGCTTACAGAAAACTATCTACAATGCTGGGAGTAAATGTCTCAACATGAGTGGTTTTTCTGTTCCCTAACACTGGGTCTCAACTCTAACATCAGGAGTCTTCGATAAAACTGCATTTTTATCAGTCTGAATCAAACTGAATTATAAAGGTAAACCACCACAAATATAAACTCCCCACCCACCCTTTTAAAACATTCTAAAAACTAAACAGAAAAGACTATCTGGAACGTGCCTTGCTCATCTGCATTAGTTTTATATAAAGCTGTGTGGATCAGTAGGACATAACCACAGTGGCAACTCTCCCACTTGGGTTTTTAAAATATATTTTTGAAATGTTGATAACAATATAATTCTGGAATGTACCATCTATAAAGTAGAAAATAGTCTTGCTATCTATTTCTACTCAGGGGCTATGAATTGGCTACAGAAATATATATAGTTTTTGGGGGGTACATAGCCCAGTAATCAAACCCAGGTCTTCTGCACATAAGGTGAGCCTTCTACCACTGAACCACCCGTGCACCCTACAGAAATAATTTTTAAGAATAACCAGGTAGAGAGTTGTGAAATGCTAGTCTTGAGAATGTTCTGGTTCCAGAGTAGGATCAAGAAAACCAAAAGCAGCAGCTAACCATGCCCTGGATAGTCAACGGTAGCTAAATTCTCCTACTAGAGGATTTTTTTTAAACAAAGTATTTGTTATAATAGAACAAAAGGGAAGATGAGATTCACTTTACAAATTAAGATTCTTTGAACACATTTTATCTATTAAGTCAGAGGTAAATGTAATCACCAGAATTTTATTAAAGCAAAGCTGTTAAAAATTCTGCCTAGGACACCCAAGGCAGGTGAGGTGAAAATTAATTGTAAATAAGAATCAGAACAGAAAACCACCTTAACACATCAAATATTGACTGTGTTAAAAATTAATTAATTCTAAAATTCCTATCAATAGCCCTTCCATTATTTCTCCTCACTGTTATTTTTAGTCTCTTATGTAAATGTATTGCTGGGCTGTGAGAGTTCCTGTCTGGGTTAAGAGGGGAACAGAGGAGCATCTTCCAGTCTGGAGGTTCTCAAAATTGCAAATTACCCAACTAAGACAAAGGGGCACCTTTCGTTTTATCCAGCTTTACCATCTCAAGCCAAACAGGTTTTCCAGGAGTTGGAGTAAAAGGGGGGGAAAAACTTTAAGGGATAAGTGAAAGAAGGAGGGGTGATGAGTTTTAAATATGAAAGGAAAGGGCAGTCTAGAAAAAGGACAGCTGAGGGGAGGAGAAAGCAGCAAGGCACACTTAATTCCCAACAAACTGACTCCTAATAATTTTTCTTGGCAGTTCTAAGTGCCTTCCACAAGTAGTCCTCAGTTTGGAGGTTCTAATACCTACCAAATCCTCTGAAGCCCGGGCTTGTGCTCTTCGGAAAAGATCCAAGTCATACTCGCTAGTCAGGTTTTCCAAGAGCGGTTCTCGAGTGTTCCCATAGGTCTGTCTGTGTTCCTAGGAAAAGAACCCGAGTGAGATACTCTCTAAGAATTCCATCTTACTTCATTTCAATCTATGCCAAACAAAGGGCCGAACATACCCACAAACTATCTATTTAGTGCCTACTATATGCCAGGCATTATACTAGGTGCTAGGAACTCAGCACAAGACATACTATTTATAATGCCAGAGATACCCACTACCTACCCTAGTGAATCTGGAGTAGAAGAGCTCCTACACCTTCTAAATGGAGTTATTTTCTTCTATCTCAAGGATCAGAACTCTATGCCTTCATTTCTTCATCTGAAAATGCGCATGACAGTACAAATAAAATACAACAAACCCAGAGGCAGTCTAAATTCTTATTAATCCTTAAGTCTACAAGAAACCTGGCAGATACTCCCTGATTAAAAATATATATATACACAGTACCTCTTAAACCTATCGCTTCTCGGCCTTTTGGCTAAGATCAAGTGTAGTACCTCTTAAATCTTAGAGTCTATGATTTTAGACTGGAAGGAAAATCTCCAGGTAGTTGTTAGGCACTAGACTACCAAAATATTTTTACTTTAAAACTCCAGTCCAAGTGCACAGGAAAAGAGAGCTGGACTCTAAAAAATGCTTTACTAAATATTAAGGAAAAGAAAAAGTCAAAGAAAATTAGAAGTATAAAAATAATCCAGTTTTAAATACGTTTCAAATCTTACCATAGCAACCACTCCAAGTAAACTTTCCCAGGAAAGAAATTCCGTAAAAGAAAATTCCCCTTTAAACCTTTGTTTCTAGCCCTTCCCACTCTGTTCTAGACTCCACCTCCCACCCAAAGAATGGAAGACAATGGCTGTTAAGTGGAGTGGATGGCTCATCCCAACAAGAACATTATAGATTTCACACATACATTAGCATAAGAAGGAACCATTCACTAGTACCTTTATCTGTATTAAAATTTCTTCAAGTTAATTTGGGCCCATCTGATGTATATATGTTTGAAATTGGATACTGTCATCTAAGGTTTAGGTTACAAGTATTAGCTATTTCTTCTAGTTTCAAGAAGTTAAAAAAAAAAAGAAAAGCTTACAAAAAAATTTTATCCCATACTTTTTCAATGTTTTTCATTGTTTTTACCAAGAAGGTTACTGAATAACCTATCCCACTTTACTGGAAAGCAGTTAAGATAGAAAACATGCAGATGCTTTTATTTCAAGATACTCTTAACGCTATGATTTTGGCCAAATTACCTAAGCCTCAGTTTACACATCTACAAAACAGATAAAACACCATCCACCATAAAGGGTTTTTACAAAGATTAAAGGAAAAAACACACTTAGAACAACATAAACACAGCGCCTAGCACCTAAGTATTAATAAATGGTATGATTATTAATTATTATACTTCTACTCAACTTGCAGATGAAAACACTGAACAGGGTTAATACACAGCCTGGTTCTCTATAGCCCACTCCTAGAATCCTCCATCTACAATAGCATCAACAGCAAACCCAAAATGGTCTGATGTAGATGTTTAGTTAAAAAAAATTCATCTCACAGTCCTATCCATCTCACGCTGGCCTTTATTTATTATTCATAAGATTATCATTTCAAGACAGACAATGATGACTGTCCTTTTACAAAAAGTAAATATAGAGTCTGGCATATTTTCGTCTTAGTGAAACCATGCTTTGACTATCTGTCTTCAGAAACCATGTATTTGATTTATTGTAATAATTAAATAAATGAACTTCCAATTCTATGAAAATATAAATAAATACGCACATCAGAAAAGGAGTAGAACGACACATAACAAATTGTTAACAGTAATTTCTATTTGGAGGGTGATTTTTATTGGAATTTTTTCTCCACTATATTTTGGTATTTCCAACATTAAGTATTAATACGTTTGTAATAAAATAAATCTTTACCTTAAAATTTAAATTTTATACACATTTTGGAAAGGTTTTTAATAAAAATGAGGAAAGAGTTCTAGATGTGTAAGTGAAAAAAGAATCCAAAGTTGAACACATAGTTAAGATCCTAGTTATATAAATAAAGTTTCTTTGTACATATAAAAAGCTAGAAGGATGTGTGGCAAATGCTAATCTCAGTTACCTTTATGTTGCAGAGAGTAATGCCACTGTATATTTTTCTTAACTGCTCCTTATTTTCTATTACAAGCACGCATTACTTTCATAACCAGAAAAAAATGTAAAAATACTATTAAAAGACCTACTCTAGAATATCATTTAATTAATGTCTTTTATCATATAGGAATTTTATTTTTCCATTAAAATAAGTGGACTACTGTTTGACTTGAATTTTTCTTTAGGCAGAAATTTCCATTCTTAGGCTATCTGTTCTAATGAGTGAACTTAACCCTTTAATATTATAGTGACACAAACAACTAGAAAATGCAATTTTTCTTAAAAAAATCTAATTCGTATTATATTTATTTTTCTAAGACCTTCTATTTCCACTTTCAACAGCTCATTTGGTGTGTGTGTGTGGGGGGGGGGGTTATAGTAAACTCTAATTGCCAGAGAAGAGTCTTTCTCCTTTAGAGAATACCAAATAGCAAACCTGAAAGGTAGAAGTTTAGAAATTCACAATGATCAAATATATCTAAAAGTCACATTAATCAAATATTTAACTTCTTTCTCCTCACCATATATTTCTCTTTCTGTTCTTTACTCAGCCCAGAATTTCTTTTCTTCCTGAGTTCAGCCACCTTTTCCTTATATCGCAGCTGTCTCTCTGTTGGTGCCTAGAAGGATAATAGAGAGAACTGAAAGGCTACCTAGAAAACTAGCTTACCTAGAAGGTAAGCTTCAAATTGAAAGTAAAAAAAGAAAAAAATGAAAGTGTAACTCAAACCAAGAGAAACTGTCCGTCAGTAGCAGTATTCTGAAAACACTAAGGCAATTTTAAAATTCCAAAATGGACCCAGACCACTACTACCCTTAACTGCTAGTTAGTAAGTTCAGGAAGGGAACCTTATTTTACTAATTAACCCAAACGACTTTAGTGAAGAATGGAAGTCGCCATCAAAGCAACAGGAATAAAATAAAGACTATTTTAATTCACTAATCATTCACTGAATGCTTATTGTTTTCCAGTAGCATTCTGGTCAGCAGTGATACAAAATGCTCCTACAAAAGTGAATAAAAATAGGTAAAATGAATAAGAATAGAACCCAATATAATGATAAAAAGTACAGCTATCACTTATGGAGTGCTTATTATTTGCAAAGCACTGGGGATAGGTACTATATACACATAATGTAGCTGACTCCCTAACTACCCTTTTAGGTAGGTTTTAGTAACCCCATTTTATTAACAAAGAAATAAAATTTAGAGAGGTTAGCCAACCCGCCCAAGACTGTACAGCTAGACTAACAGAACCACGATATTCAAATTCAGATCTGCTGGCCTCCAAAGCCCAAACTTCTCCCTCAAAACCATGCTTCCTCTGCTCCCCACCCTAATATAACCACAAAATGACATCATATGATGAACTATATAAAAATAATGCAACAAGGGGTAAACTAACATTTTGAGCAAATTACAATGGGAGTATATAAGGAAGAAATTCATTAATGGTGAGAAAGATTTAGGAAGAATTCCTAGAATAAATAAGAGTTGCTCAAGGCCTTGAATGATAAATAAAATCTCTTCTTTTTTGGTGCAGGTAGAGAGTTCTAGCAGAAACACAGCAAGAGTAAAGACTAAAAGTATTAGGCAGGAACAAGGAATTAAGTGCAACTAACACAGCATGAATGTTCAGAGAGGAAGGACAAGGAGGACAAAGACATCCTGGAAACCAAGGGAAGAGTGAAGTAGAAGAAAAATGACATAGTCAACAACTATCAAATGCAAAGAAGTCTAGTGACCTTAGAAACTGCCAGCAGAGTGGAGGGGTTGAAGTCCAAGTACAATAGATTAAAAAAATGGATACAAAATGAGGAAATGGAACAGTAAGTGCAAACTTTCAAATAATCAGGACTATCTTTCTATTATTAGTATCATTATTATAAATAGAATCATTCCTCAATAAGTTTTGTTTTCTGAACATTTAGTACTTGAAAAAACAAATATCATTCTGAGTTTACAAATGGAAAATCAGTTATTAGATGTACCATAGGGAAAAATAGGCATGGACACGCCTAAAGACAGTTATGGGGCAAAGGAGATCCAAGAAATGGATCTCAAACTGTGTATGGCCAGAGCTTTAACAAGGCCCATTACCTGGTGCCTGGTTGCATGCCTGTTGTTGTCATCTTGCCTGTGGGACAGCATCCTTTCTTCTATCTGCTTATCCCGGCTCTGTGCTCTCACCTGCAACCGTCAACAACGTCAATAAATCCGCCTGATTCTAGACTACATTAAAAGCACAAACACAATAATAATCCCTTGATTTAGGCTGTACTTTTAGTTTCAAAGGGTTTTCACATTTATTATCACAATCCCTACGTGAAATAGATAAAACAAACTTTACATATTTTACATTTTCTCAGCCATTAACTGAGAATCAAAGAAGTGAAATCATTACCACTAAATGGTGGTAAAGCTAAGACTTAAGTTAACTCTGATAACTCTTAAACTGGACTCTTTCCACTATACAATGGATTAAGAATAGAGTAAAGAAGTACAAAGAAAAGTCCAGAAAACTTGGGTTCAAGTCTATACAGACACTTCATTCTAGTAATATGAACTTAGACAAACCATAATAGCTCTCCAATAGTTTCAATTCAATCATATGGTAAGTGAAGACATATATCCAACTACCTATTCAACTTCACTAAAACTCATGGTCAAAACAGAACGACTGACTCTTACAAATCTGCTTCACCCCAAATCTTCCCCTTATCAATAAACGGCAACACTATCTAAACAGCTGATCACGTCAAAAACTTGAACACTATTCCTTCTACTTAGAGCATTCTCTCTACTTCTAGATCTTCACACTACTGCCTATTTGCCGTCATCTACATAGCACATCAAATGCCAATTCTCAGATATGCCTTAACCACTCTAGCAAAAGCAGTGCTACACCACATTTCCCCAAAAGTCACTTTCTATACTTCATTCTTGTTTCTCACAGCATTTATCACTTTATGAAATTTAGTTATTAATTAATTCATGTTTATGTTGCCTTCCCTTAGGAGTTCCTCAAAGGCAGTCTTTTATCTTAGTAACAATGTTTGGCACATGCAGCCACAGATACATATGACTGGATAAAAATGGTAATATCACGATCTCAACAGTGTACTGGGAAATTCAGAACAATCAAGGATATGCAGGTACTTTAGAAACTCTAGAGCTTTGAATAAATGTGAGGAATTAGTCAATGTTTCCATGTGGCATTTTAAATGTAATAAAAATACATCATCTTTCAGAAATTCTCTTGATTCTCCAAGCACATGTTCTAGTAGTTAAAGATATGGATTACGCTCAGCCTAGCTCCCCTTGAAAAGGGGGGGGAGGAAGTGGGGGAAAAATCAGGATAGAAACATTTTGCTTTTTTCAGCATTTTCTTCCCAAACTGAAAATTTTCTCTTTTTTAAAACATAAATTGCTTATGACAACACGTTCATTTTGCTACAAGGCAACAATTTAAAAAGTTATAACTTAGTAAGATATTTATGTAAAACTATCTGAAGTATCAGAACTTTAATCTAAAGACAAGTAGCAGAGGACAATTCTCAAAAACTCAGGGATCAGTTATTTTCAGAGGAAGAAGTCCCTAATGTTTCGTCAGACAGCAGTACAGATGTTCACAGAGCTCCTCCCCTGTGTTGACCTGGTCTCAAAATGAATAGAAAATTGCAAGACCCACCACTTAGTCTTGCACAAAGAGTAGAAGATACCTCCTTGCTTATTTAAAAGATTCAGAAAGAAGAAAAAACAAGAATAAGGATCCTTGACTTTAAAATCCATACTGGCATTTTGAAAGTATATTATTTTGCTAAAAGACAAAACACAGTAAGGAAATGTTTCCCCTGTGGTCTACTTGAAAACAAGGGAACAAATTCCTCAACAGGGGAGAATTCATGTTAGCTAGGGAATCTAATTTTTCTCAGAATTAAACGGGCACAGACAAGAATAAACCTGTGATGCTGGCCTCATTAACAAAATAACAGAAGCAACAAAAGCAATAATACTTTGATCTAATAATACCTGAACAATCATTTAAAATATTTCAACTCTTGCTTCACATAATTAGTTATTTGGTTCCATCCTTGCAGCCCACACAATAACAGAGAAGATAGAATCCTAGGCTCTACCCCTAAGTACTTTATCCCAAAACCCAAAGATAATACAAGAGCTGTATTTTTCAGAAATTTAAAAGAATTAGCCAAGAGTAGGCCAGACTGAGAGTACAAAAGGGAGAAATATTTAGCACAAATGGACAGAAAAAGAGGAAAGGAGTTCAAATCAATGCATAAATATTGAGATCACACATTTATGCAAATTATTTATTGTGGAAGAGGTCCCTAGCAGTTTTTCAAGTCAATGCACTAGAGGTTGATGTTATTCTCCTTGCTAATTTCTTTCAAAATATACCCATCATATATTTTTAAAACTGTTTCTTGTTTTTCTTTTTTATTATGTTTCCCCCACTAGAATATAAGATCGAGGATTCTGCTCATCTCGCTCACCACTGTATCCCCAGTGTTTAGCAAAGCACCTGGCACAGGAAGCACTCAGTAAATCCTCAGTGACTAAATGAAGAGAATCCAATTACCTTGCATTCATCAGCAGAGAGGTTATGATACAGCGGGCATCCTGAGATGGAGAAATGTCTCTCATGTTTTCCTGTGAGGTGTCCTGTTAAGGGGAAAAACTTGAGCTCAATCTAGAAGACGATTTAAACCTAGAAAGAGATATTTTCGCTACAACAATCCTGTTCTGGGCTAGATCAGTTTAATCAAATATATGCCTGATCACAGACTGAATCCGCCAAAAGTAAATGCTGTTAGGGCCACAAATTACATACACTATAAACTCTTTTCTTCCACAGGATGTCAATCTTGGAACAAACTTGTGTAAGTTCAATATAAATAGCAGTTTCTTCCACTTGAAATATCATAAAGCTGAACATATATAATAAAGGCATAAAATCACAAGCAGGAACATATTATTTTGGTGGATGAAATTTAATTCTCCTATGCAATATTAATAAAATCATATGTATAAATTTATAAATATGTATATATATAAATTTTCTTTCTATTATGCAGGATGAGCCAATCTGAACTTAACTCCTTTAAATGGCCAAAATAAATTTTCTGAAAAATCAAGAAAGAATGGCCTTTTCTATTATAAAAATAAATATATTTTGATAATTTTGAACAAGATATAATAAACTTTTTTTCTAAGGGATTTTTGTTTCATTTAAACAAAACAAGTGACTTAGGCTTCTTCTATAATCAAACTTTTAAACAGGCAGTTAGCACAAGGCTTTCTTAGGAAGGGAATATGTTAATGATAACACAGAAGCTCATTTTATCTAAAGGGGTTTCTCTTCATTTTTCCATTTTTTTATGGGGTTTTTGAAAGTACTTCCTTTTTATACATCTCTTCAACCAAGAGGTTTACAAAATACCTAAGTCTGAGAAGGATGATGAAACAATGCTTATGAGATAAAAAGTTAGCTAAGGTGACTTCCAAGTCCACAGAAATCTCTACCTTTCATGGAAAAAAGACATTTAATTTTGGGTAAAGGAGATACAGGGATTTTAAAAAGTATACCATAAGATTTATAGAGTAGGGCGGGCCATGGTGTCTCAGTGGCAGAGTTGTCGCCTGCCATGCCCGAGACCCAGGTTTAGTTCCCAGTGCCTGCCCATGCAAAAACAAAAACAAAAACAAAAAGATTTATAGAGTAAGCTTTAAAGGGCAAAACCAGGCCAAATATTGGGGGGGGGGGGGGGGGGGAATTAATCTCAACACACAGGCTACCATTTCTTTGTAACTATATTATTAAAAATGTTAATTTTGGAGATCCATACCATTTATCTTGGACATAGAAAACTACACTCAGTGATCAAACTCCAGGCATAAAATGTATAGAGCCATTGCTACAGTGGGCCATTTTTTCAATATTCTGTATCCAATACTTTTGAGTAAATAATTCTGTCTCATGTCTTATTTTACAATATGAAAATTAAAACAGATCTAACATGTCCATATCAAAAACTTTAAAGAGAGATAGAGGACCTATTGACCTAGCAATTCCAGTTCAATGAATTTTCCCCACAGATTTTCTAGAAAATACATACGTACAAAGCTCAGAAGAGCTAAAATGTTCAAAAAAGCTAATGAGAAACAATCTAAGTGTCAATCAATACGGAACCATTTAAATGATTATTAATACAATGGAATTCACAGTATCCATTAAAAAGATGGAACTCTAAGTGCCAAAAATAAAAAATATGCATGACATACAACCACCGTATAAGTATTTTTCCTTTCATTAGCAAAAAAGAGATATATGTACACATATATATGTGCTTATGTATGTATACAGACTTTCTAGAAGCATTCATAAAATCTACCAATGGTAGCTATACATCTAGGGCATATGGTTCTGAAAGTATGAGTGCTTTTACTTATGCACTTCAAACCCTTTTGTAAGTTTTAATTTTTCACACATATTTTTATATTAAAATTTTTTAGAAAGTCACATTGTTTTGAAATAGGATCAGGAACGATTTGGGGAGCTCAGGTTCATACTTTTCAAACTCCACCAATATATTAAAACCAAAATTTAACGTAAATTTTCCTCTGATGCAAAAGATTCACATTTACCCTATGTTCCACCCAATCAAGGGGGTAAGCCCTGGGCATACATGACACTTAACAGGGCCCCCACTCTGACTTAATCTCCTCCTTTCCACCCAGGTTACTTGGTCCCAGGCATGGTGGCCCTTAAGTACTTCTCAAACCTGTTAAGCAAATAGCCTCTGCAATTGCCACTCCCCTACTCATACTCAATCTCTCTCAATTCTTTGAGTTCTCTGCTCAAATGTCACTATATCAGAGTGGCATTCTCTGACCACCATATATATACAATAACATCCTACCCTCTGGGCACTCGCTGCTTTATTTTCCTTCACAGCATTTATCTCCAGTTGATGTTTTATACATTAATTTATCTACCTGCTTTTCCTTCTCCAGTTGGACTTAACACTTGATGAGGGCAAGGGACTCTTGACAGGTCCACAGCTGCATTTCCAGAATTTAACAGTGTCTAGTACATGGCAAACGTTCAATAAATATTTGATGAATGACTGATTAAACATAGTAAGTAAAGTAAAAGTAACAATATAGGAATGCATGGATAATGATTAGCAAAAATTGAGGAAAGTTCCTTTCTCTGCTGTGTGGCAAGCAGATCTCCCCTTCTTAAAGTATATTAGCCATCTCTGATACTAGTGTTTATAGAATGTTGTCTATTCTTAGTTTTTTTATTACTTGTCCCAAATGGAATCAACTTTAGGCCTGAAACAACTATCTCTGAGTGGTGATAATGGAATTCAGAGGAACTTTTGCTCTTTATATGCATTTTGATAAGTTGAAATTATACAACAAACTGCAGCTATTATTAGGAAATAATCCAAATAAATTACAAGAATCCAAATAAATAAATAATGTACTGCTAGCCTCCAAAGGAGGCCTTTTTCTGAACCTGACGGCCACATTCAAAAGCTGAATGTGTAATGCAGACTCAGGAGCATAAGGTCCCTTATCTCCCAGTCAGTGCTCTCCAACCCTAGATACTTTAAGCCCAGCATCTGCCACCTAAGCTCACCAAAAAAGCACATATAAGATTAAAACCATTACAAGAATTCCTAAGGCAATATAATAAGGGGTAAAAAGTCAGTCTTAAGAAAACAAAGAGCTATTCACTTAACTGAGAAAGAATAGTTTATCTTGTTTTTACTTATTCAGTACACAAAGCCACAAGACCAAAACTACTGAAGTCACAAAAGGCCAGGATCTCACATGTACCCTATTAGTGTTGCAGCTTCTTGAGAAAAAAATTACTTTTACGATTTCTCTTAATTGCTAGGATCACACAACCACAATTCTATATCAGCTTATGCTTCCACAGACCTCATTAAGCTTGTACTATTTTTCATACAACGAGATATTTGAAGATAAGTGGTCTTCCATTCTGTTTTTTGTTGAGAAAAAGAACAGGGTTTTCACTGGGGAAAACTCTTACCTAACTGCATAATTTATGGTAATTTCCTTGTAAAGAGATCAGAAAAAAGTTATTATTATGGACGGTAGGCCAGGAAGTAGAAATGCTTGCATTCAAGTGGGCAACTCATTGAGCACACGACCACTGAAGAGCCTAAGAAGCTGGATCACAACAGAACACAGAACATTTCCAAAGACAACCACAGAATACAGGGTGTTACGAAGCCTGGGCACACTAACCTAGAGAGTTACAGCCTGGTGTAGGACACTTCATATTGAAATTGTAGCTTTCATGGAAGCGACGGCGCTTCGGGCGATGAGAGAGATCGCTGCCTGAGTCCTTCAGGGACATGTCCTTGGCAATGCTCTCATCATGAGATACGTTGGGACTGGAGATGTCTATGTCCGACTCAGAAGAAGGTGCATTCCCAGTTGGAGTTCGAGGTGGAGACTCATCATGATCAGCTGCATTTTTAGTTTCTAAAGCAAATGTGATTGGAAGAACTTGTAAATGGAGTTCATGTATTTATGTTTATTACTCAAAAGAGTTTATGGGTTTCCCAGATCCTATTTCTATGATTTAGCCAGTAACTTTTAGCTACTATCTGCTGTAAGGCTAAGTGGAAAATGAAAAGTGATACCAACACACCATCCTTTTTATGCAACTTAAAATCAAGTCCGAATTTTTCTAATATATTTCGCTTGTCTATGTTCCCCTTAAGACCCCAACCATGAGTAATCAGTGGATGAAAATAATAATACAATTGTAATAATACTGTCTTTCATTGTAACAAAGATACCACACTAATGCAAAATGCTAATAACAAACTGGGGGTGACAGTAGGGGTGGGAAGGAATATGGGAACTCTATACTTTCTGTATGATTTTTCTGTAAATCTACAACTGCTCAACTTAAAAAAAAATTAAAGAAAAAACATTGGATGAAAGTAAATTTTTTTAAATTATCATATTACTCTCCTACCAGGAGCTGCATAAGATAAATGAAAATGGTTCTTTCTAGATGACACTGAGGTGGCCTAGTGGGAGAGTATAAATAGAATGTGGACTCTGAGTTAGCTCATTGGTAATCTAACAAGCCAAGCTTGAAATTCCAGAATTTAAGTTAGTAGTTGCAAACCAAAGGCCTACCAGGGCTGGGTGAGTAACACATAGGAGTGAAGCAGGTATGGACCATGGCAAATGATTAGCTCACTCTCCATCAAACAGGAACAACTACTACTGAGCTCAGCCAATTACTGCTGTGAGGGAATGACTACCCAGTGTTCCCAGATCTTTCCATTTTTTTAAACGAGATTAGAAATCCAGGCTTTTCTATGAAATCTCCTTATTTTCAAAAACTGGCAATATAGCTTTTAGAACATTTAAACTCTGTACAAAAGCACACATAATCTAACAAACCAACCAACCATGTTGGCAGGTTAGAAAAAGCTCAGCAATCTGCAACCTCTACTCAGAAATTCAGAGACAAATGGATTAACAAGCACGGCTCTAAGAAAACTGATTCATGCCTTCTTCATCTGTGGTTGAGATCCCTCCTTCTACTTAAGGTCTGAGCTAATATACCCCAGCTACTGTGGGTCCCAAGAATCCATTACTACCAACGCTACTGTCTTACGCTACTGTGTAAGACAGAAGAAAGGAATCAGGCAAATAGCATACACCTAGCTGAATTTAAACCTTTGCTGGTATTAGGCATCTACCTGCAGTTGCCCCAAGCCCTCCTCAAAAGACTTGAATAAAAGCTCTGTAATGAGTCCAAATCATACCATACTCACTCACCTCTATCTGAAAAATCAACCACCTGCTCAGTTTCAGAGCCAGAGGAACGAGTCTGCCGAAGAGGGTATTTTTTTGGAGTCACTGGGGTAGGTTGCTGCTGACTACGAGTCACTCTCCTGGTAGAATAAGCAGGTTCCTCAGTGCCAAAAGACTGCAAATTTCGAACAGGGCTGGAATCTGAACCCAATTTTAAAAGATAATAAAACAATTAGAGAAAAAAAGAAGGAAATCTGTTTTATTTCACAGACTCCTCCTTCTCTTCTTCATATTTTAAAAAATACAACAAGCCTTTAAAACATCTATAAAAATATAAGCAAAAGAGACTAGAGCTCAGGTACAGAGATACAATATAGGGTAGCAGTAATAGTTTAGGTTCTGCAATCAAGGCTAAACTTGGTTAAATTTCACTCCACCATTCCAACTACTTGTGGCATCTTGGGGAAATTAAATCTCTCCAAAGCGTGCTTCCTGATCTAAAAATAGGGAAAACAATAGTAGCACATTCCTCATAAGGTTGTTGTGAGGAATAAATGAGATAATGAATGTTAAGCATTTAACTTGATTCCTGGTACACAGAAGTGTCTTATAAATATTATTTGCATCCTTTCTTTCTTCCCTGATTCATGCTTTCATCTGTGGTTGAGAAGGCTCCAGATCCCTCCTTCTACTTAAGGTCTGAGCTAATATACCCCAGCTCATAAAACAGCTGTTCTATTACTGAAGTATAACAATATACAAATATTTTCCCTCCTTTAGGATTCATTTTTTTCTTCCTGATTGCCCTCTGATAGTCTTAAGCAAAATCATAATAGATTAATCAAAAGAAAGAATACAGCTTTTTAAATACTTTTTTTTAAACATGGGCAGGCACCAGAAATCAAACCCGGGTCTCTGGTATGACAGGCAAGAATTCTGTCTCTGAGCCACCATTGCACTGCCCTTTAAATACTTTTGAATGACAAAACCTATTCTGAAGCACACAGTAGGCTTTACTTCTCCAACTGATCATGAAATAAAAGAAATACAAAGCAAAAATTAAGTCACATTTTAAACAAATTTCCTAATACATAAATCTTACAGATTCTCCAAAGAAGAGAACCGGAACTCTCAAACTTTGAGATGAATAAAGCTAGCACTCAGAAAGTTTGTCAGTTTGTACACCTCCAAGGGGCTCCATTCTCAATGTAGTCTATGTTTTGCCTTAGAGAAGGCCACCTTACAAAAATTACACTGCAAATGCAACCCCTAGGAGTCAAGCAATTCCCTAGTAATGAAGTACAGTAACTAGAAAGAGACCCAGACCTCATACATTTTCTAGCTGTTTCAAGTATTTACAACTTTCAGATGTCCAGGGCATGACCACTGACATCTTCTAAGAATCCTATGCCTCTTCCTTTGCAAAATGCTGTTCCCTTTGCCTAGAACACCAAGCCCATCATTTCCTACTTGATCCTTTAAGATCTCATTCTGGGAGACCTGTTCTTAGTTGGCTGCCCTACCTTGAGGGCAAGAACATAATTTTTCCATCACTGCATCCTACTACATAGCATAGTATTTGAATTATACTAGGCATTTATCAATACTGCCATTGTAGAAAAAAACTTAAAAGTTGCAAAATCAAAGACAGCTATTCTTTAAACTCTTAAATTTAAAAATAAAAAATTAAAGACAGCTGTTGAGAAAATATTCCCTCTTTCTTGCTTGAAAAATTGAAGTTTTTCTCTGTTTTGCAACATGCATTTAGCAATGATCAAATCAGCACTCAAAGCATATTATAATTTTTCTTTTCTTAATCTTGTATCTCCTACCGATCATCAGCTTTGCACATTTCAACCTTCTTTCCTCCCCAGGGAATTCTAGAGTAGAAGCAGAAGTCAAGGGTGCCTTCCAAATCCAAGTACAGATGGCTAATGGCACTAAAGAACCTAAACTTCCTTCCAACTCTGAGAGTCTAGATTTTTTACTATTCCCCCCAAATTCTGGGTATTTACACAATGATGTTTGGGTACATTTGTATTTATTAAGTGTGTATCTGACTATATTTCACAACTAAATATGGTTTCAGAAGTACTAGGCTCCTTCAACTATAGATTAAAGATACTATGTTAAGTCCCTAAACCTAAACTGTTGTGATAGAAAATGAAGCGGTAATATTCCCATTTTACTGAAGGGAAAACTGTAGTCTAAAAAAATTAAATGACTTATGACATACATCATGGCACACTCTAACATGTCACGTTATGTCATAGTTCCTTTGGGTCTACAAATTGGATGGCACCCCCAACAGAACCATTTTTAAAGACCTGATACATATACAGTTATTCATTCTGCATTTCACCAGTTTCTGACATCTATACCAAGATAAGGGACCAGTTTCCAAATTAACTACCACAATAACAGACTGACCAATGGTCAGCTGTGAGTGGTCAGAGAGAACAAAGCCTTTTACCTTGAGAACTCTGGCTCAGCCTGGCTGAGGAGCGGGTGACTCTGGCAGATCGCCGAGAGGTGCCATCACTCTCTGAACTGTCTGTGTGCTCGAGATCTGTAGAAAAATCGGAATCTTCGGTTCCATCTGAACTACTGCCTGCATTCCTCTGTAACACCATAGATCCAGACATTAGCACAGAAGTATTTAAACTATAGGATCGTGTTAACAGTGGAAATAAAACAAACCATGATGCCGAAAACACCAAGCTCTACCTCAGAAAGGATTCCAGATACAATTCCTCCGCCAGCCTAGAGTCAACTAGCCTTTATTAAGAACATTTAAACAGGTAACCTACAAATAAGGTACTTTTGTTAAATAAACAAAAAATTAACTCTTACTGTATTATCACTAATTCTGAAACTAATCCATTTGGAGATAAGCATAACAAAAGTATCCAACTCAAAAATGGTCTGGCTGATGTATCAATGCACATGGAAAGTCCAAATCAGTAAGAAAAATGTTTGGCTAAGATCCATTCGACTTCAGGTTACCTTTGTTCTAAATCTCCACAAACAGCTATCATATGTTAAGAAACCATGTGCTAATTCAAAATATCATGGTCCTCAACTATGTTACCAAGAGAACTTCCAGAGAAAGAGAAAAAGAAAGAAACTCTTTCTTATGTCCTCTCCCCGTAAAGGTTTCTCTAAAAGGACTGGAAAAGGCAGCTTGCATGTGAAAAGTTGGGGATATTAAAAAACAGATTTTTAAAATAATGTTTTCCTAAAAATTATTCGTCAATCATTAGCTTCCTCAGGAGTGAATAGCCATAAAGATAATTTTTATCAACTGAGCACTAACACTATATCCTTTAATCAGAGAAAGGAGAATATTTACTAAAATACAGAGCTTTGAACTACAAATCCCTAATCCTTTATTCAAAATGCTTGGGTCCAGCTGAGTTTGCTATTCATTATTTCTTAGATTATTGGAAAGAGACTACTTCACATACAAATAAAGCCTATAATCAAGCATATTAATATTTCTGCAGCAAAATGTGAAAACAGTAACACTAAATGCGATATATAAAAAACATAAATAGCTGCTGGACAGTTTAAGACAGATTTTGACACCAAATAAATTGCTATAAAACTTAAATTTTCCAAAGATATTTGTATTTGGGAATTGCAGAAGGGGGATGGTGGACCTATTCCAATGCACCAACACTATTCCTGCATTTGGTGAGCCTTAAGATAAATACCACCTACCAACTCTAGGTCATCTTAGGAGACCTTAAATATAATACATATTTTTAATTTGAAAGTCTGTGCAGAAATGGAGGCCACAGAACAGAGTCACAGAATGGATGGAGGGAGAGTCCTAAAGATCATCTAGTTCAATTATCCAGATATTTCAACCCCTGATCACCTCTGAACATTCCTTCCCAGCTTTACCCAGGCTTTCACCAATATACTCCCCATTTACTCCAGAGCAGATTTAACTGCTTCCCACTGCCCTTGTATTACATATTTCTCCACTTAGAGAATGCATAGACTGTCTTACCGTTCTGTATGTTTTCCTCATGAGACTGCGAGTCCCTTAAACTAGGGATTGTCTAAGTAGTTTTCCAATCCCCAGCAAGCCAGCCAATAACAAGCAGTCAAACCTTTCTTCAACCAAATTAGATTTGTTGTTTAGTCCTGGCTCTGCCATTGCACTCACTTAAGAGTGGTTTTGGGCACACTACTACTAGGCCTCCGTTTGCTCAGTTGTAAAAAGAGAGACGGGGTGGTTCCTAGGTAATCCTTTAACTCTCTTCTAATTCTAGAAAGTTTCTGCTTTTACAAACTGCATTTTCTAGGCGCTGCTGAGCTAAAGACATAAAGAAAAATTAAGACTTAGACTCAATAGGCCTGAATGGATCCCTTGAGAGCGGACACTGGTTCCACAGCACCGAGTCCTCTGCTTTGTTGTCACCGCCCCCGCTCGCCCCCCCCACCCCGGAAAGAAAGGAAGCCTTAAAAACCCCGCCTCTACACCTATCAGCATCCCCACCCAGAAGGGAGGGGTCCCGTGCCGCCCAATAGAGGTCCTGCTAAACTGCGCCCCCACGGGACAGACTGCCAAGTACAGCCAATCAAGAGAAGAGGGATAGTTCTCTACAGCCAGTTAGAGCGCGGTAAGGCCGGGCCCAGACACCGCCCCCGCACGCGGGGAGGTGACCGTTGGATCCAAATGGGCGGTATCACCAGCCAATCAATATACGTCTCGATGTTTCAACAACCAATTAGCGATCAGAACGCCTCCGATCCAGCCAAGCAGAGGGCGGGAATAGTAGCAAGCATAGGCCCAGGCCAGGGTCGGGCCCACATTCTTCTATCGAGTACAGACGGAAGAGAGGGTTGCTGAGCTAAGTTGGGGGAGCAGGAAGTTGGTCCCCAACCACTGTGAAGCGTGGCTAGCTGCATCACGTTGCTCAATCGACTGTCCTCAGAAACCCGCCATCCCTCCCCTCTCGTTTTTCTCACCTTTCTTCGCGGCATCGCCGGCGGCTGCGGCCCGACGGTTCCGATCCGGGCAGCGGCGGCAGCAGCAGTAGGAACGGTGGCTCCGGCGGGCTCCGTGGCGGCCTCTGTAGCAGTCCCAATCCTGCGGACGATCCCAAGTGCCTCCTGCCTCACAGCGTCGAGAGTCTTCTGCGCAGGCGCCGCGGGCTGAGGCGCTTTTTCCTTCACTTCCGGCTGTGGTCGCGTCACTTTGCGCTCAGGCCAGAGATGGTGCTGGGAAGCGGGCGTGGCGTTCGCCCTCTTTGGTGAGGCTAGTGAGCGCCATTTTGGAATTGGGCAGGAAAAGACACTGGTAGCAGAAACCAGGGCTATTTAGGTGAATGGCGGCCTTTGTGGGCGTGGTTAGCTATTCTTGTTTGCGGCAAAAACTTGATAGTTGAAGTTAAAGGTTTTCATCTTTATCTTGGGCAAAGTTTCCCTTCCAGGTCGTTTTAAATTACTGGCGACGAAGAAGGAAACCCCCAAAATCCATGAAGTTGTTGAAGTTTAACTCCTTCGTTGCCTAATTGGCTAAAGATATTTCCGTTTAGCATGTAAACTCAAAATTGAGAAGGGGTATTTTGCACAGGAAACTTTTAAGAACCAGCCTGTGGCTCGATAGGGGAGGGAATGGCGGCTTATAAAATGAACGAAAGGGTAGCTTCTATCATCAGAAAGTTTTCTTTTTGGTAGAGGAGATACTCCCCTTGCCCTTGGCGAACAGTACGTAAATTGGTCGTTCGGGTGGTGGGAGGAGGCAATTATTCTCCAGAAGCAGTAGCTCCTAAGAATTTCCATTTTAGCCCTGTGGTGAACTTCTCCCTCCTTCCCCCATTTTGTATGGATTTCAGAGTACTGAGTGGCCAGGGATGAAAAATGTAGCGAAAACGTGGGGGTGCCATGCTAGAGTCGGAGAACCATTGAACCTATTTATCCCGAGTGAATTCTGAAAATCCAGATAGCGTGAGCCGGGAGTTGGGGTCAGGGGAGAAGAGGAAGGGATGTTTTTGAGCTAGAGTTTAAAAAGGTATAGATATTTAAATAACGATGGTGATGATGATGATTAGGGCCTCCTTTGAGAGCCTAGGAAGAAGTTGGTCAAAGATGTAACCTCGCTGGAAAAAAAGCCTTGAGAAGACCAAGACTTTGTTAACAGCAGCTGGGTGGAATCCAGACAGGCTTAAGTTAGGATCCTGGACCCGGGTTCCAACCTGAGCCTACTAAAATGAAGATTTCCCCCAAGGAGCAGAGTTCAAGAACAAAGCAGCAGAAGGCAAACATCTGATTGGTGGCTGAACAGAGGATTCTGAAGAGTTAAGATGCCCGACCCTATGCCAGCACTCTCTGTGGAGATATCCTGGACCAGTGTTGACAAAGGCAACTTTCAGTATTTAGTAATTTGATATTTAGCTTTTAATAATTAGTAGAAGTACTTTTGAATAGCCTACTTAGGTTGAACTGCATAGAAGAACTTATTTGAAAACGGCTCATATTTCTTCTTGCTTTGTATCCTCTCAGCAATCAAGCCTTGGCTATCACACTGTTACGCTGTTATTTTGCACTTAATGTTCTGTGCTGAGTTCACTTTTGAGGCTTCTGGCTCCCCACCTAGTAGTAATGACCTCTTGTGTTAAAAGCATATCTCAATTCTTTTGTGACATCCCCTCTAATAATGCCTAGACCGTGTTCTACCCACACTAAATACAAGCTAATCAAAGTATCATCTCTATTCTCCAGTCTCTGAATGTGCAGGATTTAAGTCACCCTCCCTGGAAACTGGTATTGGAGAAAAAGATCTTATCCTGACTTAAACCATTCCTAATACAAATACCAATATGACAACTGTTAAATGTTAGTAAAGCTCTTAAACTGCATTCTCTGCATGCGGCCAACACTTAAGAGTTCACAGTTTAAACATGGTTCTTGTACTTGGAAAGTGTACATTCTGGCAGAAAGATGAAAAACTTAACACCAATAGGATAGAAATAACATTCCTAAGGGGGAAAGAATGTGTACTTAACATGAGATTATACCAACTAGGTGTATTTAAAGAGAAGGAGCGGGAATCTTACATTTTTCTTTCTTTTTGTTTTAGACCAAGTATTTTTACTTTGAGTAAAGTAAGGACATAATAAGCTCTTACTTGGTTTCAAGGCCTTAGACCATTTGCTCCCTGCCCATCTTCAGCCACCAGACTTTACATAGATACTCTCCACTGTCCTTCCTGCCTTTACCCTTTCACACAGGCTTTTCTTCCTACCTACATGCATCTCCCAACACACCTTAAAATTTACTTTCTTCAAAAAGTTTTCCTATCGCTTCTCGGCCTTTTGGCTAAGATCAAGTGTAGTATCTGTTCTTATCAGTTTTATATCTGATATGTCCTCTATCCGAGGACAATATATTAAATGGATTTTTGGAATTAGGAGATGGAATAGGAGCTTGCTCCGTCCACTCCATGCATCGACCTGGTATTGCAGTATTTCCAGGAACAGTGCACGCCCCTCGGGGGGACAATAAATGTATAAAAAGTTTTTCCTGATTTATTCTTTTTAAGGTAGTAAGTCATGGTGCTATGCAATTTTGCAGTTACTGCAATATTTATACTTTTCCTTATACAATTTGGTAGATGGTTTATTCCTCACTGCCTTTCTCAAACAGATAAGAACAGTAACTCTTACTTATTCATCAGATCTACTAGTGTCCAGTATAGGACTTTCATGTCACATCTGGATTTAAATCTCAGGTCTGTTCCTTTCTCTCTGGATGCTCTTTGCACAAGATTTTTAATTGATCCATATCTCAGTTTTCACATCTGTGAACAGGAATATTAATTCCCACCTCACGGGGCTGTTATTAGGCTTAAAAGAGATGATTGTTGCAAAGCACTTAGCACAGCACTGTTCAATGAATAACTGTTGTTATTGATATGTATAATTCATGGCTATAATGTCTTAATGTTTGTAAATATATCTTTTCATGGTCCCAGTGGTTCTTTGCTTTTGTCTGTTCAACCTCAGTTCAATTCAACAGACCCGGAGTGATAACCCAGGCATTATACCATCTTTCCCCTAAAAGGACTTAGAATCCTTCTGGGACAGACAGATCAATAAGCTCATAGTTCCAAAACACTACAGCATATTATCTGGGAAAAGAGAAGGATGAGCAAAGTTCAAAAGTGCCACGGAAGAGGAAATGGATGGGTTTATCTGGAAGGTGTAGGAAAAGATTCACAGAAGAGATAAAACAGGAATGAAAATTCCAGGATGAATAAATTTGCCGGTGGACAGGGAGAAGGTGGGCTTTCCAGGCAAAGGGAACAGTACGTACAAAAGTACAGAGGTTTGTAGCAGCATGGGACATGGGGGTGACTAACGGCCTGCTGGGCTTGGGGTGATTGACAGAAGAAGCAAGAATGGTTTTGGGAATCGGTTCATGAAGAGCCTTGAATGCTCTGCCAAGGAGCCTGGACTATGGAAGCGATGGGAACCTCTGAAGTACTCTCAGCAGAGGAGTCATACAATCAGGTTTGCACTTTAGGGATCTCTTATGGCAGCTGTGAGGGGGACTGATATGTGTCAGAGAGACAGAGTCAGGGCCACCAGTTAGAACACTGCTGTAATAAACTTGGCCAGAGATGAGGAGAAATTGAACAGAGCAGAGGTGGGGGGGGGTCCATCTTTTATGTATGTTCTATTGTATTGTCTTACTTGTATCTGTGTCTTATCTCTTCGATTACATTTGTAAGCTCAGTAAAAGATCCCTCAATTTCCTTTAAAACATTCCCTTTATAAGTAAAAAGATGGGTAACATATTTCAAATACAAAGTATAGTTCGGAGAGGTTGGGAGCCTTGCCTGGCTGGCCACCACCATCTCCAGCTTCTCCTTTGCCTGGGATCTAAAAGGGCTCAGTAAATAGGGTGGAACTGAGTTGAATATCCCTGAACCCAGTGCCAGGTGATGGCTCTGTTAGGCAAGACTTGCACAGAACCAGACATCCTCTCTTTTTGACCAGTGATATGTTGAGGAGCAGTTAGGGGACAGCAGTTTCCTCTGTTTACAAATAATTTCATTGGTGGGGAAGCATGCATTGACCTCTTTAGGGCAATAATGCTTGTGTCGCCAACCCAATCTCACCCATAATTTCTTACTAAAATTATTGGCCTAGTCTCTGTTCTTTTGGAAGACTCTAATAGGTTTCTGATGGGACCATAATTCATATTAAACTCTTTTCATTTGCAGTTGTCTTAAAAATAGAGTCGTGTTTATTTGGTACAAAACTTATATTTTGAATAGTGCATTTCCTAATATAACTTAAGTGGGCAGCTTAATTGAACACCTTAAGTGCATGGAACCTTGAGTAGGGCATGAGATTTTGTAGGTTTGTCCAGAGTGATGCCCCAATAAATCCCAGAGTGATTTGAACAGTGAATAAAAAAGTATTTGCAAAATCCCTGTGGGGGAATGGTGAGAAAGGTGGAAAATTCAACTTCCCCAAGTGGAGAATTCTTGATACTCTCACAGCAGTGTGGACAACCAAAGCAATAGGCTGAGCCCCCAACCTTGGGGTTTGTTCATATGAAATTTAACCCCACAAAGGATAGGCTAAGCCTATTTAAAATTAGGCCTAAGAGTCACCCCCAAGAGAACCTCTTCTGTTGCTCAGATGTGGCCTCTCTCTCTGTCTCAGCCAACACAACAAACAAACCCACTGCCCTACCTCTCTCTACGTGAGACATAACTCCCAGGGGTGTAAACCTTCCTGACAACATGAGATAGAAATCCTAGAATGAGCTGGGACTCAGCATCAAGGGATTGAGAAAACCTTCTTGACTGAAAGGTGGAAGAGAGAAATGAGACAAAACAAAGTGTCAATGATTGAGAGATTCCAAATAGAGTCGAGAGGTTATCCTGGAGGTTATTCTTACACATTAAATAGATATCACCTTCTTAGTCAAGATGTAGTGGAGAGGCTGGAGGGAACTGCCTGAAAACATAGAGCTGTGTTCCAGTAGCCATGTTCTTGAAGATGATTGTATAATGATAATAGCTTTTGCAAAGTGACTGTGATTGTGAAAACCTTGTGTCTGATGCTCCTTTTATCTACCTTATCGACAGATGAGTAAAACATATGGATTAAAAATAAATAAATAATGGAGGGAACAAATGTTAAAATAAATTTAGTGGATTGAAATGCTAGTGATCAATGAGAGGGAGGGGTAAAAGGTGTGGTACGATTGAATTTTTTTCTGTTTTCTTATTTCTTTTTCTGAATTGATGCAAATGTTCTAAGAAATGATTGTGGTGATGAATATACAACTGTGTGATGATATTGTGAGTTATTGACTTTATAACAAGAATGGAATGATCACATGGTAAGATGTTTGTGTTTGTATGTTGTTATGTTTCGTAAATAAAAAAGAATGTAAAAATAAATAACAGGGGAAACAATTGTTAAAATAAATTTAGTAGATTGAAATGCTAGTGATCAATGAAAGGGAGAGGTAAGGGGTATGGTATGTATGAATTTTTTTCTTCTTTTTATCTCTTTTTCTGAATTGATGCAAATGTTCTAAGAAATGATCATCATGATGAATATACAACTATGTGATGATATTGTGAGTTACTGATTATATATCAAGAATGGAATGATCATATGGTAAGAATGTTTGTGTTTGCATGTTGTTATGTTTAATTAATTAGTTATTTTTAATTAATTAATTAACTAAAAAGAAATAGAGTCAACACAGCACCTATGACCCTTCCTTTCTTTTTCTTTTTGGAGATAGGCTGGAGCTTCTCTTAACCTTCCTGGCTACTTGTTAATTTGGTTCTTGTAATCACCTTTATCCCACACCCCCAGCCCCACCTGGGGGGAACTTATTGGACAGATCCCAGCAGGTTCAGGCATAGCTCCCCGCCTCTGCAGCTGGGGTTATAAATAACCACCAAATCTAAACAGTTAAATAGCCGCAGTTTGAAATTGCGTAGAAAATCACTCTGAACTTGATTCAATAGTAGTTCTTCTCCCACCCTGCCCTTTATCTCCTGCTTCCCCCACTTATCTACCTCCCTTCCCTGATCCAAGCTCCCCAGGGAAGTCAATCTGAGCACAAAGCCATCTTATGATGAAGACATCTTTTTCCATATGCCAGGGGATCAGAGCCCTCCAGGTCTGTAGTTATAGTTACATGATGTTGTTATGGCAGCAGAGGCCTCAGGGTAACATATGTTCCTCTATGGTAATTAGGTTTGCTTTAATGGACTGGTCTCCTTGGGTTCTCCATGCCCACGTTCACCTATGAAGAAACCCAGGAAATTATCTTTTTTGGATAGGGCTTCATTTTTTCATTCCAGCAAAATCTAATTTTTCTTTATTCCCTAGGATAGACTATACTCAATCATGGGTTTAGACTTAGAATGCAGCCATTTTCAAATGTTTACTCAAGAAATATTTATTGAGCATCTGAAATGTGCTAGGCATTGGACTAGGAGCTGATTATACACCGTGAATGAACAGCTCCTGGAATTGATGATTTCGCACAAGTGTATACAGGAGGGGCAGGGGAATATGACTTTTACCTACTCCCAATTCCCTCCACCTTTTCAAAAACTATTAACCCAATGAAATGACACTAAATACATTTTGTGGAAACAAAGCCATTCTTAATCCCACTGCTGCTACAAGGCTATTTTTATTTTTTGCTTTATTGCCTTCAAATTTTCCTCCACAGGCATACATTTTACTATATGTATACATCTTAATATAGACACAGTCACTGTTTACATAAAGTTTTATTTTTTTTACATATTCTCAACATTTTCCATGTTTCCCTATAGTCTTCATAATTATAATTAAGTGGCTGTGTGACATTGCATTAAAGCACTCTAGTATAATGTGTTCTCATCCCCCTGTTGTGGGCAAATTGAGGGTCTTTTATGTCAGATAATGCGGAGTGTCTGCATGCATCCATAATTCTCTCCTGTTGAATTTTATTTCTGCCTCTTAGTATATATTGCTTTATTTCTTTCCCCCAAAGATTTGTGCAAATTTACAGTGTCACCAGCTATATGTGAAAATGCCAGTTTTAAGACCTCTTCCTACAACTGTGTTAACCACTTTTTAAAATCATGCAATTTTAATAAAAATGAAAGTTGCACCTGAAATATGCTTTTGCATTTTATTTCTAGTGAGGATGTACTTCAGTCTTCCGTGTGTTTATTTACTAATTATCCTCCCTCTTCTGTGAAATCTTCATTACCAATTTCTCTGCTTGAGTCTTGATGATTCTTTTTTAACTTTGAATGAGAGATAGATAGATAGATGCTTTGTCTGAGCTACATTCACTTACAGTGTCAATCTTATTAAGATGGCAGAGAATTTGCCCCATTTCTCTAGTATTTTCTCCTCTTTTCACTCTCTCACCCCAGTTTCCCAAGTAAACCTAGTGGTAAATTCTGCCTGTCATCTATACATGGTATTGAGAAGAAGAATAAACTTGTGAACAGAATGTATAGATTGTATGGATGAAAGAGTGAGGAGGCAGTTCGTGCCTCACCAGGGCGAGTGTTGAGAGGCCACTTTAAAAGCCATAGGAACCATGGAGATGATTCTGTGACATTATTTTTCTGATGACCAAGATGTAATTGAGTCCCAGAAAAAAAGTTTCTCAAACAAATCAACCTCAGGAGGATGAAAAATGACCCTGCATTCTGCTATCTGTAAAATAAGGACCATTTTATTTATTTGGAGATGCATTTCAGGAATAAGGGCTAGGAATGGGTCTACACAGAATCATTTATCATGTTTACCAATCTCCCCTGTGACTAACTACCCAAATGTGAATCATCTGGCCGAGGCAAGGGATGCAAGTTACCACCAGGAAAAACATCTCCTCTATTGAAGGCTAACATACGTGGTTCAAACCTACAACCTTGGACTTCTTAGCACCAGGCTGTATCTGGCTGAGGTTCCTGACCCTAACCAAATCACTTTCTTGCTAGTCTGGAAATTTCATGAGGATGAGTGGGCATCTGGTCATTTCCTTACCTGCCTAGCCTTGCCAGCAGATGTCACTACACCAAACCACATTCTCCAAAGATGACTGAAAGGGAAGAAGGCTTCAGAAAGGCTGAATGTGACCTTCATCAGACCCTTGTCTGTCTCTTTTCTTCCATGGCTTACATTACTACCTGTGGTAACCCATCAAGGACATATGTATATACACATGGTTCCAGACAGTACTGAAGCCTGAACTTCAGCGAATCAAGACCCAAGAAGTCCAGAGGACCTTCCCCAGATTGGGTGGGGAGCACAGCTGCTGTAAAAAGGGTAGCAGGGTAAGCAGACCATTGAAATGGGAGTACACATGATAGAGTTATCTAGGAACAAGAGCCATAGTCTTGGGGCAATTCCAAATGTCACTGTGCAGCTGATACTTCATGCAAAGCACTCCACCCACTCCACCCCTGTCCCACTATCCACATTGGCAGGGGCTATCCCTCCCCTCCAAGAGGCTGGGACAGACCCATCAGTTTGGGGTGTCCCCATTGCCAGCCAGGCATGGCCACACCTTGCCAGGTTACTGAGAAATGTTCTGAGCAGTTCAGACCATTGTTGCTGGTCTCCTTCAGTACAAGTTTAAGCAGTATTAGTAACCTGGGGAAAAGAGCCACTGTTGGCTCTTCTACAAAGACTGTAATTTCATGTGCTGCTGTAGAATAAAGACTGAAATTCTTACCTGGCCTGGGGTGTCCTGCATGGCTTGCCCTCTGGTTAACTCTCCAGTCCTATCCCATACAACCTTCAGCCTCATTCTCTGTGCTGCAGCCTCATTGGCCTTCCCATAGTTCCCTAGGAGTGCACTGGTTCATTCAACTCAAGGAACTTTTCACATGCTTTTTACTCTGCCTAGCATGTTCTAACCCCATACTCTTTTTTTTTTTAACCTACTTCCACTAAACCTTCATATCTCAGCTTAAATGCCATTTCTTTGGGGAAACCTACCCTGGGCCTCCTGGACTAGATCAGGATCTCCACTTACACACTCCTTTTTTTTTTGAAACGTCTAATTGTGAAATAGAACATATATACAAAAAAGCAATAAATTTCAAAGTTCATTTTAACAAGTAGTTACAGAGCAGATTTCAAGTTTTTCCTTCTAGCTGCTCCAAGCCACCGGAGAGTAGAAAGAAATATCAATAGTTCAGTAGTCATACTCATTTGTTAAATCCTAACTTCTCTGTTATAACTCCTCTTTCTCTTTTGATCCTTCTCACAATCTTTAGGGATATTTGGGTTATGCCTAGTCTAACATTTTTCATGTTGAAAAAAAGGGGTGTTGACAATAGGGGGATGGAACTGGTTGAATTTCTTAGAGAGACTGGCACCTCTGGGTTTCAGGACTTATCTGGCCAAGGAACTATCTGAATGTTTTAGACTTCCAAAAAGTAAATTAAGCGTACATAAATTTTGTAGTATCTCAAATAGAGCCCTGGGTGTTCTTTAGGGTTAACAGGGATGATATTGGTTGGGATTTGGCAAACGGTGGGAATTAGCAATATCTAGCTGAAGCTTGCATAAGCGTAGCTTCCAGAATAGCCTCGCAACTCTATTTGAACTCTCTTAGCAACTGAGACCTATTTTCTTACATTTCTTTTCCCCCTTTTGGTCAGGAAGGCGTTGTCAATCCCATGGTATCAGGGCCAGACTCGTCCCTGGTAGTCATGTCCCTTGTTGTCAGGGAGACTTATGGTTCTGGATGTCATGTCCCCTGCAAGGGTGAGAGTAATGGTTTTCCTTGCAGATTTGGGCTTAGAGAGAGAGAGAAAGAAGCTACACTGAGCAACAAAAGCAGTTCTCTGGAAGTAACTCTTAGGCATAATTATAGGTAACCTTAGCTTCTCTGTTACAGAAATAAGAGCAAGCCTCAGGATCAAGGACTTGGGCTATTAACATGGGAGACCCTAGTGTTTGAGAGAGTATCTAGTGTTCCCAGGTGGGAGAGTTTAATAGTTCCACATTTTTTCTCTTGTCCCTCTTAGGGACTTTGCCAATACTTTTAAAATTATCTGTCCAGCATACTCTGGGATGTATCTGGGTATTACAGAAAACTATTCAGAATGGCAAGCCCTCATTTCCATTCTGGGCTCCATGTATTTGGGTTGTTTAAAGGAAATACCCAGACAGGTTGATTTAGATTTTGTGCTACATAAAATTTAGGTTTTGGACAAAATAAACCTCTCTTCCTTTGGTCTCATACAGTAGGTAAAGTTATAAAATACAGACAGTGTCATCCTTATGCCAGTATTCTGATTTACCTTAGCCCAGACTCAGTTGGCTGCATTCTTATCTCTAATTGAAGCCTGATCTCTTTTTTGGTTTCTTTAACAGTTGTTGTACATGGCACCGCTGACTTTCAGAGCTGCAGAACTCCAACTCTGAGTCTTAAGTGTCACACAGGTACCCAAAGTTCCAGGGAAATACCAGGTTATATATATATATAATATATGCAGCATCTCAGAATCTAGAAATAACACTTAAAGCTCTGGACTAAATATGATTGCTATAAGAGCTTACAATCCAGGCCCCAATTTTCTTATAAGTATTTTCTAAAAGAGACCATACAATATTTGTCCTTTTGTTTCTGATTGTTCTGTAAACCCACAAATTCTCTAATAAAAAATTAAAACTAATAAATGAGAAAAGAAAACCATATGATTATAGCAATATGTTATTCAATGTCTTTCCAGCATATAAACTCTTTGCAACACATAATGTCTTCAAGATTCATTCACTTTGTTGTATGCCTCACGACTTCATCCTTTCTGTAGCTGTACAATAATCCATCATATATATATGTGTATATATATATATATATATATATACCACAGTTTCCCTTTATGCTTCTCAGTCATTGTACCCCTTGGCCACCTCCATCCACTGGGCATCATGGATAATGGCCAAAGTAAATAATCAATGTCTCACAGTATTCTTACTTAGTTGTACAATCATCAACACTCTCAATTTTAGACAATTTTTATTGCACCAAATAGAAAAATAACTGATAAACACACCCTCACCAAAAAAAAAAAAAAACGAAAAAAAAACCCAAACCTGCTTTTAACTCTTGTCCCTCTCCTCTCCCCAATTATTTACCCCTAATATTTTTGTGGTACTGGTGTTGTCTTCGTGTTAAATATAGGCCATAGCATACACTAGTAGTTTTCCCCCGTAGCCCTCTGTTATTGACTCTTTGTACAAGATTCATACTTTTGAAGTAGTTCATGCAAAAATTTATATTTGTAGTGTTAATTGGTGGGATACATGGCTCTATACAACCCCTTTCAATCATGTTCATCTTCAATATGGCAATATTACTTATAAACCCGCTAATAAACTACCTTCACTTGTATTCATTCCCATATGTTTAAGTTCAGCCTATCAGGTATCTGTTCATCTATCTCTAGCTTCTGTGTATCTGTGGGTTCCCTATATTCTACACTATAAGAGTTTATCTTTCCCCCTTCTCTGCCGGCGGCGCTCCATCCGCCATCTTATCCTTCCCTTTCTCCTCCTGCTCCAGCGGCTCTCCAACCACCACCATGCCCTCTTCCGCCTTCACCGGCTCCTCCACCACTGTCCTCGACAGCCTTGCCACCCTCACCTTTCCTCCTCCAGAACAGCTACTGGGGGAGTGGAGATGATACAGAGCAGCTCCCGGAGCCATGACGGAGATCAAAGGGACGGCGTACCCCATCCTGGAATGGCTGACTGTCTGGGAGAACCAGCTCTGGTGAGATCGCCGAGGGGCGTGGGCTTTCCCGGGCGGGACGGCAAGCGGCCGGAGTCCCTCCCTTCCTCCTTCCCAGGCCAGCTGGCAGAATTGGGCAAGCGGTGCCCTCGGGCCTCGGCGGCTGGCGTCCCCACCACGCGAGGCCCCCGGACCAATTGAGAGACTTGGGTCGGAAATCCCCAGACCGCGGAGAACAGTGACCGGGGGGATCCCTTCCAAACATGTGACTCCCCGGTCCGGCTGGGAACAGTGCACTCTCCCGGGCCGCGGCAGCTGGCGCCCTCCCACCATGCTTGGCGCCCCAGGCCGACTAGGAAATTCGGTCGGGCGCTCTCCCGGGCTGCGGCGGCCGGCGACCCTCCCCGCGTTCGGACCCCCGGGCCGGCTGGCACTCTTCCAAGCCGCTTCGGCTGGCGAACCTCCCCCACGGCGAGAGTTTTCCAAAGTTAAAGGACCCACAGCACCTTTTACTGGTGGAACCCGCAGACAAACGTGTGCCACGAGCGCCACCTACTGGGCAGGATAAGAAAAACAGAACCCAGAGATTTCACAGAAAAATCTTTCAACCTGTTGGGTCCAACACCCAGGGAAATCTGACTAAATGCCCAAATGCCAGCAGAAGATAACGGATCACGCTCAGAAAATTGAAAATATGGCCCAGTCAAAGGAACAAGCCAATAGTGCAAATGAGATATAGGAGCTGAAACAACTAATGTTGAATATACGAACAGAAATGGAAAACCTCTTCAAAAACGAAATGGATAAATTGAGGGAGGACATGAAGAAGACATGGGCTGAACAAAAAGAAGAAATACAAAAACTGAAAAAACAAATCACAGAGCTTATGGAAGTGAAGGATAAAGTAGAAAAGATGGAAAAAACAATGGATACCTACAAGGATAGATTTAAAGAGACAGAAGATAGAATTAGTGATTTGGAGGATGGAACATCTGAATTCCAAAAAGAAACAGAAACTATCAGGAAAAGAATGGAAAAATTTGAACAGGGTATCAGGGAACTCAAGGACAATATGAACCGCACAAATATATGTGTTGTGGGTGTCCCAGAAGGAGAAGAGAGGGGAAAAGGAGGAGAAAAACTAATGGAAGAAATTATCACTGAAAATTTCCCAACTCTTATCAAAGACCTAAAATTACAGATCCAAGAAGTGCAGCACAGCCCAAAGAGATTAGACCCAAACAGGCGTTCTCCAAGACACTTACTAGTTAGAATGTCAGAGGTCAAAGAGAAAGAGAGGATCTTGAAAGCAGCAAGAGAAAAACAACCCATCACATACAAGGGAAACCCAATAAGACTATGTGTAGATTTCTCAGCAGAAACCATGGAAGCTAGAAGACAGTGGGATGATATATTTAAAATACTAAAAGAGAAAAACTGCCAACCAAGACTCCTATATCCAGCAAAATTGTCCTTCAAAAATGAGGGAGAAATTAAAACATTCTCAGACAAAAAGTCACTGAGAGAATTTGTGACCAAGAGACCAGCTCTGCAAGAAATACTAAAGGGAGCACTAGAGTCAGATATGAAAAGACAGAAGAGAGAGGTATGGAGAAGAGTGTAGAAAGAAGGAAAGTCAGATATGATATATATAATACAAAAGGCAAAATGGTAGAGGAAAATATTTTCCAAACAGTAATAACACTAAATGTTAATGGACTGAATTCCCCAATCAAAAGACATAGACTGGCAGAATGGATTAAAAAACAGAATCCTTCTATATGCTGTCTACAGAAAACACATCTTAGACCCAAAGATAAACATAGGTTGAAAGTGAAAGGTTGGGAAAAGATATTTCATGCAAAAAACAACCAGAAAAGAGCAGGAGTGGCTATACTAATATCCAACAAATTAGACTTCAAATGTAAAACAGTTAAAAGAGACAAAGAAGGACACTATATACTAATAAAAGGAACAATTAAACAAGAAGACATAACAATCATAAATATTTACGCACCAAACCAGAATGCCCCAAAATACGTGAGGAATACACTGCAAACACTGAAAAGGGAAATAGACACATATATCATAATAGTTGGAGACTTCAATTCACCACTCTCATCAATGGACAGAACATCTAGACAGAGGATCAATAAAGAAATAGAGAATCTGAATATTACTATAAATGAGCTAGACTTAACAGACATTTATAGGACATTACATCCCACAACAGCAGGATACACCTTTTTCTCAAGTGCTCATGGATAATTCTCAAAGATAGACCATATGCTGGGTCACAAAGCAAGTCTTAACAAATTTAAACAGATTGAAATCATACACAACACTTTCTCGGATCATAAAGGAATGAAGTTGGAAATCAGTAATAGGCGGAATGCCAGAAAATTCACAAATACGTGGAGGCTCAACAACACACTCTTAAACAACGAGTGGGTCAAGGAAGAAATTGCAAGAGAAATTAGTAAATACCTCGAGGCGAATGAAAACAAAAACACAACATATCAAAACTTATGGGACGCAGCAAAGGCAGTGCTAAGAGGGAAATTTATTGCCCTAAATGCCTATATCAGAAAAGAAGAAAAGGCAAAAATGCAGGAATTAACTGTCCACTTGGAAGAACTGGAGAAAGAACAGCAAACTAATCCCAAAGCAAGCAAAAGGAAAGAAATAACAAAGATTAGAGCAGAAATAAATGAAATTGAAAACATGAAAACAATAGAGAAAATCAATAAGACCAGAAGTTGGTTCTATGAGAAAATCAATAAGATTGATGGGCCTTTAGCAAGATTGACAAAAAGAAGAAGAGAGAGGATGCAAATAAATAAGATCAGAAATGGAAGAGGAGACATAACTACTGACCTCACAGAAATAAAGGAGGTAATAACAGGATACTATGAACAACTTTACGCTAATAAATACAACAATTTAGATGAAATGGACGGGTTCCTGGAAAGGCATGAACAACCAACTTTGACTCAAGAAGACATAGATGACCTCAACAAACCAATCACAAGTAAAGAAATTGAATCAGTCATTCAAAAGCTTCCTAAAAAGAAAAGTCTAGGACCAGACGGCTTCACATGTGAATTTTATCAAACATTCCAGAAAGAATTAGTACCAACTCTCCTCAAACTCTTCAAAAAAAATCGAAGTGGAGGGAAAACTACCTAATTCATTCTATGAAGCCAACATCACCCTCATACCAAAACCAGGCAAAGATATTACAAAAAAAGAAAACTACAGACCAATCTCTCTAATGAATATAGATGCAAAAATCCTCAATAAAATTCTAGCAAATCGTATCCAACAACACATTAAAAGAATTATACATCATGACCAAGTAGGATTCATCCCAGGTATGCAAGGATGGTTCAACATAAGAAAATCAATTAATGTAATACACCATATCAACAAATCAAAGGAGAAAAATCACATGATCATCTCAATTGATGCAGAGAAGGCATTTGACAAGATTCAACATCCTTTCCTGTTGAAAACACTTCAAAAGATAGGAATACAAGGGAACTTCCTTAAAATGACAGAGGGAATATATGAAAAACCCACAGCTAATATCATCCTCAATGGGGAAAAATTGAAAACTTTCCCCCTAAGATCAGGAACAAGACAAGGATGTCCACTATCACCACTATTATTCAACATTGTGTTGGAGGTTCTAGCCAGAGCAATTAGACAAGAAAAAGAAATACAAGGCATCAAAATTGGAAAGGAAGAAGTAAAACTATCACTGTTTGCAGACGATATCATACTATACATCGAAAACCCGGAAAAATCCACAACAAAACTACTAGCGCTAATAAATGAGTACAGCGAAGTAGCAGGTTACCAGATCAACATTCAAAAATCTGTAGCATTTCTATACGCTAGTAATGAACAAGCTGAGGGGGAAATCAAGAAACGAATCCCATTTACAATCGCAACTAAAAGAATAAAATACCTAGGAATAAATTTAACTAAAGAGACAAAAAACCTATATAAAGAAAACTACAAAAAACTGCTAAAAGAAATCACAGAAGACCTAAATAGATGGAAGGGCATACCGTGTTCATGGATTGGAAGACTAAATATAGTTAAGATGTCAATCCTACCTAAATTGATTTACAGATTCAATGCAATACCAATCAAAATCCCAACAACTTATTTTTCAGAAATAGAAAAACCAATAAGCAAATTTATCTGGAAGGGCAGGGTGCCCCGAATTGCTAAAAACATCTTGAGGAAAAAAAACAAAGCTGGAGGTCTCATGTTGCCGGACTTTAAGGCATATTATGAAGCCACAGTGGTCAAAACAGCATGGTATTGGCATAAAGATAGATATATCGACCAATGGAATCGAATAGAGTGCTCAGATATAGACCCTCTCATCTATGGACATTTGATCTTTGATAAGGCAGTCAAGCCAAATCACCTGGGACAGAACAGTCTCTTCAATAAATGGTGCCTAGAGACCTGGATATCCGTATGCAAAAGAATGAAAGAAGACCCATATCTCACACCGTATACAAAAGTTAACTCAAAATGGATCAAAAATCTAAACATTAGGTCTAAGACCATAAAACAATTAGAGGAAAATGTAGGGAAATATCTTATGAAACTTACAATTGGAGGCGGTTTTATGGACCTTAAACCTAAAGCAAGAGCACTGAAGAAGGAAATAAATAAATGGGAGCTCCTCAAAATTAAACACTTTTGTGCATCAAAGAACTTCATCAAGAAAGTAGAAAGACAGCCTACACAATGGGAGATAATATTTGGAAATGACATATCGGATAAAGGTCTGGTATCCAGAATTTATAAAGAGATTGTTCAACTCAACAACAAAAAGACAGCCAACCCAATTACAAAATGGGAAAAAGACTTGAACAGACACCTACCAGAAAAGGAAATACGGATGGCCAAAAGGCACATGAAGAGATGCTCAATGTCCCTGGCCATTAGAGAAATGCAAATCAAAACCACAATGAGATATCATCTCACACCCACCAGAATGGCCATTATCAACAAAACAGAAAATGACAAGTGCTGGAGAGGATGCGGAGAAAGAGGCACACTTATCCACTGTTGGTGGGAATGTCAAATGGTGCAACCACTGTGGAAGGCAGTTTGGCGGTTCCTCAAAAAGCTGAATATAGAATTGCCATACGACCCAGCAATACCATTGCTAGGTATCTACTCAAAGGACTTAAGGGCAAAGACACAAATGGACATTTGCACACCAATGTTTATAGCAGCGTTATTTACAATTGCAAAGAGATGGAAACAGCCAAAATGTCCATCAACAGAAGAATGGCTAAACAAACTGTGGTATATACATACGATGGAGTATTATGCAGTTTAAGACAAGATAAACTTATGAAGCATGTAATAACATGGATGGACCTAGAGAACATTATGCTGAGTGAGTCCAGCCAAAAACTAAAGGACAAATACTGTATGGTCCCACTGATGTGAACGGACATTCGAGAATAAACTTGGAATATGTCATTGGTAACAGAGTCCAGCAGGAGTTAGAAACAGGGTAAGATAATGGGTAATTGGAGCTGAAGGGATACAGACTGTGCAACAGGACTAGATACAAAAACTCAAAAATGGACAGCACAATAATCCCTAAGTGTAAAGTAATCATGTTAAAACACTGAATGAAGCTGCTATATCTGAGCTATAGGTTTGTTTGTTTGTTTGTTTGTTTGTTTGTTTTTACTATTATTATTACTTTTATTCCTTTTCTCTATATTAACATTCTATATCTTTTTCTGTTGTGTTGCTAGTTCCTCTAAACCGATGCAAATGTACTAAGAAACGATGATCATGCATCTATGTGATGATGTTAAGAATTACTGATTGCATATGTAGAATGGTATGATTTCTAAATGTTGGGTTAATTTCTTTTTTTCCATTAATTAATAAAAAAAAAGAGTTTATCTTTACTAAGGTCATATTAGAGAAATCATACAGTATCTATCCTTTTGTATCTGGCTTATTTCACTCAGCATTATGTCCTCAAGTTTTATCAATGTTGTCATATGGTTCAAGACCTCATTTTGTCTTATCACTGCAAAATATTCCATCATATGTATATGCCACATTTTGTTTCTCCACTCTCATGTGTTGATGGGTAATTGGGTTGTTTCCATCTTTTGGCAATTGTGAATAATGCCACTAAGAACACAGGTGTAAAACATTTCTTTGTGTCCTGTTTACAGCTTTCTGGGTATATACCAAGTAGTGGTATTGCTGAGTCGTTGGGCAACTCGATATTTAGTTTTTCAAGGAGCTGCCAAACTTTCCACAGTGGCTGTACCATTGTACATTCCTACCAGTAGTGCAAAGTGCTCCAATTTCTCCACATCCTCTTCAACATTTGTAGTTTCCTGTTTGTTTAATAGCAGCAGTCATTCTTACAGGTGTGACATGATTTCTCATTGAAGTTTTGATTTGCATTTCCCTTACAGCTAATGAAGATGAATATCTCTTCATGTGTTTTTAGCCTTTGTATTTGTTCTTTGGAAAAATGTTTATTCATATCTTTAGCCCATTTTTAAATTGGGTTGTTTGTTGTTTTGTTGGTGAGTTGTATGATTTCCTTATATTACTGGATATCAAACCCTCATCCAATATGTGGTTTCCAAATATTTTCTCTCATTGAGTTTGGCTGCCTCTTCCCTTTTTTAATATAGTCCTTTGAGGCACAGAAGTATCTGATTTTGAGGAGTTCTCATTTATCTATTTTTTTCTTTTGATGCTTGTGCTTTGGGTGTAATGTTTAGGAATCTACCTCCTATAATAAGTCTTGAAGATGTTTCCCTATATTTTCTTCTAGGAGTTTTATGGTACTGGCTTTCATCACTTACACACTCTTATACCACCTTGTATTTTTCTTCATAGCACTTGCCTCGGTTTGTAATTATATGCTTATTTGTGTGCTATTTGGATTGTTTATCATCTGTCTCCCCAGTGCATACCTCAGACTGTAGGTTCCACAAGGGCGATGTCCACTTTACTTAACATTGCATCCTCAGCACCTAGCAGAGTACACAGCACTTAGTATTCACTCAATAACTTAGGTGTATGAATGAATGAATGATGAGTGGATAAATGAAAGAAGTTAGAAAACATAGTGTCATGCTTGTACACATTCATATAGCATTCACATTTGAAATACAGTGTCTAATTCTTGTCATTTTACTCTCAAAGAAGGCAGATCAAAGTCCAAAGAAAGTCATCTAAATCCATCAAGGGAAAAACGGAATGTTACCATAGGAGGCAAGATTAACAAGACTGTAAGAAGATGGAGGCTGAGGATATGATCATGCATATGAAAATATAAAAGGAAACCAGGACCATTCCTAAAGAACACCTACGGCAATATATGATTCCACAAGGGTTCCATGCACTAGTAAGTTTTCAGAAAACTACAACCTCCAGAAGGGTCCCTGGTCCAGATAAGTCCTGAAACCTAGAGGGCCCGGCCTTTGCAGAACATCAGCTAGTTCCATCTCCCTACCCCATATTAGTGATAGACCCTTCCCATATGAAAAAATTAGAATGGCCATAGCCACACACCCGTGAAGAGAGGGATGGAAAAATCAAAGGTGATGATGGAGTTATACAGTGAAGATAGGATTTAACAAAGGAATATGAATGCTGAACCATTAAAATGATATCTCTTTTAGTCTTAGTATCTTAGAACAGCTAGAAGTAAAAACCTAAAATTTTGGAATTGTAACCCATGCCAAACTCTGAAATATGTTCTACAACTAATTGTGGTGCTGCCCTTTGAAATTTATTGCTTTTTTGTATATATGCTATTTTTTCACCAAAAAGGAAGGAATAAAAGTCAATTGTGGGGCGGGCCACGGTGGCTCAGCAGGCAGAATTCCTGCCTGCCATGTCAGAGACCTTGGTTCGATTCCCGGTGCTTGCCCATGCAAAAAAAAAAAAGGGGGTTGATTGTGATGATAAAAAATATTTAAGCCTTCTAGCCTCCTATATTCTGGAGCAGATAGAAGGAAAAATCTGAGAGGATCATATGGTAACCCGTGACAAACTCTGGAATCTGTCCTCTAACTACTTGTTGAGGAGTGCTTTGAAAACTATTGCTTTTTTATTCATTTGCTTTGTATATATGTTATACTATATAATAAAAAAGTTAAAAAAAAAAAAGGAAATAGATGCATATTTGTTTACCAAATCCCAATTTGATCTGCTAAGGAAAACCTTTTGAAAACTAGAGTCTGAACTGCCCAGAGAAGGGACCTCGTGTTATTTAACTCTGTAGCTCCAGCATCTAGCACAATGCCTGACTCATAGTAGGGGCTCAAGACATATGTATTGAACTGGTTTGTTGTTGAAGTTTAAAGGCGGTATACTTGGGTCTGGATATAGGTAGCATGTAATTATTCAGTTGGGAAACCCTAGAGACACACAAAAAAGAAAGAAAAAGAAAAAGAAAAAAGCATGAATAGGGTCAAGAAGGATTCCTTTACATGTATGGACAATAGCTACACAATGGACTGTTTCAGGAACATTAGGGCTATTCAAGGTCCATCCTTTGACCTTTTGAGGTCACCCTTATGAAGGGCAATTACCCTGTACTCTCCTAAAATGCTTCTTCTTTCCACTTGCAGGAGCCAAATTTCAAAATTGTATAAAGCTTTTGTGTCATCCTACCTCACGTTTTTATCTCCTTCAGAGCTGTGTTGACTCGTGGGTAGATGCCCTTTTAGTCCCCTGAGCATATTCCACTCTGTTTCCCACAAAAGAAGGGAAAATCCCAGAAGGTGATGCCCTTCAATCAAAAGTGAAAGTGGCTGCATCTCTAAGGGCAACCAGAGCCTGGGCCTGGTATTCCTGAGTCCACAGCAGGGAGGCCATTAGCCCCAGCCCCAAGAATCCCTACAACCAGCATCCCTGGCATTTAGTCTTCCATCCCTGGCACTTAACCCCCTGGCCCCATAAGCAGGAACATTTCAAATAGCTTTTCTTGGAGCCATGGAGGGTTCAAAAGAATTCTTGCACATTAAAAAAAATAAATCCTTCAGAAACCGCTATTGAGCTGCTTGACCTCACTTACTTCTTCCCCCTTCTAGCATTGTGGAGCTTGAAGAAAGGTTGAGGATTTGGATGTTATTTCCATTAGACTCATCCCAGTCTTATCCTAGCCAGCTCCATGGTTTCACCATAGATGGCACCCCAAAGTCTCCAGGCCCAGGAAGTGTAAGAGATGCTTCTTGTTCCAAAGCTGGGCATGAAGACACAAGGCATAAAGGAAATAGATACATGGATTCTTGTCAATGGTGTGGTGATGTTTCCGGGAAACCCCGCTTAGGCTTCCCACCCCTCCCCTTCTAGCAGCCTATAAATCACTGAGTATTAAAGACTGTCTGGAGGACCCTGCTCCCCCACCTCTCTCCTGGGGCTCCCTGCCAGGCAGAAGGCTGAAGACTGAGCCAGGAGAGAGAGAAAATGGGCAGCAGGCAGGGATGCCCATCATTCATCAACCAAACACAACGCCCAGTCACTCTTTCCAGCAGTGTTCTGGCAGGCTGGGTGGGTGATGCAGCCAGTGTTTTCTGGCAGTGGAAAGCACAGTCCAGCAAGAGTTCCCCTTATTTAATTGCCCCACCCCTAAAGGTAGAGAGACAGAGGCAAGGGGTAAGTCCCTTTCGCTTGGTTTTGGTGGTTTCAGAAATAAAGCACATTTTCCGGCCTGGGTAGAGTCTTAGCTCCTCTCTCACTCTCTTCTGTCTAGTACCCCCTAAGGCCTCCTCTTAAAAAAAAACCCTTCTCTTTTGACCCCACAAAGAGCTTTCTCACTTTACCTGGCACACTTCAGAAGTTTCTTAAGAGTCCCTGGCTCCTGAGCTCTGGGAGGCTTTCTTAAAGGGCAGCACCACCCTTCTACCTTCTTTAATCTTTCTCTGGTTTCTCTTATGGAAATCCCCAGCTCCCCCTTCTCTCTCCCTCCTTCCCCAAGGTAGGAAAGCTTGGAGAAAAGGAATGAATTTGGTCCTAGCTAGTCCACTGAAGACAGACACATGATAGTAATGCTTTTGCCCTGGGGAAGTTCCAAGGAATGTTCAGCTCTCATACCAGGAGCAGCTAGAACCCACCAGACTCACCTTTGTAATTCTGAGTACTGCTTCCCTGTAATATAAACAGAATCAGACTTCCAGGGAATTTAGGGCTGGGAAAGGTGACAGAAAGGCAGAAGAGTGGGGTAGGCCTGTATTCCTAACTCTGACCTTCAACCCTTAGATTGGAAGCAGACATCTAGGGCTGGGTCCCCCTGACCTAGTCCACTGGGCACCTTAGTTGTGGTTACAAACCCAGGCCTTTGAAGCAGGTGGACCGGAGCTCTGTCGCTTACAGCTATAAAACTTTCAACAGTTTTCCTAACCTCTCTGAGCTTCTGTTTTCTCACCTGTGAAATAAGGATAATTATACCTACTGTATAGTGTGGTTGTGAGACTAAATGAGATGATGTGTGCAAGTTGTATAGCCTGTAGTAAGCATTCAATAACTGGAGCTTTCTTTTATGCCTTGTAGCAGGGTCACATGAGTTATACCATCCTGATTACATTGCTTCTTTCCTGAGGCCCTGATGTGACTGTCTCTAAGATGGTGGGGGCTTCTTTTTTTTTTTTTTTTTTTTTAACATGGGCAGGCACCAGGAATTGAACCCGGGTCCTCAGGCATGGCAGGCAAGCACTCTTACCTGCTGAGCCACCGTGGCCCACCCAGTGGGGACTTCTTGGGCACTGGTTCAGGGATCCCAAGGTCTCTAACCTGTTTAGGGAAGAATTCAGAATTGGGTGTTCAGGGTCAAGAAATTGACAGGGTTGGTATCTAAAGCCTGACTCAATATTCTGGGCAACCACCCAGGAGGTCACAGAATTGGATGGAGTGTCTGGGTGGGACTTCCAGGGAAGATGCCAAATTGTGTGATATTATCAGAGTGGCACGGAGGAAGCAAGGCCAAGCTGCTTCCTACCCTAGCAGAATACAAGCCACTTTGTACACTACCAAGCCTTTGACCAAATTGAATGGAAGCAGGGGTTACAGAGGTCACTGGTGGAATGTGCTGGAACATTCCAGGCCCTTCTACTGTACAACACAACTCCTAGAGGCATTAAGCCATCAGGGGCTTCCCAGAGTGGTTATAAGATTTTCACCCTCCACAAATACACAGCAGGAGAAACCACCCGCTCTGAAAGTGCCACCAAGTTACTAAGAGGCAAGAATGTCAATCCAGCTTTCAGGGACTTTTTCGTTAGAGAGAGTTGGCTGCCAAAGCCATTTTGTTGAGCTGGAGTCATCTTGTGGAATAGATGAGTTAGGTACAGGAAATCCACAGGAAAGACGAGGAATAGCCACCTAATTCAGGCAGGGCTGAAGAGTTGGATGGGATGTCACTGGGCATTATTCTTTCAATCAGAAGCAGATTTACAATGAAGCAAATGAAACCGAAGAGTCAGAGCCCCTTATTTACACAGGCCCCTTCCAAGGCCCTGGAACTAATTCTATGTTTATAATTTTTTACTCTTTTCCTTAAAAGGGACCCCAAAATGATCTCGGCATCAGGCCGCACAAAACCTGGAAACTTCCCCACTTTCAGTCTGCAGAGCTCTCAGCTTCAACTCTCAGGAGTGGTCAGAAATATTAGTTGGAGAAACTATATTAGCTCAATGCTGCTCTGTGAGCAAAGGGACCCCTAGTGTACCCGATGCTGACAAGAAATAAACAGAGCAAATGGGTCCCTTTGCTCACAGAGTTGGGGAGAAAGGAGAAACATAAAATGACAGAAGAAATTAAAAAGCTACCTATGCAACTTTACAGAATTGTGGGCTGCAAATTGAATACCCAACACCTAAAGGAATCATCAGTGTGTTACAAGATCAGCCGAGGAACATCGGGAGGAAGTAATAAGCTAATTGGAAGTTGAAGATGGAAAGGGAAACAGAGTTGCAGGGAGGGGGAAATCTCATTTTACCATTGCAGAGAAGATCAAATAGAATAAGAATATATTATGAAAGCCCTTTATAGGTAGTATTTTCAGCTGTAGAGAACAAGCCTGGGTCTAAAGGAAATCAGATATCTTTGGATTGGATTTTCATGATATTTGATGCCTGAGTCAGTGCATGGTGTTGAGGGGAAGGGAAAAGGGATTGGAAGTGGGATCAGAACAAGAATGTTAAGGGTATTGTAGTTTATTTACCCCATGGGTGGTTGCATTTTTTTCTTTTTGCATGGGCAGGCACCGGGAATCGAACCCAGGTCTCTGGTATGGCAGGCAAGAACTCTGTTGCTGAGCCACCATGGCCCATCCTTCTGGTTGCATTTTTGAGGCAGAGAGTCTTGAAGAAGGTAAGTGGGAAGACAATGGAAAACAGAGGTCTTAGGGGGAATGAAACAATAGGCCTTTCGATTTATACACAATCTCCTAGGAATGTACTTAACCACTTTCATCTCTGGAGGTCCTGGAAAAGTCAGGTGTGGGGGATACAAACTGTTCCCAGGGAGGTTCTGCTGGTTCCCCAAAGTACCTTAATCACGTGACACCAAATCTAGGCAGTGAAAGAGACTGTATGTAATTCATTGTCTGTGAAGACCCATCTGCCTCACGGCCACAGGGCTGGGTGTTGAAGAAAGTAGAGGATCATCAAGACACATTTGTATCCGTTAGGAAGCTTATATTTAAGGAAAAAAATATATAGAGAGATATATGTTCTGGACATTTGAGAAAATGAGAACTGCCCTCTTAGTTCCATAGTCCAGACAAATCCTGTGTCTTTTTACGTTACCCTTTAGGGATATCACAAGGGTAGTTATAATTGTTTCCTGGGACAGTCACTTAAAGATGAGCAGGATCTCCCATATATCATGGATCTCACACCCATAAATTTATCTACATCCATTTTTAATAAAACAACTCGATTAAGGTGTAATTTGCATACCATAAAATCTACCACTACAAATGTACAATTATATGATATTCAGTAAGTTTATAGAATTGTGTAACCATTGTCACAATACATCACCCCAAAAAGTTTCCTTGTGCCTGTTTGTTTTCAGGTAATCCCTGTTTCCCCCGCCCTAGACAACCAATGATCTGTCTCTATGAATTTACCTTTTCTGGACACTTCATATAAATGGAATTATACAATATGTAGTCTTTTGCTTCTGACTTCTTTCACCTAATATAATGTTTTAGAGGTCTATTCATGTTGTAGCATATCTTGTTAGTTTATTCTTTTTTATTGCTGAATAGTATTTCCAGCTAAATTCTATAAAGCTATTTATGTTTTGAGGCAACACTGGACTGGCTACAGAATGTGGGTTCCCTACCCTGCTTATGATTTGCCAAGTACCCTCTACAAAGTAATTCCCTCATTTGAGCATTCATTTTCCCATCTATGAAATGAGGACCTGAATCATACAAATGCTTTAAGTTCTTTTCCAATTATTATTTTTTACAGTCTTTTTAGGGGTGGGGTGGGGCTGGTGCATGGTCCAAGAATCGAACCTGGGTCTCCCACATGGAAGGCAAGCATTCTCCCACTGAACTACTCATGCACTCTTCCAATTCTTTTTTTAAAAATTGACTTTTTATTTTTCATAGAGTGCCACTAGTTTCAGTATTCCTGAATGTCTTTGATCTCACATTTATCCTTATCTTAAAACTGCTACCCTATCCTTTACGATTAAGGATGACAAATCAACTTTTAAAAGGCTGCCACTTAAACCTTCTTGATGGTGGGAATGCTAAATGGTTCAGTCACAATGGAAAGTTAAACACAGTACTACCTTATAACCTGCAATTCCATTCCTAGTTATATATTCCAAAGAATTGAAAATAGGTACTTGTGGTGGTTAGGTTCAGATGTCAACTTGGCCAGGTGAAGGTGCCTAGTTCTATTGCTGTAGACATGAGCCAATATCATGTGACCCTCATCTGTCACTGATTACATCTGCAGTCGACTAGGAGGCGTGTCTGCTGCAATGAATGATGTTTGATTTAATTGGCTGGAAGCTTAAATGAGAGAGCTCAACATAGCACAGCCCAAGTTGCTCAGCATATCTCTTCTCAGCACTCGCAGCTCAGTCCAGGCCTTGGGAGATAATCACCCTGGGGAAAGTTGTTGGAACCCAGAGGCCTGGAAAGAAGGCCAGCAGAGATTGCCCTGTGCCTTCCCATGTAAGAAAGAACCTCAGTTGAAAGTAAGCTGCCTTTCCTCTGAAGAACTATACATTTTTAACTAAATAAATCCCCTTTTGTTAAAAGCCAACCCATTTGTGATGTGTTGCATTCTGGCAGCTAGCTACCTAGAACAGTACTCAAACTAATACATACACATGCATATTCATAGCAAGACTATTCACAACAGCCCAAATGTTTATTAACAGATGAATGGATAAACAACTTGTGGTATATCCACATGATGGAATATTATTTCTCCATAAAAATGAAGTACCCATGCATGCTACAATGCAATGAACCTCCAAAACATTATCTTAAGTGAAAGAAGCCAGATACAAAGGTCACATATATATATTTTTATATTTTCACAACATTATGTCATCATTTTTTTCCTTTTTTAAGTTTTATTTTTTTTAATTTTTATTGATAAAACCAAACAACATACAACACGACCATTCTTAACGTATGAACATTTGATACTTGGTGTGCAATCACTGGCTCACAACATCATCACATTGTTGCATATTCATCACCATGATCATTTCTTAGAACATTTATTTAGAAATAAAAAGAAAAAACTCATCCTGACCATACTCCTTATCCCTCCCTCTCATTTACCACTAGTATTTCCTGCTACCCAATTTATTTTAACATTTGTTCTTCTTATTTATTTTTAATCCATATTTTTTACTCATCTGTCCATACTGTAGATAAAAGGAGCACAGAACAAGGTTTTCACATCACACAGTCACTTTGCAAAAGTTATATCAATATACAATCATCTTCAAGAAATATGGCTACTGGAACACTGCTCTACAGTTTCAGGCACTTCTCTCTAGCCTCTCTATACACCTTAAACTAAAAATGGGGTATCTATGTAATGCATAAGAATAGCCTCCAGGATAACCTCTCAACTCTGGAATCTCTCAGCCACTGACACTTAATTTTGTCTCATTTCTGTCTTCTGCCTTTCAGTCGAGAAGATCTTCTCAGTCCCTTGATGCTGAGTCCAGCTCATTTTAGGATTTCTGTCCCACGTTGCAAGGAAGGTCTACACCCCTGGGAGTCATGTCCCACATAGAGAAGGGGAGGGCAGTGAGTTTGCTTGTCCTGTTGGCTGAGAGGCCACATCTGAGCAACAAAAGAGGTTTTCTGGGGGTGACTCTTAGGCCTAATTGTAAGTAGTACAATTGTAAGTAGCACAATTGTAATTGTAACTTATCCTTTGCAGGGATAAGTTTAATATGAACAAACCTCAAGATTGAGGGCTCGGCCTATTGATTTGGTTGTCCCCACTGCTTGCTAGAATATCAGGACAAACATCACATATTGTATGATTCCATTCATATGAAATATCCAGAATGGATAAATCCATAGAGACAGAAGCAGATTGCTGATTGCTAGGAGCTGGTATGAGGGGAAAATAGGGAGAAACTACTTAATGAGTGTGGGGTCTTACTTTGGAGTGATGGAATTGTTTTGGAACCAGATAGAGGTGGTGGTTGTATGAATTGTGGCTGTACTTAATGTCACTGAATTGTTCACTTTAAATGGTAACTTTTATGTTATATGAATTTCACCTCAATAAATTTTTTTTAAGGCTGCAATTTAGCAGAAAATTTGATTCCTATAGAAAGCAAAAGTAGAGTTAAGGAGTGAATGTCATTCAGTTGGAATGAAGGAGAACAAATAAATGAGATAACTGGGAATGAAGACAGAAAGTGGTGGGCCACAGCATGGGACAAACTGTGTCAGAGAAAGAATCGAAGGTCAAAATCCAGGACATCTGGTTACCCTGGGAGTAAGAAGGAAGGGGTACAGGGGAGGGAGGCTACCAGGGTAGGAAGAGATGCTGCAGGATAGGACCCCTCCCTACTCTGTTCCCATAACCTCATTCATTCCCTCAACCCTCCTTCCCAATCCCTCTCAGGCTGCTCTGCTCCTTCAGTTCTGACCCCATTTTCTCAGGATCTCATTCCCTGAGGAGCTGGGCCTGACATTTCAGACAGAGGCTGAGTTAAAGGAGGGAGGTCAGAAGGAGACACTATGTGTCTGCATCATCTTATTTTCTGCTTTATTATTTTTGAACTGGGGAAAGGGGGGCAGAGATGTAAGCACTTAGACATTTACCAGCTAGTTTGGAGATGATCCCCCAAGTACCAAGAAATATCAAGATTTCTCTGTTTTCTGTTGAACAATTGCTACTGGGTAAGATATTTTGAAGGGTAAAAGTGGTGATTTGGAACTCCCATACTTGTTGGTTATTGGGGCATAAATGGGCATGTGGTGTGGAGGATCAAGGAGCTGCAGAACTAGAAAGAGTCTTCAAAACTAGAAAGCTTTCTTTGGCTGTGATAACCCAAGCCTTCTCTTCATCCAGTAGCCAGCAGCACAAGGCCTCCGTGCTGATCCTCTGATCTGCCAAAATTTCCCACAGCTTTTTGTCCTTGGTAGCCCCTTGGACTCTTGCAGCTTTTAAGGTCCCAAGCCTTAGAAGGATTGGTTGGGGACTAGCCATACCTCTGACTCACACAAGTAGGAAAAATAACTCATATTCTCTGAGTCATCATTTATTTGTGACAGTTGGGAACATTCCAAGAGTAGGCTGGGATCGGGACTGAGCGCTTGCTATTGAAACTCTATAAGGCAAATCATTCTCCAAAAATGAAAACAATTTATTGATATATTTGGTCTATGTAATATTCCACTCTTCATGTGTTTCAGTGCCTGCCTCAGACCTGAAAACCCTGAAAGCAGGAATCACGTCATGTCTCTCAATTGGAATACCACCTAGCCCAGTGCCACTTCTGTCTCCAGCTTTCAAGGTTTGTTAGCTATGAACCCTAGGGCAGGGACCATGTTGCTGAATATTATTGCCATTACCTAGTTCCTAGCTCAGTGTCTCGCATGTAATGGGCACTTAAACGAATTTGTGATGAGTGGATTAATTAATGATGATGATATTGGTAGGATGACTGTGGGACAGTGACAAAAGTTTTCTTGCAGGTTAGGAGATACTTTGTAAAGCATGACATCTCCCCTTAGCAGCACATAATCTTCACAAAGCCGTGGCTTTTTTCACTGGAGGAAACAGACATGGGTTGATCTTCAGATATAGTCCTAACTTACCCATCATGTCCATGCCAGGAGAAGCTATCAGTTCTAGAGAAGGGAATAAGAGACAGCTGGTTGGGTATGATACCTGGTAAGGAGAGGACTGGGTTCTCTTAGGCATGTCTACCCTCTCACTCCTCCAGTTGGGGCCAACTTACTGTCTTTTGCCAGCCCCTTATTTATCAGGAAACACCATGACTGTCTGGACTCAGAAGATCCAGGTCATCAGCTATGCCACTCCATTGACTTTTCCTCCCCTGTCCAGCTCCTTGATTCCTGGCACCTTGGCTTTGGAGCAGAGGTTTGAACCTCATGTCCTTGGAACCACCCATATTACTCTTCTCTGCAAAGGAAAAATTCATCTGTACCATAATATTTCATTTTATCTTTAGAACAACTCTGTGAGATTGATATAACGGATGATCCTGGCAAAGAGAGATGAAGCCACTCACCCAAAATGTCTCAAGATCCATCATCCCAGTTCTTTTACCTCTAGCATATACTTTGTGGTTCAACCAATAAAAACTACCCACCGTCAACTGAAAACTGCCCAAGAATTTACAGGTAGAGGAGTCATAAAATGGTGTAAAATGTCAGATAAGAAGAGACGTACTGGCCTACCCTTTTGTCCTCAGGCAGGCCCAATGATGTAGAAGTTGAGTGTTTTCTTGAGTCAGGAGACTTGGATATAAATTCTGAACTGGATAATCTTGGGCAGGTCATCCAACCTCTGTGCCTTAGCCTTCTATAAAATGGGTACAAAAAAATCAGCATTCTCACCTTTTGTGCCTATTGAGATAATTAAATGAGATGGTGTATGTGAAAGCTAGAAAGCCCTAGACAAATGTTAACTAAATTTAATATCACAGCCAGATTTGCATCTTTGGAGACTCTAGTAATCCTTCTGTGTTTGTAAGAAAGTTTTACAAGCATAGAGATTAGTAGCTCAGGTTCTGGAGTCAGGCTGCCTAGGTAACCTTGGAACTGTTACTTCTCTTTCAAGCCTCAATGAAGAGGTGGTAATATCTATCTCACACCAAATATTCACACCGCACCATGCTTAACATGTAGCTGGTATGGAGAAAGGAACCCAGTGAATGTTAGCTGCTATCATTACAGATTTTATAATGAAGATGTGATGTAGGGTGACCCAACAGTGGATAGAGATCTGACAAGGAATCAAAAGGATTCATCTCTCTGGGCCTCAGTTGCCCCATCTGTATCAGGGCAAGAATTCATGTTTTCCCTCTTCCAGATTGTCATGAGGATTAAAAAAATAGTATGTGAAGACTTTAATCTATTTGGAATTGAGGAACAATATAAATGCAAGAATTTTAAAAAAACAAACAGGGTTTATAAAGTCTGAGCTTTCATCAGTTTATCAGCTTTTGTTCATTCCTCCCTGCCTTTGTCCCCCTCATGGAAAAGGAGTTCAGCATTTCTCCAGTCAAAAAAAACTTTGAATGTCAAATCTTAAAGTAAATCCTTCAAATGTGTGACTGCACTCTTTGCAAGGATAACCCTTCCTCAGGAGATTCCATTGCCTTCATTTGTTCTGTGTATGTAGGCTGAATTTAATATTCAGCCACTCTTGAGTTTCCACATTGTATATTATCTGCTTTCAATATTTAATTCCAGAATGACTTCCCCTTACCACACAGCACTCCCCCAGTTTATCTCCTTTTCTCTGATTAGTTACTGTCTTCAGGGATACCTTCACTTTTAACATTAAACTGGGCAAAAACAGAAATAGAAAGATAAATTGGTGGCAAGATCAAAATTAGAATTCACAGCTAAATATAAATCTGGAGGGAATTATCCAATTATTTGGATGGTCCCTTAACACAGACTACCCAGAGTTGATTGCCTCTGCTTTTTCCATATATAGAATAAAATGACTGATAAATACAGAGTAGTAATTTTTAATAGCACTTAATAAATGTTGTTTTCTTTCCCAAATTCCTTCATATATATTATAGCATGTGGTTTTTCACATCTGCATGCATTCCTTTTTGGGGGGACCACCCAGTCTCATTTTGACTTAGATGACAGTATTTAATTGGGAAGACTAGGATTTGCTAATGAGGTCTCTGTGGAAACTTAGGCAAGTTCCACAGTCACTTTATTCCTTCCACTCTGCTGAGCTAGACTTGGAACAGACGACCCTGAAGGGAAATTCCCTGCTCCTTTTCAGAGTTCCAATTTAATTTGTAGGCTAGCAGCTGTTTCAGGTTGGACCAACACCAAATAAGAACTTGGAAACGTGGGGAAGGACAAATGTGGGTGTCACATGAGGCACGGGAGCCATTAAGTGAACGAATGTTATGCAAATTGTATGCAAATACTGTGCAAACTTTGCATTCATTTGTAGAATCTTAGTTTGGAGATTGCAAGCAAGCACTGAGATCCTATAAGGGTTGAATAATAACGTTTTTAGGTTAAATCAAATATAATGCTTTTTGAAGTTAGCGCTTTCTCAGTGCTGCCCGGACTCAATTGCCTAAAAGTTTGACATCCCCTCACCCCCTATAACGATTTCACCAGCTAGAGCCTGATTGCAACCTACGCCCGCCCCGCCTCTGGCACAGTTGACGTCACGCGACATCGTATTTGCATACTACCTGGGGCTGGGTGTAACGCTGCCCCTTTCTGCGTTTTCTCATTGGCTGCGCGGGAGAACTAGCCCTCTTCGGGGTTGACCAATCAGCAGCCTCTCGGCCGTAGGCAAGCAGACTGGATGTTGGGGGTAGGGGCGGGATCGCTAAGTTCTGAAACCAATCATCCTCAGAAAAGGGAAGAGCCATCCGCGGATTGGTCGGGAGGGAGGTCTGGGGATCCGTAAGCCAATGAAAGTTCTGAGAAGAGGGGGCCGGGCCCCGCCCCGTAGGACAGATAAGTAGCGGCAGCGGGGGTTGGGGGGCTGTGTGGGGTTCGCTGTGGGGCTGAGGCAGGCAGGCTGTCTGGCGGGTGGGCAATGGCGGGGGCCGCAGCGGGCGGCAGAGGCGGAGGTGCCTGGGGGCCGGGGCGCGGAGGGACTGGGGGGCTCCGGCGGGGCTGCTCTCCCCCAGCCCCCGCCGGCTCTTCCCGGGCTGGGCTGCAGCCACTCAGGGCCACGGTCCCCTTCCAGCTGCAACAGCCGCACCAGCGCCGGGACGGGGGTGGCCGCGCAGGTGAGCCGGGCCTGGAGCGGGTACGGGGGAGGAGCCGTTGGGGGAGGGGGCGCGTGACGAGAGCGGAGGGTGCGTGAGAAGTGGATGGGGGCGAAGGAGAGAAAAGAGGGTGCAGAATCTACGAGGGCGGAGGGAGCGAGAGCGAGGAGCCGTGACGGTGGGGCTCACTGTTGGGACCCAGCGTGCAGGGAGTCGGGGCCGGGAGGTGAGGTGAGGGACCTGACAGATGGAGGTTGGCTTTGGGGGCGTAACTGAAAAGTGGGCAGAAGTGTCGTGTGGGGGTGAGTGGTAGATGCCGAGAGTGGGGGCGAGGTGTGGGGAAGGAGCGACGCGTGATGGGGGCGCCCTGTCGGGAGGGCTGGCGCTGGGAGCGAGCCGCCGGTGGGCGCTGGGCGCCTGCACGGCGAGGGGGAGGGGCATGGAGGAGAGCCCCGTGGAGCCATGTGTTACTTCTCCGACTTAAGTTTGGCCCCAGCATCCCACTTTACAGCTCTGGAGTTCTTCTCCCCGCTACTTCACGTGCGTTTTCCTTTATGCCACCTTCTGGAGCCGATTTCGTCTGAGCGGTTGGAATAAGTTTAACGGCTTTTACTGCGATGCGAACGCTCCGCTCCCGATTCCCTGCATTCCTCTCGCTGTAGCCCAGAAGTTGTATGTTCCCCAGATCATCGACTGCTTAGTATGATTGTTCATTCCAACCATCCCGTGTGTGTGTGTGTGTGTGTGTGTGTGTGTGTGTGTGTGTGTATGTGTATAGGACACAGACAGTTTGCCCCCTGCCTTTCCTTCCTCCCCCCACCAAGGTTGTATTGTTCTGAGCATTGCCAGCCAACGTGGCAGTGGGGTGAGGGCTCCCATTAGTGCACCGTGGCAAATACCCTACTTTCTGAACAGCACTGAAGTGGTATCTTAATAGCAGCTTGGTGTGGTAGGTGTGAGGAAACTCGGGAGGAGCCAACTTAACCTTGCTTTCACACTCAAAGCCATGACGGGTCCCACAAATACAGGCAGTTTGGAAAAGGAAAAGAAACCTACTTGCATGAGGAGGTTGGCAATAAGTTGAAAGTGAGGCTTGCATTTGATTCACACCAGATGTGAAAAGATCATTGCACACTTACAAAACCTCAGAGTCTGTACTAAATGTACAGAAGTCATCGCCTCTGCCATCAAACAGTTAATGGCATTCTCTAAACCAGAGTCGCCTGAGATTGTTGTGATTACTAAACTTACTTACTGCACATCCCCCTCCTGAAAACATATCTGCTACAGTGCATTGCTAGGTAAGAATGGGGTTAAGAGGGTCTTGGAGGCGGAAAGTCTACAAGCCTATCTGGACCTTACTATAAATGTTAGCATCATATCAGGGAATGCAGAAACTTGGTCAAATCTGGTAGCAAGATGGTGACCGAGTAGTAAAAGTATGTGTAGAATCCCGTGGTGTAGAGCAAGGCAATGCCCAGACAAACTTATGCCTATCATGAGCTGTAAAGCAAACCACAAGACTACAAACCTGTTGGTTTTGTTTGGGTTCCTTTTGAGCTCAGGGAAGTTAGTGGAACAGCAAGCACCAGAACCTTAATCACTTTTAGTAGAAATCAACAGAAAGCCTACCTGTGTAGTAGCTGGAAATCTACTAGCAATCATTTTAACAGCAGTTTTTGTGTGTGTCTACTATAGAACTAATATTTAAAGGGTAAACTGGTAAATGCTGTGAAAGCAGGAGTGCAGGCTTGGATGCCTGGGTTCTTTAGTGGCCTGCTCCTTTTACAGAACCAGGTGCCCTAAGATACTGGTAAAAACAGGAAACTTGAGCTCTGCATAACTTGTCAGATGATTTAGGGCCAAGTTGGGTGGATTCTTGCTTATAGGTGGGCCTGATTTATAATGTCTCCACATATTAATATCCCAGAGGTGTTAATAAGGTGCTTGCCTGGTGGATAGTGGGATTATCTGTAGATTTCAGTGAGACAGGTGAGAGGAAGAATAGAAATAGTAGTCTGAGCTTGTGGATTTATTTGTGACCAGACACGAGAATGTTCCTGGACTTTGGTTTAGGGGCACATCAGGCCTTCTACGTGTTAACTTAAATCTTTATGTGTATGTAGTCTGTTTTCATTTGTTGGCACTGAGAACTGTCAGGGGTGGTTTCTTTTATGCCAGTAGGATATATGTGATAGATGAAAGCCTCTTTCTTTAATAAACCCTTCAGAGCACAGAGCTGGGAATGAGAATGCCTGGGTTTTTTTTTAATCCAGGTTCTGCCATACACTAGCAGTGTGGCCTTGAGGAAGTATGCCTCATTTTCCTCATTGTGAAATGTGGATAATACCTTCATCATAAGAATCAAACAAGTTAATAGATATATTGTGCTTAGAACAGTGCTTGGCACATAGAGGGTGCTATAAAAGTGTTTGCTGCTGCTTATATTGTTATTATTCCCTCCCCCAAACCAAGGTGAGAGCACTGTTGGCCAGAGCCCATTGCCTTTTCAGGCTTCAAAGAGCAAACCCAGATTGGTCTGAAACCAGTACTGCAGGTTTCAGAATTTCGCTTGCACTTATATTCCCTCATCTTTTAAAATTAGCTTTCTGAACGGGGCTCTGAAACCCAGTTGTTTAAAAAGGCATGGGAGCTGGGACTAGGTTTCAGGAACAATTAAGTGTCGTCACTGTTTCTGTTTCCCATCTCAAAAGTGATGTAACGCTCAGGGCTGTGCAGTTATCTCCCTGCCACACACCCTGCTGTGCACTTGACAAGATATATTAGACCTTGTAAAAAGGATTATGGTGTAAAGAGCAGGATTTACCTTCTGCGGCCATTCAACCATAAGGGATGTTTCGTAAAGTGGGAATGGGTTCATTTTTATGAGCCTGGCCTAGGGATGAGTAAGCCTGAAGAGAGTGGAGAGAAAAATGAAGGTCAACTCTAAGAAAGCAAAGAACTCAGGATAAATGTCTTACTGTAATTAGTCATTAAATTAAAATCTCTTGTGTTATGTCAGTTGGAAGCTGAGAAATTGATAATGGACAAAATGGGATTAGGAGGAGAACTGTTATGGGTTCCAGTTTCACCTATCTTGTTTACTGTCTCTGTCTCCATATCCCTAGAATGAAGATAATGTTTAATCCAGCTTTGCAAATTATTTTTCCAGTAGACCAGCCCCACTGGTGCTGGCTGGGTGCTGGGATGCTGCCTCTGCACCTCCTCCGCCCAATAGAACCTTCTTAAACCAGGGATTAATAGTTGTGGCCTTTGGGCCAAATCCGGCCATCTGCCTGTTTTTATAAAGTTTTGTTGGAACACAGCCACTTCTTCACTTAGTATTGTCTGTAGCTGCTTTTATGCTACAGTGGTAGAGTCGTGTAGTTGTGATAGAGCCTATATGGCCCATGAAGCCTAAAATATTTACTGTCTGGCACTTTATAGAAAAATTTGCCTGCCTTGGTCTTAAACAGTATATCTGACGATTAATCCTATATAAAGATCAGTTTCAAATGTGTGTACTATTTTCCCATCCTCATAAAATCTAAGGAGGTCGAGAAAACTAACAAGCATGTATCTCCACTCAAATTTTAGGGGAAAAGGGGGTCATTTGCTTCCAGCCAATTTTTAGTTTTTGTGGAAGATCGCATGTGAATCTAGGCAGGTAATGTGTTCAGTAGCTGTAAACTAATTTGAATATACATAAAAGCTTATCTGTTAGGTAAATTTGCACCCCTTCTGGTTTTATGCCACCAAACCTAACCACCCACAACTGCAATGATCACATTTCAAAATCAGATAGAAATTACTTTAGACTTATCTCCTGTTTTGGATTTTTGTTAGTTTTTATTTTTCTGAACAGATCATTGAGAGCTGGCAGTGGTCATGATTGTCCTAAAAATACTGGCTTCTCCACAGTGAAAAAGGAAGGGTGGTTTATATTGAATGTCGGTTAGGTTCCTCAGAATGGCCATTTGAAGGAATGTAAAGCAGTGTTCTTATGCTATTGGTAATTATTAAGCTACTTTCCTTGCAGTGCTTTGAAAACTCAGTCCATGGGGGCTGGGTGTTTGGCTAGGCATGGAACCACATAAAGAAGGTTGTTATTAGAAACTGAGTGAAAGTCCTCACCAAACTGTGGTCCTTCTGGCTGAGATTAGCATAGGGTACGACCTTTCTACACCAAGGAGCTGCCTTGCTATAGTGAGTCTTAGGGGTATAGTTAAATCTTTTTAGGGTGTATAATTGTCCTTGATAAACCTGTGAGTGAGGCACTTTATGTTTGGGAAGCTTTAAACACAAGGCACTTCCCAACCCAACACTGTCAACTGTTGCTTTTGACAGCTCTGCTAGCACCAGGCACATGGTCGGTAAAATGCACTGCTGGGGTATCTGACTCTCAAATGTTCTCACCAGTGATGACATCCTTGAAATTGGGGGCTGTGCTACCATTTTGGTACCCAAAGGAGTGTGGGTTTATGTGTTTTTTAGTGTTTTGAATAGCAAACGATTATATAGTATGGGAAGTTATTCACCTGTATAACATAGAGATAGGAGGTTTACACATTTGAGGACAGTGGAGGAGTGAGAATAGCTGTGGGGTTTAGGTGATAAGAGGACATCATTCTCTCTGGTTCCAAATGGAGATTTCTAGAAGATTTGGGCAGGGTTGCAAAACTTTCTTAGGGATGGAGGCAATTTGTATGTTACCATGGGTGATTGGTTGGTAAGCTTGGCCAGTCAGGGGACACTTCATCTGCATTTTCTACTAGTTTATACTGAAAGGTGATAAGCGCCAGGGCCACACTATTCCTTGATCTTAGTGGAACTGTTGGAAATAGGGTATCCTCCTCCAGCTTCTCAGAACTCTCTTGTGGAACCTTTCTGCCAACAGATTCAGACTTCAGCACATGACATGTTCTGGGGGGCAGGGAGTAAGTTTGGCTTTCAAGTTCTTTATTGACACTGTCACATACATCAAATGCTCTTTGACACTAGCTCAAAATACTGAGTCAAGTACTTTGACTAGACTTACCTGTGCTTATTTTTATGCCACAGCAGTTGGAGCCCTTTTAAGGGGCTGGAAAGGGCAACCTTTTGTTTCCTTCCAAATCCATAGTGAAAGTAGGTGTCCAACAGTGAGATACTTTAGTGACAGTGGACGGGTTCTCTTCGTAGTTAAGTTCCATCCTGCTCTGAAATGGATGTTGTCCTTCCCTGACATAGGTGAAAGAGCAGGGAAGGGGCTGGGGGGGAGGTGGGATGAGTGGGAAATCTGGTCAACTTTCCACTACTGCCTGAGTAATTCGCAGATTATCCCATGATTTAGTTTGTAGGGTTATGAATTAACCAAACATTAGTCTATTCACATTATTAGGTCAAAAGTAAGTCTTAACTTCAGATATAAAAAGTTTTAGATTATATTCGGAGTTTATAAGTGATCCGTGTTCCCAGTTCCTCTCAGTTAAGGTAGAGATTGTGAACGGGCATTAGTTTCCTGGAAACAGCTATATGGTGGGAAGCTCTCTCTCAGTTGGCTACAACATTCATGCCTTGTGGATCCCACCAAACCTCCTTGTTTTTAAAACTTCCTGGCACTTTGCTTTCTGCCCCACACTTTTCTTCAGAATCACTTCAGCAAAGCCTAGTGCTCAGCTTTAGAGTCATTTAAATGTTTATCCTCAGGCCCAAATAAGCCTCAGTTGGCTTTTACTGTGTGGGAGCACGACAGCCAATCCAGGATGGCTTTAATGAACTTAAAAGAATGCTGTCAAAGTATTTCATAATAGAAGAACTTTTAGCTCCAACCCCTGGGCAACCTGGAAGTGAAGTGGAGGCCATGTACAGACACTTACCCTGCCCTGCTCAGGCACAAGTTGTGGGTTTGCTCACAAGCTTCAGGTAGATGACGCTGGGGGTAAATGGAATGTACTCTGCCTGCATGTTAGCAGTTTGTGCTTCCAGCTCTCTCATAAGAGGGGTGGAGGTTGGGGGAGATCTGAAAGTCCACTCTGAGGGGTCAGAAGCAACAAGCCTATGGTCAGGGATTGGGGAGGTTTTTCTCAGAAGCTGCCTGAGTGTGACTCCTTAGAGGATGGACAGGACTTGGCAGGGCACAGTTGTAAGTTTGGGATGCCTCTTCTCTGACCCTGAGTGCTCTGTCCTGCAAATGGTGTGTGGCTTTTCCGGATGGATCATATTTGTTAGGGGGTGACAAGTCTACTACCAGCTCTGCCACTTGGAGCCCCTTAACATCTGATTCTAAATGATGACATGCCAGAGATAATTTAGAAATTACCTCCTTAAGGGGCAAATGTGGGATTAAATATACAACTTTAAAAGCAAATAGTTAACATACCTGCAAGTGAATACATTATAAACTCAAGCTGGAGGAGGCATACAAGGAAAGAATATTCAATGTTAAGTGAGGTTAATTAGAGAACTACTAGGATGAGATGTTTTGAGTAGGCTTTTTAATTGACCAATATATTATTCTCTCTAAGGATAAATTTCATTTTTTCTCTCTTTCCCCTTTCCTTTCAAAAGTGACATTGCTGTAGCCTTGTCTGCTCAGCTGTATTCCTTAACTTTAAGCCTCTTTATTCCCCTCTACCTCAATTTGGAAATTGTGTGCCTGCCTTTTTAAGAGGTAGGCACCTCATGTTTCAAGTTCAAGTGCAGTGGAACTCACCCTGCAGCTTGAACAGATTTGAGTGTTTTTGCAGAGGGAGGGCCAGGGCAGATGGGGAGTGTCATGCTCAATAAATACTTGTTGGATTGAGTTGCTGGAAAGGCAGAGGGGGTGGGGAGAGTGAACCACACCTCCCCCAGCTCCCTTGTAATGGTCGTTTCCACTTCTGGTCTGCTCACACTGTCCCCCTCACCCCACTCCCCCACCCACCAATATCTCTCTTTTAACTACTTACAAGGGAAAACCCCATTGTCCCAATGTGTTAGTGTTCTCTCGCACTTTAAGTCACTGGTCTCCTATTCATCCTGGTCATTGGGCTTGAAGCCCAGCTGGTGGCAAAAGACGTGGCATTTCCATGCATGTCATTGCTAGGCCTGTAGGTTACTTTCTCCATACACTTAAAGCCAGAGGTGAGCTTGGGCAGTTACCAGGTTATCCATGGAAACAGCCAATGTTTAGGATTTTGTTATGATTTTGTAAAAGAGCCAGACTACCTAGGTTTAGGCTTAGAAGTAGATGTGGGTAAGAGGTCAAGGAGACCAAGATGAATCCTGGATGTCCTTTCATTCCAGGTGGATTTGTACCAAATTCCTGGTAGTGCTGTATAGCAAGGGGAAGCAGAAAAAAGATGTCTGAATCAAAGACTTTTCCAGTCTTTTGGGGCCAAGGGTGGCTTCAGAACTATGATCAGGCTGGAAGCCCCCCTCTCCTCAGCCAGGCACCATCCCAGGACACCAGTTGCTGCTGTTTTCCTTCTCCCCAACAAACGGGAAAATGCTGGAAAGACATGCTCATCATCATACCCCAGCCTGGACGCATGATGTTGTCCATAGAGTCTGTGTTCACCTGCCTTTAAGTCATGGGCCTGGTTGGTGCCTTAGTCAAAATGGTTTTATAAATCTGCTGGTCTGGATATAACTGAACAGAGTAAAAGTGCAGTTGGGAGGAAAGGCAGCTTCTCCTTGCCTCTTCCTCCTCACGCTTTTTGCCTATCTCCCATAATTCCTTTCCTTTAAGAGTTTTCTGTGCTCTATGTGTGTTTGATCACCCACACAGCTTTTAGAGATCCACAGATGACACCACGTGCACTCCCTGCTCCACAGCTGCAGGCTGCCGAACAACCTGATGCATGGCCCTGTTTGGGGGTTGTCTTTTTAACTGGGGCCCATCAGATATAGCATACAAGCTAGGGTTGGGGGGGTGGAGGGATGGTGTTTGGCATGACCACGCAACCAGAGGACTCTCACAATATTAGGTAGTCTGATTTCGAGGCTAGTGAAAGGAGGGCTCTAAGAGCTGCATACATGAAGTAGGTGCACATTCCCAGTGGTGATAGCAGCACCTTGACTCTTTCTTTTTTAGAAACATAATATTGGGTACTTCCTTTTTCATAGAAAAAGACTAAAACAGCTGCTTCTACAGAGAGTAAGAGTCTGTGAATCCTAACTCTGGAAGGCCCCAAAATTCACCTGTAGTTTTCAAGGAAGTTGAGAATATAGATAGCTTGAGTTTGAAGGGTGTGTTACATTTGTGTAGCTCTTTGACCCATAATTGGTACCCTGAAGTGTTTCAAATTCATCCTCCCAACACTCCTGCCAGATGCAGGTGGCATTTACATATTTTTTGCAGGTAAAGAACTGAGCCAAGAAAGAAGGAAATTTGCACAAGACCATGTGGCTAAAAAAACCCTTTTGCTCCTAGTCTAGGACTCTTCCCATTTATGTCTCTTATGAATTTCATCACAGGCTGTGGTCTCCTGCTTTGTTTCTTCTCTATTTGCATGCTGATGTTCCATCTATATTCCAGGAGCGAAAAATTGTTTAACTGATCAAAAGAGAGCTGGAAGGGAAAATGCCTTGCAAAGAAGTCTGTTTTTCCCTCTAGCACCTTGTAAGTGACCACCCACACCATAGACACTCAGTGTGGATAATTGGAAGATGATGGTTATTACATTATATGTGTGATAATGGTGGTCGTTTTATGAGTGTTTCTCCCTGGTCTGAAATAAGCATTTTCCATGTGGAATGAATAGCTACCCTGGGACAGGTAGGAATTCCTGCCTCTGGGGTCATGGTCATGGTTATTGATCTTGTGGCCATGCCAGGAAGACATTCTTAAGATGGATGTCTTTCATATATGTGACTGTGTGGAAATGAAAAAGCACCTGGGAATCAATGTAGATGGTGCATTCCTGTGGCAAGGGACAGGTACAGAAGGCATTTGCATCATGATGACAATTTGGAGCCTCCTGCTCCATGTGGGGGGCTCCTAGTGCAAACCCCCTCCCCCTCCACACACTCTTCTAATGAGAAAGAGGCCTGGTGGGCACCTCATCTACCTGAACATGTCTCCCTCTCCTTGCTTTAGGTTAATTGGGAGTAGGGCAATTGTAATATATGATGGAGCTCCTTCTGAGACAGGCATGTGCCCAGTATGGCAGGTAGCAGGGACCTGAACACAGGAAGAAAGCTCCATCTAAGGAGATGGTATGGAGAATTGCCTAGCCTGCTTCATAGAGATTATTTTACTGTGTCGAGAGGTGTGTTACTAGCATCTCTTATCTTCAAACCAGATTTTGCGTGTAATTCTCAAATGTTCTAATAGTCACGTGCATATGTGGAACCTTCCATTCCCAGTTACTTCCCAACCTCATGAGGCAAAATCCCATCATAACAAATATTACAAAAATGATTCTGTATAATAAAGCTATTTCCATGGTTCATTTAAATGCTTTGTTGTTTTTTTTTATTGTTGTTATTTTTGTGTGTGTGGTTTTTGTTGTTTAAAGAAAAGAGAAACCAACACTCTTACATAACAAATACTTTTTCTGGTTCCTGTCCATGTAATAGTTCAACTGTCTAAACAAAACACTTGAGTATTTGCTGTTTGCGTTGTAGGCTAGGAGAAAGGAACTGAGCTGTAGAACTATCACCAAATAAGTAGCAATACCCCTTAGCTTTCTCTCCACCTCGAACCTCCTGACCTCTGACACTTCCCTGTTCTTTTCAAAGAGAACACTACCGCTCAAAACCCAGCAAAGGAGAGTATGTGAATGTGTGTGTGTGTATATATATATATATATATAATTTTTTGTAATCTGTAAAGTGTTTTTTTAATTAATTAAAAAATTTTTTTAAATACCAAAAAACACCAAATGCAAACATTCGTAATTTTTGATCATTCCGTTCTACATACATAATCAGTAATTCACAATATTATCACATAGTTACATATTCATCATCATAATCATTTCTTGGAACATTTGCATCTATTCAGAAAAATAAATAAAAAGAAAACAGAAAAAAATTCATACATACCATTACCCCCACCCCTCCCCCTCACCGGTCACCAGCATTTCACTCTAAATTTATTTTAACATTTGTTCCCCCATTATTTATTTATTTATTTTTTAATTTTTAATTTTAATTTTAATTTTTTTATTTTTTAATTTTTATTTTTTATTAAAGAAATAAAAGAAATTAACACAACATTTAGAAATCATTCCATTCTACATATGCAATCAGTAATTCTTAACATCATCACATAGATGCATGATCATCATTTCTTAGTACATTTGCATCGATTCAGGAAAAGAACTAGCAAAACAACAGAAAAAGATATAGAATGTTAATATAGAGAAAAAATAAAAATAATAATAATAGTAAAAAAAAAGACACAAACAAACAAACAGACAAACAAACAAAAAAAACCTATAGCTCAGATGCAGCTTCATTCAGTGTTTTAACATGATTACTTTACACTTAGGGATTATTGTGCTGTCCATTTTTGAGTTTTTGTATCTAGTCCTGTTGCACAGTCTGTATCCCCCCAGCTCCAACCACCCACCATCTTACCCTGTTTCTAATTCCTGCTGGTCTCTGTTACCAACAACATATTCCAAGTTTATTCTCGAATGTCAGTTCACATCAGTGGGACCATACAGTACCTGTCCCTTAGTTTTTGGCTAGACTCACTCAGCACAATGTTCTCTAGGTCCATCCATGCTATTACATGCTTCATAAGTTCATTCCGTCCCAAAACCGGACAATATTCCATCGCATGCATACATCACAGTTTGTTCAGCCACTCGTCTGTTGATGGACATCTTGGCTGTCTCCGTCTCCCTGCAATTGTAAATAACGCTGCTATAAACATTGGTGTGCAAATGTCCGTTTGTGTCTTTGCCCTTAAGTCCTTTGAGTAGATACCTAGCAATGGTATTGCTGGGTCGTATGGCAATTCTATATTCAGTTTTTTGAGGAACCGCCAAACTGCCTTCCACAGTGGTTGCACCATTTAACATTCCCACCAACAGTGGATAAGTGTGCCTCTTTCTCCGCATCCTCTCCAGCACTTGTCATTTTCTGTTTTGTTGATAATGGCCATTCTGGTGGGTGTGAGATGATCATTATTTATTTTTTAATCCATGTGTTTTACTCGTCTGTTGACAAGGTAGATAAAAGGAGCATCAGACACAAGGTTTTCACAATCATACAGTCACATTGTGAAAGCTGTATCATTCAAGAAACATGGCTACTGGAACACAGCTCCACATTTTCAGGCAGTTCCCTCCAGCCTCTCTGCTACATCTTGACTAACAAGGTAATATCTATTTAATGTGTAAGAATAACCTCCAGGATAACCTCTCGACTGTGTTTGGAATCTCTCAGCCATTGACACCTATTTTGTCTCATTTCACTCTTGATGACTGATTCTCAATCTTGCTGAGTCTCCGCTTATTCTAGGGTTTTTCTCAATCTCTTGACGCTGAGTCTCAGCTCATTCCAGGATTTCTGTCCCACATTGCCAGGAAGGTCCACACCCTTGTCATGTCCCACATACACAGGGAGGGTGGTGAGTTTGCTTGTTGTGTTGGTTGGAGAGAGAGGCCACATCTGAGCAACAAAAGAGGTTCTCTTGGGGGGTGATTCTTAGGCCTAATTTTAAGTAGGCTTGAATCTATCCTTTGTGGGGTTAAGTTTCATACGAACAAACCCCAAGATTGGAGACTCGGCCTATAGCTTTGATCGTCCGCACTGCTTGTGAGAAAATCAAGAATTCAACTTGGGGAAGTTGAATTTTCCCCCTTTCTCACCATTCCCCAATGGGGACTTTGCAAATACTTTTTTATTCACTGTTCAAATCACTCTGGGATTTATCGGGGCATAGTGTGTATATTTGATTGTGTGCATATGGCTGTCTTTTTTTTTTTTAAACATGGGCAGGCACCAGGAATCGAACCCGGGTCCTCTGGCATCGCAGGCAAGCATTCCTGCCTGCTGAGCCACCGTGGCCTGCCCTATGTGGCTGTCTTGAGGGTGAATATTGGTGTGTGTGTGAGAAAGTATGCGGGAAAGAAAGTGTACATGAGAAAAAGCAAATGATAATGCACATGGGGCAAGCGTTAATAATAGGTGAGTCTAGGTAAAGATTATATGGGTATTCTACGTACTATTCTTATCCTTGCATCTGTAGTTTTAAAATGATTTCCAAATAAAAGTTTTAAAAGATGAATATATGGTAGACTAATTTGACTGCACCAGGAGTTCTTTAGAATCAAAGTTTTCTTCTATCATCCTTATAACATCTCATTCTCCCCATTTAACAGACGGAACAGAGAAGTTAAGTGACTCCTCTGAGTTCACTTAGCACATGGGGCAGAGGCAGGCTTTGGGCCCAGGTATTTACCCTTTCAAAAGGCCACCGCTTGGGAGACTGCAGCTTGTCCTTACTACTCGAGCTGGATAAGGTTGGCATCAGATTCTGAGAACTGATTGGGCGCCTGCTGCCGTGTGTCTGAGCCCAGTCCATGCTCCACATTGACACCGCAGAAGAGTCAGCAGGGTTGCAGCAGTCTGCTGAAACACACTGAGCATGTTCAGGATGTCCAGGTACCTTCTAGGGAAAACTGCTTCCGTATTCTAAGAAATACTCTCACTATGTTCTTCACTTAACTCTTCATTTCTTAAAATACATGAAATTGGAAGGCTTTTTTAGTGCCAGAGCCATGAAATAATATTACTTCACATTTATTCAGTAGATAACTGAGGGGAAAAAGAATGGTGTTTGGTTTAGAAAGTGGGGCTGAGCTGTGGGCCTGGGCCTCTTGGTTTTCCTCTGCTCTATACCAGTCATGCCATTGTATCAGACTGTCTCGTGAAGTGCAGGAGCCCTAGGAGGATATTGGCAGGGTTTAGTGCAGTGCATCTTACCAAGTGGGTCAGAAGTTACAACTTCACTCACAGGGGGATGGTGTATTTTTAATCAATGAAAACCTTCCATCAACCACAGGGCCCAAGGAGGTGTGGGTCTGGTAATCATTGTTAAACAGACAGAGATTGAGGCACTGCCATTTGTTTCCCAAGCCCTTAACTCTCACACACCAAATCACATGTTGGTTATCAGCCTGTGCTCCTTGAAGACATTGAATTATTCTTGCTTTCATTTCTTTCTTTTTTGGGGGTGCGAAGGGGGGGGGGGCGGTTCATGGTCCAGCAATCGAACCTGGGTCTCCTGCATGAAAGGTGAGCATTCTACCACTGAACACCCATGCACCCTATTCTTGTTATTTTTGCTTATTGATATTTTTTCTCCTAGCTGTGCAACCTGGTTTAAGTGATAAGTCCTATTCCACTTCTTAACACAGAAAAACAGTCTTCCGAAGATCTTTAGTTTTAATGTCCTTTAGGCTAACATCAAGCTACCCTAAACTTAATCCTAACAGTGGTTATGTTCTCATCAAAGAACTTTTCTCATGGACTCTAGCCAGTTATGTGAAATAGACTCACGAGCATTTACTATGTTATTACTGCAGCTTAAATACTTAGATTGTTTGTCCCTAGGCAATTATCAAGTTATACAGGATATCCCCACTGTTCTCTGATTCTTGTTTCAAGGACTTTAGCACTGCCCTTCCCCAAGGTAAGTGCTGGATAGATGGTAACCGGAAACAGGGTAAGATGCAGGAAGTTGAAAAAAGGCTACCTAAAATTTCTGTTGGTTTGTCTACAGCTTAAAAATCTGTGTCAGAGCTTCTGTGCAAATGGCCAAAGCATCTGCTTAGAGCTTCTGTGCAAATGGCCAAAGCATCTGCTTAGAGCTTCTGTGCAAATGGCCAAAGCATCTGCTTAGAGTGGACCATCACAACCGAACCTTTACTTTCCAGTTCTTAGAGTTTGGGATAGAGGTCTTGGGAATTGGCATCCCTTACTGTTTCCCTGTATCAAATTAATTCTACTTTTGCTTCAAGTGGATAAGTCTTTTCTTTACCTACTTATAAAAGAAGGTGAAGTTACCATTAAACAACTCCTGATTTAAGAGCAGATACAAAGTCCATTGTGTACAGGGGAAGATGGTGAAACTTGCCTTCCAGTATGTGTATTGACGTGCTTTCCTGTCTCTGAAAGCATATGTAGACAGGTGAAGTGACAAGCATCTTCTGCTATGAAGCCATCAATGGTCTGAAACATACACTGAAAGTAGGAAAATTCTTTCCAATGCCTGCCTTTCAGAGTTCTTTCTGGAGGGGTCATCTTATCTTGCTTTTCAGAATAGGCTCACCCTGGAGGCACTATATAAACTTTGAGGATCCCTTGGGAAATCTGAACAACCTGCAATACCAAGGCTTTGGAGCAGGACTGCCCTGGAATGTTGTCCAGCACAGTTTGTTTTTTTCCACATCTAGGGCACAGCATGGGAATTAGCTACTGATTTGAGGCTAGTTCAGATCCAGAATTTTAGGGGTCAGGAAAGGAACCACTGGATGGTAGATAATGATTTCTTAGGTTAGAGAGACAGAGTAGGACTTGAGTTAGGAGGTAGAGATGATCAGAGAAGACTTTTTTGCAAATGGGGCAAGATGGTTCACGCAAGGTTTTCAAGGGTGTGAGGGTTAAGCAGAGTAACTCTGATAGGATTTTATGCTCTAAAAGCTGAACAGATTCTGTGACTGAACTTCCAAGCTCTTTACGCCTGATTCCCTGCCCCCAGGGCAGCCAATCAGAGTCAGGGTTAAAAGCAGAGGTCCCTAACAGATTGCAGCCTAGTGAGTTATGGCAGGCAAGCCAGCCTGCCCTCTGTGAGCTCTGATGTCTACTGGATGGTTACTCCCAGCTTGCCCAGTCATGTGACCAGACCTTCTGCTTGTGGCTAGCCACAGGTAAATTGAGAACTATTTATATCACCTGTTTGGGGGAGGAAGTGGAAGACATCATCTGGGAGCCCACAGCACAGCTGTCTGATCAGCCTAGGTAAGGTAAATCTCCCTTTGACTTTGTTCCTTTTTTCAAGTTATCTTGCCCCAGATAATACTGTGGGCTCTGAGCCTTCAATTCAACCGAATTGGTCACTAGCCATCTCTTATTAATAGCTTCCATCCCCTTTAATAGTTGGGGAGTTCTAGAACTAGAGGAGGCTCAGTTTTTGGTATGGTCTCCTGCCTTCAGAAGGTGAATAAGACAGCTGGAGACAACTAGTAGGGATAGTTCTGGAAATTTTCATGGGCAGAACTGTAACCTACCTTGTTCAATTCTGATGGGCAAGACTTTCTTTTATCTAGCTAGAATCTCTCTTAATTAAAGCCTTTTTCTTGTCCTTCATTTTTATATGCACACAGAGGATAACTGGTAAACTCTTAATTCCTTCTCACCCTACCTCCTGAGATCTAGCTACCATCCCTCTAGCCAATGTTACTCCTCTTCCCTGGGTTCTTGTTGGCTTCTACATTTCTTTTGAAGAACAATAAGTGACAAAAGGATGCCCAAGGGTCACTTGGCTGAGTATATCTGAAATTTCAGCCTACCTCAACTGTGTTTCTGGATCTGGGGGAACCATTTAATTCCACCTGCCTTCTTTGTCTTGCCCTTGAGATGACCTTACTCTTCTCAATTTGGTTAAATATTTCCTTCACTTAATAACTTTATTTGACCTTATATTCACATTTTTTTGTGAGGGTTCCATTTGAAAGTAAGTTGTGGGTATCATGACACTACACCCTTTACTACTTCAGGGACATCTCTTGAGAATAAGGATGTTCTATAGTATTATATTTAAGGACATTAACTATTTTATAGTATCAACTAATATCCAGTCCATATTCAGATTTCCCCTTTGATAGCTCTTTTGTTTTTGATCCAGGAGCCAATCAAGGTTCCCATGGTGCATTTTTATTCTCTAGAAGTCTACTACCCCCCACTCCCCACCACACACACAGTCACACAAACACTCCCTCTTTTCTTTCTTTTAGAATGACTTTGACTTTTAAAGAATGTGGACCAGTTGTCTTGTAGCTATCCCCACATTCTGGATTTTTCTGATTGTTTCCTCATGGTCGCATTTAACTTGTTCTTCTATCCCCTATATTTCCTCTAAGTGTGGGTAGTTAGGTCTGAGGGCTTGTTCAATTTAGGTTAAACTTTTTCGGCAAGAACATTTCATGAGTGAAGTTGTATACTTCATAAAATATAGCTTTAGAGGCATATAATATTAGAATGTCCACTACTAGTAATGCTAAGTTCGGTCATTTGAAGTGGGACCACCAGATTTCTTATTTTGAATGTACATTATTTTCTTAGTAAGTAATTTATAGGGTGCTTACTTTAACGTTATTTAAATATTTTGTCACCAAAAAACCTTTCACCTAGTGGTGTTAGAATCTATTGATGACTTCCTAATTGAGATATTACTTTGACGGTTGCATAAAATCAGTTTTGAATGAGCACTAATGGAGGTGAGCATTGACATGAGCAGTTGAAAAAAGGAATAATAAAAGTTTTTCTTTTGGATTTTGGAATCTTTGTGAGGAAGGTAACGGGCCATCAAATTCCGTCAAAGTTTGTAGGTATTTTGTATGACTTGGACTGATATTAAATTGAATTAGGTTGTTTAAACATTTGCTGCTATCTGGCAGGGAGAAATCAGGCTGAAGCTAAAAAGTCATGATTTTTTCACAAAGCAGAAATTATACAGATTATTTGAGTTATCCTTACTCCTGTGCTTATTTCCTTTTCTTTCTTTTACTTTCTGTCTTTCCTGCTAAGAAAGGGATCCCTCACTTTGTTTTTTAGTTTTAAGCAGGCAGAAAATTTATTAAGTATGCATGTGGAGAAAGGAGCATGTGGGTACTCTGGCAAAGAAAGAGGTAAGAGGCAAGAGTCCCTGGCTCTGTGGGGCAATCCGTTTTTATAGACTTTTGTTCCTTTTGTAATTTTTTTTATTGTGAAATATAACATATATACAAAAGAGCAATAAATTTCAGAGTACATTGTAATAAATAATTACAGAACAGATTTCAGAGTTTGATATGGGTTATAGTTCCACAATTTTAGGTTTTTCCTTTTAGCTGCTCCAAGACACTGGAGACTAAAAGAAATATCAATATGGTAATTCAGTAGTCATATTCAGTTGTTAAAATTCCATTTTCTCTGTTAGAATTAATCCTTCTCCTTTGATCTTTCTCCCAATCTTTAGGGATATTTGGACTGTACCCATTCTAACTTTTTCATGTTAGAAAGAACTATTGATAATATGGGATATGGGGATGGAACTAATTGATGTTCTTGGAAATTCTGGCCCTTCCTGGGTTTCAGGACTTATTGGCTTAGGAACCCATATGGAGGTTGTAGGTTTCTGGAAAATAATCATAGTGCATGGGACTTTTGTAGAATCTCAGATAGAGTCCTAGGTGTTCTTTGGGGTTGGCAGGAATGTTTTTGGTTAGGGTTTGGCAAATCATGGTAAATAGCAATATCTAGCTGAAACTTGCATAAGAGTAGCCTCCAGGATAGCCTATTGACTATTTGAACTCTTAGCCAATAACACCTTATTTTGTTACAATTCTTTTCTATCCATGTGGTCAGGAAGGCATTATCGATCCCACAGTGCCAGAGCCAGTCTCATACCTGGGATTCATATCCCATGTTGCCAGGGAGACTTTCAACCATGAATGCCGCATCTCAAGTGGTGGGGAGGATAATGATTTTACTTCTAGATTTGGGTTTAGAGAGAGAAAGGCCACATCTAAGCAACAAAATAGGTTCTCTGGAAGTAACTCTTAGGCATAATTATAGGTAGGCTTAGCTTCTTCACTACATAAATAAGTTTCACAAGAGCAAGCCTCAAGATCAAGGGCTTGGCCTATTGATTTGGGAGTCCCTGTATGAGACAGTATCAGGGGTTTTCCCAGTGGTAAAGCTTAATAGTTCCATATTTTTTCTCCTGTCCCACAAGAGACTTTGCCAATACTTTTAAGTTATCTACTCATACTGTGGGGTGTATCCAGACATTCCATTAAGCTATACAGAATTACAAGCCCACATTCCCATTCCAGGCTCCATGCATTTGTATTGTTTAAATGATCTCTCCAGACAGATTGAGTTAGATTATGTGCTGCAGAACACTTAGGTTTGGGACAAAATAAACTCCTCTTCCTTTGGTCCCACTGGATAAGTGAAGTTCTAAAATACAGACAGTGTCTTCTTTACCCCATAGTAAGGTGTTCTGATTTACCTTAGCCCCAACCTGATCGGTTTCATTTTTATCTCTAATTGAAAACTGATATCTTTTTCAGTTTCTTTAACAGTTGTTGTATGTGGCAATGCTAACTTTCAGACCTGCAGAACTCTAACTTTGAGTCTTAAGTGTCACAAAATTACCCAAAGTTCCAAAGAAATACCAGATTATACATGTATAGCACAGCCTCTTAAAATCTAGAAAGAACAATTAAAGCTCTGAACTAAATGTGACTGCTAGACCCCTCATTTTTTAATTGTCCTCTCCCTCCCCTTGGGCTACCCAACAATGCCTGATGGGTAAAACAGCATTTTTGCGGTCTGGGTAGATTGTCCTGGTTCCTGGCAAGGGAGGAGAATAGAACCTACCAGCCCACAGAGTACCTCCTAAACTAAGGCAGTCAGGCTGCTATAATTCAGTTGAGTCTGACAATGAAACACAAAGGTTGGAAACGTACTTTTAATCTTCTGTTTGGGGAAAAAAGGCCCGGATGAATCTCAGTTTTCTCTGTGACCTTGGAGAAATCAACTTGAAGCTGTGCCCTTCCACAGGAGAACTCGTGAGAGTGTATAAGGTGCACATATTCAGAATAGAAATCAGTTTCAATCAGTTTTCCTCTCACAGCATTTATTGAACATGAACTTCCTCAATATCTAGCTCTTCCTTCATCTCACTTATCTTAAAACAGACTACCTAAGAGTAAATTGGACATCATAATTTCATCTCAACTTGATCAGAATCAGACTGTTATGATAAGTGAAGATAATGAAGGGTTTATGCGTGTCCTCTTAATTTATAGGCTACCCAGAAACCCATCACTCCTAAATAACTATGGGGTTAGAATCTTTTAGGCAGAGAGGACAAGTCTATGTACTATTTATGGTATTCTTGCAAAGGCCAAGTAGATCCCAAAGGAAAGCATGCTCCAATCAGTAACTGCTAGTGTTTTGTTTTATTTTAAGAATGTTGAAATCCTACAGAACTCCTCTTCAGAGAATTCAGATAAAAGGTGAAAAGTTCACACCACTTCCTTTTCTTCTAAATGCAGCTTCTTGAGAATTGGAACAAATGTCTTAGTAACTGCTGTCTGCTCCTTCTGTACACACAAATGTACTTTAGAGTCATCCTTTTCCCCCTTGCCTGATCCAAAGAGTTAGTTAGTATATTCCTTATTTTTTCCCCCACAATTACATCTCCATATGGGTTTCTCCAGGCTCTTCTCTCCAGCTGTCTACAGATGTGGTCTGCATCCTGGGAAGTCAGACACATGGTCAGAAATGCTTTCATTGCCTCTCAGAGCCTGAGCTGTATACTTGAATATGGAGTTGGTAATTAAGGCCTGGTTGAAAAGTTTTTTGTGGATATGTAAATTTCAGTGCTCTTTTTTTTTCTTCTTTAGATAAGACTTCTTGGTAAGAGAAACTTGAAGTTACTCTATTTTCTTCTTCTTTTCATTCTAGTTTCTTTAGTTTCTTCTCCATGTTTTGGTTTAAATCAGCTATGTTTGGTCTCAAAAGAAGTGTTCAGAGCCCCAGGTTTAATATTCCAGCTGGGATGGATGGGGGTCTCCTTAGGCTTTCCAAGGAGGGCTTCTAATTCTTGTAAAGTCATATTGGGGATTTCAGTTTGACCACAACTTCCTTCCAAAACCCATGTGTCCCTGAGTTAAAACAGTTAAGTGGCACTGGACCACAGGGAGCTCAAAAGACTGCATGCATGTTTAATCCCATTACACTACCGAATTGAAAAATAATCCCTTGGAAGCTGCTAGGAGGAACTTCCCCTACTTACTGCAAATCTGTTATTAGGAAAATGTTTAGAAATTTTGAATCCCTGTTTTACTCTGCTCTTCTCCAAATTAATATTTGCCCCCACGAAAGTTCTGCATTGTGGCTCTCGGGCAGGTCAGGGTAGGGTTTGCTCCTGGATAACTAAACTTACTGCCCTGCCTCAGCCTCATGGGCTGCCCAGCCCTGCCTGTGGTACTACGATGGCTCCTATTGGATTCTCCATTCTTTTCCCACACAGCTCTAAAATTAAGGTCAGACTCTGCAATAAAGAAATCAGGCTGTATGTTTGAGGAAGACTATTTCTTAAGGCTCTAAATTTTTAGCCCTTTTTGTTTTTTGTTGTTTTTTGTTTGTTTGTTTGTTTGTTTTGTGTTTGAAGAGGGCAGTCAGAGTACAGAAGTGGGGTGTGTGTGTTTGTGTGTGTGTTTGACCTAGAGGAAAAGAGGAACTATTAAGAGAGAACTACTATAGGAGAGGATCATATTCAAAAGGCGGGATATTCTCCAGGACAACTGGCCTGATCTCTTCAAGTCCGTGTCATAGAAGAATAGGACTGGATTAAAAGAGGCATAAAAGATGTAATTGGTTGCAATGCATGATGGGTAAATTAACTGTAAAGGAACGTTTGGAGTCATTAGGGAAAACTTGCATGTGAGTTGGGTGTTAGATGAAAATTTATTGAAATGAAAAGTGAAGTCATTGAAAATGGATCATAGAAAAGTATGTATAATCTCATTTTGTTAAACACACATATATGTATATACTTGGGCATAGAGAGAGATAGGGAAGATGTGCACAGTGGTGTTCTCAGAATGGGGAGAATGCATAGTTTTAATTTTTTTGTTTTTGCTCCTGCATTTTCTTATTTCCCCCAACATATGTACAGCTTCTGTTATAATGAGTTATTTTCTCTTTAAGAGGGGAGGCAAGAAGACTTGTGCTCATAATGCTTCAAAGTCTAACAAGATGAAAAAATGACTCATAACTTGTTTGTTGAACCAGCTAGTTTGTTGAGTTTTTGCCATGTATGAGACCTAGTTGGCTCTCTCTCTCTCTCTCTCTCACTTCTATAGGCTATGGGTATTTTGGGATCACTAGGCCTCATGCTAAAGGAGGATGGGTGGAAAGTAGTCTTGTCTTTATTTCCCAGGCTTCTATCTCCCAATATGTGCCAAAGATAGTAAAATAAGTGAAATAGCCCCTCTAGATGTCCAGCCAGACCCATTGGTCAGATACTGGTTTCCCCTTGTAAGTTACTGTGTCGCCACTCTAACAGTCCATCACCAGCTACAAGTTAAGAACAGCAGCCACAAAACTCCTTTCTTCCTGCATCATCTGCTGCCTCCTCCTCCCCCTCACACCATTTTAGTGCTTCTTCCAAAAGCCGTCACTTTCTCCTTTGGGTGCTGTGGTGTGGGTATGTCAGTGTGGTTGGGCCTGAGCCGGATTTCCAGCAGGGTTTCTGCCAGAGCAGTAAAGATAGATTGATGGTCCTTCTGAAGAGGCACTTGTGGAGGGGGTATCCACCAGGGACTCTGCCTGGCAGCCTGGCACTTAGGGATTGCATTAGCCTTCTCCATTTCAACCCCATCAGCAGCTTCTTGTCTTTCTTCTCATATATCACTAGTGCTTATCACAGAAGCTGGCTCATAGTAGGCACTCAAAAATTGTTTGCTGCAGGAATCAGTCTGCTGGTGTGCTGGACCCTTCTTCTAGTCTTGGTTCAACATCTTGTCTGCTGTTTGTGTGCTTCCACCATACTGGCTATCCCCCAATGGGCAGTCCCATGACCTCTCTCCCTTTCCATTCTTAACCCCATTTTCCCAAAGCCGTACTGCAGCAGTTGGGAAACAGGGCCAAGTGGCTCTGGAAGATAGTACCTAAGGTTTCTTATCTTTGGTATGTGCTCTTTTTCTTTTTCATTTGCTGTTGCACAGGAACCAAAACATCTGCCATCGTTCAGCTGCATGGTGAAATGGCCTGGCCCCATGCCAGGGTGCTTAGCCAGGTGGTTGGGCTGTGGAGGCTGCTGTATGCGATGGGCCGATAATACCCCACAGTGCTGTAAACAGGACACTCCACCCTTCTGCACCCACCCAGCCGGTGCCTGGCAGCCTGCTGCTTTTTCATGGCCTGTCATGATATGGGCTTCTCTTCTCTGATAGGGGAGCCAATTGTCCCGTTTCCCTCCCTCTGTTTCCCAAATCTGAGAGGGGTGCTTTCCAGAAATGAAACCAGTTCATCTAACCACGGACAACCGTTGTGACTTCTTAAGACTTCTTTAACCATGATCAAACAATTGTAGGTCAGAACCCAATCCCCAGATCTTTCCTGTAAGCCCATGAGGGCTGGCGTGACCCCTGTCTCAGCTATACTCACTTAGGGGGATGTTTCTTAGGGAACATTTTCAACTGAGGTAGGTCTCATGGACAGCAGAACTTGGGTGCTTATCTGTGGCTCTGATGTCCATACCTACAAGCAAATTAATTCCCCCTGAACCACTTATTCAAGGTGGTATCTGTGACTGGGTGAGGCTGTCACTAATAAAGGAAAGGGCTTGATGTTGAAGTTGTGCCTAACAGCTACAGGGTGAGGTGTACCTTTCTAGGGGCCCAGGAAAGCACTAGGCCTGTTGATGTAGTGGCCAGAACTTGCTCTGAACATCTTTTCTGGCTGGTCTCCTCTTTCTAGGCTACCTCTCCCCCACCTTCAATCCTAAAACAGTTTGATGGGGGGAGGGTCAATTGACATGAATTGGGTTAGCATATCTTCCTAATGAAGACTTTAAAGCATATTTTCACCTCATCTTCTGTTCTTTACAGCCTCCCTAAGAGGTAGATTAGGCCAGGATAATGTTCCCATTGCCAGATGGGAGAGTAGGCCCAGTGCGGTTGTGTGGTGTTTGTTGTGGTCACACACAGGTAGGGCAGAGCTGCAATCAGAATGAAACTCCTCCCATCTGAGCCCCTACCAGCGACTTAGGGGACACTTTGCTCCACTGTCTCTGAAGGATCCAGCCTGCAGCCCCTTTAAGGATGGCATGAATCATGTCAATATCTTATTTTGGCTTTGGTTTGTTGCACTTGTGGGGAATTTGACACCTAGGCTTAGCCCTTAATCAGTTTTGGTACCCATATTAGCAGGTGCTTACCCAACCATTTGTGGGGAGGTTTTTGAAGTAACGTGGTAGAATTTTTTCCTGTCAAAATCTAATTATCTTTTTTTTTTTAAGTGCCTCCTCCTTTTTTTCCTAGATTAAAAGCATGGCATTTAGTCTGTTCTGTGGAGCTGGGACATGTCAAGGATTTGGGGATTTGGGAGAGAAGGTAGAGCCTTGCTGAGGGCTCTAGAACAGAAAGTAATTCTGCTTAGAAATGAGGTTGGGGCACAGTTGTTCCTTATTTAGGTTAATGAAACTGAGGCAGGTCCTCCCATTTGACTTAGATGCAGTCAGATACTTATAAGCTGACCAATGGAGAGTGAATCAGAGCCTATTGATTGTGGATTGGGGTTACCTTGGTTTCTACCTGTTCCTTTCTTTCTGTCTTTTTTTTTTTTCCATTGTGTTACTTTTTGTATATGGAGGAGTAAGTCAGGACCCATGAAGCCCTCAAAGTCTTTGTGAATAGCTTTAATGTGGGGTGTCTGGAACAAAAGTAGAGTTGACCAAAACGGATGGTTGGAGTCTTGCACCAAATTCCAGCATTCTGGGTCCTCCCTAGTCCTTTGAGTACTGGCAGTGAAGTATCACCTATGATTATCGCACTTGAGATTGATCTCCTACTGTAGTTCATTGAATGAGGTGTGCTATATGAAGGATGATGGAAACTGATATAAAATGGGTGTGGTTGAAATCATCCCTAGCATACAATAGGATTAAAAAAAGTAATTGCAGAGTACCAGGGGACCAAGTTCTGTCTCCTCTTTTATTCCCCATTCCTTAAAAGAAGCTAAGGAAGCAATCCATCCTCCAGGTGTCTAGGCAGATATCCTGGCAACCTCAGTAGGTGTTCCTGATGTAAGAGGGACCTGAGCCTCAGGAAATAGTTGGAAGAGGGTTGATTTAGAAGTAAGAAGGCGTGGATATAGCTGTAAGACAGCTGCTGACTTGCTTGGTGGCCAAGTCCGATCAGAGAATGACCTCCCTCGTGTCTCAGTTTCCTCATCTTGAAAATGCAACGTTCTTTCCCTAGTCCATTTCAGAGTGGAAAGGGGAGCAAAAGGGGATTGCAACCATGAAAATACTTTTGGGAATGGGTAAGACTTTAAAGTACTGTATTTATAAACACAAGGTAGTACTTAAGGGTCCATGTAAGGAAAAAATCGAAAGATATTTTATAGCAACTTCTGTTGAAGGAAAGGGAGAGGTGACTCCAAGAAACCTTTCATTGTTCGTTACTCGGCCCTGGAGTTATAGTCCTCTTCCTTCTAAACAATGATAAAACAGCCTTTGGCAGCCTTTGGGATTTGGCATTTAGTCTTTATGCCTGGTTCCTACTCATCGGTTCCCCACTGCCTGTCTGGTTATCTGTCAGGTAACTTATGTAAATTTGCTTTCTAGAGCCTCTGCCTCATCAGTGGTCTCTTGTCATAGTTTTAGACCTGGCTGCTAATGTTGGTCAGAAGCATCCAGAAATATTCAGCTTGCTACCTTTTGATCTTAACCCAGGATAGAAAAATGAGTGGTTGAAATGCTAGTGTAGAAAATAAAGTTGGGGCTTGAACCCAGCAGGCCTGGGCAGCATGGCACAGGGGATGGTAAAAGAGTTTGGGCCTTTCTGAGCCTCAGAGGGGGAAAAAAGACAACCAGGTCTGGAATCTTTACACAGAGAAGTGGGAAAAGCATGGATAACTAAACAGACAACTTCAGAATACATGGTAAATTAGAGGAGGTTTACCTTTTTAGTAACAGTCTTTCGATTTTATTCAAATATTTGGGTGCTGGCCAGTTGCCAGCCCCATACTTTGGGTACTGTGGGGGATACAAAGATAAATCAGAGACAGTCCTTGACCTCAGGTTGTTTATTATCTAGAAGTTACAAAAACCTGTAATTCAAAAAGAGGGTGGTATAAGAGCTGAAGAGTACAAAATACTGAGGAAACTCAAGAAATTCTGAGACATTCCTGCCAGGGGATCCAGAAGGCTTCATGGAAGCTGTGGCAGTTTGGCCCTGACAGATGGATTGGATTTCAACTCTGAGCAAAACTCAGAGGAGGGAAGGCCTGTGCCATGGGTGGGAAATGGTGCAGGGGGTAGTTTGTCCAGGATTTAGAGAGTAAAGTATAATATAAGGTAAGTTGGGCCAGATCATCAGGGTTCCACTGGCTGAATAGTTATTGATTTGGAAAGGTGTTTTGATATAAGGTGAAAACACATTGCAAAACACCGTGTGTAGTGTGATCTCACATGTGTACATATATATGCAAAAGATAAGAACATGTATGTGTGTATATATAGTTAGTATTACTAGTATATATGTATTTATAACATTAACATATGGTTATCTCTGGGTATTAAAATTTGAGATTTTGTTTTCTTTGTTTATTTTTCCTGATTTTTCTCCAGCTCACACTTACTACCTTCGTCATTATAAGTCATTTTTAGTTTAAGTGAGCTTATACATCATATGGATGCCGAGGAAGATGATCTAGAAGTATGTCAGGGATTAGATAAAACTGAGAATAAAGATTGGTCATGCAGTAATATTTATGATATCTGAATTGGAGCAGGGAAACCCCTGAAATGTCCCAAAATATAGAAATGTCTAAGCATACTACTGTATATCAACCATGTAGTCATTAAAAATGACAGATATATAGACTGTTAATCCTTGGAAATGGGTATATGAAATGAGTAGAAAGAAGCTAAACATAAGGTAGAACATTTCCTATTGATACAACTATGTCAAAGTGTATGTAAATAGATGAATATGGAGAACATAGGGAGTATTGTTACTGTCTTTCTAGCGTAAAGCCCTTCAAGTTTATTTAAATCTACCATCCCTAGTTCTTTCTGCTGTGCTTAATGCACACATGAAACTTCAAGGGATTACTATAGATGTGAAAGCATTTTGTTCTGTTTAAACAGAAGAGTCTCTATAGATCTTAAGAGAGAGTGTTTTGAAGGTGGTTATGGAAAACAGGGTCAACCCAGATGATTGAAACTTACAGATGATCCAAAACCCTTATATTTTATCAAGTTTCAACTTTCACCTTCTCCCTGAAAGCTTTAACCAAGGTAAAAATAAACTAATGGATTTATGATTGCTTTTTTTTTGTCCCATTTAGATAGAAGTCAAGAGGCATAAGAGAGAACCAAAATGTGAATATTTTTCTAAACTGGATTCCTCAGTCCTGGAGAAATGAAAGTAGTTTTATGTCATTCTACTCACCTGAGTTGCCTGGTTTCCTAGAGCTAACCATTCCTGAAGGAAGTGTGAAAAGCCCTTCAGTTAATTGAATTTGTGTAATGTTTAAGAGCCCTGCAACAGGTGCTGGGGGAAGGAAGAAAGGCAGAAGATAAAAGATGGAAGAAAACTTGGTGTCCTCTTCAAGTTTCCCTCTTTCATGCATTCAGGAAATAGTCCGGCAACCTCGGAGTTCATGGTTCATAGTCCAATAGGAACAGGAAAAAGATGGAGGACTTATATAAAGTAGCATCTAAGTCAAAAGTAAAATGGTGTAAATTGTTTCCAGTGATAAAGGCTAGTTGGTTAAGACAGGAAAGTGTTTGTCCTTTTATAGGCAACTTCAAATTCTTTTAGGAGAAGGTGGATATAAATGACTACCTGACTGTCAGGTGAGGGTACCTGAAAAAGAGAAGGTTAATTACCATGTCTCCTTCCTCCGTGCTGATGTCAAGATGTGTGGGCTGTGCTCTCTTCCAGCCAGCGTCCCATGTTCGGTGACCCCAGAAAAGTCAGTGTGTAGGCCTCAGCCACCCCAGGTCCGACGTACTTTCTCCCTGGATACCATCCTCAGTTCCTACCTTCTGGGCCAGTGGCCACGAGATGCTGATGGGGCCTTCACCTGCTGTACCAATGACAAGGCCACGCAGGTAAGGAATTTCTCTCCTTTTGGGATAGGGGATAAGGATGGGGTGGGAAGGTTGGCTGACAGTGGAAGGCTTTTGATTTACTTACCAATTCTCAGTCATTGAAATGATTTATCCTGGGTTTTGACTGTACAGCCTCACAATGCAGCTTTTTATCATCACGTCTAACATTTACCAGCTTGTTTTTCTTTTTAAACTTACATGAAAAGGAGTTTTCATTCCGCCTGACTGGTAGAATAGAGAAGTTAACCTGGGTTTTCAGTTTGGCTTTGTGTATCCATACATGGGTAATGAGTAGATTTGGGAATTTATTCTTAGTTTTAAAGAAAAAGATTTACCTTGCATAAACTGAGGCCAACATTCAGTTGAGTTTGCATTCTGTGGACAACTGGAAGAAGTGATCCGAAAGTGTACTAAGCCAAGACAGAGTCCCCTTGGAACAATGGAGTGAAGAGTTCTCAGAAAATGGAGAGTTGACCATTAGCCAGCCACCCAAGTGTTGGCAGATGCTGGTCTGGGATTTCAGTGGACCCATTCAAGTTCTCTGGAACCTGCCCTCTTCTCCTTTAGTATTTTCCTTCAGGACAGCCTTTTCGTTAAGAATTCTATACTTGGAAGGAATCTTTGCAGATCATCCAGTCCATCTGTCAGTTTTTGGGTAAGGTAGTGTTAGCTTGAACAAGAAGTCATCTCATGTGAAATTATACAAAGATATTTCTTACTCAGGATTCAGGACTTCAGCATTCTAAGCAGTTAAGTTTTTAAGAGCTGTTTTTCTCTTTTGATGTGTTTTAAATCTATTCCTGTGTAACTTTAGAACAAATGAGTTGTTCCCACCTGCCATTCCAAATAAGAGGAAACTGAGTATGGAAAGGACACACAAGGCTCAGAGACAGACCTTCAGTCTGGGTGATACTGGGCAAGTCAGCTCCTCCTTTACAGAATGGGAGGAGTGTGCCTGTTCTGTTTGGCATGGCAACCAAATGGCATTACATGTATGAAAGTGGTTTGTACAGCTCATTTTCACTACCCTCTCTTCTGAGCAGATCATGTCAGTTCCTTTTATTTATTTTTTTAATGAGATCCATTTCCAAATGTTATTTGTGAATGTTTGAATGCCCAGTACTGTTCTTGGAATGTTGGAGTGAAGAATAAGGAAATGAGCAAAGGCTTTGGCCTCACTTAGACTGGGTTCCAGTTCCATAAAGGCCAGAAAACAGACAGCCAAGGGATCAGATGGGGCCAAAAATCTGACACATTTGGAGAAAGAGGAGAATTCTCACAGAAATATGCCATCTTGAACCAGCAAGGTTTTGCTGCAGTTAAAATCAGTAGCCTTCTTCAGCTGTATGAACAGAATGTGTAAGGAGGATACACTCCAGGTAGCAATGTAGGCCCACTACTTCCTGGGAGCTCCGGGCATTGTTGTCACCTGCATTCTTTGAAAAGGGAAAATAGGATAGGTCATGCTTCCTCCTACCCCCAACAAGCCTGGGAGCACACACCCATTTCTTTTTGGAGGGGACTGCTCAGTCCAAATAATATACTGTATCTTGTCAAGCAGGGCTTCTTGGTGAAGCAGGATTTGAGGTTGCTTCGGGCATGCTAGCTCATGATTTCATCCCTCTTTGTCAGACAGCAGGCTTGTAGCCCACCTGTTCCTGTCCTGGTCCTTTCCTGCTACCAGCTCTCTAGGAATCTTTCAACCCACTCCTCACATACCTCCTCTCTCTTTGTCAAATCAAGGGCAGGGTTGGCTTCAGGTATTCCCTGGCTGGGCTTAAAGGCATAGACTCTAGGCTGTGTATTTTTACTCAGGCTCCAGCTGTAGGCCAGATCTTTTATATAACAAGTCTGGGCTTCTTGCCACAGCAAGACAGAGGTCAGTGATGCTCCTCTGTGGGTCTGGCAAGGCCAAGCCATACAGCTTTCCTCTTTCCCTGGGATGGGCTCCAGCCGTCGAGGAACTCTTAGCAACCTGTCAATATTGTGGCTGCCGTCAGAAGGTGGGAGAATTCTGATCAACATAGGCATCCAAACCAAAATATGTATTCTGCCCATCTTTCATACCTGTCTTTCTGGAAATTTTCTACTTTTAAGTTTCAGGCGCCATTCAAAATCCTGCTTGAGCCCCCTGGCCTGGCACAAGCTTCCTTCTTTGATACTGGTATTACCTTGTGGATGCCTGAAGCTCTCCTGGCATATCTCTAAGTAGTTGCTGTTCCATCACTGCTGAGCCACTAGTATATCACCAAAAAAGGACCGGAGATGAGGGAGAAGTTTTATTGTAGAGATACAAGGATAGAGGGAAAAGAGGGAGGCAGAATCTACCAGAGCCCTTGAGATGTTTTAAGCTGTTGAAATGGGTGGCCACTAGAACCTTTTCCCAATTGCTATTCCTCACCTCCACCTTCTGCCCTTTATCTTCTAGTCACACCAATGTAGTCATGTATTTTCTGCTACTTCCACCATAATTGGTATGCAGTACTCTCACTTCTGCTCTTCTTTTACTCCCCTCACCCCAACCCTGGATGAAGGAGCCAGATTGTGCATTTGGGACCCCATCAGCCCAGGCATTCCAGGGTTGTGTGCCCTGCTGTGAGAGCAGCAGCCATGATTATGGTTTTGACTCAGCAGCTCCCCTCTCTCTACTCCTTAGAGCAGGCAAGGGGTTTCATTCCAAGTGGGTTTCAGACCTGGGCAGCAAGTTCTGTTGAATCCCTGCCATTTAGATCACTGTGTATGTACTCAAGACCTTTTTACAGAGCAGAGGACAAAGTTAAAAACTTTCAGTTCTTGAATATGTTACATTGCCAGGAAGCCTAGTATTCCTTCCTGGGCTTAGCTGTGTTTTAAGCTCTTAAGCAAATACAATGGGTTTTCTATCCCATACAGGAAATTTACAGTCTGACATGAAGAGGTCAGAGGAAAGAGGTGGATGGATCTTATTTGGGAAATCGGTGGAGTTAGCCCAAGAAGTGACTCTGGTTGCCCTAGATAGGAGGAGAAGGTGAATGTGGTAAACAGGGAAGGAGTGCTTTGGATACGCTGAATGTTTTGAACCAGGATTAGTAACGGGAGAGGGACCAGAGTCCCCCAGAGATCAAGTTGGTAAGCACAAAGAAGGGTCCAAAAGTAGCTGAACACAGAGTAGACAGCCAGGAGACAGTAGGAAGGCTCCTGTCCAGAATCACTATCATCTAGAGGAGGTTTCTTTATGTCCTGAAGGACTGTCAGGATTCTGTAGGTCGAACTGAATGTGTGTTTTGTTTTAATTAATTTTTTAAAAAATACCAAACAAATGCAAACATTCGTAACTTTTGATCATTCCGTTCTACATATGTAATCAGTAATTCACAGTATCATCACATAGTTGCATATTCATCATCATGATCATTTCATGGAACATTTGCATCTTGAATGTGTTTTTCCCTCTTTGGACTGTGCTCCCCCCTGCCCCAGGTTATTTGGTAAACCATTGCTGCCCACCAAGTGCTTTGTGGTCCCTCCCAGTAGCTAGGCCCAGGCCCAGGCGGGTGATGGCAGCACACCCCAGTGGCTGCGGTCACCATTCTCCCTTCTTGCTGTGCAAAGCATTTGAGTCTTCTCACAATCTTCTGGAGGGAGGAAGTGGTCTCACCACAGCTGGAATGACTGTTTAAGCAACGTTCCCCTGCTCTTCTTCTCATCATTGCAAGCAGACAGGTACCTGCCCTGCCAAGCCCCATTTCCTTTGTATTCTCTAGATAAGGTGGGGAAATCTACTATAATAGACTTTTTTTTTTTTCTTTAGGCCTGACTTACTCTTTGGGGAAAAAATAGCTTCAGTCCTTGACAACCTAATGGAGTGTTGTGAAGGCCAGAGGAGTAGGTGGGCATGGTTGTTTGAGAAAACTCCCCTTTCTTTGTCTTTACCCTACCTGCGTATTCTCTTCTTTTCCCAAGCCAGTGCCTCAGCTTTAGTGATGGCATGCCATTCAGTCTGACCATCAAAGGGACTTTAAAAAATATTTTCCTTTGTGAGTATGGGAACCTGGGCATAGCACCTATTTTCCATACTGAGATTAGGAAGCAATTGTTCAGCATATGGTTTGACAACAACAGAGAATATTTTTAATTTTATTTTTATTTTTTTAAATACCAAATAAATGCAAACATTCCTATTTTGATCATTCCTTTCTACATATATAATCAGTAATTCACAATATCATCACATAGTTGCATATTCATCATCATGATCATTTCTTGAAATATTTGCATCTATTCAGAAAAAGAAATAAAACGAAAACAGGAAAAAAAAATTATACATACCATACCCCTTACCCCTCCCTTTCATTGATCACTAGCATTTCAAACTAAATTTATTTTAACATTTGTTCCCCCTATTATTTATTTTTATTCCATACGAACAACAGAGAATATTTGAAAGTGGGAGCATGGTGGGAAATCTGAGGGTTATATAGTTCCTGTAGAGCCAGAGAAGGCAACTTTGATCACTTGTAGCCAGAGTTCTGGCCAGCAGGCTAGTCTCAGAACCTTCTCCTTTCTTTTTGTTTGGCTGGAGTCCTGAGGGCTGATTCCCTGCTGAATTTCAATTTTACATGTGGTCACTGACCATCTATACCATGGCAGGTTGCTCTTTGCTTCTGCATGGTAGAGTGGGTTTTATGCCCCAGCGCCCAACCTAGATCTGCCTGTGAAGCTTCCTCAGCTTCCAAGACCATGAAGACAGCGTGGGCCAGCCTCTTCCTGCCTCTGACCATGAAGTCCAGGTAGAAACCTGGTTGGATTGGGGGCAAAAAAATAGGCTCCTGTTTGGAGGTTTTCAGTTCCATCCTACCTCCACCATCTTGTTAAAATAGGCTGTTGTCTGGGAACCTTCCCCACACCCAAGTTATCCTTTCTCATGTTGCTCTGGGATCTGAGAATCCCAGACAAGTCTTCCTTGGTCTGACACATATCCAGTTTTGCATAATTTGAGCATCATTTTTACAGTGCACTGTTCCTAGTCATGGTTTGTGAGTAAGCAGCTCTTCTTCTCCCTGGGCCAGGGTATTAAAAATAAGTTTGTTCCAGTGCATGAGTCCCCTTGACAAACGTATTTTTTTTGGTCTGTTGAGTTTGAGCTCTACCCTGCTCAAGAATCATTTGGAATGATGACTTCAGTGCTGTTGGGCAGCACAGTTTGACCTTTGTAGCCAAAAGCATAGCTCTTCAAATGGCATCTTTCCTTAGCTGTAACTTTCCTGTGCTCTGAGAAGAACCCTGGTCCAGACCTCCATAGAGAGACTTAGACGCGGAAGGTCCCATCTACCCTGGGACACTGGAAAACAGGGCATAGTCTTGACACTCCCCATTCTGGGAAAGAATAAAAGCCCACCTGTATGCACATGCCTGCCTAAAGAATATTCAATGCCAGCATGTAAATAAGTTTAAACACATGATAACCTACTTGTGTTAGGGTCTTGAGGCTACTGTAACCTCAAACTTAGTGGCTTACATCAACAGAAATGTGTTCTCTCACAGTTCTGATGCAGTAAGCCAAATTCAGTTTCACTAGGCTGATATCAAGGTGTCAGCAGGCCCACATTCCCTCAGGGGCTCTAGGGGGAGAATCCATTCCTTGCCTTGTCCAGCTTCTGATGGCTGCTGTCATTCCTTGGTTTATAGCCACATCACTCCAATCTCTGCCTCTGTGGCCACATTGCCTCCTCCTCTTGTCTCTGTCTAATCTCCCTTTGCCTCCTTCTTATAAGGACACTTGGGATGGCATTTAGGGCCCACCCAGATAATCCAGTATACTCTCTTCATATCAGGAGCCTTAACTTAATCATAGCTGCAAAAATTTTATCATATTAGGTAATATTTACAGGCTCCAGGTATTTAGGACCTGGGAAAATTAACATTTTCCAACCTCCCACACCTGCTCACCTCATCTCCTACTCGTCTGTCTTCCTTCACTCTGCTCCAGCCACACTGGCCCCCTTTGTACTCTTGAACTCCACCAGCTCATTCCTCCTTCAGCACACGTGTTGTTCCCTCCTTCTGGAACACTCTTACCTCAGCTATCCCCATGGCTCACTGCCTCACTACCTTCAATTTTTTATTCAGATTTTGTTACCTCTCAGTGAGGACTTCCTGGCATGGTATTTAAAATTATAACCCCCCACTAACATTCCTATCCCCTTTCTTTTTTGTGTTTTTTGTCTTAGCACTTATTGCTGTGTAAGATATCTCTTCTAACTATAATATAAATTCAGGGGGGACAGAGATTTTTGTTGTTTGTGCCAAGCTGTATCACTCACACCTAGAATACTATCTGGCACATGGTATGTATTTGGTAATTATTTGTCAAATGCATGAATGACATATACCATGAACTCAGGTACAGATGAGACACAGAGCAAAGGGGTAGTCAGCTCTCTGCATATAAGGTAAGGAAGCCTCCTGATGGGAAAAGTTGGTGGGGAAGGGTATCTTAATTGGGGAGTCCAGTCTGTAGAAGGACAGAGGTCAAGGAGTAAGGTATGAAAAAGGAGATGGAGATAGGTTGACGGGGTAAGACAAAGAGTCAAGTATGGAAAGCCCATGAGATGAGGTAAACACGGTGATCTCTGGCCAGGAAAGGGCCTTTAGACAAAAGAGGTGGCCTCAGCTGTATAGTTTACACAGAGTAGGCCATCGTTGCTACAAGATGTTTAGCAGAGAGAGGTGGAGTGAAATGGATTAAGAGAGAAGATGATCCTAGCTTCCATGATTTTCACATCCTTTCTAAACTCATATGCTAGCCTGTGTCAGACTTCCAGCCCCTCACATATCCCAGAGAAAAGAAGGCAGTTGAAGAGGTTGCACAAGAGATGTTAGGCGAGCCTGAGTGGGGCTGTTTTTCCCTACCTCTCACCACCCACCTGTGAGTACAGGATCTTTCCAGAGAAGGAGAAATGGGCAGTATCACTTTCACTTTTGTCAACCCTCCTTTAGAGCCTCTGCTACTTTTTCAGGGATAGCAGGCTTGCATGGGTTTGAGAGCTTTTGGTTAGCTTGGTTAGCAGGTTAATTTGCAATCTGTAGGGCTAGCTTTGGAGCTGGGAAGGGAGAACCATTGATGTGTCTGCTGGGCCAAGGTGAGCAGGGGAGGGAGAACGGCTTCTTCTTCACTTTTCAGTATATGCAGCAGTCTTTTCTGAGACCCTGTCTGATAACACCGTGGCTGAGAGGGACAGGGGCTTGGTTTCCACACACTGTCAGAGCCAGATTCACCTAGAGGGCTTTGTGTATAGGTCTTAAGTACAGGCCTGAAGGGTTGCTGTCTGCCCTTTTCCTAAACAAGGGAATTGTGAGAGAATGAATCTATGGGTAATCTCCCTTGGGATGCTAGGATGAGGCCAAAGAAATAAGGACAGTTGTCACACTGGGGCTGTGTCTCACAGCCCAGTAAACATTTTGATCAGTGGGCATGTGGGAGGAGGAGGAGCTGGGAGACTTAGTCTCCTCGTGGCCCTCTCCGCTGCAGCTGTCTCACAATCCTGCTCTGACTGCCCCTGCCAAGCTCTTCTTAACAGCTGTTAGATGGTGAGTTGCCTTATTTTTTTTCCTTCCTTTATCCTCCCCCTTTTCTGTTTGCAACAACCTCTTGGGGCAGATCAGCAGATCTGTTGGAGGAGACAGTTCCCAGGCCCTCATGTTTTTGGCAACATGTGCAAAGAAGTTAGAGAGGAGCTGGTTCCTCTGCAGCAATCCCCCTTGGGTCTCCTTTGGAATGGAAGTGGAAATAATTGGCGGGAAGGGGTCCAGTCCTCCTCCACTTGGTGCTTAGAGCCAACAGCCCCCACTTTGACTAGGGGCTAAGGAAGTGGGTCTACAGTTCCACCTGCCTTGATAGTGCGCCTTTTGTCTTTCATGCAGCAGGAGAGGGAGGAAAACAGACTGAGAGCCCTGTTTTCATGAGGGGCAGAGCAGGGCCTGGGAGAAGGAGTAGTGATAAAGCCAAGAGGAATCAGGAATCAGGGCTGGGCCCAGAGTTTTGAAGGTGTCTTCTCCCTGCTTGTTTAGGCGGGCTTTGGGGCCCCCAACACTTATTCTGTGTGCAGGCTTGAGGCATTGCACTATATAGGAGTTTCCTGCTGTGATTAGGGACTGAAGACAGGGGGCCTCTGTCAAGTTGTTAATAGGGTAAAGGACAGGTTGACCTTGCTGGTTCATCAGGGAAGTTTTCCTGAAGGATGTGCATTGGGAAGGAGGCTGTGAAGGGGGAGAAGCTTGAATGAATAAAACAAGCTGGTGACATTGAGGAGGTTGACAGCAGAGCAGACAGCAGACGTGAAGGCCCACCACCTCTGTTCAGGAAGTCGTGTGTCTCCTTCCCCAGTGACCACCTGAGAAGCTGCTCTGTCTCACTGTTTCTCTCCCTTCAGACCCCTCTGTCCTGGCAAGAGCAGGAAGGAGAGCAGGCCATCTCCTGTACACATAAGCGCTCAGCATCCTGGGGCAGCACAGACCACCGAAGAGAGGTAACTGCTCCCTTGGATTCCCTGGCTAGGGTAGCTGCCTCTTCGCTAATGACCAGCACAGGTGATTGATATGTCTGCCCCAGAGTGGAATCACATTTCTCTTCTCACTTGCCTCTACCTTGCCTTTTCCTAATGAGATGGCTCCTTGGTATCTGACTTCTAGCCTGCTGATGGCCAGGCCTTGAGCCCAACCAGGGAAGGGCGTGGCCAGCACTGCTAATGGCCTCCAGCAGCCAAGCACAAGGTTCAAGCTGCCTTGTTTGCCTTGACTTTGATGTTGGATCCAGATTCAGAGACTCAAGTAAGTCAGAGAGTGAGTTCCTGGGAGCCAGCTGGAAGCCCCCAACCTCATTGGCTATTTAACTATTTACCCAGCCTGAGTTTTTTTTGCCTAGTTTTTTTAAATTTATTTTTTCATCTAGTCTGATTTTCAGAAGGAGAGAAAAATAGTTATGTGTTGCAAACACTTTTTTCCTGGCCCTCCCTCTCCCTCAGGAATGCTCAAATCATCGAGGTTAAGTAGAGAAAGCCATAGGCTGGAATTCCAGGCTCTCAAATCAGCTCTGACCTGGCTGCTGTGTGATGGCTCCTATGTGGGTCAAGTTGCTTGGATCCTGGTCCCTTTATAGGGAAAGTATCTTCTGCCCTCCTCATTGCCAAGAACAATGATAAAATAAATATGAAGTGAAAAATGCACTGTTGACTTTAAGACTAGTGGGAAATACAAAAGATTCAAAGTTTTCAATTATCAGAGGAAGCAAGTAATTCACACCAAGGGCAGGGAGTCATGGTATTACTGATACACAGGAGCAAATGTAAACACCCTTTCTTCTTAGGTAGTCATAGATTCTATGGCCATAGATAGCAGCTCTGCTCTCTGAATTCCACTGAACATAGACCCACATCTGAATAGCTCACATCCCCCGAGCATCAGCCAGCCAAGGGCAAGGAGGTCCAGAATTAGAAATGTGACAGGGATAATATTCAAAATTATTGTTGCTAGTTCATAATTGTTACAAGATGTGGAAGTCAGTACAAAATCTGATATTCCTTTATGAGATCTTATCCCTTGCCCATTGTGGTCCACTTTAAAATGCGTCTCAGGAACTCTGAGATAGTTGTGAATGTACTTTGAGGAGTAAATTGCCCTTACATTCAGAAATGTCAGTTTCCATTTCTATTAATAGAATACCCCATGGCTTTGGACTCTGAAGACAAAATAGTTTCATTGTTGGGTATTTTATTTTTGGCAGCTGAGCCATATATGGAATACATGATAAGTTTAAAAAATCAAATCTAATTGGTAAGGAATCCAGCTTGCCTGAAGAACCTACTATCATCACAAATTTTGCCACCACTGTGCTATTTTGAAACGTATTTCAAATATCTTCATGGATCTCTGGCAGGGCCACACCTGGGAGGAGGGACCCAATGCATTTCTGCTTTGCTTCACCTGCCTCTCCTCTTCCTTCTCTGGGCTGCCAGATTTCCAAGTTGAAGCAACAGCTGCAGAGGACAAAGCTGAGCCGCAGTGGGAAAGAGAAGGAACGGGGCTCCCCACTCCAAGGGGACCATGCCGTGCGGGGAGCACTGAAGGTATGCTTTCTCTCCCAATGCTTCTCTCTCTGCCTCCTCCTAGTCAGGTTCCCCAGGGTGGGCAGAGTTCTCGCAAACCTTGCAGCTGCTGTACACCACCTCGTTGCCTGCTTTATGACCAGGTAAAGTTTTGGTCCAAACTTGGACTTGCTGAGTGACATTGGAAAGTCTTCTTGCTCTTCCAAATGTCTCTCTCTTCACTCTCAATAAAACTGAGACGCTGATGTTCCTGCAGACTCTAAAGGCACACTGTAGGCTTCTCACCACTCTAATTTCTGGTCCAAGCCTCAATTAGTGGACCTATTGCAATCAGTAACTGTCCCCAAATCCTTCTCTGTTCACTTGGTTCTACAGTGTAGACAAGACCCTCAAAAGCACTCAGTACCCCCTCTTAACCAGTAACTGTTTAGGTGGGACTTCGTGTGACTGCTTCATTTGTCTCCTCCTCAGGCATCCCCTTTTAGCTTCCCCTCAGGGTGCCCTGTCCTGCGACTCAGCCCCTGCCTCCACAGGAGCCTGGAAGGGCTCAACCAAGAGCTGGAGGAGGTGTTTGTGAAGGAGCAGGGTGAAGAGGAGCTGCTGAGGGTGAGTGGTAACCACACCCTGGATGTGTTGACAGTCACCTTCTTTCTGAGTCCCAGATGGGGTGGAGAAAGGAGTCTTGGTTTCCAAGTATTCACAGGCCGTGAAAAAGCAATGTACAAGCAGCATTCTGTGAATGGAGCACAAATTGAGTTTTTTAGTCCCAGATGCACTTAGCTACAGGGACAGCAGAGGTGGTTGGGTGTAATTGGGGGAGGCTTGTGGTGAGTAGAAAGAGAAGGAGCCAGGATTGGCAGAGAGGAAGGTCCCCGGCTGAGAGGAATGGGCAAGGCATCATTCTTCTCCCAAACCACTGGCTCCCCGTTCCCTGTGTCCTTGGGACCATCACCCACCCATGCCTTAGTCCATGCTGCCTCATTGCCTGCATGGCACTTCCCCTCCCTCCATCTCTTCCTGGTAAAATGCATGCATCCCTCACTGCCCAGGTGCCCCTGGGCAACCTTCTACCCCACCCCACTCCCAGGCAGAATTCTGCAGTCTCAAGGCACATTTTTATACTGACACAATACCATTGGGGAGTTCCAGTAGGGCAGTATTAATATAATTCTAATGGTCATACTCCTCGGTTTATGCTTTACTTACTGGTTGGTTTTTAATTTGGATACATGTAGAATTTTATACACACCAAAACACGTACACTCGATGTGATAGGCTATGGGTATAAGTACCATGGAATGTTAAAAAAAGGGGGGGGGTAGGGTTGGGCAGAGTATTTAATGCATGGTAATGATCTGCACACTTGTCCTGCACTGACACCCTCTTGGTGGTTTGCTTCCATAATGAAGCTGCCTGCCTTGTGGGTAGCCGCCATGCATCATTCACCTTTGTGTCTCCAGAGCCCAGCACCACACAGAAGGTCCCTGCCCTCATGAATCTTCTAGCCTAATGTATGTGTGGGGTATGTGATTGATGAAATCGCAAAAATAAACTTATACTTACAAATTGGCTGCAGGTGCTGTGAAGGAAAAGAACAGAGTGCTATGAGAGAAACAAGAGGTCTATGTTAGATTGTGGGGGTGGCTGGGGAAATAAATGGCTGGAGAAAGTGGGGTTCTGTTGTCATTGTGTTAGGAACAGAAGATGAGAATAATGGCAAGAAGAGTATGATAGGCTCACTGCAGTACTGCCCCAAAAGATAGGGAATTGAGTGTCTTTTTTTGGTAAGATGTATGAATATATGTATTTCTTCACCCAAACCGGTTATTTTCTGCCTGTGGAATCAAGAGGCAGGGGTGGAGTAGAGAATCAGAATTTCTTGGTCAGGTGACCTAGAAATTGGTTTTGGGTACCTGAAATCATTTCCAGGTGGAAACTGAGCATCTGTATCCACCTTCTTCCCTGTAAGATCCTCGATGTTCCTGATGGGCACCGTGCACCAGCTCCACCACAGAGCACCAGCTGTGATCATTCCCTCCTTCCCCTGGAGCCTGGCAACCTTCCCAGCTCACCCTCTGTGCCCTTGGCATCCCCCCAGCCTTCTGGCCGGGCCAGCCGTGAGGAGCACCGGGGTACAGCTGAGGACCTGGCATCCGTCCCCAATGACAAAGGTAAGCTGAGGAGGCCAGGGCAGCAGGGCCAACACAGGAGGATAGGAGAGTCTCCCTCCTTTTCCTTCTCTAATCAATTCCAGCCCAGCATTTTTTACCTGTTAACCAATCAAAATATCTTTAGGTGTCATCTTTATTTCATGCATTATACCAATAATAATAATGGTCCTTTACATTATTTTCTGATTTATAATTTATAAAGTCTCTGTAACCTATACTTTTATTTAATTCTCACTGTAATCCAAAGAAGCAATCCTTCATTTCCCCATTTTTTGGCTCAAGTTCAGCAGTAATGGAAAGTCTCTGTTCAAGTTTCCATTAGGCCCATTACTAGCAATGGGTTTCAATGATAGGTCGAATGATCTAAAATAAGAATATGTCATCTCTTGCCTAGGGTCATACAGTCTGACCCAGACTGAAACCCAAATTTTCTGACTCCAAATTTCTACTTGCCTCTGTACCTTGCCTGCTTCACTGAGAAAATGAGGTAGCATTCCTACCTTCTAATAATAAGGGTCCTTACATTATAAAGCCCTGTTGCCTGCAAGGTCTAATTTGATTCTCACAGCAACCCCAAGAGGCAGGTTGGTCAAGGGCAAGATCTAACAATATACACAGGTAAATATACCATAGAGTAATAAGGAATAAATGTGAGATAAATACTGATAAAGTCAATATTTGCAGCCTAGCCAAAGTACATGTGCTATGTGGTAAGTGAGGAATTTTATCCCAGCCTACAAGTGGGGTTGAGTAAAGATTGCTTCTCTGAGTCAGTACGAGGGCTCCTCCTGGAAGAAGGGATAGATTTTCAAGTCTGTGGAAAGGAAGACGCTGTGGTAGGTTGGTAGGCAGGGAATTGCAGTTTTGGATGGAGGGAGACAGGCAGAAGTAAGGATTCCTTTCAGCCTGAGATTTGCAGTACCAACCTCAGTCTCCCTCGCGGTAACACAGAATTGGTATCATACCTTATTTTTCCATCAGTTCAACTACACTTTTTTTATCCTGTTAAAGTCTGTTTCTGTTCACTGCCTCAAGTTTGTTTTTTTCTTTTTAAGGTGGAATAGAGTATAAACAAACTGGGTCAGCACAACTACCACCACCTACCTTACCCTGTCTCCCAACCTCACCCCCTTATACCCAAGACCTGAGCCAAGGAAAGCAGAGGTCTTTCCTTCAGCTCCGTGGACTCAGCCTTGCTCTGTTTGCAGCCTCCTCTCCAAGCCACCCGGCCTTCCTTGAAGATGGCAGTCCATCTCCAATTCTTGCCTTTGCTGCCTCCCCTCGGCCCAATCACAGCTATGTCTTCAAACGGGAACCCCCAGAAGGCTGTGAGAGAGTGCGTGTGTTTGAAGAGGCCACGTGAGTACATCAGGTGGACAGGGAGTGGGAGAGAGGGGCAGGGAGAGAGGGTTAGCCCTACATTACCCCGCCTGACAGGTCCTTCTTCAGTTTTGAACACTCTGGTCATGGAGGTGTTGTCAACTTTAGATTATCGGTATTGCAGTTTTTCCATGATCAGACTTGTTGACATTACCTACCTTGAGCGCATAAATCTTTGCTTATCACTATCTCCATAGAAACCTGCTCTCTGCCCACATGCCAGCCACCAGCGCAGCAAGAGCTAGAAAGGAAAGATACCTGAAACCTAAGCCCTTTGTTTCTTCTATTTTTTTCCATCCCCACGGAAGGTGTGAGAATTTGCTAGACCATAATCTGAAAGAGGGAGGGAGAGAGGAGGTTTGGAGGAAAGGAAGGAACATACCAGTTGTCCTCTAAAGGCAGAGATTAGAAGTGTTTCATCCCCACTGGGGTGGAACGGGGAGCTTAGACGGTTTTCTAGTTGCTTCCAGTCAAGTCTTCACCCTGTGGCTGTAGTGTGGGTCAAGTGTCATGAACTCCCAGACAGAAACTTCCAGTCACTACAACTTACTTATGACTATGGAATATTCCCTAACCAGAATGGATTATTCAGAAGCCATTTGTAGGTTGATTTATTTACTGTGGTTTCCTCACACTAGCTAGGAGGACTGAGAGCTGACCTTTCCAATTGCCCCAGACTGTCCCCCTTAGCAGGCATGTAAGAACTAATTTCATTTCCCCCTGCCAGCCTAATACCCATCAGGGCATTACTGGAAGTTGTGGTTTCCAGACAAGAATGGCAGACAAGAAGTTTAATCATGGTCTGTGAGTGGAGGTTTAGCTGGGACGGGGTTTTGGGTCTTGAGAGCACTATCTGTATCCTAAAAGAGGAAGGGGGCATCCCATGATGGCACATTTATAACCCAGAGTATGGGTTTTGGAGGAAATCATCACCACCAGGTTTTTGCTACCATCATCACTGTTGTCTGGTTTCCCTTCAGTATTCCTTGATTCTCTGAGAAGTTGTGAGGCAAGAGGCCAGATCTTGTAGCTTAAGGTAGTTTAGGGGCTCTTACACTCTCCCCGCCAATGCACATTATAGCAGAGTAATCACAATCTGGAATTGCTGGTGGAAATTAGGTCATCTTGATTCTTGCATAGACTCTTAATGCTAGAAGAGGTCTTAAAGTCATTTGATCGAGTTTTCAGCCTCTATGTTAAATCATTTAAGGGAGGAGATGATCCGTCAATTACTTTCTAAGATATCCTGAGATAATCCTTTAGCTCATTGAGGTCCCTTCATTTTACCAACTTTCCTATTAGGGAAGTTTAGCTGTTGTTTTGCCAGTTTCCTCTTCCTTGCTGCTGTACCATCTAAGATTGCCTGGAATTTCTGGGGAAGGAGATATGCTGTTTGGGGTCATCTTGGATGCCCTGGTTCTCTAAGTGTTGCTTGGTTTCCTGTTGGCCACCTGCCTCACGTGTGTGCAGACTCCCAGAGCCTTCCCTCTCCTGCTCATGCCCCACTCCTCCATAAAGTGGGATTCTTTTAAACCCTTCTTGGTCAAGGAATACCTTGCCACTGGGGAATCTTCTGGGACCCCCAGGCCTTCCCAACACATCCAGCATCTGGACCTTTTGCTTTCATCAGCCTCTTCTAACCCTATGCCAGCCTCTGCCCTCTTTCTCTCACCTCACTCTTCTTCCTAGGCCTTGGAATTAATAGGATTCTAGAATTAAAATATTAATCAATTTTTCAACCTGTACACTAAGTGCATTTTTCTATATATATATATACACTATACTTCAACAAAAAGGATAAAGGAAAAAGGTTATCAGTGGGGAATCTTTGGTGACAGAGCTTCACAATCTTCCCTCACATTTACCTTTTCAACTGAAATCTCTACAACCAGCAGCTTCTCAGTGCTGTCTTCCCTCTAACCATGGGTCAGTCACTTTTTTTCATCATAAGGATTCATTCCTCTAGTACTCACTGACCTGTCCTACTTTTATGCTTCTACTTTCCCTAGTTGTTGGAAAGATAGGGATGATTTTTCCCATATTAAAGGTAAGACAGATAAGGCCAAGACCATACACAGTGAGCTCAATCTCTTATAAGGTCAGCTTCTCCACTAATTGTCACTGTCCTCTCTCCTCTCAACAAGGGTTTTGAAAAATCACACCTCTCAACTGTGCTCAAGAATTAGATTCTTTTTTGCAATGTCTGGAGACATTTTTGGTTGACACAACTGGGGGGGGGGTAAAGGCATCTAGTGGGTAGAGGCCAGGGATGCTGCCTAATATCCTCTGATGTACAGAACAGTTGCCCACAACAAAAAAATTACCTAGCCCTAAATGTCAATAGTTCTGCGGTTGAGAAACTAAGCTTTAGGCTATAAAGAGTCTTGGAAACCACCTTGCCTAGATCTCTGCTTACAGGCAAGTGGTCTGCCCTCAAAACACTGTTCACTAATGAAATCTCTCCTGCTTTTAGCTGAAGTATATTTCCTGTTATTAGCCATATTTCTAATAAATAGAGAACTGAGGAACCTTAAGATTGTGGCCTTTTATTTTCTGCTCAAGTTACCATCCTGCTTGTACAAAGAAAGGCCCAGCTCCCCTACTCCCTGTAACATCTCTCATCCTTTCTCATCGATTGTTTCTCTAAGTGTATGCCTATGTGTTTCTCTATATATATCTTTCAGGTCCCCAGGTCCTGACCTGACCTTCCTGACTTCCTGTCCTGACAAGAACAAAGTCCATTTCAACCCAACCGGCTCGGCCTTCTGTCCTGTCAGCTTGATGAAACCTCTCTTTCCCAGCATGGGCTTCATCTTCCGTAACTGCCCTTCAACCCCAGGGTCTCCAATTCCTCCCTCCAGCCCCAGGCCACCACCTCGGAAGGATCCAGAGGCCTCTAAGGCCTCCCCACTGCCATTTGAGCCATGGCAGCGCACCCCACCATCAGAAGAGCCCGTGCTTTTCCAGAGCTCCCTGGTAGTCTGAGGGCCCCCAGCCCCACCGCATTACCATGGAGAACAGTGCCTTGGTGGCAGGCCCCTCCCTAGGTCCCCTGAGATGGGAGATAGAGGGGCTTTTCCCTCTTGGCCTTCGAGCACTTTCATTTCTTGTGTCAAAGTCCTGGTCCTCTTTCTGATGGACACTGACCCCTCCTAACATGAGGGGACCGGCCTTCTCCACGAGTGGCCAGGTGGCTTACAACTCACATTTGTGTTCCTGCTGCCTCCCTCACTTGGTGGAAAACTTATCCAGAAGGTCTTGGGTCCCCCATCCTTAGGTGTGAATCCAAAGGACTATATATGAGGCCCTCGTCCTTGTCGTAGAGCACACTGGCTCTACTGAAGGAGAGAGAATGCCATAGCTCTCTTTCCTTCTCCTCCTCATCCACACACACAGAAGAAGAGACCAGAAGATGGATGCTTTGGTTTCTCAGCCTCTATCCCCATGCCGTCCTCTCATTGGAGGAGCTGACCAAAGCAGCCCTACAGTGCCGTAACACTTGATCAATTCAGCTGCTGGCAGAGGGGAAACCAAGGGTTTTCCCAAGTGGCATTTTCATCTCACTTTTGGAAACCTTGACTTAAGCAGCAGCCCAGCCTGTCCAGCCCCAGGAGAGCAGTGGGGGGAGGGAGAGCTGGCATTCCTCTAGGTAGCAAGTGGCGACTACCCCCTCTACCTGCCCAGGTCTGGGATGGATTAGAAAAATGCCTATTTTTCTTGTATTGATGTAGAAACTCTATTTTCGCCCAAAGACACTATTTTTGCAGCTGTTTGAAGTTTGTATATTTTCCGTACTGCACAGCTTACACAAATGTTGAAGAAGAATGTTAATGTTCAGGTTTTCTTATCCTGTGTTTAGAGATTGTTTTTTGCAGATCTTGGTGTTAATAGACCAAATAAATAAGTATTCCAAGCAGTTTGAGATTCTGTTAAATTCTTTTCCTTTTTTTTTTTGAGGGGAGAGTGGTTGAAGATTGAAGGTATCATACTGTCTTCAAGAGATCAAGCCCATACTAAATACATGATTGCGTGTATCTCAGTGTTATATGGATAGACATGGAGTTCCTGGCCTCATGTCAGGCCTCTAGGCTTGGACTCTTTATAGTAGATCCATAAAAAGGCTGACCAGAATGAAGAGTGTGGTGTCTCTTGGAAGTGGGATGAGGGAAATAATTGGGAAGTATTCATTCTTGGGTGAATCTGGGAAAGCTCCCTGCCAAAAGTGGATTTCTGAGAAAATGAGCGGCACCAAGGAGAGACAGTTTGGCCATTGTAGATGCTCCTTGCACCAGCATGGGGAACAAGACCAGGAAATGGCATTCAGCTTGAATCTCTTGACACAGTTTTGAGGAATCTTTAGCTCTTTTGGGGTATTCTTCCTAACTCACCTTCACACACATTGTGAAGCCTTGGAGGGCAGAAAGAGTGTGTCCTTTTGCAGCCTTTTCAGGTTTACTAGGCCTACCTGTAAAGAGCTCTTTGACTTTTGGGGAGAAGGGAATAAACATTCTAACATTCTGATAGTGTACATAATCTCCATTGTAATGGGTAAAAAATTGATTGCCTCAAAGGCAGTCCTATCTACAATTGCATAGTGTTCCATTGTTTTGGAAGCACTTTCACATGGATCTGTCATAAGACTTCACCACAAACCACTAAAACAGTAATTTTTTTAAATACCAAAAAACACCAAGCAAATGCAAACATTCCTATTTTGATCATTCCGTTCTACATATATAATCAGTAATTCACAATATCATCACATAGTTGCATATTCATCATCATGATTATTTCTTGGAACATTTGCATCCATTCAGAAAAAGAAATAAAACGAAAACAGAAAAAAAATTTATACGTACCATACCCCTTACCCCTCCCTTTCATTGATCACTAGCATTTCAAACTAAATTTATTTTAACATTTGTTCCCCCTATTATTTATTTTTATTCCATATGTTCTACTCTCTAAGGTAGATAATAGGAGCATCAGACGCAAGGTTTTCACAATCACATAGTCACATTGTGAAAGCTATATCATTATACAATCATCTTCAAGAAACCTGGCTACTGGAACACAGCTCTACATTTTCAGGCAGTTCCCTCCAGTCTCTCCTGTTGAATAACAGGTTGATATCTACTTAATGCATAAGAATAACCTCCAGGATAACCTCTCGACTGAAATCTCTCAGCCATTGACACTTGGTCTCATTTCACTCTTCCCCCTTTTGGTCAAGAAGGCTTTCTCAATCCCTTGATGCTGTCTCAGCTCATTCTAGGATTTCTGTCCCACGTTGCCAGGAAGGTCCACACCCCTGGGAGTCATGTCCCACGCAGACAGGGGGAGGTTGGTGAGTTTGCCTGTTGTGTTGACTGGAGAGAGAGAGAGACCACATCTGAGCAACAAAAGAGGTTCTCTTGGGGGTGATTCTTAGGCCTAATTTTAAGTAGACTTGACCTATCCTTTGTGGGGTTAAGTTTCATATGAACAAACCCCAAGACTGGGGGCTCAGCCTATAGCTTTGGTTATCCACACTGCTTGTGAGAATATCAAGAATTCAACTTGGGAAGTTGAACTTTCGCCTGTTCTCACCGTTTCCTGAAGGGGACTTTGCAAATACTTTTTTATTCATTGTAAAACAATAATTTTGCCTTACCATTCATTGGCATGGTAAATGCGAGATACTGTGTTGAAATGCTTTACATAAAATGCCACTGAAATACCACAACAACCCAATGAGAAAAATGTGGTAAGTCCTACTTTACTAATGAGGGAAAGACATGTAGAGGGATTGAATAATTTTCCCTGAGAGACATAGATAAGAAGTGGGGAAGCTGGAAGTGGAAATCAGGTCATTTGAATCCAATACACGTACTTTTAACGCCAGCACTCTCCTGCTTGCCCATCATATTATTTTATTCCCATTAATTTCAGATGACAAAACTTGACTTAAAGCTCAGGAGAATTGTTTATGAGTTTCTGGCTGCTGAGAGGCAGAGCTGGGCCTGGAAGCCAGGCCTGTCCATACCTCTGTTGCTGCTCAGTGCCCTGGAATTGGGCTGATTCAGTAGAGTAAGCCACTGGGTGAGAGAGCAAACTGGGGATTCCCGCCCCCCACACACACTAATATAAAGAAGTCAGGAGGGTGGGGACAAACCCTATGTACTTTTTTTTTTAATTTAACATTTGCAACATAAACATTTCCCATTTTAACCACTTTCAAGTATACATTTCAATGGTGTTAGTTACATTCATAATGTTGTGCTACCATCACCACCACCTACCATTTATCTACTATCTCTTACCCTCCCCTTGAAAGGTGTCTGGCCTGCCCCCAAAGCCTTAGTGAGTCAAGCCTGGAGTGATGGGTGTGGTGCTGCCCAGTGTTTCCTTCCTTTGCCTGAGGCTGTGCCAAGAGAGTAGCCTGCCAGAAGAGAAGGAGCTTCTACCCAGATAGCAGCCCAATGTTTAACAGGCAGCTCGAGATTTGAGCCAGTAATTACGGGGGGCGGGGGGGGGGGGGAATGAATGGGGATGGTAGTGAAAGAACATGAGGTCAGTTCTGCCCTAGCTCTATGTAGGTGGAGGCCCAACACTTGAATGGGCAATAGGGGCAACAAGAAGTTCATTAATGGGAAAGAATCTGGCAGGCAGCTGGAGCTTTTGCTGTATTATTGGTGAAAAATTCAAATCAATAAGCTTACATTTTCACCTCCAGGAGGTGAGGAAATTAGATCACAGTTGAACAAGAGTAATGAATAATAATACCTTAAACTTGCACAGCATATTTGATATTTTATAAAAGATCTTCGCAAACCTTGGCTCACCCCATCCTCTGATCAGTCAAGAGGCAAAGTGGCTACTACTAATAATTCCTAGTTCCAGTCTGTAGACTGGAAAAACCGTGGCTCAGAATTTAGGTGAGAAGCATAGGTTACCCTCCCTTTAAGTTAAGTTAGAAAGGTGGGACAAGGGTCCTGAATCATCTAGCAGGGGCTTACTGTGCTTCTCACCCCCTCTGAAGCTTAGCTTTGTTCTGGCGGAGGAGGGACTGATCTCTTACAAGCTAGGCCTTTTAAGATCTAGCGGGTAAAGTTGGGGGAACAGAGTCGCTAAAGTTGGGCGGCGCTAGAGGGCGCTGAGTCTTCATTAAGAGTTTCTTGTTGTTAGGACCCAGGCAAAGCCTGACTGCCAACTGAGAAAAAGTCTTTGATTTCCTCTACCGACCGCACTTCCTCTTCCCCGCCCATCTGGCTGCCCTCTCACTGCGGAGCCAATTGGCTAACTCCACATCCATCTACATCAATACTCTACGCCTGGGCATCTTCTAGGCCACTCCGCCGGGCTTCTGCTTGCAGGTGTCCTCGGAGATGCCTGATAAGAAAATTTCGAGGACGAGGCATTAACGTCGGGCCAGCTGGCGCCACTGGCCACCAGAGCTATGGGCCCAAGATCTGGAGGCTGGCTTTTCTTCCTTGGAAGAGGTCGCAGGGTTCTGAGGCGTTTCCCCCTCGACGGGCTTGAGCAGGCAGTTGTGGAGGTGGCTGCTGGGCCCTGCGGTGCGGCGGTCGCGTGCAGTTCCTATGAGGCCTCTGCCGCCGGCCGGCGATGTCCGACTGGAGCTGTCGCCGTCGCCGCTGCCGCTGCCGGCTGTGAGCGCGGCTCCGGTCGGTTCGTCCGGGCGTCTCATGGCCGCTAGCAGCTACTTGGTGCCGGACCGGCTGCGCCTGCCGCTCTGCTTCCTGGGTGTCTTTGTGTGTTATTTCTATTATGGGATCCTGCAGGAAAAGATGTAAGCAGAATCATGGGGACCGAACCCAGACCCACCCCTTTCTCCTTATCCCGTTCCCTCTCTCCAACCTTGGTTCCGTTTGCGGGTGTTCCTATCCTGGCGTCGGGCTTTCTTCTTGTCCTCACGCCCAGCTTTCTGGCCCTCGCAGCGTTCCGCGGCTGAACTTTGCCAGAATTCCAAAACTGGCGAGTTGACCTCTGAATTCTCGAGTCCTAGTCCTTTTTATTCCTTTAGCGTTTTATTTATTTATTTGTTTTTCGCTCTTGGTTCTGAGGACTGACGTTTTACAGGCCAATATTTCTATCCCCAAACAGGCTTCCGTAAATTGGGACGGCTGTTTGAACTCCCAGATAACCTGCAGACAACTAATTTTTCGGCCCTGAGCCTTGCTGCCTTAGCCCAAATCCCTTCTGCCTGGGGTACTTGACATTTCTTTCTTTCTTTCTTTTTTTCCATTAGTTCCATAACCCTAGGCTACAGATTCAACAGACTGAAATGTCTAATTGTTAGATCTAGTAGAATCCCTCTTGTAGATGAGGAGAATGATCCTTTCCAAATTCTCCTTACATCCAGAAAGGCAAGATAAGTTCAAAGCTTTCAGTCGTTTGGGACGCAGTAGATAAAAATGAAGGAAACACTAATTCCTCCCTTTCTCTTTCTGGTACTTTTTGCTCTTAGAACAAGAGGAAAATATGGGGAGGGAGCCAAGCAGGAGACGTTCACCTTTGCCTTAACTTTGGTCTTCATCCAGTGTGTGATCAATGCTGTGTTTGCCAAGATATGTGAGTACCTAGATAGTAATCTGTTGTGTCCCCAGTTCCCCCTCCCCCCCCCCATTAGTATCCTGGGCATTAGGCAGTGATGGTGATTCAGCTTTAGAATTTAATTCCCATGGTCCCCACCCCCTTTAGTGTGCACACTTAGTGCTCATACAAGCCTCTCTTCTGTGTGGTCTGTAACACTGTTGGCTTTGAAATAGGGTAAAACTATTTCCTTAAATTAAACCAACTTCTGAGTCAGAAATACCCTAGAAAAGATCTTCTGTGTTCCAAATTCCCATTAAGAACACTTAACTTTTTTTTCTTTGTCCCCTTACCTTTCCTTAATGTGTCACTTCAAGCACTTTTTGAGCTCTCTCTTTTTCTTCCCTGGGGACTACAAGCAGGGCTAATTATCCCTTGGACTGAATGAATGCCCTGCAGGTGGTCTTGAGTTAGGCTTAGGCGGGGTTGGAGAGTTGAATAATCCTCATTGATTTCCCAGTCTAAGAGTCCGGAAATAGCTTGTGCTCTTTGGGAGCTTCTCTTCTTATTTGACAAGCAAGTTCTTTTCATGTGGCTTTGAGATTTGCTCAGGGGTCCATCCTAGCCCCACCAGGTTTGTCTTGTATGTTTTTTGTCTTCTCCCAGTGATCCAGTTTTTTGACACTGCCAGGGTGGATCGTACTCGGAGCTGGCTCTATGCTGCTTGTTCTGTCTCCTATCTGGGTGCCATGGTCTCCAGCAATTCAGCACTACAGTTTGTCAACTACCCAACTCAGGTGAAACTCCAGGATGGGATGGGTGTTGGCTCAGAAGTTGTTTGAAAAGGACTAAGGTTTCTTCCCTCATGTCTATGACTTTTATAAAAAGGGAACAACCTGAGAAGTGTGTGTTTGAGAAATGCAGAGCATGTAGAACCGTAGAGGGTTTAGTAGTGGTGGGTCTGGCTGTGATAGGGCTGCATTCTGAGGCTGAGGTCCCTGATGCAGGTTCCACACTTACTCAACCTTATCATCCCAACACCTCGTATAGTACCTGACACATCACAGATGCTCAGAAATTATTTGCTGAATTTAATTTCAGGTCCTTGGTAAATCCTGCAAGCCCATCCCAGGTAAGCAGAAGAAGATGGTTTCCATCTTCCGTCCTTACTCTTACTGTAGTAAGCTCTCTCCTCCTTGGCTAGAACTCTATGTCCCTCTGGGCTTCACCACCCCATCATAACTATCTCCAAGGACTGTCTTCATCCCTTTCCCTTACCCATCCTGTTATTTGTATTACTTCCTGTGGTGGTGGGTGTGCAAAGACTGGTAATCCTTAATGGGAATCGGAGGCTGACCTAGTCTGTATCATGTGGTCAGTCATTTCAGTATCATTGTGTTCACATTGTCATTAGACACCCTAAATCCCATTTTGATCTTCAACATCTTTCTTTCAACCTCTCACTCTTCCCCAGATTTCCTCACCCTTCCTTGTTACTTCCAAGACCTTTCAGAGAACCTGAAAAGTTCTCTACCTTTTTCCTGTCTTATACTCTTTGTTTAACTCTGTTGCTTGATCATCTTTATCTAGCTTCCAGCCTAACAGCCTCCTCTTGTCCTCTATTATAGGTCTTTGTCTCAGGCATTCATTTCTCCCATGAGTCTCTTCTTGACTTTTGGGAGGAAGGTGTTTTAGTGTGGATAGTCACCCATGGGTGCTTGAATTTTCCACTGTTTCTTTCCTATAGTCATGCTCCTTGGGGTGACCCTTTTGAAGAAGAAGTACCCACTGGCCAAGTACCTGTGTGTGTTACTAATTGTGGCTGGAGTGGCCCTTTTCATGTACAAACCCAAGAAAGAAGTTGGGATGGAAGAACACACAGTTGGCTATGGAGAGCTGCTCTTGGTATGTGATCCTCATGGGGATAGCTGCCTTTCCAACAAAGTTAACTGAGAGACATCCCACTAGGGAAAGCAGAAGACTAGTTATATGTCTCAAGGGAAGTTATGGCTCCTTGCCCCCCATTTCTGGTTTTTCTCTGTTGCTGCAGGATACCTGGCTCTGCTGAAGCCATAGTGGGAAGCCTGAAACAGTTCTACAACTCTCCTTCTGGAGAAGTAATGACTCTGAGACCTGCATCTAAATACTGGTGTGAGATCACAGACCTGAGAGCAAAGAGGGAAGGAATATTTTATCTTCCACTCTGGCTCTCTGAGAGGCCAGGAAGCTAGAGTTACAAATTAATACAACAGTAGGGTGGTGCAACTGTGGCTCAGTGGCAGAATTCTCGCCTGCTATGCTGGAGACTCCAGGTTCGATTCTGGGAGCCTGCCTGTGCAAAAAAATAAAAATAAAAAAATAATTTATACAACGGTAGCTATGTATTGTGTATTAGGCCCTGTTCGAAGTGTTTCACACATTAATTGGTTAGTTTTTATAACAATAATCTCATAATGTAGAGAGTATTATCTTCATGGTACAGTTGAAGAAACTGATGCACAGAGAGTTGCTTGCCTGGAGTCACATGGCTATTAAGTGGCAGAGTTAGGATTCCACTCCTGTTAGTTAGACCACAGAATCCGGTCTCTGGAGCAGTACATTCCAAGCCAGGAAGCTAACTTGTCAGAAGTAGATTTTCCTCTTCAGCTTTAATGGGGAATGTGTTTTGCTTACCACAACCTGTTTTTTGTTGTTATTTTTTCCCTTTTGTAATATATATATTTATTTTTATTGGAGAGGTTGTAGGTTTACGATCAACCATGCATAAAAAAGGTACAGGATTCTCATACACTACCCTAGCACTAACACCTTGCATTGGTGCAGAACATTTGTTACAGCTGATGATAGCACTTATTTATGTTTGTTTTTTTAACATTAGGAGCCAGCATTTATTGAGAGATCCCGTGTTCTAGGAACAGTGTGAGGCAATTTACATGGATTACCTCATTTAAACATCTAATACACAGGGTGAAATATATCCTGTTATTCTTATTTTATTGTTATTTTTAAATTAGAGAAGTTGTAGGTTTACAGAAAAATCACTTAAAAAATAATGTTCCCATATACCCCTTATTGTATACCCCCATTAGTGTTTAGAGCCTGTTTAGGCCCCTGCACAGCAGGCTCCTTAGCATTATATTGGGAAGTGACAGGCTTCCTATTCCATGCTGACTGCATTATGACTTCGGTGTAGCATGGGGAGTAGCATGGTCTCCCCACCCCCCACCCATGACCAAATGGCAACTTCTTATGCTGAGGACTCTGTTTTAAGGCAGTCGCTTTCTGAGACACCCGAGAGTGATAGTCCTGTGTCCTGGAATAGGGAAGAGATCCTGTTGTCCTTCTCACTGCAGAGTGTATCCTTTCTTTCCCAGTTGTTATCTCTGACCCTGGATGGACTGACAGGTGTTTCCCAGGACCACATGCGAGCTCATTATCAAACAGGCTCCAACCACATGATGTTGAATGTCAACCTTTGGTCAACATTGCTGCTAGGAGCTGGTAAGGAACAGTTCTGCCATTCTACCCATGTGTCACTAGAGGGCATGCTGCCCTTGTTCAGTTGGTCCTAAGCTCAGTTGTCAGTTGCCAAGTTTTGCATGGCCCAAGATGCCCTTGTGCCCCAACCACTGTGTCTTATAGATAACATGTGCTTGGTACCTGTTATCAGCACACTAAGAAGCGTAGAATTTGAACCTTGTGCCAGGTATCATGGGAGGGTACACAGTAATAAAGCATTGGGTGTACCTTGGGAACTTAGCTTTCTATGAGGGAGATGAGATATTGGTTTGGCACTTAAAGAATACAGATTTAGGAGTATACTGAATATAGTTCAAAGATGAATGTTTTTTATTTTAAGTCATTGTTTTCCAACATTTTCAAATCTTGGCGCATATAGAAAGTATGTTTGTACAGAACATTGAGGTAACTGGAGGAGGTTGCTCATGGCTGGAGGTGACAAATACTAGGGGCTGCAGTGAACTAGGGATGTGTGGATGAGTTTCTCTACAACATCTAAGGATCTCTTTTAAATCTGCTTTAAATCCCTTTTGGCAGAAGTAACTCAATAACTTCTGACCCTTTCCCACAAAAGTGAGAGTCCTCAGTTAGTTTCTCTAATCAGAAAAAAACAGGAGAAAGACGCATTATGGGATAATGCAAGCTCACTCCCATGTACTTGCCACACACTACCCTCCTTCAGAGCAGCTTTGGTGGGCCATGTTCAAGGAGGTATGTGGGTTTGGTTGCACAAGATGTGCCATTCATCTTCTGATGTTTCTTCTTGTAGGAATCCTATTCACTGGGGAGCTCTGGGAGTTCTTGAGCTTTGCTGAGAGATACCCTGCTATCATCTATAATATTCTGCTCTTCGGTCTGACCAGTGCCCTGGGTCAGGTGAGTGCTTGAGAGGGCATAGCCTGACTTCCCCACTGTGGGCACTGGTTCCCTGGCTGGGAGTAGAAGGGTGGCAATATTAGCCTTGATGTTCTGTTACCATCTTTAGCTCTCAGAGCAGATACCCAAGAACCAGCCTAACCCTGCCTTTCTGTCTCTCTCTAGAGCTTCATCTTCATGACAGTTGTGTATTTTGGTCCCCTGACCTGTTCCATCATCACCACAACTCGAAAGTTCTTCACTATTTTAGCCTCTGTGATCCTCTTCGCCAACCCCATCAGCCCCTTGCAGTGGGTGGGCACTGTGCTTGTGTTCTTGGGTAAGTTTCATCCAGAGCAGGCATTTCCCCAGACCACACAGAGGAATGGTGACAGCATTATATTTTTCTCCCAAAATTTATTTTTACATCTATGAAATTTATATAGTTATGAGAAAGCTTTTCTAAAAGCAAAAAGAACGCAGTACTTCTAATCCAGCCTTCCTAATGAGCATTTCATCTTTAGGTATTTCCTCACAATGACTTGAATTTCCCCAGACACTGAGCAGAATAGAATTATTATGCTTATTCCTTACTGACTGATGTTGCTTTTGATGAGCTGACAGAAATAACTTAGAATTTTTGATTCTTAAGTTTTCAGCTTTGCCGGTGTGTGTGTGTGTGTGTGTGTGTATGTGTGTGTGTGTGTGTGTGTGTGTGTGTGTGTGTAATTACTAATATATATATATTTTTTCATTTGATGCCATTCTGTTTTCGCAGGGAAAGTTATATAAAGCCAGCATTCTGAAGTTAAATTTTTTATAGCCCCAGTTTTGGAGAACCAACACTGACCCCTCCTCCATCCCCTCCGATAACTTGTAGGTTTCATTTCTTGCCATAAAGCTAAGCCTGTTATCTCCTTTTTTTTTTAGGTCTCGGTCTTGATGCCAAGTTTGGGAAAGGTGCCAAGAAGACATCCCACTAGGAAGAGAGAGACTACCTCTACTCCAAGAATATTTAACTTATTATCTCAAACAGTGGCATCTCTTGGAAAAATGGACTCGGTAGGGACAACGGACTTGGTTCCAATCTTTAAAAAAAAAAAAAAACGAAGGAAGCAAAATCACATATTCTAAAAAAAAACACGGTTTTAATAAGACAGAGTTGGCAGTTTCTGTTCTTGATGACCTCGAGCACAGTCTGTCTCAAATAAAGAGAGAGGAGAAAGGCACAGCTTGATGCTCACTTACCCAAGCTGCTTCTCTCTTGGTTGTAGTTAACATGGTTGGTTGAGTACTTGACCAAGAGCCTGGGCACCAGAGGAGGGAACTTTAATAGATTGTACAGTTGGCACCAGCAGTCTGTGTTCTAATATGTAAGAATCTAAATACACCAGGACAGGAGGCTGTCTATTAGAATCGAGAGAATGTAAAATCACTTTATTTCTCTTAAACCTCTAGTGGACAAATATTCATGAAAAGCAAAAGATATGTTGACTGAAGAAACTTTCTTGAGTTTGGGGTGAAATGAGCCCAGAGCTTCAGAGTCTGCTGTTTTTCCACATTTCCTCACTGCCCACTGCCTCCCCTTCTTTTGCAAAGCTAGACCAGGACTAGAGTGGACACCCAGTATGCATACTTTGAAGAGCTTTGGGAAGGTCTATGGATATACTTTTCCTGATTCCCTCTCTCCATCTCTCCATCTGTTCTCAGTCCACCTGCTGCCTTCCTGGGGAATCTGGATTAATCCTTCCTATTCCCCTGCCCCCTTCAGCTGCTAATGCATTGCAGCCCTCTGCCATCCTGGCTGTGCCAAGGTGTCACCATGCCAGCTTATGCCTACTGAAAGAGTTGCTGGCGGAGGACATGATGTCTGAATCCTGGCACAGAGCTCCTGTTGGGTTTTCTGGGTGGCAGTGGGGGGAGAAGGTGGAGTGTGGAGCAGAGCCACCCACGCACTGCTGCCTTCAGAGTTGGAGATCACAATCCTCCGGGGACCAAACTTTACACATGAAAGTGCATTTCCTCCAGCTGCAACTTTCATTCCATCTGTTCAGCAGCCCCAGCCCCTTGGCTCTCCAGATGGGAGCCCGGCCTCCTTCCTGAGTGGCTGCTTCACCACCTCTACCCAGCCTTTCAAGACCTGTCCCACTTATACTTGTCTTACTCTCTAGGGGCATGGGTGTTGCTACAACCCTGCCCTCAAAGCCCTTCTCTTGTTTTGAATTCTTCTTTAAGAGTTGAGGTTTAAATACATCTAGCCAGACTTCTTTTATCCATCCCTTTCCCCTCTTTTTTGCCTCCCAAAGATTGTATCAATTAACTCCCTTCCCTACTGGGATTGATAGTTCTTCTAAATTATCTTATGTGAATCAGTTAGGTGGTTAGAGCCTTCAAGCAATCATTAACAGGCCTGTTTTGACAAGAAACATTTTCCCTAGCCAGGAGACTGATACCTTCCACCCTACCCATATCCCCTGCCTTTCCCAACTAACTGTCTCAAAAATGCATGACAGTCACCAAGAGCAAGGCAGGTTTTCAATAGTTCAGCATAGTTCTCACCTGATTATTAGACAAACAGCCTACAGAGTAAGCATTTCCTACCAGTAGTGCGCTAGGAGCCCAGTTCTGGTACATTCATTTGGTGGCCTGTTTTTCATACAGTGTTTCCTTTTGTGTGCCATGCATTGTGAACATAATATGCTGGGAATTCCAACTTGAATATGACCACTATTTGCCCTCTAAGGGATTCAAAGTCTAGTAGGAAGACAGGTTAAAAAATAATTGCATCTCAGAAATGCAGGGACAACAACGAGGGGAGGTGTCCAGGCAAGGTGAGGCTTGGACTGGATAGAGTGTGGGAGGATGTAAGGAAGAAATGGAGCTTTGGCTCCACTGCCAAGTGGAGATAGGGTTTTTAACTGCCTAACTGCTCTCCTTTTTACCCCATACTCCTGCCTCTCAAGTCAATTTCAAGTGAGAACACAGGAACAGGCGAGTGCCTCTAAAATGAGATGTCATCTAGCTCAATCTGAAGATATTTCGAGATGCTTTGTAAGCTGCCCGTTTGTTCAGGGTGCCATACAGGGTCACGGAAACTGAGAGTGCCCGATTTGATTAAAGTCAGTAACAGTGTTGGGTTATAATAGGGCTGATAAATGTGAAATACCAGACAAGTTCAAACAAAAGTGTTGTTGATCAGCTAACCCTGGGCGGCCTGATGCCTCAGGTTTCTAAATATCAAAGGACTTTCATCTGCGGTTAATTCTCGACTGTGTAGAAGGGAGGGAAGCAGCACACAGATTCCTCCAAACACTGTTTTTAGTTTGGGATGAATTATACTGATGTCTATTTTTGTCAGAGCATTAGGTCCAACACCACTGTTCATGCTCAGGCTCATGGTAAAGTGATTTTACATTTCCCACACACCTGTTAGCCTAGGGCAAGGGGAATGGCCCACAAATGTGATTTGAGCACAATTAGAGGGAAACCTATATTGGAATTAAAGATTAAAAGAAATAAAAATTATATGTTGCTTTTTAGAGGATAAATGTATCAGAAATTAACCATTAAGTGGATAATCTGTAAAGTAGGGTACTTAGGAGTGGATTCTGTGTTTTCTCACATCCCCATAACACCCTTGTGAAAAGAGAACTGAGCAAACTGATCTGTACCTTTTAGAGATGGAAAATCCTAAAGTTAGAGAAGATTAGGTGATCTGGGGTAGGTTATTGGGAGATTTTGAACTAGAAGTTAGGATTCCCTGGGTTCTCAGACCTGTGCCCTCGGAGTGGGGGAAGTAAAGCTCCTCAAGAGGCCCACTGCCTCTGCCACCTGGCTTCACCTGCCAGTGAAACAGTGTACACATTTTATGACTGATACTGGTCATTTTCCTCAGAGGCTGTGGTAGAGGAATTGTCTTAGGTTTCTACAGGATCATTCAGCCCTTCCTGCTGAAAATACCAGCTGTCTTTAGGAATAGCAGTCTCATAATATTTATAGAGCTCCTTTCCCAAAGCTCTTAGTGCGTGACATTTTGTCCTTAGAACACCCCTGGGGAGAGGCTAGGCCAGAAACAAATCTCCCCTTATTTGGAATGTGGGGTGCCCGAAACCCCACAAAGCACGTCAGCTAAGGTCACCTGCTGACTCCGTGGGAGGGTGGGAGCCAGAATGGAACTTCTGTTTCCCATGTGTTAGGGGGTCAGCAAGCTCTTTAACCCTCAGTGAGCTAAATCTGTGTGACTCCTACCCTTTTAGATTTCATGGTCTAATAGAATGTCCAGTTAATTTGGAGGACTCATACAAGCATGCTGGCTTCTTATTTTATTCTATCAAGGATGTTAAATTTTTAAAATTTAATATCACCATTATGATTTACAGAAGAACATTGTAACTCTCAAAAGTTTAGGAAAAGCTGGCCATCTCAGAATAAAGGACCCGATTTCCAAAGAAATGACAGTGAATATCCTGTCACTATATCAACAATTTATTAAGAAATTAAAATTTATTTATAAAAAATGTTCATAAGATGTTATTCTATGATAGCATATTGTGGGATATTTCAGTATAATTTCTTGATAGAAGTTGGCCAATTTGGGGGCATTCCAGTGGAGCTGGAATGTCACATAGACATGCTGACAAAAATGGAACATGCATTGAGATTTTACATAACTAAGAACATTCTGAGAGTTCACAAATAACGTCTCCCTGGCCTTTGGCCACTTCTGCCTTCTCTCTGCAGGGCTAGGGAGAAAACAGGCTGTGAAGGCTCAGAGGGCTTCCTAATAAAAGTCTGCTAGAAGAAGCCTTAGAAGATGCTGGGCTCCAAGACCTATCCCCAGGATGCTCAGGCCGTGGCTTTGATTACCTGTTCCAGAGCTTTGAGAATTTATTCCAAAGGGTTGCCACATATTGGTAAAAGCCAGTTTCTAAGATACAGTTTTCAGACTGAGAACCAATGGATTATGCCTGCCATTAGCAGAAAGGGTAGGAAGGAAATAGGTTTTAGAATGAGAAGTGACTTCATTCAGTGCCTTCCACGGGGCTGAGGCACAAGTCTACAAAGGCTAGTGGGTTTTCTGTCTAAGTATACCTGCCTCCCTGTCATTTCTGGGAAAGCTGGAAAGGAGAAGTGGTTTAAGGAATTTGCCAAAGGAGGGACATGTTTCTTCCTGCCCGTTTCTGTATGTTTTCATGGTAGGGAGGAGGTTAAAGCTATCAGAAGCACCACGCTTCAGCACAGGTTCTGACCAGAGACTGTTTCCTTCTATTCAGGACCCTGGAACTGCTACATTCAGACCACACTGCTAGAGGGGATTATGTCACTCTCACATGATGGCTGGGAACTCCCTGAAATTTTATATAAAAGTGTGCACATATGTGTGTATGTGAGCACTTGTGCCATTGTGCCAAGCTGGCAGGTTCATTTTTCTGTAAGAATGATACATATTGCTCTTCAGATTCTCAAAGGGATCCATATACAAGGTCTACTATAATCACAGGACTCATTTAATTAAAAGTGATTTCCCACAACTGGGCACCACTACAAAATATGACAAAATATCATTCCCAAGTCTGCTTGGATGGAGGGATGAGGTTGAAGTTATAGAGCTACTCCAAGAGAGTAATATACCCAATTTCACTTCTAGTTTCCTCCGTGCCTGTTGTCAGACTCTATCTAGATTTGTCAAATTTAGCAAATAAAGATACAGAGTACCCATTACAACTTCTCTAATTGAAAAAATTTTTTGAAAAAATATTTCAAACAAAGAAAAAATAAATACACGGTATCCAACTAAATTTGAATTTCAGATAAACCATGCATACTTTTTTTTACTTTGAAGATATTCCATGCAATATTTGGGACGTGCTTTTACCAGACAATTTTTTGCTGCTTATCGAAATTTGCATTTAATCAGGCATCCTATATTTTATCTGGCAACACTATTTGAGGTGTTAATCATTATCATAAATATTCTCTTGGGCCCCTCTCTCCCTACTCAGATAAATTCTGGGCACAGAAATTTTGTTCAGGGCCAAAAATGTTAGTTATTCTCTTGGCCTGGGGAGGCGCAATACCAGATTTGGTCATCAGGGGGCACCATTCTCTTAAAATAGGTTCCCAATCGAGTTTCAGGGACCTCAGAAAGGGATGTGGGTACTGAATTGAAGTTTCAGTTTGCTGCTTCTCTCTTCCCTCTAGAGCTCACTTCTCCCTATCCACCATACTGCCAGAGTTATCTCTGTGAGACATGAGTATGATCCTGTCACTGTACTCCTTAAATCACTTCCAAGATTCCATAAGAAAGCTCTATCAGGATCCCACTGAGGTCTCTTTTCCCTACTTCCATTCCTGCTACTTCCACCATACCAAACCCACCCACTTTACACTTCAGGTGCTTCCCACTCACTATGAACCATTCACAGTTTCCCCTGTACACCACCTTCTGTCATGTTCTGTGCCACAGTTCCCTCTGCTCAGAATTCCCTTTTCCACCCAGGGCTTCTAGGGACTCCATTCATTCAATATAGTTCACAAAAAAAACACAGTACTGGGACCAACCGTGTGCTATGCTAAGCACTGGGAATACTGTGGAGAAGGCAGAATAGGTCCCTTCCCTTATGCATCTCATAATGGGGGGGGATAGTCAATAAACAAGTAAACGTATAAGTAAATGAAATAAATGAGTTTAAGGCTTAACTGACCTGGCTTCCTCAAATAGACTTGACCATTCCCTTCTGTCCTCTGATGACTTTTCATTTTAAGGGCCTCAAATTACAAAATTATTGCTGGGAACATCAACCATGAAGCAAGCCAGTTTAAAATTCAATAGGAGGGTGCACACATGGTTCAGTGGTAGAATGCTCTCCTTTCCTACAGGAGACCTGGGTTTGATTCCCGGACCATGCACCACCCCACCCCACCACCCCCAGAAAAAAAAGAAAAAAAGTCTGTAGGGTATGGCAGTGGCAGGGGTGTCTGTAGTGAACAGAGAGTGCATGTCCCGTCTAAAGGGGGCAGTGGCTTTTCTAATTGTTGCCAGATCTGTTATTTCAAGAAGAAATACTAATTTGTTCATGAACTCTCCCAAGTTTTAAAAATTCTTTACCAGCTAAACTGAACATGCCAGCAGGCCAGATTTGGCCTCTGGCCAACAGTTTGCCACAAACCATATTGTGACACATATTGCTTTGCATTTGATTAGTATTTCTATGTATCTTCTCCCCCCAACACTGTATCTTTAGCCTTTCACACAGTGACCAGCCCATGGTGGGTATTAATAAATGACTATGGAAGGGAGGAAAGGAGGAGACAAATGGGGAAAAACAGTTTATTGATAAAATTTCTTATTGTCACTGCTTTGGGCTTGGGAAAATGGAACAAGAAAGCCTGAAACAATTTACTACTGAGCGTGTGTGTGTGTGTGTGTGTGTGTGTGTGTGTGTGTGCACGCGCATGAGTCTGAGTTCCCATGTTAGCAGGTGTGGCAGCTGGAAAATGTGTCTAAGAACCATCAGCTCCTTTCTTGGTGGGCTCCCAAGTCATTCCTCCCCCTGTGGAGGGGGAGGGAGAGGAGAAGAATGCAGGGTGCATGATGGACTTTTCGGCTTACTTCCAGAATCTGTACTCACTGGCACAGAGATCAGAAAGAGCTTATATAGGCTTTTGGCACTAACTGATGCATCCTCGGGGGAAGGTGTCTGGCAGCTGCTGCCACCCACTGCCTACTTACTAGAGTGTCCACTGCATAGCAAGCATTTGTGTGGGTCAGAATAAAATTCTTTCTCTTCTTGCTTGTCCTAAGCGGTCATCAAAATGACCTTTCCTCCTGCCTTGGGGGAGGACACTTAAGAGAGATCAAAGCTCTCATGTTAAAGAGAAAAGTGGGGGTTGCTTAGACTTCCATTCCAGGCTTCAGGGGCAGAGTGGGTGGGCTGATTTCCGCTAATTATATGCTGTTCAAATTCTCAAGAGAGGTTGCTACCTCAAGGCCACACAGATCAACCCCAGTGTCTTCTGGCGCCTCAGTGAATAAGGACATATCTTAGGGAAATAGACATCTGAGGCTTAGAGAGTATATTTGTCTGATTTTCTGGAGAAATAACTAGATCATACAAGGATCAGAGCCTCCATCTTAGTGCCGAAATCTCTTGTGAGGCCTAGAAAATGGGATTTTCTGAATCAGAGAGGGTATTTGGGTAGCCTAAAGTGTGTTGGAGTCACTCTGCAGGCTGGACAGAGGAAATCTCTGTGCCATGATTCTCTCTCCGATGTGCGGTACCTTGAAAGCAGAAGCCACCACCATTCTCCATGAGGCCTCACGCTCCCTACCCAGTGCCTGACTAGACAGGTTTGAAAATAGGCCTTCCAGAAAGCCATCTCACACAGATTGTGCTGACTCAGACCAGTCTCTAAGATCTAAGTCTGGTCCCCATCCCAGAGCAGAGGCGTGGGGGGAATGTGGGAATGTGACCCTGGGCCGTGTGCCCATGCTGCTCCAGAGAGAGTGGAACAGGGATCCTGACTTACTTAGGCATCTGCTGAGTGAAAGGGGACAATCAGCAACGGCTTGAGTTCCCCCATACTGTTTGGCTGTCCACCACACTTTGCTTTGACAAAACCTATCTTCTGAAATTCTCAGGAGCAGGATTTGTAGCAGAGTCAGTGCTTTGAATCTGGGAGTGAGAGCATTCCTTAACATCTTCCCTGGCTCTCATTTCTAATCATGGAGTTGTGACTGACCATTTTTCTGGGCCCTCCACTTGTGTCTCCAACCCCCTTTTCCCCAAAACTGCCTGACTAACATGAAAGGGAAAATCCAGGATCCCTCTCTCCTCTTCTCCACACACTACCTATGATCCTGTCCATCTCGGTTGCTTTCAGCTTCCCTCCCACCCTCCCTTCCTGCCTTCCATCCCTCGCTGTCTCTTTCCTCTTTCCACACTCCTCCTTTCTCCCTCTGTCTCCAGTTCTGACAGTGAATCCTTTCCCTGGCACAGGCCCTCGACTTGCTCGCCAGGCCTGCTGGGTTACTCTCCTCATTTCTGTAGCTCCTGTCCAATTATCTCTCTGGCCAGGCTTGTTGGGGGCCCTCTCCTCTGACACCCCTGCCTCCTTCCTTCATGCTGCTAACAATGCTATGGCCCTCAATTCACTTCCATTTGGGGATGGGGATGGGAAGCCTCAAGTGGAAATATGATTTTTGACAATATGCTCTGTGTTCTGCTGAGTTCCCGGCAGAGTTAAGAGAATCTTAGGGAAGGATTACAGGATCTGATTTTAACTAATGTAGAATCAAAAGCTTCTTAGTGTCAACCAGTCTTTAATAATAAAGGCCCAGGGATGGAGAGAAACCCAGGCCCTTGCCATGGAGAACAAGGCAGCTATGACTCAAAGGCATCCTTGCTAGACTACGTTCCTGAGTTTAGTGTCTTTGGCTTGGGAATTGACTTTGAGGCTTTTTCAACATAGATAAAAATAGAGCTCATAAATGCCATCATAGGCACTTTTTGATAAGGTGGCCTTTTAAGGGAACACTGGGCTCCCAGCAGAAGGTCTGAGTCAAGAAGCCTCTTGGATGGATGTTCAGGGCTTTCACAGGCTGCTCACCCAACCAGCCTGTGGCTAAACAATGAATGCAGGAAGGGGGAGGTGCTAGAGGCTTCTGTGCCCAGAACTTCAGTAACCGAGTTCCTAAAAGAAATGTCGTTTCATCTAATCTATTCATTCCACAAGCGTTTATTTGGATACCTCCTAGGGGGTAGGAATGCTGCTTGGCACTGGAAATGCCATAGAGAAAAATAAAAATAAAATCCCTGCCCCCAAGGAGCTTATATCTAGCGAGGGACACAGAGAGGGAATCAGGCAACCACGATGCAGGATGATAGTGTCATGGTGGAGAACTATGGGAAGACCTAGCTCCGAGTCATAGAGGAACTTGTCCAGCTTCCTAGGGAACAGATGGATCAATAAAAGTCTGAAGAATAAGCAGAGAATTAAGGGGGAAGTTGGGAGTAGGGGCAGAGAAAGGTATGGAGAAGACTATTCTGGGAAGAGCCATGTGCAAAGGGCTGAAAAAAAGAGAACTTGATTTACTCAGGAAATTGAAAGCGATTCTGCGTATGGCTAGAAAGCAGAATGCTAAGTGGGAGCACCTTGAGGCAGAAACACAGACTGCTGGTAAGGAGCCTTTGAACTATGTTAGGGAGTTTGGACTTTTTCCTAAGGGCAATGAGCAGACACTAACATGTCCTATGCAAAGAAGTGACCTGATCAGATTGCCATTTTAGAAAGCTCACTCTGGCTACAGCCTGGAGAATGAACTGGAAGGGGGAACATCAGAGACTAGAAGGCCAGTAAAGAGGCTGTTGTGATCCAGGGGTGAGCTAGGGAAATGTCAGTGGAAATGGAAGGAAGTAGACAGAAGTCGGTGGAGATGCAAGTATGGGATTATTAGAACTTGGTGACGAATTGGATGTGGGCTGTGGAGTCATGAATACTGCCCAGTTCTCAGGCTCAAGTTAATTAGTGAAACAAAGGATACTGGAAAAGGAGCAAGTTTTAGATATTAGGTGCCTACAGGACATCAAAGGGAAGCTATCAGGCTGGTAGCTGGGTGTGTAAACTCAAAGACCTGTCTCAAGATAGATTTGGAATGTTCTTTAGCAGATGGATGGCAGTTAAGCCATGAAAGTGAATAAGCGATCTCAAGACAATCGAGGACCATGTGAAAAGAAGATCTACTGAACAATATCTGAGGAAAGGGATGGCCAAAGAGAGCCCATAAAGAAAGATGAGACCACACAGGCAGAGAGGGAGGAGAAAAAACAGATGGAGTGGTCTTCTGTGGTTGGCCTTCATCATTCATTTGCCCCTTCTCCTACCAAAAGCACCCTGGTTTTCCTTTGAGGGATTCACTTTTCTGTTTTCAGTCCTATGGTTTAGGTCTTAGGGAAGAGATACTAATAGGTTCTGCCTAACTCTCCTGACCCATTTCACATAACCTCCCAGCCTTCTCTTTGGACTCTAACCACCCTGGAATTTGAGTTTCTCAAAAACCCCATGCCCTCTCTGACCTTAGGATCTTTGTTTAGATAGCTTTCTTTCCGCACTCCTCTTCTCCACCCCGTTTGCCTACTAACCTTCCCTTCATTCTCCCAACCTCTGCCCAAACCTTCTGTTACATTCCAGACAAAGCCAAGGCTTTTGTTAGGAATTTGTTCATTCATCCAGCACTTATGTAGTCATCCCCTTCTGTCCGTGTGTCAGCACTCTACTAGATGCTGGGACATAATGGAGAAAACAAGACAGATCGCTGTCCCCATGGAGCTGACCATCCAGTGGGGGAAGACCAATAATAAACATATAAAAACAATTGCCAATTGCTGTTAGTGTTGTAAAGGACATAAACAGAGTAACTTGAGAGAAAATAACAGAAGGTCCCTATTTTGGATAGGGTGGGTGGTCAGAGTAGGCTCTCTGAAAACATGACCCCTAAGCTGAGATCTTGAAAAACAGGCAGAATCAGCCATAGGAAGAGTTAGGGGAAAAGTGTTCCAGGAAGAGGGAATAGCAATTGTAAAGATCTTGTGGAGGGAAAGAGCTTGATGGGTTCCAGGAATTGATCAATGGCCAGTGTGGAAAAGAGCAGTATGAGAGGTGTTTGATAAAGAGGCTCCTGTAGGCTGTGGTAGAGTTTGAATTTTATTCTTAGCATAATGGAAAGCCATTAAAAGATTTTAAGCAGAGGTGCAACTTCATCTAAGTTTTAATTAGATTGTCCTGGTCACTGTGTGAATGGATTAAGAGGCAAGCAGAGAATTAGGATGGCTAATTAAGGCATTCCTGCTATTGTTCAGGCAAAAGTGGGTGGTGGCTAGAACTTGAATGGGATAGGGAAGATGAGAGACATGAATGAATTCATGAGATATTTTGAAAATAGAACTTTGGGGAATTTCTGATGGATAAGCTGTGAGGTATCAGGCTAAAGAAGGAGTCAAAAATAACTCCTACTTGCTGGCCTGTGGAGAACAGAAAAAGGACCAGGCTTGCTTGCCTCAACTTCAGGTGGTCTCTTTCTTCCTTGGGGTCCTTGGGGCAACTCCTCAGAAGACCAGAACTTGAGAAGCAAGCTCCCTTGAAAAACCACTGGTTCAGAATCTCTAAGATATCTTCCAGTCATGAAATTCCTTTACGCTAAACAGGAAACTTGCTGTGAATAAGGACAATATTTCTATTTCTTTTGACTCATCCTATAGTAGCCGAGTAGAGCTCTGTACCCAGGGAACATTCCGTAAGTGCTATGACTGTTCACTTTGGCACAGACCTTTCATAATTGAATTTTAGATTAAATTCCTCTTTTAAAATGGGATTCTAATGTAGAGTAAACTTTCAACTGAAACCAATTCACCTTGATAAAGTAGAGTCATGGCAAGGATAATTCAAAACTGTAAAATCCGAAGTAATTTTTATTTGAGTTAAGGCTTAAAAAAAATTTGTTTTGCTAAACTAATTATGTACGTTTAGGTAAATGTTATTTTAGGGCAAATGTCAATAGGTGATGGATCAATCTCATTCAGAATAGGTCCAAAAAGCCACTGAAAAGAGTTTATAACAGTGAATATAATATATTTCTGGCAATATCTTCTTTTTGATAAACTATTAACCCTCTAAAACTTATTTTGAATCAATGACTTCAGGTAATTTTTAGACCCATTTTAAAGATGAATGCAAAGGAAACAAATTCATTTTAGGTTGTATTGCGAGTCAGAGACAAAATCACGGAAAAATTAGGGATCAAACCTGTCATTTCCTCTACTGTCTTTATCACTGCTTCCTTTTTGCCTGGCACTCCACCCTTCAGATGTTAAGTTCCCCAGCATTTTCCATGTTAAAAACTCAGAACTTCAATATCTATAAGCATATTGATCGAGTCCTCAAATAATCACACCATTCAAGCCTTTTGTCTTATTAAAAAGGGAAGTAAAGTAACAAAATTCCTTTTATATGCCAAGAGGTTTTGAACAAATATCATGTCATTTGATGCTACTTTATTACTCTCTGATGAATGAAATGGGAGGGAGTTTGCATACCAGCATCTGATTCCATTTCCCGTTTGGGGTCCTGTTGTGGATAAAGCTAGTGAAAGGAGTCCTGCAGCTTACACTGTGGACACCCACAGCAGTGAGGGCTTTCTCCTCCCTACCCGGTAGTGGTCAGGGCCCAGCATGTGGCCTAGGACTGGCTGACTGGGTGCTGCTACTTAGGACTTTGGGTTGCAGCATGAACATACAGATGGAGGCCAGATATTCTCTGCAACAGCAGAGGCAGCATGTCTGGTGGCAGCACTCTGTGACAGTACCCAGCAGTTCTCCTAGCCAAACTATCCTGCTAAAGAGGGTTCTTGTTCTTCCTCCCTCAGCCCTTGGTTTCCAGCCCAGTTTTCAAGTCTGGTTCTTTATCTCCTGTCGATTCTGGGAGCCAGCAATATTTCTTTGGTAAATTCCAGATCTGGTTGATATAACCAGTGTTGGTACAGTTGCTTACAACCACACTAATCTTACAATGAGACTGATCTGTGAGGAAACTGAGAGGCCAAGGTCAAAGAATTTTCTCAGGGACCTCAGCTAGCAAGTGGCAGAGGTATGGCTGAGAAGTCTGTGCTGTTTCCTCCATTCTATGCATTCCAAGTTAACATTATAGTAAGTGTTAGTACTAGGTTGAACTTGATTCTCTAGACAGGAAGGCTGGAGCTCATTCATTAAGCCACAGCTGCCTCAGTATGAAATTTTATCAATCAAATATTTTTCCATTGCCAAAATTTTCTATTTACTCTATGGTGAGCCCAACACAGTCTCATAATGTGTTCTTGTTGGCATGCTTCCTTGTGTATGATCCTATATCCGTGCCCTAGGTTGTGTCATCTGTCTTTTTCCTTTAAAGTTGGAGCCTCTAGAGCACTGGACCATACCACGACTAAGCATCCTCTCTTGTGGATCTGCATCTCCAGTGTCCATGTGGGCTCAGCACACGGCCCACTTTTGAGTAGAGGGTTCACTGACTGAGCAACTGAACAGCTGTGCAGAGAGGGGAGAAAATGTAAGCACTTCCTACAGGGCTAACAACCAAATGAGACTTTGCACCCAACTTTTATTCAGACCTACAGCCTCAAGGGAAACCATTCCTTTGCTTATAGGACTGTAAAATGGAGCAGAAGATCCTTATTGGCAGAATAAACACCAGAAGTCTCAGGGTCTTTGGGGACAGAACATTTGCCCAAACCAAGCTCATGAAGGCCAATGTTTGTCTTTTGGATTAAGAAAATGAGTTCTGCCTGTTTCCTACCATCACTAGGAGCAGTGAATTGAATTGATGCCAGTGTAAGGTTGATTGTTGTTGCATAGATAAAAACCTCATTAAGTCCCTCGGGAGGAGAGAAGAAATTTATTTTGAGAATAGAGGAGTGAGGGGAGACTGACTCCTTGCTTGTCCTGGTTACCCAACCAACAAAACTGTAAATGAAGGAAATAATTAAATAACTCACTTTTTTTTTTTCAAACCTCGTCAAAAGGCTGCATGAGTTTTTAATTAGTGCTGCATTTTCAATAAATCCGTATCTGTACGTGGTGCCGATTCTTTCCTGGATAAGGGAAAGATAATAATGAGAATCCTATTTTTTCAGTCCCACACTAAAGGGATGCCTGGTATATTTAATCATGCTGTAGAAATCCTGGCAGCTTTCTCTGAGCCCAGCCTCTGCTCTAATTACATTTCTAGATTTTAGTAAATTGAAAGGGAAAATGTAGGAACAAAATAATTAAAACCGAAGAGGAAGTGCATATTAAAAAGGAGAAGCTGTTTAAAATTCTTCCACACAGTGATTCCAAGGACATCCAAAATCGTTTAATCAGCTCCACACTGAATCAAAGTCCTTTGTACAGAGACTGGTGGATCACATCTCAGGTGGGTGGCATGGTCCCCACAGTAGAAGAGGCATCCCATTGCACCAGGCTGCAGATGGGGACAGGACCTCTCATGTCCTTTCAAATCACTGGAGATTCCGGCCCAGCGCAGCAAGCTGCTGGCGCAGACTCGCTGGCCCCTGGGAGTTTCCTCGCAGGTTCTGGACTGTCTGGCCAAACTCTAATGATTAGCCCTAATTGGGAGATAGGAAAAGTATGCTGCCTATGCCTCCAGTTTCCTCTTTCTGCAATCCTTCCCTACCTCCATTCTCCTCCCTCCCAGTAGACCCCTTTTCTTTCTTCTCTCACTCCCAGTGAATTCTCAACAATCTGGTGGCATTCGGAAGCCAGTTACTTGTTCACTGGGTTACCTCTGGATTTTCACAAGGATACAAACTTTCAGCAGAAGGAATGTATGTTTGCTATTAATGATAAGTGAAATCTAATTGAAGACTGTCAAGCATCAGCCTAATATGTGATGGAAGATGTTTTTGTTTTTAAGTAGGGTGAGCATAGTAACCACATCATAGCAGAATTTGGGATTCTCATTTCTTAACCTTTTTGGCTGAAATACAGGTTGTGCAGGCACTAGGAGTTTGGAGTGTTTTGTCTATGATTCCTAGAGAATTTTAAACTGTGGGATTGTAGGGTCCGCTTCTGTATTTGCAGGTGGAAGTTATCCTGGCATTGTCAGGGGGTTCTTTCTAAACCCTTATGACTTTGCTTTTGGGCTTCTAGCCGTCCCTGTTGAAAGACTCACCAGCCACCTGGCGCCACTACGCATGTGGCAGGCAACAGTGAGCATTGTATCCTGGATACAGTCCCACAAGTCTGGGAAGCTGTTCCCAAGGCAGTGCCCACATTTTGTCACCTAGTGACCCAGAGGTTCATCACGTTGCTCTTTTGAGTCTGATGTTGTGTGTATGTGTTTGTGTGTGTGTGTGTGTGTGTGTGTGTGTGTGTGTGTAAGGCTGCCTATATAATGACCCTATCTCAGTAGGGTTCTGGATTATTTGGCTTGATTCAGTAAGAATAATTTTTTTTTACCTTTCTTTCTTGTATAGTATAACATATATACAAAGCAAAGAAATAAAAAGGCAATAGTTTTCAAAGCACTCTTCAACAAGTGCTCGCAGGACAGATTCCAGAGTTTGTCATGGGCTACCATACGATCCTTTCATATTTTTCCTTCTAGCTGCTCCAGAATATAGGCTAAAGGGCTTAAATATATTTTTTATCATCACAATTGACTTTTTTTCCTTCTTCTTTTTTGTGAAAAATAACATATATACAAAAAAGCTATAAATTTCAAAGCACAGCACCACAATTGGTTGTAGAACATATTTCAGACTTTGACATGGGTTACAATTTCACAATTTTAGGTTTTTACTTCTAGCTGCTCTAAAACACTGGAGACTAAAAGAGATATCAATTTAATGATTCAGCAATCATGTTCATTTGTTAAATCCTATCTTCTCTGTATAACTCCACCATCACCATTGATCTTGCCATTCCTCTCTTTAGGGGTGTTTGGACTATGGCGATTCTAAATTTTTCACATTGGAAGGGTCTGTCAATAATATGGGTATAGGGAGATGGAACTATCTGAAGTTCTGGAGTAAGAATAACTCTTAAAAGTTTAAGCTAAAGGGAACAATCGTGACATAACAAATATTCCATCACTGGCCTGATTACTTCAATATAAGGAGATGACTTTTTTCCTCGCAGGGCTGAGATGTTCCAAGACATCTTTCTATCACTCAGCTCAGGAATGAGTGAAGTCCCCTGGGATATGAGGCAAACTAGGGACCCAGGTGTCCAGGACAACAATTGTCACTGAATCAGATTCCTTTCAGATAGGCCACCTATGTACCCTTGTCTTACCCCCAAAAGAAATGCACCTTCTTGGTTTTGTTTGCAAATGCTAAATTTTTTAATTATTTAGAAGGGTCTTTAGCATTATCATAAAAGTCCAAAACATATTTTACCAGAGTTGGTTTAAAAAATATTGGCAGAGAGAGTTCAAATAGAGTGGAAAGGCTACTCTGGAGGTTGCTCTTACATAAACTTCAGGTTGACCTTGCTACCTGTCATAACTTGCCAACCCCCAACTAGGACTATTCCAGCCAATCCTAAAGAACACCTAGGGCAATTTATAAGATTCCACAAGGGTTCCAGGCACTAGAGTAACTTTTCAGAAACCCACAAACTCCAGATGGGTCCCTGGTCCAGATAAGTCCTGAAACCTAGCCCAGCCTCTCCAGAACATCAGATAGTTCCATCTCCCTATACCCATATTATTGACAGACTCTTCCAATATCAAAAATTTAAAATTGCCACAGCTCAAACAACCCCAAAGAGAGGTATGGAAAGATCAAAGGTGATGCTGGAATTATACATAGAAGATAGGACTTAACAAATGAATATGAATGCTGAATCATTAAATTCGATATCTCGTTTAGTCTCCAGTATTTTAGAGCAGCTAGAAGTAAAAGCCTAAAATTGTGAAATTGTAACCCATGTCAAAGTCTGAAATATGTTCTACAACTAATTTTGGTGCTGTGCTTTGAAATTTATAGCTTTTTTGTATATACGTTATTGTTCACAAAAAAAAAAAAGGAAAAAAAAAGTATTTAAGCCTCTAGCCTCCTATATTCTGGAGCAGCTAGAAGGAAAAATATGAGAGGATCGTATGGTAGCCATGACAATCTCTGTGACCATTTGTTGAAGAGTGCTTTGAAAACTTGCTTTTTTATTTTTCTTTGCTTTGTATATATGCTATACTATACAATAAAAAAAGTTTTAAAAAAATGAGCTACCTTTTATCTACGATATTGACAGATGAGTAAAAAATATGGATAAAAATAAATAAATAATAGGGGGGACAAATGCTAAAACAAATTGAGTAGATTGAAGTACACTAGTGAACAATGAAAGGGAGTGGTAAGGGGTATAGAAAAAAAGTAGGGGGAACAAAGGTTAAAATATATTGGGTAGATGGAAATACTAGTGGTCAGTGAGAGGGAGGGGTATGCGGTATGGTATGATGAGATTTTTCTTTTTATTTCTCTTTTGGGAGTGATGTAAATGTTCTAAAAAATGATCATGGTGATGAATATACTACTATATGATAAAAAAAAAAATAAATGAGCTAACCGGGTGCACGGGTTCAGTGGTAGAATGCTCACCTTCCATGCTGGAGACCTTGTTCGATTCCCTACCATGCATCTAAAAAAAAGTAATAATAAAATAAAAATAAATAAATGAGCTAACTGCATGTAAAAGTAGTTGCTAGCCCATACACTACTTGCAAATATAAACTGCTGTTGTCAAATGCCTTCATAGTTATGCTGCTCATCCCCTCAAATACCCCCCCTTCAATTTTGTATGCCTCTATTTGGTCCTCGCACCTCAGCTCAATTTTGCGCGCCCAGCACGCGACCCCCTTCGAATTCCCGCCTCTTTTTTCTCAGGCCCCTCCTTCCCATCAAATTCTCGGGCTGAAGAGGCCCCGGGGCGCATGCGCACCAGAAGAGGTAGGCGGAGGCTTGAGGAGGGGAGGAGGGGAAGGAGAATCCAGGGAGGGGAAGGGAGAGACCAGCGGGTGGAGGCCGCGCGGGGTGGGGCCCAGCGGGGACGCGCTCGCTGCGTCGACGTGCTGACGCCATGACGCCTCGGCCGGTGTGTGTCGGTGTGTGTATGTGTGAGTGTGCGCGCTCCGAGTGTGTATTTGTGTATCGGCGGTCCCGCAGGTCCCGGATGTTGCGGACAGTATGAGGCGAGCGCAGGGGGACAGGAACCAGCAGCTGTCGCCGCCGCTCTCAGGTGAGTGGGGGGAGGAGAGTCGAGGGAGGGGGGTTATCCTGTAGGAGAGTGTGTGGGGACGCCTCCCTTAAAGAGGTGACTGACCCCGACTCTCCCCCCTCCCACACATACTCTTCTCTGCCCCATTTCCCACATCCTGGGTTACGTGGCCTGTGAGTGCCAGAGCCTAATCAACCGTCCTTTTTTCCAATCCCAAGCATTCAGGAGACACAAACGCACCCCCTGCCTTCAGCGCCCCCATCATTTTCCTAGCCCCATCCCCCTTGCCAAATAGTGAGCTGTCGCCTGCGGCGAGGTGGGTGACTGCGCATGCGCGAGTGTGAACGCGCTAGGGGTGCTTGTTTGCTGCCCTAGGGGCGCATGCGCATCGCTGTTTTGCAGGGACCTGCGGGATAAAGAGCTCCTTGACCATGCGCCTCCCTCCTTCCCAGGCAATGAGCTAGACTTGTTGCCAGTTAGTGTGCCTGTTGCTCCTATCCAAAGGGAAGAATTCATTTATTTGAGGGATTTGTGAACAAAGCACTATTCGCATCTGGTGTTACCCCAGAAACTCCTAGATGACAAACGCCTCCCAGAGCCAGCGTGGCCCATACTGAACATTTTTAAACTGTCACTGCAACTTCTGGTTCTAGTATTATTTTTCCTTTCCTCTATTCCCATCGTCACGTTGTGTCTTTAGTACAAGCCTCCCCCAAGTTTAGGAATTGGTGTCCCAACCCTTTCAGTTATTCAGGGCAAAGGTTTTTGGTAGCCTTTCTAAGGAGAGCTAAGGATCATAAAAAAGAGAGTAAAGGGGATTTCCTTTTAGTAAAATTTTTAATTATCCTCACAAAACTAGAAGGAGCACAGTATAAGGCTTAGGGTAATTAAGTCAAGACATCAGGGTTCTCATCTGCCATCCCTCCTGTTTGTGTGACCTATTTGCCTCTTTTTGAAAAAGATGATCTTTCCTATTCCTTTCATTTTAGTTTTTACATTGTTGATATTCTGTGAACATCACATGAAAACAAAAGCAATCCGAGACTGCTGGAAGACATAACTTATTCAGTGGAGGTTTCAATTTTAAGTAATGAGAGAGATGTTTTCTTTCACTTTTGCAGATAAAAAGAAACTTAAAACAAGAAACTTTACAGTAATTTTTAGTTTTCCAGGAGCTGAATTTTCAGTTGGTAGATAATATATTCATGGTCCTTTAATTTGCTCTTGTCTTGTGCTGCTCTTTGGGATACTTTGCTGCTTTTAACTTTTACGATCAAAACAGGATGGGGAAAAGATAAACTCTTAATAGCAAAAGTTTTGCTGAATAGCTTTGAAATGAATAGCTAAATTGTTTGTTGCATGTGTATGTATGCATTTTCTGCGTTTTTCAGTTATCCCTGCCCATTCTCCTACCTATCTGGATAACTGGGAATGGGAGATTACTAGTAAGACTATTTTCTATTCTTTTTCCTTTTTTTTTTATATTCTCCTCTCAGGATTTTTTTCTTTTGGCTGCCATTCCTAACTCTAGGGCCTTATGTTCTTGGGCCTTAAAGCGTGTGTGTATGTGTGTGTGTATTTTTTTCTTTCTTTTATTCACTTCCCCATTTAACTCTGGACTTCACTTGGTTCAGTTGTCTTGTGCTCCTTGTTGTCATGGTTACACTTGGGAGCCAAGATGACACAGAGGAAGCACGGTACTTTGGGGTACATATATGATCCTGTTGTCTTGGGAAAGAGCTGGAAACTCATCCTTTTTCCTTGTGTGAAGACTAAAGAATATAAGTTACTGGGACAACCCCACATTTAGGATGAAGGCAGTTGTTCATTTGGTTCTTTGGTGACAACTTTCCCTTTTAGAACTCTTCAGAGTGACTAATATGGTACTTGAATATATTTAATGTTGCCTATGAGACTTCCATCAGGTTCTGGTAAAATCTTGAAGCAAAACAAGGTAATAAATGTCTTGTCTTTTCAGTAGACTTCGTCATCTAGGGTGCTTTGTTCTTATCTGGAAATATTTCATCTGGTTGAATTTACCCAACCCTCATTTAAAATTTTTATGGTCTGTAGACATGAAATGCTTTTAGGATTAAGATGAGTATCAGTAAAAAATTTGTATTGGTGCAAAGTCTTGTTTAAAAAATTTACTTTTTAAAATGCTAACATATGTACATACATATGAAACAAAACTCAAAAGGTACAATGTTGGTAGTACAACAATGTGAATGTAATTAACAGCACTGAAATATATATCAGAATGTGATTGAAAGGGAAAATGTTAGGTTGTATATATAGTAACAGAATAAAATATTTTAAAAATCCTCAGAAATACGTTACACAGTGAACTTACTAGGTTAATAATATAATTATAAAAATATGCTTTCATCAGTTGTAACAAATTTTCCACACCTATGCAAGATGTTAATAATAGAGTGGTTATATGGGGATCCTATATTTTATGCACAATTGTTCTGTAAACCCACATCTTTTCTAATAAAGAAAAAAAATGCATAGTAAAAGAAAGTAGAGCCTCTCTTCTAGTCTGCCATCATCTATCTGGTTATTCTCTCCAAAGACAACTGTTGTCATCTGGATCTTGCTTATCCTTCCAGAGTTAGTCTATGCTTATATGAGTATATGCACCTATGTATGCTTTGGTGTTTTTGTTCGTTTTATACGAGTGATAAAATGCTATACCCATTATTCTGCACTTTGCTTTTTTCGCTTAATATATCTTGGTGATCATTCCATACAGTACATACAGTGCTCCTTCTTTTTGAAGGCAGGTATTCCATTATATAGATGTATGTTGCTCATGCCACTCTTATTGGACATTTAGGTTGTTTCCAGTGCTAAAATGAATTCCTTGTATGTGTTAATTAGGCTCATGGGTGTCAGATAAATTCCTAGTACAAGTGCTAGATCAAAGGGTATGTGCATTTTTAAATATTGTTAGATATTGCTAAATTGCCTTCATAGAGGTTATGCCAATTTATATTCTTGCCAGCGGGTGCGTATATGACTGTATCCTCACCAACACTCTTATCAAAATTTTTAATCTTTGTGTGGGTTTTTTAATCTACGCTTTAAGAGTTCAATATGTAGCTCATTAAGCTCATTTCACCAAGGAGTTGTGGATAAATACTGTCGCTGTTTTGCAGATGGTGGGTGGAGGGTATACTTCGACTGAAGAATAATGTCATAAGAACAAATCATATGCCTGGATAACAACAAATCCATGACAATGCTAGGAAGACAATAAATAGAACCTGTATTCCAATTTCTTCCTCCAATTCTTAGATGTTGGTTTCTGTATGTGAAATTTTGTGATCGTCTTTTGATAGCATTGACTCAGAATTGTTTATATAAATGAACTGTCTTTCTGTTGAGGAGTGGTAAATTGAAAGGCTAACCCAGTTAGTTTACGTATTTTACTGAATGTCGATTGTTTTTGTGCAGAGTATTGGTACTAGCATTTTTTAAGAGTCTATTGATTGCAGAATACTTCACTATGAGCTTTGAAGAAATGAAGTGGATTAAAAGACATTAGTGTGTGAAGAAGCTTCCAATCTTGTTGGAAAACCAGATCTATTCAATATGTGAAACAATAAGAGAACAGTCAGAAAATGGAATGGAAAGAGTAATGTGCTGTGCTCCATTCTGGGAGGATCTTGTAAAACATCGATTGAGGTTTAGAGGAGAGTTCATTTGGGAGACCTTCCCGGAGGAAGTGCATTGTGAGCCTTTTTTTTTTTTTTTTTACAACTATTCAAGTGAAAAGTTTTAAACATACAAAAAAATGGAAAGAATCGTATGATTATCACCTTTATACCCATCACCTACATTCAACAACTGTTCATATTTTGCCACATTTACTTTATGTATCTGTATATGTGCATATGGTTATATATATATATAATACATACATTTTTTTAACTGTGAAATACAGCATATATACAAAAAGAAATTTGCAAGTACTTTTTTTTTTTAAATTTTCTTTTTTTTTTTTACATGGCCAGGCATCAGGAATCGAACCTAGGTCTTCAGCATGGCAGGCTAGAACTCTGCCAGTAAGCCACCATGGCCTGCCCCCTAGTACATTTTAATAAATAGTTATAGAACAGATTTTGAAGTTTAGTATGGGTTACAGTTCCACAGTTTTTCATTTTTTTTTCTTCAAGCTGCTCCAAGACACTGGAGACCAACAGAAATATCAATATAATGATTCAGCAGTCATACTCATTTGTTAAATCTTATCTTCTCCGTTATACTCCTCCTTCTCTTTAAATAGCGTATATACATAAAAGCAATAAATTTCAAAGTACATCGCACCAATTAGTTGTAGAACAGATTTCAGAGTTTGGTATGGGTTACAATTCCACAGTTTTAGGTTTTTATTTCTAGCTGCTCTAAGGTACTGGAGGCTAAAAGAAATATCAGTATAATGATTTAGCACTCATACTCATTTGTTAAACCCAGCCTTCTCTGTATAACTCCACCATCACCTTAGATATTTCTCCCACTGTTTAGAGGTATTTGGGCTATTCCCATTCTAACTTTTTCATGTTGGAAGGGGCTGTCGATAATGTGGGATAGGGTGATGAAACTAGTTGATGTGTTGGAAAGGCTGGCACCTCTGCATTTCAGACTTATCTGGTCCAGGGACCCATCTGGAGGTTGTAGGCTTTGGAGAGTTACCCTAGTGCATGGAACCTTTGTAGAATCGTATATAATGCCCTAGGTATTCTTTAGGATTGACAGGAATGGTTTTTATTGGGTTTTGGCAAGTGATGATAGCAATGTCTAACTGAAACGTGTAAGAGTGACCTCCAGAATAGCCTTTCCACTCTATTTGAAACTCTCTCAGTCACTGATACCTTATTTGTTACACTTCTTTTCCCCTTTTGGTCAGGATAGCATGTCATTTCCGATGCCAGGGCCAGGCTTGTCCCCGGGGTCATCCCCCACACTGCCAGGGAGACTTTCACCCCTGGATGTCATGTCCCATATAGGGGGGAGGACAATGGTTTCACTTGCAGAGTTGGACTTAGCGAGAAAAGGCCATTTCTGAGCAGCATAGGCATACCCATAGGTAGGCTAGGGATACATGCATTTTTATATTGCAGACATCATGACACTTCACCCTTAAATACTTTATATGCATCTTCTTAAGATAAAAACCTTGCTTTATTTAATTGTTCTTTCCATACATGATCACAGTTAAAGCAATTAACAGTAACTTCCTAATGTCATCTGATATTCAGTTCATCTTCAAATTTCCCAGGTTGTCTCAAAGATGACTTTTTGAACTGCTTGTATTTTTTTATCCAAAACAGAACCCAATAAATGGTCAGATGTTATATTTGTTATGTCTGTTTAGTCTCTTTTAAAATGTAGAACAGTCTATTCAGAAGCCACATGATATTGGGGTTTTGAAGAGACCAGGCCTGTTGTCTCTTGTAGTTTTCTGGTTGTTCCCTTATGTTGTCTTTTAACTCGTTCCTTTATACCTGTATTTTTTTTATACTTATTTTTTTGGATGCATGGTCCGGGGACTGAACCTGGGTTTCCTGCATTTATCCCTGTATTTTGTATCTCTGTAAACTGACAGGACTAAAGGCTTGATTAGATTCAGGTTAAACATTTTTTGGTCAGAATACTTCCTAGTGCCTTATATTTGTATCACAGTAGGAGAAACATAATGCCCTACTGTTAATGATGGTGAGTTTGATAATTTAAGTTGGTGAATACCAGATTTCTCCATTGTAAAGACATTTTTTTCCCTTTTGTAATTTCTAACTAATCTGTAGGGTGGTGACACTGGCATATACTGTTATACTTCTCTAGCAGCCTGTCATCTAATGACGTTAACTCTGTTGATGATTCTTGCCTGAAGCAACGAGTTCATTGGTTGTTGCAAAATGGTGACTTTCTAATTCTTCCGTTCCTTTTAATTGATTAGCTTTCAATCTTCTGTAAAGATTTCTCTCGTCAATAAGGATTAAATGACAGTTTCAATTAAAAAGTTGAGGTGAATTAAAATTTTTTTTAATTTTTAATTTTGAAACACATTCAAACTTAAAGGGCAGTTACAAAAATATTACAAATTTATACAGAGAACTCTAACATACCCCTACTTATCCCCCTCACCGAGACCCAGAACCACCAATTTCAACATTTTGCCATTTGATATATCACTATCCATCTCTTTACCTATTTGTCTATTTAGCAATCCATTTTTATAGCACTTGAGGTTGTATGCATCATGCTCCTTGAACACTTAATACTGCATGATACATTTCCTGAGAACAAGGATATTCACTTTTGTAAGTACTTTAAGAGTAGTTATCAAGTTCAAACACCTTAATGTTGATGCAAAGCTTACATTATATATTTTGGTTTTTTCATATTCCCCAATAATGTCCCTTTGAGGCTTTTCTCCTGTTTTACTAGATCATACCCAGGATCATGTATTACATCTCATTGTCATTGTCTCTTTAGTTACTCTTCCTTTTTTTTAATTGTGGGAACATATATACAAAATAAATTTTTCCCATCTCATTCACTCCCAATCATACCATTCAGTGGGATTAAACACATTCATCATATTGTGTTCCCCTCACTAGTTTCCATTACAAAAACTTCCCTATCTCCCTGAGCAGAAACCCTATACCAATCATGCATTAATTCCCTATATCCCTGGCCCTGCCCCTGACAACCTAACTCTATTATCTGTCTCCATGAGCTTACTGTTCTCCAGTATTTTCTATGGGGTTTAAATTTAATATCCTAAATCTGTAACAATCTTGTTTGTTTTAATACCAAATTAACTCCAAGAGTATGTGTAAACCCTATTGCTATACCTCTGCATCCTCCCACCTTTATGTTGTTCTTGCTCCAGATTACATATTTATACATTACATGTATAATGTTGTTCAGAATCACCAATTTATCATTGCATTTTTAGGTCCTGTATGAAGTAAAATGTGTAGTTAGAAATAAGTACAGTAGTACAGGCATTTATATTTACTCATGTCATTATCTTTACCAGTATCTTTATTTCTTCAAGTGGTCCCAGTCAATTGTCCAATGCCCTTTCTTTCAGTCTGCAGAACTCACTTTAGAATTTCTTCTGGAGACAAAGTCCCTTAGCTTTTGTTTATCTGGCAATGTCTTGATCGCTCCTTCATTTTTTTTTTAATATATAATATGGTTTTAATTTTTCCTAAATTATAAATAATTGCTGAAAGAAATATGCTAAGATATTAGCAGTAGTTATCATCTCTGAATGTTGAAATCATCAGTTTTTATTTAATTTTTTTGTAATATCAAAAATTTCTATGATATACAAGTATTCTTTTTTCAATTGAGATAATTCACTTACTATCTTATTTTTAAATAATTGTATTTTTTATTATTAATTTTTTTATTTTTTTAAATACCAAAAAACACCAAACAAATGCAAGCATTCTAATTTTTGATCATTCTGTTCTACATATATAATCAGTAGTTCACAATATCATCACATAGTTGCATATTCATCATCATGATCATTTCTTGGAACATTTGCATCTGTTCAGAAAAAGAAAGAAAAAGAAAACAGAAAAAAATTCATACATACCATACCCCCTGCCCCTCCCCCTCACCGATCACCAGCATTTCAATCTAAATTTATTTTAACATTTGTTCCCCCTATTATTCATCATTATTCCATATGTTTTACTCCTCTGTTGATGAGGTAGATAAAAGGAGCATCAGACACAAGGTTTTCACAATCATGTAGTCAAATTGTGAAAGCTATATCATTATACAATCATCTTCAAGAAACATGGCTACTGGAACACAGCTCCACGTTTTCAGGCAGTTCCCTTCAGCCTCTCTACTACATCTTGACTAACAAGATGATATCTGTTTAATACGTAAGAATAACCTCCAGGATAACCTCTTGACTCTGTTTGGAATCTCTTAGCCTTTGACACTTTATTTTGTCTCATTTCACTCTTCCCCCTTTTGGTCAAGAAGGTTTTCTCAGTCCCCTGATGCTGAGTCTCAGTTCATTCTAGGAGTTTTCTCAATCCCTCGATGCTGAGTCTCAGCTCATTCCAGGATTTCTGTCCCAAGTTGCCAGGAAGGTCCACACCCCTGGGAGTCATGTCCCACGTAGATAGGTGGAGGATGGTGGGTTTGCTTGTTGTGTTGTCTGGAAACCTCCCTCATTTTTTAAAGACGGCTATGCCAGATATAGAATTCTTAGGTAGCAATTTTATACTTTCAACACTTTAAATATGTTATCCCATTTCTTTCTTGTCCCTGTAGTTTCTGATGAGAAATCAGCACTTAATCTTATTGAGCCTCCCTTGTACGTGACACGTTGCTTCTCTTGTGTGGCTTTTAGAATTTTCCCTTGGTTGGCTTTCGACAGTCTGATTATAATATGTTTTGGTGTGGATCTATTGGGGTTTATCCTGTTTGGAGTTTTTTGAGCATCTTGGATGTGTATATTCATGTCTTTTATTAAATTTGGTAAAATTTCAGCCATTATTTCTTTGACTATTCTCTCTATTCCTTTTTCTCTTTCTTCTCCTTCTGGGCCTCCCATAATGCATATATTGAGTATGCTCAGTGGTGTCCCACAGGTTCCTCAGGCTCTTGTTGACTTCATTTTTCTTCTTTCTGCTTCACAGACAGGATGATTTCAGTTGTCTTATCTTCCACTTTGCTGATAGTTTCTTCTACCAGCTTCAATCTGCTGTTGAACCCCTCTAGAGAATTTTTAAGTTTTGTTACTGTTCAGCTCTGTTTCTTTCCTTCTCATAATTTCCATCTCTCTATTGATATTCTCTTTGTGTTCATTTGTTGTTTTCCTGATATCCTTCAGTTATTTATCCTTGTTTTCCTTTCATTCTTTGAGCATATTTAGGGCCTTTTTAAAAAAAGCCTTTTTCTGGAATGACTCAAGTTTGATCCTCCTGCTATAGTACCAGGCAGCACAATTTGACTGCTCTCCCGTTGCATTCTGTGAGAATTCTATGAATGGCCTTCTACATATAGGACAAGTTCTGGAACAAGTTCCTCAGGCTAATACCAGACAGATTGTACAAAAATACATGCTTCCAGCATGTGCATGAGAGCCACTGTGCTCCCCAAACCAGGACTAGGGATTTGTACCAGGAGCACAGGTTGGCTCTGCACTGAACTAGTGAAGGATAGAAGTGGGATCAGCCAGAGCATCGTGAGATCCTACTGCTTTTAAGAAGAGTTTTCTTGATTCTGTACTCCTGGTGTTAACTGCAGTCCTTTAACTGTTTTCTGGAGCTCTGAGAAAGATGTTTTTGCCAATGTTTCCTGGTTGTTCAAAGCTTCTGCGAGTAGATGGAGCCCTAAAACATCTCATTCTGCCATCTTGATTGAGGTGGGGCTCTCAGTAAATATCTGAGGAAATTCTTATTTCTTTCCCCTTAATAATTTTCTGAATAAGACAATGGTGTAATCACCACCAGTCATGGTAAGTGAATTGTTTTTCTTTCTTACTCTCTTCGTTTTAGTATTATTATAAGCTCATGGATTTTAATTTATTCTATGTTTTACAAACATTTTTAGACATTCTCTTTCTATTGCTCAAAATGTCTCATGTTTGACCTGTGGGAGTCCTTCAACTTTGATGTATAAGCGCTCCCTTACTTTTTGGCATAAGAAGTTCCTGGCTTATTATATTTTTCTTGTTCCAGGTATGGAATCCTCATCTCTATATCATTTTATATATCATATTTTCTTCCCTTTCACTTCCTTGATGGAGCATTTGGAACCCAATTCCAAAAACTAAAGATACATTTATTTTAACACAAAGCACCTAGTATTTGACTCACACTTGTGCCTAAAGCTTTACTGGATTCTGGATCTTAGAATTCACAGATTTTCTTTCTTGAATACCACTTCCTGAAAGATGGACAGTGTCTCTGAAGAAAGCATTGCTTTTTTTTTTTTTCCACCCCCTTTCTTTAATATAAGGCTGACTGTAGCAGAATGGAGAATTTCTTCTCTCATGAGGAGCCTTGATTTTTTTTCCTGAGATGGAAATTTCCCTGTATGAAATTTAGAGGCAAATTGTGTGTTTACAGGCTTTATTAGGAATGTGGGGTTTTGATGGTTATATAGACATATCTTTGTAAGTGAACACATATGTGTTTTTCTTTTCTCCTTTTTCCTCATTTACACTCCTTTCTCCACACAGTTAGGGTATTATGCAAGATTATGCTGTAATAGCATATTTTTTTCATTATCACTAGATTTTCATCAGGAAAAAGGAGTGAGACAAATTGTTTTTTTAGGGAAAAATTTCAGATAGGCCATGAACTCTAATCTGACTGTCTTAACTCTAAGTCTGGAACAGTGCTGAATCCTCTGGCTTTCTATCATGTACTAGAGACTCAGGAGAAATGTTGATATATTCACAGTGCTTCTGAAAATCTGTCATACTAAGGAAGGTTAACGCAAATGAAAGATACCTTGAAACTGTATTATAAAGTTGCTGTTAGGGGCTGGACTAATTCTTGCCTTAGCAAAAAACGTTTTTTCAGATTTTTGCCATATATCAGTATTTTGAGAAATCTTATTTCATTTCAAATCACTTAAAGCTGGACAGTAATATTATTCTGATACTTATCTGAAATTCCTTTTTCTTTTTACCATCTTGTCATATTTACTTGGTTTTTCTCAGCCTGGTTTCATAACAATACTGGTGCCATATTAAATTCCAATTGTATGTTTAGAGAAGTACACCTGTTTCTTCTGCTCATTTTGGGGCACGGCATATCACTCTGAAAGGCTGTGCTCACATATTTGCTAGTAAGATCTAGTAGCTTCTTTTACTTTTGCGTATTACTACCTCCCATTACCAGAAAAGAACTTCTAAAGTACAATTTCTTTAGAAAAAGCTTGGTTCTTCATTCTTACAACTGTCATCACATTTTAAAGAAACGGCAGGGATTTCTGGCTGTTCTCTATGGCAAAGCTGGTCATGCAGCTTAGGGAGGCCTGAACACAGACCTCACAGTGCGAATTAAACTCAGGCAGTAACCCCTGCTTGACCATAGAGACCTTTATTCGTGGCTGTTTCTTTCTCAGAAGCTGTTAGCATAAACCTTACTGCTGCAGTACAAGCCGTAACAGAGAAGAGCTTGCAGTGGTTCTCTGGGAGCCTCTAATTCCTCTTGTTTACTTTTGGTAAGAGAAAAAAATGTGCACGTAATCATTCATTTCCTTCAGTTTAGATTTATATACTCCTTTTCTTGGTATGTAGAAACAGTTAGTCACGTATAAATTTGCGGTAAATAAAAATGACAGTTTTAAAATGTGGAAAATCATTTGTGTTGCCTAAAATTTTTTTTAACTTTTTTTTATTGTGAAATAGAACATATATACACAAAAGCAATAAGTTTCAAAGTATGTTGTAACAAGTAGTTATACCACTGATTTCAGAGTTTGATATGGGTTACAATTTCACAGTTTTAGGTTTTTCCTTCTAGGTGCTCCGAGACACGGGAGACTAAAAGAAATATCAATATAATGATTGAGCAGTTATTCTCATTTGTCAAATCCTATTTTCTCTGTTATAACTTCTCCTTCTCCTTTGATCCTTTTCCCAATCTTTAGGGATAGTGGGCTGTGCCTATGCTAACTTTTTCTTGTTGGAAAAGGGTGTTGATAATATGGAATATAGAATAGAATGAATTGATGTTCTTGCAGAGCCTGGCCCATCTGAATTTCAGAGCTTATCTGGCTTAGGAGCCATCTGAAGATTGTAGGTTTCTGGAAAGTAATCTTAGTGCATGAAACTTCTGTAGAATCTCAAATAGAATGCTAGGTGTTCTTTAGGGTTAACAAGAATGATATTGATTGGGGTTTGACAAACCATGGTAATTAGCAATATCTAACTAAAGCTGGCCTATGAGTATCCTCCAGAATTGTTTGAATTCTCTTAGCTATTGATACCTTATTTTGTTACATTTCTTTTCCCCCGTTTGGTCAAGTGGGCACTGTTGATTCCACGTTAGCAGGTCCAGCTCATCGCTGGTTCATATCCCACGTTGCCAGGGAAGCATTCACCCCTGGTTGTCATGTCTCACTTATGGGGGAACGTAATGATTTTATTTGCAGAGTTGGGCTTCGAGGGAGGCTATATCTGAGCAACAAAAGAGGTTTTCTGGAAGTAACTCTTAGGCATAACTACAGGTAGGCTTAGCTTCTCTGCTACAGAAATAAGCTTCATAAGAGCAAGCCTAAGATTAAGGGCTTGGCCTATTGACTTGGGAGTCTAATGTTTGAGACAGCATCAGGGGTTTCCCTGGTAGTAAAGCTTATCAGTTACATATTTTTCCCCCAGTCCCTCAAGGGACTTTGCCAGTACTTTTTAATTATCTGCCTAACCTACTCTGAGATGTATGTGGGTATTACACTAAGCTATACAGAATTACAAGCCCTCGTTCCCATTCTGGGCTCCATATCTTTGGGTTATTTAAATGAAATATCTAGACAGGTTGAGTTAGATTATGTGCTATAGAAAATTTAGGTTTTGGACAAATAAAATCTCTCTTCCTTTGGTGTCATACTGTAGGTGAAGTTCTAAAATACAGACAATGTCGTCATTGCCCCTGTATACTGATTTACCTTAATCCAGACCAGATCAGCTTCATTTTAATTTCTAACTGAAGCTTGATCTCTTTTTTGGTTTCTTTAACAGTTGCTGTATGTGGCAAGGCTGAATTTTAGAGCTGCAAAACTCCAACTCTGAATCTTAGGTGTCACACAGGTACCCAGAGTTCCAGGGAAATACCAGGTTATACATATATAGCACAGCCTTTCAAAATCTAGAAATAACATTTACAGCTCCGGATTAAATGTGGTTGCCGAAGAGTTTACAGTCTAGGTTCCAATTTTCTTACAAGTATTTTCTAAAAGATACCATACAGTATTTATTCTTTTGTTTCTGGCTTATTTTGCACCATATAATGTCCCCAAGGTTCATTCACCTTGTTGCATGCCTCACAACTTCATTCCTTTCTGTAGCCGTACAATATTCCATCATATGTATACACCACCTTTGCCATTCAGCCTCTCATTCTATGTATCCTTCAGCCCCCTCCATACATTGGGCATCATGGATAATATCCAAAGCCAATAATCCATGTCTTACAGTATCCTCACTTGGGTGTGCAATCATCAACACTCTCATTTTTAGACAATTTTCATTGCACCAAAGAGAAAAATAACCAATAACCATACACTCACCAAATAGAAAGTCCAATCTCCCCTTAACTCTTGTCCTACCCACCCACTCCCACCCCCAGTTATTTACCCCTGGTATTGCTATTGTTGATATCTTCCTGTTGGATATAGACCATAGCGTGCACTAGTAGTTTTCCCCCATACCCCTCTATTACTGACTCTGTACAAGATCCATACTTTCAAAATAGTTCATGCGAGAACTTATTTATATTTGTAGTGTTAATCAGTGCGATACATGGCTCTATACAACCACTTTCAATCATGTTAACCTTCAATATGACAATATTACTTTATAAACCCGCTAATGAACTGCCTTCACTTCTATCCATCCCTTACATTTAAGTTCAACCTCATTAGGTAATAATTGACCTATCTCTAGATTCTGTGTATCTCTAGATCTAAGAGTCTGAGTTTACCTTTAACCAAGGTCATAATAGCAAAATACTGCAGTATCTATCTTTTGTGTCTGGCTTATTTCGTTCAGCATTATGTCCTCAAGGTTATCCATGTTGTCATATGCTTCAGGACCTCATTTCATCTTACTGCTGCATAATATTCCATTCTGTGTATATACCACGTTTTGTTTCTCCACTCGTCTGTTGATGGGCACTCAGATTGTTTCAGTCTTTTGGCAGTGATGTATACTGCTGTGAACATCAGTGTACAAATGTCTGTTTGTGTCTGTGCTTTCAGCTCTTCTACATAACTACCAAGTAGTGAGTGGCATTGCTGGGTCATAGTGTGCTGTCTTTAATTTAAACTTTTTTTTTTTCTTTTTGGCATGGGCAGGCTCTGGGAATCGAACCTGGGTCTCTGGCATAGCAGGTGAGAATTCTGCCACTGAGTAAATTTAAAATCATAGAATAATTTAACATATAGAAAAACATAGAATATCATTCATATACTTATCACCCAGTTTTATCAAATCTTAACATTTTGCTATATTTGCTCAAAGCATTTTTTATAATAAATAAAAAATCACTGGACTATTGAAGCCTTGGTATACTCCTGTTCTTTTCTCTGCTGTCCTCCTCAGAGGTAACAGCTGTCCTGTATTTCGTGTTTATCATTTTCAAATTGTATGTAAATGCTATAATCCAAGATGTCCTGTTCTGTAACTTGATATTTGTCCTTGAGGTTTACCTAGGTTGATACATGTAGCTTTAGTCCATTCATTTTAATTACATTTTAAATGCTTTTAAGTGCATTTTAAAGTGCAGTTCATTGTACGAGTATATTGTACCACAGTTTATTTTTCCATTTCCTGTTAATGGACATTTAAGGTATTTCCAATTTGTCATTATTACACATAACCCTTCAATAATATACATGGCTCCTTGGGCAGGTCTGCCAGAATTTCTCTAGGTATATGCTTAGAAATGGGGTTGCTGGATTATAGGTTATAAATATCTTCAACTTTACTAACCATTGCTAGTTTGTTTTTTAAAAAGATTAAACCAACTTACATTTCCACCAAAAATTGTATGAGACTTTTGGTTTTACTATCCTAGCAAACAATTGGTTTATAAGACTTTTTCATTTTTCAGTAGTGTGTGTGAAGTACTATCTCTTTGTTTTGTTTTTAAATTTAGTTTATCTTTTATTGAACTGAAGTTTTAAACTTTAATCAGATTTATTATGTTTTTCCTTTGTGGTTTGTGTTTATGTGTCTTGATAAAGGAATTTTCCTTTGTACTAAGATATTAAAGTTACAGATTACATTTTCTTCTAAAAGTACTAAAGCTTTGTTTTTCACATTGTGGTCTCTAATCCCCTGGAAATTATTTTTATGTTTGGCATGAATAAGAATTTAATTTTTTCTCAAAAGGATAACCCGGTGCCCCAGTATCATATATTACATAGGTCATCTTTTTCTACTACTTTGTAATGCGACATGTACATTTCTATATATATGAAGGTTTGTGTGTCTTGAACCACTTGGTCGGTTTTCCTGTCTTATGCTGGTACCAAACTGTCTTAATTTTCATAACTTTATATTAATTGTTCATGTCTGGCAGGGCAAATCCCATTACCTTGTTCTTTTTCTATTCATCAAGCTAACTCCCTGAAAAACCCTGTCAGGTTGGTACATTTTAATGAAAGCATTTGTTGTCTAAATATATTGACATGATATATAATGGCCTTCTCCAAAAGAGATTTAAAAAAATCAAGCCTCCTGTATCTAATAGCTGATCATTGTTTTGCTTTAGCCTATAGTTTCCATTCAATTTTTAGTTTTGTTGGTGTGATTTCACTATTTATAAGGATATGGTCTTCAAATGGAGGAGAACCTTGTTATAATTTGTTGTCTGGGATAAAGACACCAAATAAAGCACTTTGGTAAAGACCTTGAGTATTTTTTATAAGGAAAAGAAACCTACTTAAACTAGTTCAAATAAAAGGAGATAAATAAAAAAGAAATAACTGCTGTAGAATCCAAAGGAAAGTTGAACAACCAGGCTTCAGAAGAGCCTGGGACAAAAACAGTCCCAGAGACTTTAGCAATAAAAGTAATGGATTCTAGTGTTCTGATATAAATAGGACCCAGTCTCCTAATTAGACTTGATTCAGATTTCTGAGAAGAATCTGATTGGGTCAGTCTGGGGATTGATTTCCCCTGTGCCAGATATCTGCCCCAGGTTCAACCTGTCTTGGAGATAGGAGTGGGAAAATTTGGTACAAACAGCAGTTTTGGGGGTGGCTGGAGCCAGAGACAGTCTCTTACAGCAGCAATTTTCAAACTTTTTGGTCTCAGGACTTTTTTAAATGCTTAAAAATTATTGAGAACTCCAAAGAGCTTTTGTTTATGTGTGTCAATTATTATTATTATTTTTTATTTTAACATTTGTTCCTCCTATTTATTTTTATTCCATATGTTCTGCTCATCTGTTGACAAGGTAGGTAAAAGGAGCATCAGACACAAGGTTTTCACAGTCACACAGTCACATTATGAAAGCTTTATCATTATACAATCACCATCAAGAAACATGGTTACTGGGACACAGCTCTACATTTTCAGGCAGTTCCCTCCAGCCTCCCCATTTCATCTTGAATAACAAGGTGATATCTACTATGCGTGTCAATTATTGATATTCATGGAATTAGAAGTTAAAACAAAGAATTAAATTTTAATAAATTAATTTAAATAACAATAAATCTATCTGATGCTAACATAAGTGATATATTTTTGTAAAAAATAACTTTTCAAAAAAATTAGGAAGAATGGAATTTTTTTTACATCTGCAGATCTCTTAAATATCTAAGACAGATTCCCATAACTGCTTCTACATTGTCTGAGTGATAGTTTTGACTGAAGTATATGAAGATATTACAGCTTCACAAAGATATGAAGTTGGGAAAGGAGGGAGTATTTTATATTTTTTTCAGATAATTGTGCAAGTTCTTCTCTGATACCATACCAAAACTTGACAAGTGATAGTTTCTTACTAAACTAAGAAACTAAGCAGAAGTGTGGATTCTGAACCCATATTGATGCTACTGTTAACATTAATATTCATTCGTCTGTCTTGTACTTTCAATGGCTGTCTTACCCATGCATGATTTTATAATGGCATGCATGGGTTATTTGGGAAATACTGGTTTATTGAGTTATACACATCTTTCAGATATGGACACATTTCATAGTGGAATATCAAAAAACTCACATTAGTTAATATCACCAAGCTCACTGTGGCAGATACAAGGTTGCCAAAGTTCAAATTTTTTTTATTAAAAGCTCTGATTTTATCATTGGCAACAAGTGCTGCCTTCTTGTTTTCCTTGAAGTGACAGACTCACTTCACTTTCAAGAAAATGTCTGTTGCATACTTATATCTGAATAACCACACTTTGTCTACTGTTCCTTCAAGTAAAAGTAATGTTCCATGAAAAAAGCAGCTCATTCAGCTCACAACTCAGAGTTAACAAGCGCTTTTCCTTGAGGTAACCATTGTAAAGTGAATATCTGTAAAGTGCTTTTGCGTACTTCCTGTTAGTTTTAAGTCCTTGTTTTAGTTTGCTAATGCTGCTAGAATGCAATATACCAGAAATGCATTGACTTTTATAAGGAAATTTATTGTTACAAGTTTACAGTTCTAAGGCCACAAAAATGTCCAAAATAAGGCATCCAGAGAAAGATACCTCGACTCATGAAAGACTGATGGCCTAGGTCAGCTAGGAACATACATAGCTGGCATCTGCAGGGCCTTTGGCTTCTGATTGCAAACTACTCCCAGGGGCATTTTTTTTCTGCATCTTTAGTGTCTCTGTCTTTGGGCTCTGGTTCCTGTCTAGCTTCAGTTCGCTCTTTCAGCCCTCTGCATTTCTACACGTCTGTTGGCTCTGTGTCTCTGTTGTCTCTCTCAGCTCCTGGTGTCTCCTGGGGCTTCTGCATTTCTAAACATCTGTGTCTCTGTCAGTTCTGAAGCAACTCCAAAATGTTTCCCCTTTTAAAGGACTCCAGTAAACTAATCAAGACCCACCTCCCATCTCTATCTAATCAAAAGGCTATACCCACAATTGAGTGGGTCAGTCTCCATGGAAACAATCTAATCAAAGGTCTCCACCCTTAATAATAGGTCTGCCCCCACAAGATTGGATTAGAAAAAGAACATGGCTTTTCTGGGGTACATAAGTGTTTCAAACTAGCACAGTCTTCTATTCAAGGATTCAGATTTAATAAAATTAATAATTCTTAACTGCTTCATGAAAGATATTCGTAAGTGAAATTGTTTTTAATTTTTTAAAATTAAAAAATTAAATATTTTTAATTTTTAATTAAAATTTTAATTTAATTTTAATGTGCATGTTGGCAAAAGACACAATGACTCTGCCACTGAAGCTCCCATTTCAGGCTCACCGTCTTGTGAGAAGAAATTCAAGGATAAGACAAGCAGGTATAAACACGTGAGAAAAGTTTATTGAAGAGAAAGAAAGTACACTCTTGGGTGAGCATGGGTGTGCTCAAGGAAGAGACACATGCCTGGTCCTTTGGCGTGAGGGTTTTTTATCAGATTAAACAGAGGGAGGTAGAATTTGAGATATTGGGTACACTGTCATTGGTTGGTAAACATTCAGATTAAGGGTTGCAAGTAGGCTATTGTGATTGGCTGTCTGTAAATTCTTGTGATTGGTTAGTAAACATGTAAATTAAGGGTTGTAAGTAAGCTATTGCAATAGGCTGAATAAACATTCAAATTAAGGATTATAAATGGGTTATTGTGATTAGTCCATGCCCTGTGGTTGAACAGTGTATCCTGCTTTGCTCAACTGCTTCTCCTGCTTCTCCCTTGCTCCTGGGCAGATTTCAGGAACCTGACAGTTCTCAACTCTAGTATAGTTTGATGCAATTTTCTTTATTCACACTAAGGCACTGGCAGTTTTGCCTATTACTGCTTTTTGCATCATCAGTGCAAATATCAATGAATAAAAAAGATAAATAGTTTCCTAGTATCATGTAACTCATTATTGACATAACAGACCCCTTGAAAGGGTCTCAGTGACCTACAGGGAACTGCGGACCACACTTTGAGAAACATGTCTTTAGGAGAGGTTTTTAGTAGGGCGTATTAGTTTGAATGCTGCTGGAATGCAATATACCAGAAATGGAACAGCTTTTAAAAATAGAATAAGTTACAAGTTTACAGTTCGAGTGCCAAGAAAGTGTCCAAACTAAGGAAGATAACCTGAGAAAGATAACTGACTTCAGGAAAGGCTGATGGGTCTGTAACACTTCTGTCAGTTGGGAAGACACATAGCTGGCATCTGCTGGTCCCTTACTCCTGCCCATTGCTTTCAGCCTCTGTTCCTGTGGGGGTTCCTCACTTTGTTTCTCTGGGACTGGCTTTCATCTCTTGGGTTCCCTTGGCTCACTCCAGGTTCTGACTTGCTTAACATCTCACGGTGACATCTGCTGGGCCCGAGCATCTCCAAACATATGAGTCTCTGTTCTCCAAGTGTCGGCATCTGTGTCAGCTCTGGGCTCTGAAGTTTCTGTCAGCTCTCCTCTCTGTCGGCTTTGAGGTTTCTGTCGTTTCTGAGGTTTCTCCAAAATGTTTCCCCTTTTAAAGGCTCTAGTAAACTAATTGAGACCTACCTGGAGTAGAACGAATCATATCTCCAACTAATCAAAAGGTCACACCCACAAGTATGTTGCATCTCTGTGGAAATAATCTAATCAAAAGTTTCTGGCCTGCAGTATCGGATCAGGATGAAAAAAAATGGCTGCCCCCACAATATTGATTCAGGATTAAAACATGATTTTCTTGGGTACATAATACTTTCAAATTGGCACACGGGGTAACAAAATATTACATATGGTACAGTAGTGTTTCATGGTAGGATTTTGCTGGATTGGTAGTGAAATCACTTAACATTACTTAACATGATGTAGAAATGGATGGAATATTTTAAAAGATCATACAAAGTGTCATACTGTTGAACAGAAATGTTTTCTAGGAATATTGTCTTCAAACAGTGTAGTTTAAGGTAATTTGATTTTTAGCCAGATAGTCTTAAAATATGCAGTAATCTTAGAATGATAACCCATTTTATAAAGCTTATAGAATTTTTATCACCGTTGTAGCACATTTAGCTTAACATTTTTCAGGCAATTGAATACATTAAAAAATCTGAGCTCCAAAAATTGCATGTGGAAAGGCCTTTTGCAAAGAACCATAGAAGGGATGGTTAAGACTAAGAATCCACCATTCCATCTCTGTGTCTTTTGGTCATAAAAGGGCCTTGCTAAAGAGGAACCCACTCCCCCCCCACCCCCCGCCAATTTAAATATGTTTTGCTAGGGGGAGAAAGGAGTAGTGGTGATAACTGACTTTATTTGAACAAGTACCTATTGAGTGGCTATAAGCAAAAGGTATTGTAGAAGGTGGGGGAGTGTTAGGGAGTTGAATCACTTTATATTTTTGGTGTTCAGAAGAGGAAGGGATCATTCAGTTGGGGAAGCTGAGGTTGGGGACCAGGATTGTCTTTATGAAGGTTACATTTGACTTGGTTTTAAATGGTAGATTTTTTTTTTTTATGGTAGATATTTTGAAGGTTGGAATTTTTATTGGCAGAGATAGAGAAAGGAATTCATGCAGAAAGAATGTCATGAGCCAAATGTGGAGATGGGGAAATTCTGTTTTTTGGTATGGGGTATGTACTAGAAATAATGAACAGTGTAGTGTGACTAAAGCAAAGGATGCTTGGAAGTGAGACTGGAAGGTAAATTGTTCCAGAACGTAGATTGTCTTCTGCTAAGGCCAAGCAGTTTTGGTTAAAGTAAGTGTTAGAAACTGGGTGTTTTATTTTTTTTACCTCATAATTTTATTTATTTATTATTTTAAAAATCCTTTGAAAAAACTTTTACTTTGAAATAATTTCAAACTTGGAGGACAGTTGCAGAAATAATACAAACCTCATACAGAGAACTCCAGCATGCCTCCACCCTCTCAGATACCCAGATCCACCAATTTTAACATTTTGCTGCCTTTGCTATTTCTTTCCTTCCTTCCATCTTTCTGTCTTTCTCTCTTTCTGTTTTTAGAATCATCTGAGAGCAGGTTTACACATCATACTCTTGAGCATATAATACTTCCATGTACATTTCCTATGAACAAGGATATTCACTTATGTAAGCACTTTAAGTACAGTTATCAAGTTTAATAAATTTAACGTTGATATAAAGCTTACATTGTATATGCCAATTTTTTTATGTCCCAGTAATTTTCTTTTGAGCCTTTTCCCTTCCATTCTTAGATCCCATCCAGGATCATGTGTTATTTTAAGTGCCATTATCTCTTTAGTTCATCTTTTTTTTTTTAAATTTTCCTCCCAAGCATACCATTCAATGGGATTAATCACATTCACAGTGTTGCAGTACCCTTACCACTATCCCTTACTACAACTTTCCTTCACCCCAAACAAAATCTATACACTCATGTTGCATTACCTCCCCCTTACCCCTGTTCCCCATGCCGTAACTTGTTTATATTCTACTTTCTGTCTCTGTGAGTTTGCATAGTCTCTTATATTTTCTTTGTTATTACTGTGGGACTTAAATTTAACACCATGATCTGTAACAACCTTACTTGCTTTGATAGCAAATTAATTTCTGTAGTGTACATAAACTATGTTCTTACACTCCTTCATGTCCCCATCCTTATGTAGTTCTTGTCACAAATTACATGTTCATACATTATGAGTTCAGAACCACTGATTTATTATTGCTTTTTTTTAATTGCATTTTTGCATTTGCCTTTTGGATCCTGGGAGAATTAAAAAGTGGAGTTAGAAATAAGAAATACAATAGTACTGGCATTTTTATTTACTTATGTCATTATCTTTACCAGTATCTTTATTTCTTCAAGTGGTCTCAGTCAATTGTCTAGTGCCCTTTCTTTCAACTTGCAGAACTCACTTTAGAATGTCTTGTGGCAACGAAGTCCCTCAGCTTTTGTGTATCTGGCAATATCTTAATCCTGCTCTCATTTTTAGCCTTTTTTTTTTTACATGGGCAGGCACCGAAAATGTACCCAGGTCTCTGGCATGACAGGTGAGAACTCTGCCATGAGCCACAGTTCCCTGACCCCTCCCTCATTTTTGAAAGACAGTTTTGCAGGTACAGAATTCTTGGGTGGCAATTTTTTACTTTGAACATTTTAAATATGTCATCCTATTGCCTTCTTGCCTCTGATTTCTGATGAGTAATCAGCACTTAATCTTATTGAGGCTTGCTATGTGACATGTTTCTTCTCTCTAGTGGTTTTTAGAATTCTCTCTTTATTGTTGGCATTCGGTGGTCTGATTATAATGTTTTGGCATGAATTTATTCTGTTTGGAGTTTGTTGAGCATCTTGGATGTGTATATTCATGTCTTTTATTAAATTTAGTAAAATTTCAGCCATTATTTCTTTGAATTTCTCTCTACTCCTTTCTCTCTTTTCCTTCTGGGACTCCCATAATGCATATATTGGGTATGCTTAATGATGTCTCACATGTTCCTCAGGTTCCCGTTAACTTCATTTTTCTTCTTTCATCTCCACAGACTGGATGATTTCAGTTATCTTCCACTTCATTGATTGTTTCTTCTACCAGCTCCAATCTGCTATTGAACTCTTCTATTTTCAAGTTTTTTTACTGTAGTTTTCAGCTCTTGTTTGTTTCCTTTTCATAATTTCCATCTCTCTATTGATATTCTCTTTGTGTTCATCTGTAGTTTTCTTAATGTCTTTGAGTTCTTTGTCCATGTTTTCCTTTCATTCTTTGAGCAAATTTAGGACTTTTTGAAAAGCTTTTGTCTGGAATGCCCCAAATGATTCTCCTTGTTGAAGGTCTAATACTTTAATCTTCTTTGCCTGGGCCATGGCTTCCTGTTTCTTTGTGTATTTTGTAACCTTTTGCTGAAACCTGGACATTTTGACATTTTCATGTGTTATAGCTAGAATTTAGACTCTGAGGTGTGTCTTTACACTTATATCCAGCTAGTGTTATGATCGAGTTTTCTTTGAATGCCAAGAGCTAACAAAGGGAAAAAAGAAAATAACTTTCCCAGTCTTTGCAGATTGATCTGAGGGAATGCTCTCCTTCAGCATTTATTTGTACAGTGTGTTTAGAGAATAGCTCCAGGCCAAAGCCATGGGGCCATCCTGGTCCTTTCTGCATATGTGTCTTGTCATGGGCATGCATATTTGGCCCTAGGAATTTCCCTGTGTACATGATACATGAGGATTTACTCCTTGTAAATTCCTCCTTTATTGGCACAAGGGTTGTTGCACTGGGAGCACAGGCTGTCTGCTGAGCCTGTGAGGGCTGAGAAGGGGTCAGCCAAGGCACCATAAGGTTCTTGTACGTAGATTTTTTTCTTTATTCAGTCCTTCTGCTGTTACTACAGTCCTTTAACTTTTCTGGAGCTTTGAGAAATATGTTTCTGCAAGTTCTTACTCATTGTTCAGAGCTTCTGAGGGGGAACTGAGCCTTGAAATTTTTCACTCCGACATCTTAATTAGAGTGGAGCCTATTCTTTTTGAAATTGTTTTTTTCTGCAATTCCTTTCTATATTTAAAAAATAATTTTTCCTTGGAATAGTTGACAAGGTGCTCAAGGATAACATTTTTGGTGATCTGTATGCCAGTGTTCTGTGTCTGGAAATAAGAGTGCAATATTTTGAAAAATAACAGATTCAAGGTGTCGATTCACGTGCATAGTTGCAAGTCAGATGAATGCAGGAAAAATCCAAGGGAAACTGAAAGTTTTTGATCAAAGAAAAATAGTTTTTGACCTTGTTCATTTTTTATTTCATTCACTGAATGTTTTTTGAACAGCTACTCTGCCAAATACATCATGTGGCACAGTGTGTATAATAGGGAACCAAACTGAAAATCCCTGTTCTCATGGAATTTGTGGTCTTCAGAAAAGAGCTTCTGTAAATAAATGCAAAAATAGTTATAAATTATTGTAAATGCTATGATGGAAATAAATTACTATTAGAGGGAATAATAGGGAGATTACATTTACTTGGAATCATCAGGGAAGGTTATGCTGAGTAATTAAATATTAATTGAGCACCTATTATGCGCCAGATGCTGTTCTAGGTGTTGGGGATACAGTTGAGGAACAGACAAAAATCCCATGCTCACTGACCTTGTATTTATACAATAAGCAAGATAGGTAAAAATATGGTGTATTGGAAGGTATTAAGTCCCAAGAAGAAATATAAAGCCTGAGAAAGGGATAGGGAGTGTTGGGGTGGAGGATGGGGGATGAAATTTTAGATAGTGTCCAGGGAATGCCTCATTAAAACATTACAAAGGTAATGCTGAGTAAATATCTGTAAAAAGTGAAGGAGTGAACCATACAAGGTATCTAATGGAAAGAGCACTCAGAGGGGATAGCAAGGGCAAAAACCATGAGGTTTGTAACTGCGTATTCAGGGAACCAGCAAGGAGGCAGAAGTGTGGTTAGAGTTGCATGAGCAAGGAAGAGAGTAGTAGAAATGAGATCAGAGAGGTTAGTGGGAGTCCAGATGCTATAGAGTAATGGTTCTAATCCTGAGCTGCTTATTAGGATCACCTGGGAACTTTTAAAACTCCTGAAGCCAAGACTTCACCTCAGATCAATTAAATAAGAATCTTTGCAGGTGGGCTCAGTGGCAGGGGAGATGGAGAGAAGTAGATAGAGTTGAAAAATATGTTAGAGAAAGAATCAATTTAATTATAGATTAAATGTGGAGGTTGAGTGAGAGAAAAGTGTTAAGAATCTTGATTCCTAGATTTCTGGCTTAAGCAAATGAACAGGTAGAGGTGCCACTTAGATGGGAATGGGAGGCTAGGGAGGATTAAGAGGAGTAGCTGAGGAATTTGGAGGAAAGATTAAAAATCAGTAGTTCAGTTTTAGACATGTTAAGTTTGGAATGCAAATGAAGCAATCTAAATATAAATATGTTAAGTAGGCAGATGTGAGTGGAGCTTGAAGTAAAATCAGGGCTTGAAGTAATCAATTTTGTGCATCTGCTTATTGATGGTCTTAAAAGTAACTAACTGATACCACATAAGATAAATTTGATGGGGAAAGAACTGGAGGTGTGGAAACTAGTTAGCCTGTTCCAGTAATCTGATTAAGAATTGGTGCTAGCTTGAAATAGGATGATAGCAGTGGGACTGGGAAAGAAAGAGTAGGCATGGAGATATTTGAGAACCTGTGGAGCCCGTATTTAGTGAAGGTGGACAGTAGGCAAGGAAAGAAAGGTAACTGAGATACCAAGCCAAGATGAATAAGATATAAGATTGTCAGGAGAGGCTGCTTTGGGAGAAAAGATAGTGTTTGGCTCTGGATGTATTGACATGTTGGAGAGGCTGCTTAGCAGGCAGGCACTATGATTTGGAAGAACAGATGAAGCTTGAAATGTTTGTAAAAAATTGATTCACCCTGGGAGTGGCAAAATTTATGAACAACATCATAGTCTTTATCATGACCTGTTAGGTCCTCTATAATATGGTCCATGCTTATTTCTTCCCTCATAGAATGTTTTCCTCTGATCACCATGTTCAAGCCACACTGACTTTCTTTCTATTCTTCTAATATATCTAGTTAGGTCCCCCCTCAGGGCTTTTGTACTTTTTCTTTTCTCATCTTGACTTTTCCCTTCCTCTTGGTTGAGGGATAGTAATTCAGAGAGAAAAATTCTGAAGTTAGTATCTAGGACGTGGAGAAATTTCTAAGAAACCCTTGTTGAAGTTTTGGAGTGTGGATGAGCATTTGAAGTGGAATGGCTATGGGAGTAATTGAAGTTGAAGTCCTTCCAACACTTAGACCCATAGTACTGTATTGGATTCAGTATACCCCTGCACTCGAACATTGATCAGAGATGCCAGGTCAGTGGGAGTTCCCCTCCACCGTAGGGGTCTGCTGATAGGTTAGTGTGGTAGTGATGGTCGATCTCTGGATTGTAATTTGACTTGGTGATCACTTACTTCATTGCCATCCAGTCACCACTTCTGGAAACACCCTCTGCATAGATGAGAAACTTCCTTCTGTGAAAGTTATTGATACCTATTCTAGTTTACAAGCTGCTGGAATACAATATACCAGAAACAGAATGGCTTTTGAAAAGGGGAATTTATTAAGTTGCAAGATTACAGTTCTGAGGCTATGAAAATGTCCAAATTAAGGCACCAATAAGAGTTTACCTTCACTCAAGAAGGCCGATGAAGTTCAGGGTTTCTCTCTCAACTGGAAGGGTCCATGGCAAAATCTACCGGCTTTCTCTCCCAGCTTCTTGTTTCATCAAGCTCCCCCAGGAGCATTTTCCTTCTTCATCTCCAAAGGTCTCTGGCTGTGTGGGCTTTGTTAGCTCTTGTGGTTAAAAGGTTTTTCCAAAGTGGTTCCCTCTTAAAGGGCTCCACTAACAACCCCACCTTGAATCCATGGAAACCATCTAATCAAAAGTTACCACCCACAGTTTATTTGTTACAAAATTTATATTTTGACTAGTGCATTTCCTAATATAACTTATGTAGATAGTTTGATTGAACGCGATAAATACTTGGAATCTCAGGTAGGACATGAGATTTTGTTGGTTTGTCCAGAGTGATGCCCCGATGAATCCCAGAGTGATTCGATCAGTGAGTGGAAAAGTAGTTGCAAAGCCCCCTTCGGGGAATGGTGAGAACAGGAAGAAATTCAACTTCCCCAAGTTGAATTCTTTTTTTTTTTTTTTTATTAACGGAAAGAAAAAAAAGAAATTAACACAACATTTAGAAATCATACCATTCTACATATGCACTCAGTAATTCTTAACATCATCACATAGATGCATGATCATTGTTTCTTAGTACATTTGCATCAGTTTAGAGGAACTAGCAACACAACAGAAAAAGATATAAAATGTCAATATAAAGAAAAGAAATAAAAGTAGTAGTAATAGTAAAAAACAACAACAACAAACAAACCAACAAGCAAACAAAAACAAAAAAAAACCCTATAGCTCAGATGCAGCTTCGTTCAGTATTTTAACATGATTACTTTACAATTAGGTATTATTGTGCTGTCCATTTTTGAGTTTTTGTATCTAGTCCTGTTGCACAATCTGTATCCCTTCAGCTTCAATTACCCATTGTCTTACCCTGTTTCTAACTCCTGCTGAACTCTGTTACCAATGACATATTTCAAGTTTATTCTCGAATGTCCGTTCACAACAGTGGGACCATACAGTATTTGTCCTTTAGTTTTTGGCTGGATTCACTCAGCATAATATTCTCTAGGTCCATCCATGTTATTACATGGTTCACAAGTTTATCTTGTCTTAAAGCTGCATAATATTCCATCGTATGTATATACCACAGTTTGTTTAGCCACTCTTCTGTTGATGGAGATTTTGGCTGTTTCCATCTCTTTGCAATTGTAAATAACGCTGCTATAAACATTGGTGTGCAAATGTCCGTTTGTGTCTTTGCCCTTAAGTCCTTTGAGTAGATACCTAGCAATGGTATTGCTGGGTCGTATGGCAATTCTATATTCAGCTTTTTGAGGAACCGCCAAACTGCCTTCCACAGTGGTTGCACCCTTTGACATTCCCACCAACAGTGAATAAGTGTGCCTCTTTCTCCGCATCCTCTCCAGCACTTGTCATTTTCTGTTTTGTTGATAATGGCCATTCTGGTGGGTGTGAGATGATATCTCATTGTGGTTTTGATTTGCATTTCTCTAATGGCCAGGGACATTGAGCATCTCTTCATGTGCCTCTTGGCCATCCGTATTTCTTCTTCTGGTAGGTGTCTGTTTAAGTCTTTTTCCCATTTTGTAATTGGGTTGGCTGTCTTTTTGTTGTTGAGTTGAATAATCTCTTTATAAATTCTGGATACTAGACCCTTATCTGATATGTCATTTCCAAATATTGTCTCCCATTGTGTAGGCTGTCTTTCTACTTTCTTGATGAAGTTCTCTGATGCACAAAAGTGTTTAATTTTGAGGAGCTCCCATTTATTTCTTTCCTTCTTCAGTGTTCTTGCTTTAGGTTTAAGGTCCATAAAACCACCTCCAGTTGTAAGATCCATAAGATATCTCCCAACATTTTCCTCTAACTGTTTTATGGTCTTAGACCTAATGTTTAGATCTTTGATCCATTTTGAGTTAACTTTTGTATAGGGTGTGAGAGATGGGTCTTCTTTCATTCTTTTGCATATGGATATCCAGTTCTCTAGGCACCATTTATTGAAGAGACTGTTCTGTCCCAGGTGAGTTGGCTTGACTGCCTTATCAAAGATCAAATGTCCATAGATGAGAGGGTCTATATCTGAGCACTCTATTCGATTCCATTGGTCGATATATCTATCTTTATGCCAATACCATGCTGTTTTGACCACTGTGGCTTCATAATATGCCTTAAAGTCAGGCAGCGCGAGACCTCCAGCTTCGTTTTTTTTCCTCAAGATGTTTTTAGCAATTCGGGGTACCCTGCCCTTCCAGATAAATTTGCTTATTGGTTTTTCTATTTCTGAAAAATATGTTGTTGGGATTTTGATTGGTATTGCATTGAATCTGTAAATCAATTTAGGTAGGATTGACATCTTAACTATATTTAGTCTTCCAATCCATGAACACGGTACGCCCTTCCATCTATTTAGGTCTTCTGTGATTTCTTTTAACAGTTTTTTGTAGTTTTCTTTATATAGGTTTTTTGTCTCTTTGGTTAAATTTATTCCTAGGTATTTTATTCTTTTAGTTGCAATTGTAAATGGGATTCGTTTCTTGATTTCTACCTCAGCTTGTTCATTACTAGTGTATAGAAAAGCTACAGATTTTTGAATGTTGATCTTGTAGCCTGCTACTTTGCTGTACTCATTTATTAGCTCTAGTAATTTTGTTGTGGATTTTTCTGGGTTTTCTACATATAGTATCATATCGTCTGCAAACAGTGATAGTTTTACTTCTTCCTTTCCAATTTTGATGCCTTGTATTTCTTTTTCTTGCCTAATTGCTCTGGCTAGAACTTCCAACACAATGTTGAATAATAGTGGTGATAGTGGACATCCTTGTCTTGTTCCTGATCTTAGGGGGAAAGTTTTCAATTTTTCCCCATTGAGGATGATATTAGCTGTGGGTTTTTCATATATTCCCTCTATCATTTTAAGGAAGTTCCCTTGTATTCCTATCTTTTGAAGTGTTTTCAGCAGGAAAGGATGTTGAATCTTGTCAAATGCCTTCTCTGCATCAATTGAGATGATCATGTGATTTTTCTGCTTTGATTTGTTGATATGGTGTATTACATTAATTGATTTTCTTATGTTGAACCATCCTTGCATACCTGGGATGAATCCTACTTGGTCATGATGTATAATTCTTTTAATGTGTTGCTGGATACGATTTGCTAGAATTTTATTGAGGATTTTTGCATCTGTATTCATTAGAGAGATTGGTCTGTAGTTTTCTTTTTTTGTAATATCTTTGCCTGGTTTTGGTATGAGGGTGATGTTGGCTTCATAGAATGAATTAGGTAGTTTTCCCTCCACTTCGATTATGTTGAAGAGTTTGAGGAGAGTAGGTACTAATTCTTTCTGGAATGTTTGATAGAATTCACATGTGAAGCCGTCTGGTCCTGGACTTTTCTTTTTAGGGAGGTTTTGAATAACTAATTCAATCTCTTTACTTGTGATTGGTTTGTTGAGGTCGTCTATTTCTTCTTGAGTCAAAGTTGGTTGTTCATGTCTTTCCAGGAACCTGTCCATTTCTTCTAAATTGTTGTATTTATTAGCGTAAAGTTGTTCATAGTATCCTGTTATTACCTCCTTTATTTCTGTGAGGTCAGTAGTTATGTCTCCTCTTTCATTTCTAATCTTATTTATTTGCATCCTCTCTCTTCTTCTTTTTGTCAATCTTGCTAAGGGCCCATCAATCTTGTTGATTTTCTCATAGAACCAACTTCTGGTCTTATTGATTTTCTCTATTGTTTTCATGTTTTCAATTTCATTTATTTCTGCTCTAATCTTTGTTATTTCTTTCCTTTTGCTTGCTTTGGGATTAGTTTGCTGTTCTTTCTCCAGTTCTTCCAAGTGGACAGTTAATTCCTGCATTTTTGCCTTTTCTTCTTTTCTGATAAAGGCATTTAGGGCAATAAATTTCCCTCTTAGCACTGCCTTTGCTGCGTCCCATAAGTTTTGATATGTTGTGTCTTCATTTTCATTTGCCTCTAGGTATTTACTAATTTCTCTTGCAATTTCTTCTTTGACCCACTTGTTTAAGAGTGTGTTGTTGAGCCTCCATGTATTTATGAATTTTCTGGCACTCCGCCTATTATTGATTTCCAACTTCATTCCTTTATGATCCGAGAAAGTGTTGTGTATGCCAAGTTGAATTCTTGATATTCTCACAAGCAGTGTGGACAACCAAAGCTATAGGCTGAGCCCCCAGTCTTGGGGTTTGTTCATATGAAACTTAACCCCACAAAGGATAGGTCAAGTCTACTTAAAATCTAGGCCTAAGAGTCACCCCCAAGAGAGCCTCTTTTGTTTCTCAGATGTGGCCTCTCTCTCCACCCAACACGATGAGCAGTCTCACCACCCTCCCCCTGTCTGCGTGGGACATGACTCCCAGGGGTGTGGACCTTCCTGGCAACATGGGACAGAGATCCTGGAATGAGCTGAGACTCAGCATCAAGGAATTGAGAAAAACCCTAGAATGAGCTGAGAATTAACATCAAGGGACTGAGAGAACCTTCTCGACCAAAAGGGGGAAGAGTGAAATGAGACAAAGTGTCAACGGCTGAGATTCCACATAGAGTCGAGAGGTTGTCTTGGAGGTTATTCTTACACACTGAGTAGATATCACCTTGTTGTTCAAGATGTAGTAGAGAGGCTGGAGGGAACTGCCTGAAAATGTAGAGCTGTGTTCCAGTAGCCTAGTTTCTTGATGATGATTGAACAATGATATAGCTTTCACAATGTGACTCTGTGATTGTGAAAACCTTGTGTCTGATGCTCCTTTTATCTACCATATCAACAGACGAGTAGAACATATGGAATAAAAATAAATAATAGGAGGAACAAATGTTAAAATAAATTTAGTTTGAAATGCTAGTGATAAATGAAAGCAAGGGGTAAGGGGTATGGTATGTATAATCTTTTTTTCTGTTATCGTTTTATTTCTTTTTCTGTTGTCTTTTTATTTCTTTTTCTAAATCGATGCAAATGTTCTAAGAAATGATGACTATGCAACTATGTGATGACATTGAGAATTGCTGATTGTATATGTAGAATGGAATGTTAATATTTTTGTTTGTTAATTTTTTAAATTAATAAATTTAAAGAAAGAAAAAATAAAAGTTACCACCCACAATTGGATGTGTTATATCTACATGGAAACAGTCAAAAAGCTCCCACCCAGCAATGCTGAATGAGGACTAAAGAATTTGGTTTTTCTGGGGTACACAACAGATTCATACTGACACAGTACCTTATTTCACAAACTTCTGGCTTGAAGAAACAGCATGAAAACAGCAAGGAAGTTGGTTGTATGTTGACTTTTGACATATTTTTAGGAGGGCTATAACTCTTCATCACTTGGTATATTACTCCGTAAGTGGCAGTGATAGTGAACACGAGTAATGTACTATACACAGAAATTCTTTAAAAGAATGTGTGTACGTGGAAAAAGAATGAAATGTGACCCCTAACATACATCTTACAAAATTTTTTTAATGAGTTGCGTATAATTTCAAAATCTACACTATTTTTTCAGAATGAAAATATTTGCTTTGTCTGACTATGAATATAAAGAGAAAAGTAAAAATTACCCAAAATCCCACCACCCAGAGTTAATTACAGTTAACATTTTGCCAAATAGCTTAGTGACCATTTCTCTTAATGTATAAGTGCATGTAGATGTTTATATCCTTAAAAAATTGGAATATATTAATATGTTTTTAAAAATGCTTTGATAATTCATTAATATATTGTAGATCTCTTTTCATGTCACTAAAAAAAATAATCTTTTAAAATAACTACCTAGAATTCTATTGTATCATATTTTATTTGACCAATTCCCAACCATTGAACTTTTTTTTCCTTCCATTTTGGCTATTATAAGTCGTGCCCTAATGACTTAGGATTGATTCCTGAAATGTAATTGCTTTGTTAAAGGGTTATGCAATGTTACATTTTTACCTAATTATCCCTTAAATATTTTATCGGTGAAAAGATTAAAAGACTTTAAATAAAGGAAAAAAATCAGTTTTGTTCTTGTACCAGTTGTTTACCCTCTTCCCATTTGATAGGTGAAAGTACAGCAACTTCTACTGGCTGATAAGTTTTTTAAAAAGACCTTTTCCTAGGTTTCACTAACATATTGAATGAAAACTTGGGGATAGAAAAGATATATTTATTATTTTAAAAAAAGACACACATAAAAGAATTACAGTTCTGGATATCTTATGTTAATTGTCAGGTAAGGAGTCCTAAGTAACATTGATTAACTGCCAAGAAAGTGACAATAAGTAATGATAGGGGTTCAGAATGAACTGGCATGGTTGGGAAATGCTTCAGCACTTGGAACGTGGCGGGAGGTGGGCAGGCAGTATTCAGATAGGAGGTAGGAGAACATTTCCAGCTTTCAGAATGGTATGAACAAATTTAAGGAGGGCACATAATTGTATGTATGAGCTGATAAATAAGTTCGAGTTTAGCTGCCAGATTAACTGGAGAGGGAGTTTCATGTTGTGAATAGTGGAGGTTTATTTGAGAGTTAACTTAAATCCCAGAGGACTGTGATTTTATGTTTAGCATACCTGAAGTTGTAGTGTTGAAATATGAAGAGATAAAGCAGATATATAGGTGTGGCCCAATTTAAGCAAACAGAATGCACTAAAATCTCTTTGCAAGATACCTAGGAGAAGTATTTATTTATAAAGTTAATTACTTAAATAATGAACTTCCTAATACTTAAATATTATTTTCTTCTGTAGTTTAACAGACATGTTGCAACTTTTATGAATCTCAGTTTCTTCTGTAAAAATCGAAGGATTTAGGCAAGGTGGTTGCTCAAGTCCTTTCTGGCACTGAGACTGATATGTAACCTTTCAAATTACCTTGAATTTATGGACTAAATTATGCCTGCAGTTAGGCTGATACTTACTTCTAGATCCTAATGAGCAATAGTGTACCCCCACATCTGTGGGAGTAAAAATCTGCCACTGGATGATTTTCTCATGGCCTGCAGGGTCTAGATTGATTTACTTTGGAAACTGAGTTGTTCTCATCTTTCATGTCTAAGTGGCATTTAGAGATTTTCATTTAAAAGAATTTTATGATTAAGATTGAGCCTCAGGAGGAGGCAATGAGGTTGCTGTGAGATTGAGAAGAATTATGTAATAGTCTATTTTAAATTAGCCTCATGTAAATTATCCATAGAAATTTATTCCACACTGACTTCCTTCTTTTATCTTGAATCATGATATCTTTAATATTCAGGCTATGTAAATTTATTTTATTATAAATTTAATCATTTATAATAAATTATATTATTTATTTTAATATAATGAATTTATTATATTTAATATAAATAAAGTCAAGATAAAATTTTGGCTATGAATCTATAGGAAAAATTAGATAACACATACTAAAGTGTTAATGTGATTTTTTTCTAAAAACAAATTATTTAATTTTTAAAAAATTCATTTAATTTCTCCTCCCTTAATGTGGGTAATTGAGAATTAGTCCTTTTTTTTTTTTTTTTTTTTTTAGTATGCTGTATGGTGGGGGTTACATTTCATTCTTTTTCTTTGTGACTATCCCGTTATTTGCAGCACTGTCTGTTGAATTTTGGGGTGGGGTGGGTAAGTGCATGGGTCAGGAATCGAACCTGGGTCTCCCTCATGGCAGGTGAGAATTGTACCACTGAACTACCCTCATATCCCCTGACTAGTCCTTGTTTAAACTTAAGGAAATTCTCTTTAAAGTGCATAGTAATGTTCAAAGCTAACCAGTGGCATATTTGAAATATCTCCCTCCTAATATATTCTTTTTACTAACTTTTATTACCTTTGACCAAAATGTTGCATTTTAAGAAGAACCATGATAAGGTGTCCTAGGGTGACCAACTAGCTTTTCTGACAAGCCCTTTCAGGATGCTGTTAATTTAAGTGGGATCTTCAAGCTTCAGGATCCATTCCTCAGTTTTGCTGGTAAACTCAGTTTCTTCAGTGTAACCAGAGTTAATTGATCTCAGGAGAAGTGGCTAACCAAACTCACAAGTGCCTGAAAGATAAACCAGAATGCTAGTAAAATGTGTGTCTGCCCAGTCCCTTCTTCCCCTAGTGTCAGGGTATTATTTCAGATAACAATAGTAACATTATACAGTACTTACTCTGTGCCAGGCACTTTTCTAAGCATTTTACATGCATTTTACTCATGTAATCTTCACAGTAACTTCTTATCTGTATTTTACAGATTGAGGAATCTGAGGCACAGAGAGGTTTTTTAGTAACTTGATTGAGATCATACAGCTAGTAAACTACTGTGCTGTACTAATCAAAATACCATTTGGGGGCAGGCAGTCGTGGCTCAGTGGCAGAGTTATTGCCTGCCATCCCGGAGACCTGGGTTTGGTTCCCTTTGTCTGCCCATGTTAAAAGAAAAAAAAAAAAATCATTTGGTAAGCATGGAATCTTAGCAAAGAGAAATAAAATTCCTTGAGGCCATTTTATCCAGATCATGATATATTCATTCATTCTTCTTTGAAATATTTATTAAGCACCTATTTGCTAGCCACTGCCTATACGCCAGGGTTACCATGGTGAATATAGTCTACCTAAGTTATCTCCAGGGACTCTCAGTCTAGGTAGAAAAAAAAATATTTACAAAAGCAAGAGAATTACACATTGAGAGGGAGGAGGAGGAAGCATTTAATTTTACTTTGGGAGATTAGATGTTTACAGAGATGAGGGAAAGATATTCAGAGTAGAGGAAATATAGTGTGTGCAAAGATGCCTTGGCCAAAAAAAAAAGTTACTTGATTTTCAGAAAGGAAGAGAAAAGTATTGAGATTAAGGTAAGCCTGTAGTTCACTAATGTCCTGGACTAAGCTGGGTCTTTTGGCTGCACAGATCAAGAGGAACACACAGGTTTAGGATTTATTTTCGAGGTAAAAGGATGTGGTGATTGACTGATGGGGGGGGGGGGAGTGGAGGTGGGAGTAGTAAGGGTGAGAGGGAAGTTAAAGCTCACTCCTAGATTTTTAGGATGAGCACTTGTATGAATGGTAGGATCCCTGAAAGACAAATGGGTTTTGGGAGAAACATTGGCTTCCATTTTTGGCTTGAGTTTGAGAGACCCATGAGATAAACCTGGCCACGTGGAGATGTCCAGTAGCAGGAAGTTGATATGCAGTGCAGAAGATTGGGCTGAAGACATAAGCAGGGTGCCAGTAGTAACTGAAGCCATGGGAATTGGTGAAATGGGGATGGATTGTAGAGTGGTTTGGATTGCCTAGAAGGCAGGGGCAAAAGTAGAGCAAGGCCAGTATTCCTCCATTTCAGTAAATCCTTGTTTAGATTTTTGGTCCTGTTTTTCTACTTTGACTTGGTAGAAATCTTGTCTTTTGTAGTAAGTTCCTTAGATAATTCTTCTATTTATGACTGTTGTCCTAAAAGTCACCCAAAAACTTTAGTGCCTTGATTGTGGTGGAGAGTAGAGGACTCTACTATTTGTCAAAATTCACAGAACTGTAAACCAAAAAGTAAATTTTGCTATATGTTAAAAAAACAACACAGAAATATCCAGCATTCTGTGGATGATCTGTTGTTGCACCCTTTTAACAGAATCTAGCTAAATCTTTTTATAATGCAAGAACCTCATTTTAACAAATTTCTCAAAAGTTTCCCACGAATTCATTGACCAAGCTCACAGATAAGAAAATGGGTGAATTTAAATTGATCTGTTCTTATCTTACTTGGTTGTCAATACTTGAAGACAGAGAGGCAAGAAAGGACCTGAAGAGTCCCCTAATTATATAGTAAGCACTGTACTGACTTGTCTTTTTTTTCCCCATAAATTGTGAATAATTTCAGTATAGAATAAGTTTTTCATCTTCTTCAAGAAGGAATTGAAATAAAGGTCATAGTTTCATCCCAGAAAAGATTGATAATAACAGGGTCATCTTTATTTTCAACTATAATATAAAGATATCTTGAATTAGCTAAACTAACATCAATTTTGAAAGTCCCTTAGAGTTTATAGGTATGAGAAATATAGACAAGTAATTGGGTTAATTATAAATTGTACGGAAGTCTCAAGAACACTGGACATCAGTTTAAAAACTACTTACTTTGGAAGTTGTTTGCATTATATTATCTGATTGGATAAGCTTTAGTGGTTGGTGTGAGCAATAATCAGTGAATATGTGCTTTGGTTACCAGATTGTCTACAGCCAATCATGAGCCACTGTTTTCTTTTATGTCATAGTAGTTTGCCACTTGACATAAAAACTCAGCCAAACTTTGCTTTAGTTTTTTCTTGGCAATATGAACAATCACAATATTAAAATTCATGTCTTTGGATTTGATTTTTAGATTAGTTTCAAGTAGACATTTTATTTTTCTCTCCTTGATTCGTTGCTAAGTAATAGCTGTCTCAGGTCCAAGAAACAGATTCTTGTTTATCCTGAAAACAGTAGATTATGTTGAAGGATGTAATTATCATTTTATTCTGAGGCTTGCCTCTTTAATTGTGTGATTGGAGTACTTGTTTTTCTTTGGTTTAAAAATTTTTTTTTTTTTTGGTTAAAAATTTTTATTTGAAACTCTTAACCCAAATTTTTTCCTGAATTCTGTGAAATTCAGTCTGGTAAGGGAGAGGTGGAATTCCACTAGGTAGAGCTTAACAGCACCCAGAAGACGAACTTTTCTTCCAAGTTCAACCAATCTTAAAGGCCTACCCAAATCGTAGGCCTGTCAGGTAAGGGTTTCTTTATTAGTGGTAGCATTTGGGGACCTCCCACATAATCTTTTTTATAATACCATAGGCAGGACCAACCCTAGGCAAAGTAACCCTTGCCAGCTTATACATGTATTTATCTTTCCATTCCATGTAGTTCAACTCCCTTTCCCTTTTCCAATCAGTGCCCCTACTGGGTACCTGAACGACCACTCTCAGTCTAGTGCCTAGAGTTGAGCCCCATGGATAATTTGTGGTGGTGCCAGAGTAGGAGCTAAAAGACCCCTTATTTTGAAAGAGATACTTCTGCCCTCAGCATAGGACTTGCTGTTCTAGGCTAGTTTATGTTTAGGTGTATGTAAAGTTGACCTTGATTCTGAGTGCTCGAATTATTGCTTAAAATCTGTAAGGCTAGTTTTTTGGTGATCGCCTGATAACAGAAGAAATTGGGGGCAATTTTCTTAAGAGATTTAACATTGGATGTGGTTGGTTTACTTGGTAAGAAATAGAAAGAATAGTATTGAGAGTGGTCTTATGATGAAAGTTTCTGAATTGTATTTTCCCACTTATAAAATTAGAGGGAGCTTCTACTAAAAACAAACATATGGCATTAGATATACCATGTTCCCCAATTCTAAAATATGCATTTTTTCACATTACAATGTAATACCACAGTATTTTATTTTTTCTTTTCTCCCAATAAATGTAATAGTTGAGGATGTAATAAATATACATAACAACAAGTTAAAGGAAAGTAAAATGAGAATGTAAAATGAGAAAAAATATATATATATTCATATGTATCTTTTAGAAACTCATGGGCTTACCCGCACCCCCACCCTAAACACACAGAATTGCCTGGTATTTACATGGTCATTTGTAAATACTTACTGTTAAACCAACATGATGATTCTCAAAGTGGATGCCATTAATAACCTTAATTAACAGTTACTTATTGAATGTCTACTACACGCTAGCCATAGTACCAATTATTCCATTAGAAACACTTAAAAATATACCAAAAGCTGCTTCTATGTGCTGTGGTAACATTTTTATCACCTCTGGAATCCTGCATTATCTTATTTAATTTGAGGATAAACAGCTGAATTATTGGAGTCTTTTTGTTAATAATGAAGAATAGGAACTAAATTCACTTTTCACTGCTGATAACCCTGAGTGAAAGGGGCCATACATGTTATTAAATCCACATTGTGACCTAAAATAGAACCTGGGCCCCCTTCATAGAATCTGTAATATTCACTTACTCCTTGAACAGAAACATACTTCCATCAATATCTTATTTTACAAGTATTTCAGAAAAAATCCATATTTACATCTTGTAAACAGACAACCAACAGGTACCACATATGTCTGCTATAGTTTTGGTTGCAGTTTGTCCCTTTAATTCATAAAAGATATTTCTGGGTTTTTAAGTATCTAAATCTCACTGACTTTTCTGCTTAAAAATTTTGTTTGTACTCACTTTTCTATGACTCTGTTTCTCTACCTTTTTTTATCTGGCTATCGTAGACCAAGAGGGTGGAGGTGTGGCGAATCCATAAATGTCGGTACAACATTTTGGAGCACAATTTGGCAATATCTGTCAAGACAGTACACAGGCTCCTAGGCTCAACACTATTTACTGGAAATTTATGCTGTGGATATGCTTGCACATAGGTTTAGAATATACTTGTTTGTTGTATTATTTGCGGTAGCAAAAACCTGGAAACCACACATTAGAGTGTAGGCATACAGAATTCTATGCATTAGAAAGAAAGAAAGGTATATGTGTGCTGACTGGGAATATGTATTTGTCCCCCCCTCCCCACTTGGGGATACAAAAGAAAACTGGTTGTCTTTAGGCTTTAGAGAGAAGGATTTGGGAGTCTTGGGGAAATTTTTGCTTTTCAGGTATAGTTGTGTATATATTGCTTTTATTTTTTAATAAAATATATGAAAAGAGGCAGATACAATTTTTTTTAATTTGTTTTGTATTTTAAAACCAAAATAACATACAAACAAAAACATTCTTTTTTTTTTTTCAAACATGGACATTCTTAACATACAAACATTTCATGTGTGGTGTGCAGTGGCTCACAATATCATCACATAGTAGTATATTCATCACCATGATCGTTTTTTAGAACATTTACATCACTCCAGAAAAAGAAATAAAAAGAAAAAATTCGGCGGGCCGCGGTGGCTCAGCGGGCAAGAGTGCTTGCCTGCCGTGCCGGAGGACCCCGGTTCGATTCCCGGCCCCAGCCCATGTAAAAAACAAACAAACAAACAAAATATAATAAAAAAAAAACAAGAAAATGTTTAAAAATGTTTCCCTTTCTTCCTCCCTTCCTTCCTTCTCTGTCTTTCCTTCCTTTCCTCCCTTTCTCTTTAAAAAAAAAAAAAAAGAAAAAATTCGCACATTCCATGCCCCTTACTCCTCCCTCTCATTGACCACTAGTATTTCCATCTACTCAATAGATTTTAACCTTTGTTCCCCCTATTTTTTTTCTATACCCCTTACCAGTCCCTTTTATTGTTCACTAGTATTTCAATCTACTCAATTTATTTTAACATTTGTTCCCTCTATTATTTATTTTTTTATCCATATTTTTTACTCATCTGTCAATATCGTAGATAAAAGAAACATCAGAGCAAGGTTTTCACAATCCCATCATCACATTGCAAAAGCTGTATCATTATACAATCATCTTTAAGAAACATGGCTACTGGAATACAGCTCTACAGTTTCAGACAGTTCCCTCTGGGCTCTCTAATATACCTTAAACTAAAAAGGGGGTATCTATAAAATGCATAAGAATAACCTCCAGGATAACCTCTTGACTCTGTTTGAAATCTCCCAGCCACTGACATTTTATTTTGTCTCATTCCTCTCTTCCCCTTTTCGGTCAAGAAGATTTTCTCAATCCCTTGATGCTGAGTCCTAGCTCATCCTAGGATTTCTGTCCCACGTTGCCAAAGAGGTTTACACCCCTGGGAGTCATGTCCCACATAGAGAGGGGGAGGGCAGTGAGTTTACTTGCCATGATGGCTGAGAGAGAGAGAGGCCACATCTGAGCAACAAAAGAGGTTCTTTGGGGGTAACTCTTAGGCCTAATTTTAAGTAGGTTTGATCTATCTTTTGTGGGGTTAACTTTCATATGAACAAACCCCAAGATTGGGGACTCAGTCTATAGCTTTGATTGTCCACACTGCTTTTGAGAATATCAAGAATTCAACTTGGGGAAGTTGAATTTTCCCCTGTTCCCATTATTCCCTGGAGGGAACTTTGCAAATACTTTTTTATTCACTGTTCAAATCACTCTAGGATTTATCGGGGCATCACTCTGGACAAACCAACAAAATCTCATGTCCTGCTCAAGGTTCCATGTACTTATGGTGTTCAATTAAGCTGTCTACATAAGTTATATAAGGAAATGTACTAGTCAAAATATAAATTTTGTAACCAATTAAACATTTTTTGCTTTAGTCTCACACATAAGGAAAAATTTTAAAATATAAATTACCATCTGTTTTCAGCACTCTGCAGTAATGACATTCCTTTGTTCTTCTTCATGCAAAAACATTTTTTAAATTTGTACATTTAGTCACTATCATTGTACACTCTAGGCATTCCTAGATTATACCATCTCAGTCTTTATTATCTGTCTTTCTTTCTGATTTCATTTGTGCCCCCAGCCCTCCTCCCTCTATCATTCTCACATTCAGCTTCATTCAGGGTGCTAACATTATTATGCTACAATCAGCTAATATTGTACTATCCATTGGCAGATGCAATTTTAACAGAATTTCTAAAGGGGCATAGAATCCTAATGCTGGAAGGAAACAGAGATTCTTAAACAATCGCTCTCAATTTAAAGATGAAAAAACTCAGATTTAGGAAAGAGCCTGCAAAGCTCACACTAGAATTCAGATTCTGAGAACAGCAATAGCTTATGAGTATATTTGCCTTGTACTGCTTTTATTTTAACAGTTTATTTGACTAATATACATTTTCCTCCTTATAAAGGATTGATTTTGGAGGACACAATAAAATGTTGATTTTTGGAAGACAGCTACTTCTCAAGTAACTAACTACCTCTGGCAGTAATGATTATGTGGTAGTGTTAACTCTTTCCCACATTTGTAACTTTGAGGGGGCCCAGCCCCTTAAAAGCAAATTTATTTATGAGTTCCTTAAATTTTAATTATTTAAAGTGAATTTATGTCTAGAGCCCAAAGCTTCCTTTTTGACCTGAAAGCTGACTATTCTAGATTTTTTTAATTGATCTTACTGAGTTTTTGTTCCATTTCATATCCAGAGATGAATATATGGAGAAAGAGTCTTTTTATGGCTTGAAAAATATCTTCTAGTGGTTTGTAATTAGTGATTTGTGGGAGACACGGAATATTTTCAGTGACTTGCTATGTAAAGGCAAAATCTACTTTAAAAGATGGTAGGAAGAGGACTTCCGGAGAAGATGGCAGCTTAGTAAGACGTGCGGGTCTTAGTTCCTCCTCCAGAACAGCTACTAGAGAAGTAGAAACAATGCAGAACAGCTCCCGGAGCCATGACAGAGACCAAGAAGACAGCGTACCCCATTCTGGAATGGCTGACTGGCTGGGAGAACCCGCTCCGGTGAGATCGCCGAGGGGCGCGGGCTTCCCCGGGCCGGGGCGGCAGGCAGCCGGAGTCCCTCCCTCCCTCCTTCCTGGCCGGCTGGGAGAACTGGACAGGCGGTCCCCTCAAGCCGCGGCGGCTGGCGCCCCCCCCCAAGCCACAGAGAACGGCGACCGGGGTCCCTTCCAAACACATGGCTTCCCGGTCCGGCTGGGAACGGTGGATAGGCACTCCCCCAAGCCGCTTCGGCTGGCGACCCCCCCCCACAGCGAGAGTTTTCCAAAGTTAAAGGAGCCACAGCATCTTTTACTGGTGGGACCCGCAGACAGATGAGCGCCACGAGCGCCACCTACTGGGCAGGATAAGAAAAACAGAGCCCAGAGATTTCACAGAAAAATCTTTCAACCTGCGGGGTCTTACACCCAGGGAAATCTGATTAAATGCCCAGACGCCAGCAGAAGATAACGGATCATGCTCAGAAAATTGAAAATATGGCCCAGTCAAAGGAACAAACCAATAGTTCAAATGAGATACAGGAGCTGAGACAACTAATGCTGAATATACGAACAGAAATGGAAAAACTCTTCAAAAACGAAATCGATAAATTGAGGGAGGACATGAAGAAGACATGGGCTGAACAAAAATAAGAAATAGAAAAACTGAAAAAACAAATCACAGAACTTATGGGAGTGAAGGACAAAGTAGAAAACCTGGAAAAAACAATGGATACCTACAATGGTAGATTTAAAGAGACAGAAGCTAGAATTAGTGAATTGGAGGATGGAACATCTGAATTCCAAAAAGAAACAGAAAATATAGGGAAAAGAATGGAAAATTTTGAACAGGGGATCAGGGAACTGAATGACAATATGAAGCACACAAATATGCGTGTTGTGGGTGTCCCAGAAGGAGAAGAGAAGGGAAAAGGAGGAGAAAAACTAATGGAAGAAATTATCACTGAAAATTTCCCAACTCTTATGAAAGACCTAAAATTACAGATCCAAGAAGTGCAGCGCACCCCAAAGAGAATAGACCCAAATAGGCGTTCTCCAAGACACTTACTAGTTAGAATGTCAGAGGTCAAAGAGAAAGAGAGGATCTTGAAAGCAGCAAGAGAAAAACAATCTGTCACATACAAGGGAAACCCAATAAGGCTATGTGTAGATTTCACAGCAGAAACCATGGAAGCTAGAAGACAGTGGGATGATATATTTAAATTACTAAAAGAGAAAAACTGCCAACCAAGACTCCTATATCCAGCAAAATTGTCCTTCAAAAATGAGGGAAAAATTAAAACATTCTCAGACAAAAAGTCACTGAGAGAATTTGTGACCAAGAGACCAGCTCTGCAAGAAATACTAAAAGGAGCACTAGAGTCAGATACGAAAAGACAGAAGAGAGAGGTATGGAGAAGAGTGTAGAAAGAAGGAAAATCAGATATGATATATATAACACAAAAGGCAAAATGGTAGAGGGAAATATTTTCCAAACAGTAATAACACTAAATGTTAATGGACTGAATTCCCCAATCAAAAGACATAGACTGGCAGAATGGATTAAAAAACAGGATCCTTCTATATGCTGTCTACAGGAAACACATCTTAGACCCAAAGATAAACATAGGTTGAAAGTGAAAGGTTGGGAAAAGATATTTCATGCAAATAACAACCAGAAAAGAGCAGGAGTAGCTATACTTATATCCAACAATTAGACTTCAAATGTAAAACAGTTAAAAGAGACAAAGAAGGACACTATATACTAATAAAAGGAACAATTAAACAAGAAGACATAACAATCATAAATATTTACGCACCGAACCAGAATGCCCCAAAATATGTGAGGAATGCACTGCAAACACTGAAAAGGGAAATAGACACATATACCATAATAGTTGGAGACTTCAATTCACCACTCTCATCAATGGACAGAACATCTAGACAGAGGATCAATAAAGAAATAGAGAATCTGAATATTACTATAAATGAACTAGACTTAACAGACATTTATAGGACATTACATCCCACAACAGCAGGATACACCTTTTTCTCAAGTGCTCATGAATCATTCTCAAAGATAGACCATATGCTGGGTCACAAAGCAAGTCTTAACAAATTTAAAAAGATTGAAATCATACACAACACTTTCTCAGATCATAAAGGAATGAAGTTGGAAGTCAGTAATAGATGGAGTGCCAGAAAATTCACAAATACGTGGAGGCTCAACAACACACTCTTAAACAACGAGTGGGTCAAAGAAGAAATTGCAAGAGAAATTAGTAAATACCTCGAGGCGAATGAAAACAAAAACACAACATATCAAAACCTATGGGACGCAGCAAAGGCAGTGCTAAGAGGGAAATTTATTGCCCTAAATGCCTATATCAGAAAAGAAGAAAAGGCAAAAATGCAGGAATTAACTGTCCACTTGGAAGAACTGGAGAAAGAACAGCAAACTAACCCCAAAGCAAGCAAAAGGAAAGAAATAACAAAGATTAGAGCAGAAATAAATGAAATTGAAAACATGAAAACAATAGAGAAAATCAATAAGACCAGAAGTTGGTTCTATGAGAAAATCAATAAGATTGATGGGCCCTTAGCAAGATTGACAAAAAGAAGAAGAGAGAGGATGCAAATAAATAAGATCAGAAATGGAAGAGAAGACATAACTACTGACCTCACAGAAATAAAGGAGGTAATAACAGGATACTATGAACAACTTTACGCTAATAAATACAACAATTTAGATGAAATGGACGGGTTCCTGGAAAGACATGAACAACCAACTTTGACTCAAGAAGAAATAGATGACCTCAACAAACCAATCACAAGTAAAGAAATTGAATCAGTCATTCAAAAGCTTCCTAAAAAGAAAAGTCCAGGACCAGACGGCTTCACATGTGAATTTTATCAAACATTCCAGAAAGAATTAGTACCAACTCTCCTCAAACTCTTCAAAAAAATCGAAGTGGAGGGAAAACTACCTAATTCATTCTATGAAGCCAACATCACCCTCATACCAAAACCAGGCAAAGATATTACAAAAAAAGAAAACTACAGACCAATCTCTCTAATGAATATAGATGCAAAAATCCTCAACAAAACTCTAGCAAATCGAATCCAACAACACATTAAAAGAATTATACATCATGACCAAGTAGGATTCATCCCAGGTATGCAAGGATGGTTCAACATAAGAAAATCAATTAATGTAATACACCATATCAACAAATCAAAGCAGAAAAATCACATGATCATCTCAATTGGTGCAGAGAAGACATTTGACAAGATTCAACATCCTTTCCTGTTGAAAACACTTCAAAAGATAGGAATACAAGGGAACTTCCTTAAAATGATAGAGGGACTATATGAAAAACCCACAGCTAATATCATCATCCTCAATGGGGAAAAATTGAAAACTCTCCCCCTAAGATCAGGAACAAGACAAGGATGTCCACTATCACCACTATTATTCAACATTGTGTTGGAGGTTCTAGCCAGAGCAATTAGACAAGAAAAAGAAATACAAGGCATCAAAATTGGAAAGGAAGAAGTAAAACTATCACTGTTTGCAGATGATATGATACTATACGTCGAAAATCCGGAAAAATCCACAACAAAACTACTAGAGCTAATAAATGAGTTCAGCAAAGTAGCAGGTTACAAGATCAACATTCAAAAATCTGTAGCATTTCTATACACTAGTAATGAACAAGCTGAGGGGGAAATCAAGAAACGAATCCCATTTACAATTGCAACTAAAAGAATAAAATACCTAGGAATAAATTTAACTAAAGAGACAAAAAGCCTATACAAAGAAAACTACAAAAAACTGTTAAAAGAAATCACAGAAGACCTAAATAGATGGAAGGGCATACCGTGTTCATGGATTGGAAGACTAAATATAGTTAAGATGTCAATCCTACCTAAATTGATTTACAGATTCAATGCAATACCAATCAAAATCCCAACAACTTATTTTTCAGAAATAGAAAAACCAATAAGCAAATTTATCTGGAAGGGCAGGGTGCCCTGAATTGCTAAAAGTATCTTGAGGAAAAAAAATGAAGCTGGAGGTCTCATGTTGCCGGACTTTAAGGCATATTATGAAGCCACAGTGGTCAAAACAGCATGGTATTGGCATAAAGATAGATATATCGACCAATGGAATCAAATAGAGTGCTCAGATATAGACCCTCTCATCTATGGACATTTGATCTTTGATAAGGCAGTCAAGCCAACTCACCTGGGACAGAACAGTCTCTTCAATAAATGGTGCCTAGAGACCTGGATATCCATATGCAAAAGAATGAAAGAAGACCCGTATCTCACACCGTATACAAAAGTTAACTCAGAATGGATCAAAGATCTAAACATTAGGTCTAAGACCATAAAACAGTTAGAGGAAAATGTAGGGAGATATCTTATGAAACTTACAATTGGAGGCGGTTTTATGGACCTTAAACCTAAAGCAAGAGCACTGAAGAAAGAAAGAAATAAATGGGAGCTCCTCAAAATTAAACACTTTTGTGCATCAAAGAACTTCATCAAGAAAGTAGAAAGACAGCCTCACAATGGGAGACAATATTTGGAAACGACATATCAGATAAAGGTCTAGTATCCAGAATTTATAAAGAGATTGTCCAACTCAACAACAAAAAGACAGCCAACCCAATTACAAAATGGGGAAAAGACTTGAACAGACACCTCTCAGAAGAGGAAATACAAATGGCCAAAAGGCACATGAAGAGATGCTCAATGTCCCTGGCCATTAGAGAAATGCAAATCAAAACCACAATGAGATATCATCTCACACCCACCAGAATGGCCATTATCAACAAAACAGAAAATGACAAGTGCTGGAGAGGATGCGGAGAAAGAGGCACACTTATCCACTGTTGGTGGGAATGTCAAATGGTGCAACCACTGTGGAAGGCAGTTTGGCGGTTCCTCAAAAAACTAAATATAGAATTGCCATACGGCCCAGCAATACCATTGCTAGGTATCTACTCAAAGGACTTAAGGGCAAAGACACAAACGGACCTTTGCACACCAATGTTTATAGCAGCGTTATTTACAATTGCAAAGAGATGGAAACAGCCAAAATGTCCATCAACAGACGACTGGCTAAACAAACTGTGGTATATGCATACGATGGAATATTATGCAGTTTAAGACAGAATAAACTTATGAAGCATGTAATAACATAGATGGACCTGGAGAACATTATGCTGAGTGAGTCTAGCCAAAAACTAAAGGACAAATACTGTATGGTCCTACTGATGTGAACCGACATTCGAGAATAAACTTGGAATATGTCATTGGTAACAGAGACCAGCAGGAGTTAGAAACAGGGTAAGATAATGGGTAATTGGAGCTGAAGGGATACAGACTGTGCAACAGGACTAGATACAAAAACTCAAAAATGGACAGCACAATAATACCTAATTGTGAAGTAATCATGTTAAAACACTGAATGAAGCTGCATCTGAGCTATAGGGTTTTTTTTTTGTTTGTCTGTTTGTTTGTTTGTGTCTTTTTTTTTTTTACTATTATTATTTTTATTTTTTTCTCTATATTAACATTCTATATCTTTTTCTGTTGTTTTGCTAGTTCTTTTCCTAAATCGATGCAAATGTACTAAGAAATGATGATCATGCATCTATGTGATGATGTTAAGTATTACTGATTGCATATGTAGAATGGAATGATTTCTAAATGTTGTGTTAATTTTTTTTTCTTTAATTAATAAAAACAAAGAAGGAAAAAAATAAAATAGAGAATAAATAAAACATAGATATAATGGCACGTATAGACTGGAAAATTTTTAAATAAAATTAAGAACAGATGTTTATGTAGTAAATTTGGATTTTTATTTTTTTAAGAATCCATAATCCTATCTCCTTCCCTGTGCTTTCCAATGTGGTAGCTACTAGCCCCATTTTGCTACTGAACACTTGAAATATGGCTTGTCTGAATTGACATGTGTGGAATAGTGAAAATACATGCTGGATTTTGAAGATTTGGTACCCTGAAAACAACAAAAAAATATATTATTAATACTTTAAAAATTTTTTTATTTTGGGTATATTGGATTAAATAAACTCTGTTATTAGAATTTGAAAAAAAAAGATGGTAGGAAGAAAAAGAAAAAGAAGATGTAGGAAAATTGTTTAAAGGAGGGGAAAAAATTACATATTTATGGGAAGCTCTCAGTTTTTAAATATGTTAGCAGTTCCTTTAAACTTTGTCTTTTCCTGGTTCTTCAAGTCCAGAAACATTTTTTTCGTATTCAATCCAAGCAAAGAAATTGATAGTGGTGAGACTGGCAGTTTAACATGGGACAGGACATCATACTACATTTATTAAATATTTTTAATGGTCACCTGACTTTACTGCTCAAACAATATAAATAATTTCTTACTGTTAAAATTAGTTGGACAGATATTGAGGATCAATGTTAAATCATGTCTGTACTGTTTTAATCAGTAAAGGTTTGGTTAAATTGAAAGGGAGAAAAGGTTATAGAGGGCCAAAAACAAATTTTCTTCTTTCTATGAAGAAAATCCAGTTTGTAAAGCCACTTTAAATCAGTTGTAAATATAGACTTAGCAATGGAATCGGATAGTTTGACAACTGACTTAATATCTTTTCTGATAATGGAGAGAATTTGATTGGCCCATTTGGACTCTACATAATGAGTAACTATAGTACCTCACCAAGGTCTTTTTTGCATTCTGAATCATTATCAAACGTCCTTAATTACCGTTTGATTGCTTTTCACCAATGCATTATCTTTCATTTACCCACATTGAAATTCTTGAGCCTTCTATTCACTTTTTAAAATATAACTGCAAGGAGATTGTATGATAACATGGGTTTTGGTCTCAGCTCTGCCGCTGGGTCTCTTGTTTGTAATAAATCACATTGGGCTAGCCGCTAAGATTCTTTGGGGTTCAGTTTCTGATCTGTGAGTAAAAATCATTTGGATATTTATAAGATGCTTTTATATTTCTAGAATTACTGTATTCATCAAACATTTATGAAACACCTTCCGTGTGCAGGTACAATACAGGGTGGTCTGGGTACATGTCCCTTGCTCTCAAAGTTTTCAGGCTTATTAAGAAGTCTCTTCACTTAATTCAGACCAGTTTAGCTCTTGAAGAATTAAGTAGTAATAACAAATTGTCTTGGATTTTCACTACCCTACCCCATACTCTTATTTCTTCTGCCTTGTGTTTTTCTATTTTTAATCCAATTTCCCATTCCAGAAAACAGACCTAGCTCCTCAGTCCCATTATAAGGTTTATTTTAATTATTATTTTTAATTGCTGTAAAATATTTATAACACAAAAATAATTTTAACCATTTAAAATGGACAGTTCTTTGATACTGAGTATATTGACAATACTATGTAACTTTCACCACTGTTTGCAGACTGTTTTCATCATCCCAAACTAAAACTCATACTCAACAATAACTCCGCATTCCCCCCCTCTCCCGCCTCTGGTTACCTGTTCTGCTTTCTGTCTCTATGTATTTTTTTTTTTTTTTTTTCGCATAGGCAGGCATCGGGAATCAAACCAGGGTCTCAGGCATGGCAGGTGAGAACTCTACCACTGAGCCACCGTGGCCCGTCTTCTGTGTATTTCATATGAGAGAAACCATACATTTTTTTTGTTCTTTTGTGTTTGACATTTCATTCAACATGATATCTTCAAGGTTCATTCATGTCATAATATGTACTGGCACTTTTCTTTTTATGACTGGATAATATTTCATGGTATGGATATGCCACATTTTGTTTATCCATTCATCTGTCGACGGAGACTTGGGTTGCTGTTATGAATAATGTTGCAACGAACATTGGTGTACAGATTATATCGTGTTCAAATACCTGGAAGTGGAATTGCCAGTCACATAGTAATTCTATGTGTGACTTTCCGAGGAACTGCCAAATTGTTTTCCACAATGGCTGCATCATTTTACATTGCCACCAACAGTGTAAAAGGGTTCCTATGTCCTTGCATCCTCTCCAACACTTATTTTCTATTTTGTTTTTTTTAAAATAGTATCCATTCTAGTGGGTATGAAATGGTATCTCATTTTAGTTTTAATTTATGTTTCTCTAATGGTTAATGATGTTGAGCATGTTTACATATACTTAGTGGTCATTTGATTATCTTCTTTGAAGAAGTCTCTATTCAAATCCTTGGCCCATTTTCAAATTAAGTTGTCTTTTTGTTGTTGAGTTGTAGGAGTTCATTATGTATTTTGGATATTAAGCCTTTATGAAATATATGGTTTCCAAATATTTTCTCCCATTCTGTAGGTTTTCTTTTCACTTTCTTGATAATGTCCTTTCACAAAAGTTTTTAATTTTGATGAAGTCCATTTTATCTGTTTTTTTCTTTTGCTGCTTGTGCTTTTGGTAGTAAAATCTAAAATCTATTGTCTGTAATGTGGTCCTGAAGGTATTTCCCTTTGTTTTCTTCTAAGAGTTTTACAGTATTAGGTCCTATATTTAGATTGTTAATCCATTTTGAACTAATTTTTGTTTATGGTTAGAGGTAGGGGTTCACATTCATTGTTTGGCATGTGGATTTCCATTTGTCCCAGTACCATTTGTTGAAGTCACTATTCTTATTCTTTCCCCATTGAAAGGATTTGGTACCCTTATTGAGACTGAATCACTATAGCTGTACAGATTTATTTCTGCACCCTCAATTCTATTCCCTTGGCCTATATGTCTATCCTTAAGCCAATAGTATTCTGTTTTAATTATTGCAACTTAGAAATAACTTTTGAAATCAGGGAATGTGAATTCTCAAGCTTTGTTCCTCTTTTTCAAGATGAGTTTGGCTATTTGGGGCTCCTAGAAACTCCATATGAACTTGAGGATCAGCTTCTCCTCATCTGCAAAAAAGTGGCTGCTAGAATTTTGGTAGGGATTGCCTTGAATTTATATCACATTAGGAAGTTTTGACATCTTAACAATATTAAGTCTTCCAATCTAATAAAGATGGGATGTCTTTCCATTTATTTAGGTCTTCTTTAATTTCTTTCAACAATGTTTTGTAGTTTTCAGTGTACGATTCTTTCACTTCCTTGATTAAACTTATTCCTGTTTTTTTCTTTTGGATGCTACTGTAGATAAAATTGTTTTCTTGATTTCCTTTTCAGGTTGTTATTACAGTATATGAAAACCCAACTGACTTCTGTGTGCTTATCTTGTATACTGTAACTTTGCTGTATTCATTTATTAGTTTTAGAAGCTTTCTTGTGAGTTCTTCAGGATTTTCTAGACGTATAATCATGTCATCTATGAATAGGGAGAATTTTACTTCTTCCTTTCTAATTTGGAGGAATGTCTTTATTTCTTTCTCTTGCCTGATTTCTCTGGCTAGAACTTAAGCAGAATGTGGTGCCATTTAGTGTTTTAATTATGTTGAGATACCCAAATGAGTATAATTAAGAAACAGTGAAAATTGTGCCTTTTTAATCTGTAAATTTATAGCAAAGGAGCAATATAAATTTCTGGGGGATAAGATACTGGTTTCTTGGAAACTCTGAAAAATTACTCTAGCATGTTCTAATTTAATTTACTTAAAATTTACTTAAAAATTTAATGATAAGTAGGTGCTGAATGAAAGAAATTAATTCTAAAAGAATGAGGACATAGAATTTTTTTCCAGGGCCCATACTTGTAAGTAGATGATTTGATAGAGATCTGTCTCCATTAATAATGGTACTCAGAATTCATTAGAACAAAAGAGCATACTTTTCAAAAGAGTTGCTACTTGAAAATGAAATAGAGATTGAAAGCTTGGGTACATATATATATATATATATATATATATATATCAGATTTTTTCTAATTTCTACATGTTTAATAAAAGACATATGTAATCTAAGAATCACCTAGTCACGGGAATGATAACGTATTGGATTAGAAGTTGAGAGACTTGAGTTCTGAATTCAAGCAATGCGACTGTAGCCATCTGACTATGACTAATTGTAACCTTTAACATTCATTTGCCTTATTTGTAAAATACTTGCCCTGCATGTTTCCTAGAGCTGTTAAAAAATCTCAAATAAGATCATGGATATCAAGATACTTTGGAATACTGGTTACAAGGGAGTGATTATATAGCCTGAAACACAACACAAAAGGACCTTAGAAGTCCTTTTAAAGGAGACCTGGAGGTTGGGGGTGGGAGTCAGGGTGGGATGCTTAAGTTATACATGTAATGTGAATTTTGAGGTTGTGGTTTCCAGGAGATCATAGTACTCAATTGGGCATACCTATTCTAAGTGGCTTCATAACTTTTAACCAAAATGAGTTGTGAAACAGAGGACCCAAATATATTTAAATGGTGTAAAGATGATACACTGTACAAGTGGTAAAGTAAATTTGGTTTTGCTCTTTTATTGGTAATTAAAGCTTTAATCCATATTGTCAAAAATGAAAAGTATTTTTTTAACTTCAAGCTTTCCTCCTTTTATTTGGCCTTTGGCCTTTAGAGTGGGATTGTTTTACTTGGGGGAGTTAACTTTTCCTTTAAGCAGTAAAAAAGTGTAAATAGTATGACATGCTGGAGGCTTCCTTGCAGTTGAAAGCAGCTGTTGGTCAATGAGCAAAAGAAGGAGAAAAACTGGTTGAGGATGGAAAAAGTAAAAGAAGAGGGAAGAAAAACATTTTTGAAAAGTGAGAAAGAGCTTAGATCATTTTAAAAAAGCAAAAAGAACTCTAAGTTAAAAAAAGATCTGTCTTTGAGTTCAGATACTAAAATTTGAGGTGATTAAGGATGAGGAATTGGTTCCTTAGAGGGAAAGTAGTGAAATTAGGGAAAGGTGGATAAGTCTCTTGAAGGAGGTTAGAAAGTAGAATGGTGGAGAGGGAAGAGGCTCTGTGAATTTAAAAGGATTTAGTTTCTATGAAGATATTCTGGCTTACTATGAGCATTACTTTTATTCAAGATGTGCTTTTTAACTGGAGTGTATGATGTCAGTCTCTTTACTCCCTCTGCTTGAGTAACTCCAGTGCTTTATATATTTCCTATCAACTAGGAAAAATACTTATTTTACCAATAAGAGCTAATATTTTTATTACTGGAAAGATCTGGACTGAATTCATTGGCTTTTCTGGTTTGATTCAGAGTACATTATTGTATATTTAAAATTCTGCTTGTTATTGAGGATTTTTTCTTTTTTTCTTAGTTTTTCTAGTTTACCTTTTCCCCCAAATTTATTGTTTTTGAAGAGCCTTTGTTTACTTAAAAATGTTGTTTTATTGTTATAATATATATACAATATAAAATTTCCATTTTAACTACTTTCAAGTGAATAATTCAGTGCTATTAATTATATTCACAATATTGTGCTACCATCACCACCCCATCTATTCCAAAACTTTTCCATCACCCCAAAAGAAACCTTCTGTACCCATTAAGCATTATCTCCCCATTCTCCATTCCTCACCCCTCCTAACCTGTAATCTACTTTCTGTCTCTGTGAATTTGTATATTCTAGATATTTTATATAAGTGAGGTCATACAGTATTTGTCCTTAGTGTCTAGCTTATTTCACTCAATATATCTTCAGGATTAATCTGTGTTGTCACATGTTGCTTTTTTATGGCTGAATAATATTCCACTGTATGTATGGACCTATTTTATTTATCCATTCATCTATTGTTGGGCACTTGGATTGCTTCCACCTTTTGGCATTTGTGAATAATGCTGCTGTGAACATTGGTGGTGTTTATTTTCTTAGTTCTATTTCCCATCCTCCCTCTCCTGAGACAACCTGTTACCATGAATTTAGTGTGTACCCTTTCAGTGCAATGTGTAATTATTTTTATGCCATGAAGGATGTATTACTTTACATGATTAATTTCTACACAATAAATATGTATATATATATGCATGTATATATAAAAATACATTTATATGTATAAATTCTACAGCAGTCATTGCTTTCATTCATTCTTGTTTTCAAGATTTATCCATGTTAAGAAATAGAGATCTAGGTGCTTCTGTTTCATTTCTATTTCACTGAATGAATATTTCACAGTTTAGTTTGCCCGTAGTTCCCTTGATAGACAATAAACCGTTTCCATATTTTGCCATTACAGCCTTTTACATAGTCCCTCTGTTTTGTTTTTGTTTCTGCTTCTGTGGTTTTTGTCCTGAATATCTCATTATTTGAATTCTCCCATTTACTTCAGTACTTTTGTATTCACAGTCATTTATTCCAGAGAGGGAAGGGGTTGAGAAAAAACTCATAGCTTGGAGTATTGGTCCTCTTTTACCAGAGCCAGAACTTTGAAATTTTTCAATGCCTACAGACTCTTTGGAAGCTGATAAAAATTTGCCAACTTTTGCATTTTATTATTCTACATCTTTATTTTCTTATATGCGATAGCTGTTTTTCATAAACTTCAATAACTAAATTCTCACCTAAACCCTTCCCCTTCTGAGTTTTCTTTTTCTACTTTTTTTTTTAACTGCTAGCCTACTGCCTACCCCTAAGCGTAGGGCTACTAAGTGACCTCCAAACCAATTCATGCAGTTCTTATAAGTTCCGAATGAGCTAGACATAGCTGATATTTATGGAAGAATTTCTTGGATCATTCTTAGCCAGTATAATAATCGTTTGAAAAATATGCCTTTACCTTGATATTAGATTAGAATTATTACAGATAAATTTTGTTCAGGGACCATATGTTTCAGTGCTCACTGGTTTACATTTATAATTATTTTTCTTGGAGTCTTTAATCCATCATATTTTAATCATAGTTTGTGAAGTTGAATATATTTTTTATTTTTATGCTCCATGTTTTTTTCCCCTTTAAACCTGGATCCTATTCAGTTTTTTGAGTGCTTGGAATCCTGAAGTGTTACAAATGAAAACTGTTACTCTTCTCTAATACCATACTCTCTGTGCTCCAAGTGTTTGAGTAAGACTTCCTTTCTTAACAACTAGCTTGGGTAGCCACCTGTCTCATGAAATATCAACTATCTTTAAGAATTTGGGAAGAAATTTTGTACTTAGTATTTTTTAAAGAATACTGAATAAGATCATAAAGTGAAAGTTGGGGTAATAAGCATAACTGTAGAATAGCAAATGCCTGTGTCTTTTCTCTCAGGTCTCTTCATGTCATCACGTCTTCATGTGGTTTATTCACTTCAAAAGAATTGTGATTGGGAAGTAACCTTTGGATCTAGGTTTACTCCTGCTTTAACTTATGTGAAGTATTTCATCAAAAGTATAACCTCTGTGTCCTGGCAAGTATTTGTCCTGTCACCCAGTATATCTTCCTCTGCCATCTTAATCACTAAGCTTAAATAGAGTTGGTTACCTGATCTTTGACACATCAACCTCATATTTTATGCCACAAAAATGTCTTAAATGTTTTTTTAGAAGAAAATTATGTTCTTATATGGAACATTAACTCCATGGATTTACCCCCCCCCCCCAAAAAAACCAAACTATGCTATGAAGCTTTTTTTAGTTCCTAAGTCAAAAATAAATTTTTTTCTATCTGTAGTCATCTTCTTTAGGTATTTCATCTGGTTATATAGCAGAAGCTATAACATAGCTATACGTTTCTACAGGAGTCAGAATATAAAGAGCTTTCTTCTTGAAATTATATTTTGTTTGCATAATCCTCAAAAAAATCTTAAAAATAACAAAAAGTATAGATCAGGGAAGCAGTCAGTCTTAATACTGCATGTTGTCAGTTTCCACAGTGGTTATGCCAGTTTATTCCTGAACCAGCAATATATGAGAATTCTTTTTCTCATGTGCTTCGACAGCATTTTTATTAAAAACAAGCATTACATATCTGTTAAGGCCTGTTTAATTTATTTATTTATTTATTTTTTGTAATGATTCAGGCCCATTAAGGCAGTGGACTCACTAGAGCCTGTGGGATCAGATTGCTCTCTACTCAGATGTACCCTATCGTCCTAGGGTACATGGGCCATTTCTCCAAAACCTATCCTTCTCCCAAAGGGAGATACATATCACCTTTACCTGAAGAGCCACCTATGATTGTGCAGTTTTGGACTGTACAAAGGCACCAACTAAAATTATAAGAGTTCTAGTCTGTTAAATTTTCATAAACTTTTAAAAAGCCTTTGCTATGACCCTATAATATTAAGAAGAACATAAATCTGAGACTTGTTAGTAAACAAGTTTTGACAGACAAGGGAAACAAATGTTTTAATTGGTGGAGTTACTGATTTATCTTTCAAGGACAGAAATTCAAAAAAAAGGGGAATTGGGGCGGGCAACAGTGGTTCAGAGGCAGAGTTCTCATATGCCATGCCAGAGTCCCAGGTTTGATTCCTGGAGCCTGCCTATGCCAAAAAAAGTGGTGGTGGTGGGAATTAATTCAATCATTTGTTAAATAACTATTTCTAGCCTACTATGGCTAGACACTGTCTGGGTGTGGCAACAAAACAAAAATATCTGTCTTCTTGAAGCATACATTCCCATTAGACGATACTGTAAAAAGTATAGTATAAATTGCCCTACATGCTATAGAGAAAAACAAAGGAGGGAGGACCAGGATTCCTGTTTAAGTGTGGTCAGGAAAGGCCTCAGGGAGGGGAGGGTGTGTACCAAGGAGAAGATCCAGGGAAAGAGTTATCCAGGCAGAGAAAAGAGCTAGTACAAACCCTCAGGCAAAAATGAGCCTATTTGTCTGAGGAGCTACAGCAAAGTAGGACAGTTTGGCTGAACAGAGTGAGCTGGGAGAAGGGTGTAGGATGGTGAGACCAGTGAGTCATAGGAGTCCAGATTGTACAGGGCCACCTTGGAGACTTTACCTTTTACTCCAAGTGAGATGGGATGTCATTGGAGGTTGGATCAGACTGTGATTAAACTGAGAGAGTAAAAGCCTACCTTTGCTTCTTCAAAAGCCTTTGCTTATTATAATAATTCAGGTGTTAAAATGATAAACATTTGTGTCAGTACCAAAAATTCCCCTGAGATATGGATCTTCGGTATTGCATTTAAATTCAAAGAAAGAAAGTATAATAGGAAATCCTGTCCATAGGTGGCCCTGCTATATTGCTGAATTCTTATCCTGAATTTCTTAAAAAAAAAAATCATGTGTGTATTCTGGACGAAACATTGTATTCCCCCTAAGACATTGTAAGCTATATGTGTAGTTATTCAAGGGCTATTGGTTTATTTTAATAATGTATGCTTTAAATATTTTTATTGTTTATATTGAAATATAACACACAAAAGTAAACAAATGAATTGATTAAGAAATAATTTTGGAAAGCAGATACCTACATAACCACAGTTAGACCTAGAAGTATATCAGTGTCCACAGAAGCCTGTGGCATGTCCCTTCCATATAACCCATACCATTCCTCAGAGGTAATCAGTATTCACTGATGATCATTTCTTTACTTTTCATTAGAATTTTACAGCCTATGGATTCATTTCAAGCCATTAGAGTTTAGTTTAGTTTTTGAACTTTATATAAATGGAATAATACTGTATGTGTTCTTTTCTGTCTTCTTTTAGAACCTAACAATGTTTATAACTTTCATGCATTATATATATAGAAGTGTGATTCAGTTTCATCACTGTATAGTATTCTTTTTTATGAACATTCCATAAATTATGTATCCATTTTATTGTTGATGGACTTTTGGATTGTTTCTAATCTTTGACTATTAAGACCAGTGGTCATATGAGCATTCTTGTTTATGGGGACTGAGGCACATGTGCAGGAATTCTTCTAGGACATATATTTGGGAGTAGAATTGCTGGATATATATTTTTCTTCAGTTTTATTAGATAATAATAAACTGTTTTCCAAAATGGTTGAATCAATTTTTTTTTCCTACCAGCAATGTGAGAGTATCCCTGTACCTCCGAGTCCTTACCAGTATTGTCAGACTCGTTCTAGTTCGTGGGGCCTAAAAATATTAGTTCTAGAAAATTGACGGAGAAAGCAAAACTTTAAGCTTTAAAAACTAGAGCGAAGAGCTAAAGGTATTGATTTCTGCTTTAAGAAACATAGATATTCAGAACGTTTTCATTTGTTAGTATTGATTGATATCTTCAGTGCCTAGAAGTAATTAAAGTGTTAAAGGCAGCTCTCTTTAACTGCAGAGGGTCAGAAACCTTGTCTTTTTTACCACTCCATCCCAAAGAATGTCCTACATAATTGGTGCTCACTAAATATTTGTTGAATGAACTCAACCTGACTCCTGCCTCTCTTTACTGAACTATATGGTTGTTTTTTGTTATTATTTTTTGGTTTAGAAAATGTGCCCATTTATTAGGTGCATTTCTGCATATAAAACAAAAGAAATACAGCAGTCTGTGAGACATTGAGAAGTGAAACATTGGTCCAAGGTGACCCAATAGCAGCTCCCATTTATAATTACAACAAACAGGACAGGTGAGACAGAAGGAAAGCTATTGGGTTCAAAGGTCACCCTACTGATTTTTCTGATCTATAAGTGGAAGCCAGGATTCCCTGATTCTTTCTCCTTGACCTAAGCAATTCTGTGTGAGGGTTTTGTAACCTTTGTTTTGTGGTACTGATGGAGAGTCTCCTATTTTAGCTTCAGTATTTTAGGACATTTTTTGGTGAGGACACATTCCATTACTGATAGTAACCAGACTTGGTTTACCAAAATCACTGGTATAAATAACATATTTATACCAGTGTACCAGTTAAAGTAGGTATTCACATTTCAGGAGAAGCTTCTATCTTTAAAGAATCACTTCTCCTTGATTTATGCAGTACTCATTTTCCCATAAAAGAGAAGCGAGCACCTGAATTTTCTGCCCAGGTTATGCTCCAGGAAGCCTTGTAACTGCTCCTTCTTATCCCTGTTTATTTTGAGTCACTTTGCAGGATATGATAGATATTAGAGTGATGTTGTGGCTTAGTCAATATATCTCACTAATCTGCAGCGAGAACCTCTCTCTTTGCCTTGTATAATCAGTATTAATTCAGTCTTTAGTGACAAAAGGAAAAAAAAAGCCCTCAGTAGTGGCAGCTCTTTATTAAAACCACAGAATATATGACTTTGTTTAACTGTGTCTTGCTTTGATGTAATTTACCTCCAGAACACTTTTAAAAAGAATTTACATAAAGACAGATTTAGAATAATTTCTTCAATATTGTGTGGCATAGCTGGCAAAAGTGATCACTCTCTTCTTGTAACTATTGGCAGGGGTCAAGTCACTTATTTCATTTTTGCTTCCCTCATAGGCCAGTAGAAGAACTGACTTTCATTTATAAGTATAATCTTCTTGATAGAGCATGAGAAAAAGAGCATTTATAGCTAATGATGAGATATAAGAATGGTAATTTTTGACTAGTAATTCCTTTTTGCTAGTCATTTCTTTGCAATTTATCACCTACTTTTCTAAGATTTCCTCTTTTGAGAGAAGCCAAAATAAAGACATGTATAAGATTCAGAATTTAATTACATCTGATTCATCATCTTTATTTCCAACAGAGATTTCCTGTTTAGGCAAGACAGCTTAGACTCTTCCTACTGACTTAACTTGGTGAGTTTTTACATAGTATTTTAAACATAGTTTAAGATCATGAAGGAAAAAGCAGAATGATATGCATAGAAATATTTACCGTGGTTAAAAAAAAATGTACATTTTGAGTGCAGTCTAACTCATTATAATATAAATGTAAAATTGAGGATGTATTAGATAAGCATGTAAGATTTTCTTTTCTTTTTTTAATAATGAGTATTACAAATAGCGTTAAAGAAACATTTTTCATTTTTCAAAAGAAGTTTTATTCTAAATATTTTTACCTCGAATAAACCAAAGCTATTTATTCAGATTTTTTCTAGTGATAACTGTATTTAGGGAAAAGCTTTACATTACGATGTTTGGAATTAAATTTTTAATCAATGGCTAATAATACATGATATGGAGATCTTAGAGTAAGATTATTTTTCTCCCTAGAAAAGATCTTCAGGGAAATCATAGTTTATAAATGAAGATACCTCAAAGCAATTCTTGTGCTTCATTTTAGTCTATAAAAGGAGTTTTATTCTGAGCAGATTGCCTTTGTGTATATAATTTAGAGTCCATCTCTCTCTATGGGTAACGAAAAAAATCTTTCTGCCATTCTGGCTGACATCCTAAACTTTTTACTTTGTGGTATGAGATTCTTGTCTCAAATGCTTATGTGTGCTTTTACAGAATTTCGATTGGTAAAATAGATGTCATTGTGGGGTTTTTTTGGCATGAGTAGGGTCCAGAAATTGAATCGGGTCTCCGGCTTGGCAGGCGAGAACCCTGAGCCATCATTGCCTGCCCCCTTTTTTGCTGTTGCTGTTCTGTTTTAATCTTTAAAATTTTGACACAAATTTCCTGAAGCCAGGAAATTCAGTTAAGACATTTTCTGTCCAACTTTCCCCATTTTGTCTGCCTCTGTGGTATTAGTTTTTCCTTGCGTCATGAATTTTGGAATGAACACTTAAACTAAGAACTTCCTGCCTATCCTTTGTTCCATTTAGTTAGAATCTTAATGTTAGCATAGAAATTGGCTTTTTATAATTAACTTTAAAAGAAGAGGAAATTTATTTTCTGCAGATGGTTTCTAGGTAAGGAGCGTGTCCCTGTAAACTGTAGTCAAGTTTCTTCAGTTAAGACCAATGTAAAAACAGAAATTTGAAAGCATATTTGCACTGGGATCTCTCTTTCATAGTTAGAGGGAGATCTTTATGTCTCTCATAAAGAAAAATGTCTCCAGGGAATACTGAAGTCTGTAGTACTAGATACTAGTTATTAATGCTGAACTCGATTGGTTGCCCTTGTAGTGTACTGCATCCTCTGGAGCAGGTAGGCTCCTTTTTAGCTTCTGAGGTAATGATCTTAATCCAAATTGTATACCTTAAGACTAATTTAGACTTTCTCTTTTGAAATGAATTTCTTGGGCCCTTTCCGTAGCCAAATTCTGTTATCTAGAAATATTTTAAATGATATGACCAAAGTGTAGGTGGCCAAAGAGAACCATGTGTTGAATTCAGCTTCTATAAAGGCAAGAAGACCCTGTAGGGTTGTGCAACCCTGACTGATTTGTTGTTGTTGTTGTTGTTGTTTTAGTGCTAATCCAGCTCTTATTTCAGAATAAGCAAACTCTCAGCCCAGAGAAAAATCTTCATTCTTCCCAAGATCGCTTTCTGGCCTCAGAGATTTTTGCCCAAGCCATTCAGTGGAATCAACACATCATTATAATTTGTGGAATGGAAAAGTTGCTGATTAGTTTTGCCTTTCTAACTTCATTTCAATTTAGGACTGATACCTACTTTAAGGTGAAATAGCCCCTTTATAATCAGGTTTTTTTCCTGATTTGGGTGCATATTGTTCCATTTCAGATATTTCCCATGAAATGAACTTTGAAATTGATGTGTGGAGTTTAGTCTAATGAACTCTATCTTGCTATACTTCTCCTCCCCCAACCCTCTTCTTCCTTCTCTTCCCCTTTCCTCCTCTTCCTCTTTCTTTTTTATTTTTAAGGCAGCCAGAGTTTTTCTTCCTAGCAGGGGTCCTGTAATTAACTACATCAGTATATCACCTGATTTAGGTACTATAATACCTTGTGAAACCTGTGTTTGTTGCAGCCATGTTTTATGCTGCTGGATTCCATCCAAGTGGAGATAGGAACTTTTCCTCTGATAATGTGTGTCAGTGTATTTAGCTCATCAGTGATTGTGACTAAATTAAAAAGCAAAACAAGAAGTCTGTTAATGTCTCTGGAGTTGGAGTCTTAACAAGGTCATTGAGTGGCATCTCCCCCTTTCCAGGATAAACCTCTGTATTTGGAGCAGAGCATGCATTGCATTCTCACTGGGCATGTTTTGGGGGTAGGGAATTATGCTAATAAATCTATATCAACAATTCTTATATAATGGATAGTTTTTTAAGGGTAGGGATTCCCCAGCCCTAACTTAATTGGCACTGCCTTTTTCTGCTCTTTGATTTTTTTGCTACCAGGAGAGTTGCATCCAAGGTGAGAATTATTCCATAACCTTTTAGCTGACTGTTAAGTTCTCCTTGGGAACAAGGACACTTGGCAGTTATTTATAACCTATAGAGAAGGGCCATAAGGCTCTAAACAGCCATTCTTCCCTGAGACTTATGAGTCAGTGGAACATTCTGTTGGCTATCCCACTGGTTTCAGTGGCTTGAGATTCTTTCAGGTACCTTCCTGTTCATCTTCAACCTTACTTTGTCTGGATGAGCCTTACTAGCCAGGTTATTTCTATAAAACTCTTTGAATAGTTAGATTGAGGAGAATGAGGAAAAAACAGCCTTTTTATAAAGTGCAAAAGTATGTCTAATCCGCACAATCATTTTAGAGTGTATGCCTACCTAAGAGATATTTGTAAACTAGGAAAATCTTAAATGTACTGATATGCACACGTGATAATATACTTCTTTTTTAATTTTCCTTATATACAAGAGTTGCAAGAGTAGTTCAACTCTTAATTAAGTAAATGTTTGGCTATACCAGAAATATGTTCTACTTCAGGCTACATCTTAGCCTAGTATAGAAAAAACTTAGTTATGTGTCTAAATATGCTTATCTATGTATACACATGTCATGTGTATGTATTTATTGTTAATTGTCTTTTCCTTACATGTCACTGTTAAGGGACTCAATCCCATGTTAGGTATGAAAATTATAAGTCAAATCTAAGTAAAAAAGACTGTGCCTCACTTTTATCAATATTTGGAATTTATTTGTTTTAGAATTTAACTTGAAATAACTTAGACATTTAGCCTGCGTGCAGAATATTTTTAGTTCCTAAACAATGCAGTAATGGTATTTTCTGTAACCAGGATTAACATATACTTATTCTGGGAAATGCTTATATTACTGTTATTTTGTGGGTTCGGGAGCTTCTCTATTTGACCCTGCAGGTTTCCTTTTATCCAAGTTCTCTGGGATTTTTTTTTTAATTGAAAAAAAAAAGATGCAAACAAGTTTTAGAATGTATTCAATCATTTCTTCAGAATTGAAGTAATTTGAACTGATAGTTCTTTTTTTTGTTCGTTTTATAAATATTTCTGGATTCTATAGCTGTTATTCATTCAGCAGCTCTCAAACTTTAGTTTATTAACAAGAACTCATTAAGAAAGAATATAATCCCTAAAGAGAAAGAGTCTAGTTATTCAACAGCAGTTTCATTGAATATAATATATTTGAGTGCCTGTTATGGTACCATTTTAGGCACTAGGGGTACTGTTCTCTCATTGAGCTTAACGTCAACTGGGGAAGACAAATGAAAAAAAATTAAGAAACAAGATAATTTAAGATAGTGGTAATAAGTGGGGCCCTTCAAATTCGGTGATCAGGGAAGACCAATCTAAGGATGTTGTATTTGATAGGAAACTTAAATAACGGGAAGGAGCTATGAAAAGTTCTGAGAAAAGAAAGAATTTTCCAGGTTGGGGAAAGAGGCTGATGTATTCACAGAATAGAATTAAAGGCTTGAAAGGTATTTAATGATTGGAGGACTGTCGCCCTCCTTTAATGTGAATGCTATTCGAAAGCATTGGGAAGCCACTGAAGAATTCCCATGTTATTTCTTTTATGGGTCTGATTTATAACTTAAAACTTTGAAAAGTTAATTGTAAACGCTGTTAATTCCATTAAAATTTTTAAATTATTTAAGTAAGTAAATATATTCATATGGCTTAAACTTCAAAAGGTACAAAAAGGGATACAGTGAACAATTCTTTTTCCCATCCATGTTTACCATTTCCTTCCCTGGAAATAACCAGTGCTCCTGTAGTCTTGTGTGGCTTTCGAGAAATATTCTATACATATTTAAACAAATATACATATATTTACCTTTTTTTTTAATAGAAAGCCCTTCCTCATTCTTTTTTTTTTTTACAGATGTCATTACTAATTGCTTTTTTTTTTTTTTTTTTTTTTTTAACATGGGCAGGCACTGGGAATCAAACCCGGGTCCTCTGGCATGGCAGGCAAGCATTCTTGCCTGCTGAGCCACCGTGTCCCTCCCTACTAATTGCTTTTTGGTATCATAATTTACAATCCCTTGTTAATGGGCTTTTAGGTTATTTCCATTATTTTGATTACAAGTAGTGATACAGTGAATAAACTTTTATATTTATCATTTAAAATATATCAGTAGATACATTTCTAAAAGTATAATCACTTGGTCAAAGGGTATGTACATTACTTTTTTTTTTAAAACATTTGTTCCCCTTCTTGTTTATTTATTTTTAATCCATGTGTTTTACTTGTCCGTCAATAAGGTAGACAAAAGGAGCATCAGACACAAGGCTCTCAGAACCACACAGTCACACTGCGACAGCCATATCATCATACAATTGTCTTCAAGAAACATGGCTACCGGAGCACAGCTCCACATTTTCAGGCAGTTCCCTCCAGCCTCTCCATTCCACCTTAACTAAAAAGGTGATATCTATTTAATGCATAAGAATAACCTCCAGGATAACCTTCGACTCTGTTTGAAATCTCTCAGCCATTGACACTTTATTTTGTTTCATTTTGCTCTTCCTCTTTTTGGTGGAGGTTTTCTCTATCCCTTGATGCTGAGTCCCAGCTCATTCTAGGATTTTTGTGCCACATTACCAAGGAAGGTCCACATCCCTAGGAGTCATGTCCCATGTGGAGAAGGGGAGAGCAGTGAGTTTGCTTGTCCTGTTGACTGAGATAGGCCACATCTGAGCAACAGAAGAGTTTCTGTGAGGGTGACTCTTAGGTCTAATTTTAAATAGGCTATTCTATCCTTTGCAGGGTTAAATTTCATATGAACAAACTCCAAGATTGAGGGCTCAGCCTGTTGCTTTGGTTCACCCCTGCTTGTGAGAATATCAGGAATTCTCCACTTGGGGAAGTTGAATTTTCCCCCTTTTTTGCCATTCCCCCAAGGGGACTTTGCAAATACTTTTTTATTCACTGTTCAAATCACTCTGGGATTTGTCAGGGCATCACTCAGGACAAACCTACAAAATCTTATGCCCTAGTCAAGGTTCCCTGTACTTATGGTGTTCATTTAAGCTGTCCACATAAGTTATATTAGGAAATGCACTAGGCAACATATAAATTTTGTACCAAATAAATGTTTTTTGCTTTAAAGGCGTTTTAACACATAAAGTTGTAAAATATGAATTACCATCTATTTTCAATACCCTGCAATATTGATATTCCTTTGTTCTTCCTCATGCAAAAACATTTTTAAATTTGTACATTTAGTCACTATCATTATATACTCTAGGCATTCCTAGATTATGCCATCTCAGCCTTTATCATCTGCATTTCCTTCTGATTTCATTTGTGCCCCCAGGCCTCCTCCCTTTATCATTCTCGCATTCAGCTTCATTCAGTGTTCTAACATTATTGTATTACAGTTAGGTAGTATTGTGCTATCCAGTTCTGAATTTTTACAATCAGTGCTGTTGCACAATCTGTATCCCTTTAGCTCCAATTACCCAATATCTACCTTATTTCTATCTCCTGATGGTCTCTGTTCTCAACTGAAATTCTCGCACATTACTTTTTTTTGATAGTCCCTTCTAGATTGCCCTTTATAGAGATTGTCTCAATTTATACTCCAACCAGAAATGTTCTCCTTAGCCTGGATAAGTGTTATAAAACATTTTGATCTTTGTATTTAATAGGTGAGTTCTGTGTGGTTTAATTTGTATTTATCTTTTTATGAATGAGAGTTGAGCATCTTTCCATATATATATGAGAACCATTTGTATTACCATTTCTGTAAACTGTTCTTTGCCCATTTTTCCTTTAGACTGTTGAATTTTTTTTTTAATATCTAGATTTGCTTAATATTGCTAAATCTCTTTAAAGGTATAGTGTTAAAGGAGTTTTTTTTTAAGCAGTGATCTTTAACTTATAATTTTACAAAGGATGAACCTGAAAAAAGATCTCAGTCCTTTGCTTGATCAAAATCTTTCTCGATTACCCTTAGTTTCATTTTAAGAAATATCTCTAATTTTTTTAAGATACATTTAGTATTTTGTTAAACTAGATTGAACTGCAGAAAGTTTACTTATAACAAATATTCAAAAGTCATTCAAACCTTCCAACAGAGGAAGTCAGTGTGACCTGTTATAATCTGTCCTTGAGGTAACGTGAAAAAAATTTATTACCTCCTGGGCTGTATATTTTTGAGGACCTGTAAAAGAACCAGAAAAGCTCCTTTTAGTTCCTGAATGAGTATGCCTAAGTCTTTTCTATAATGTTTTTTCTTTTTATTGTCAACAATCTTTTGGCATCTTCTTTTTGGAATATGCAAACGTCTCTCAGGTTTAAAATAGCTGTGACACTAGGATTTTTCCTTACTTGGAAACGATACAAGACTTTAAACCAAGAGAACAAAAAAAGTGATAGGCTTTTTAAAAAGTCCCTAACAAACCAAGAAGCTCTGTTCCCAGCCATCTAACTTGTGTGTGTTTTGTGTACTATGTTGAACCATAGGAAATTGCTGGTATTCAATTATTTTTGACCTGTAAAACAGGTCAGATTGTAAAATTGTAAAACAATTTTATGGTTAAATCTTATATCTATGTAATTTTTAAACTATAATATTTATGTAATTTTAAGACTAATGGTCATAAGAATTTATAGGTGGTATGAGTGGGATATAGCTATCTGTTAGTTGATTTTTTTCTTAATTCTCTGGGTGAGTGGATTAGATTGAAGATTGATTTAAGGCAAAAAAATGCACAGCCTGTGTAACGCTTTTCAGACAGTGTTCCAGTCTAGCTTTGAATATATTGCAGGTTAAACTGTTGGAATATGTACCTCTATTATATTCTGTTCCTGAGAGAATTCTTATTATGTAGGAGTTGAGTTCAAATTAGTTTCTGATTTTTATAAAGTTCATTTGTAAAATGAAGATACACTTGTTGTTGGATGAAAAACTCACTTTTACCAGGGCTGGGACTTGAGGTGCCAGGCTAGGAGTTTTGGCTTTGAATGTAACTCATTCAAAAGAACAAAGTAATGATTCTCATTACTTTGCAAATCTAATACTCAGCATTGTTCGAAGTGCCTCTTTCAGAGAAACAAGTTAATGAACTTGAATGCAACTGGATAAATGTTTCTGTCATGAAAGTATTTTTAATGAATGCCTTCAGTTTCAGACAGGATGTGCTAGTTGGTAAGGGGATACAGAGAAGAGTTACAAATCCCTTTTAAGGAATTTAAAGTCTGCTGGAGGCAACAGAAGTATTCATAGTGTAAAAGAAAGCAGAAAAGTGTACTATGTAGGTTGGGAACATTATCTGTGCACCATGACAGCATTAATGCACATTTTTACTTCTCCGCAGTTTAATATTCTAGTTACAAATCATATTATATTGACTGGCTTGAACACCATCTTGTCAAAAATGATTAACTTCTTCATGGTCTCATAATACCTACCATGAAGTATTCTATTAGAAATGGCCTTTAGTTGCTAGCTGATACTATCTTCATTGGAATTTGAGCACTGTTACAGTCAATAGAGATGTTTTAAAGTATATTTCTTAATGTGACTCAGAAATCTCGCAGATCAGGATTTAATAGAGTGAGCAGGGAAATAAATGATGGTATATAACTGACGTGTTCAGCTTTAGAGTTCTCAGCATACTCAGAAGTTGGGTAAGCTTTAGAAAATAAGTTTCATATTAGAGAACTTCTGTGGTCTTGTCTGAACTTGTTTGAAGCCAGGAACAGCTTATTTTGGCACTAATTGTCTCCTGCAAAGGTTCTCAAACCATGACCTCCAAATAGACCTCCTCTTTTCTAAAATTGTTTTCTGCTGAGCATCTAGCAGTTGGCATGAAGTGCTGGAGAGTTCATGTAGCACCAGGCTGCTTTGCTGATGAGCACTTTGCCCATGGTGCTTGCTATGAGTGAAATTAATTAGACTTAGGCTATCCTAGTCGATTTCCCTCTCAGCAGGTTGTGTGGTTAGAACTCCTGGAGTCTGAGGCTGATTCTCCAGTTCTACCTGCTACTGTGTGTTGGACATTAAAAAGGGGGCAAAAAAAATACAAAGGAAGTGATGTTATCAAAAGAAAGACTTAGCTTACAAAATAAATCAGAAGCAAAAAAGATTTAAAAAGTGGCCAAGATCATAGTAGTATTTTTTTTTCCTGCTTATAATAATGGGCAACAAGTAAGGCATTAAAATGAACTGGTTTTTAAGATTTGGCCTTTTATTAGGCTTAGGGAATTCTTAAATTTGTTGTTAGATAATTTGAAGGTCTTTTTTTTTCTCCTTCAACTCAAGTTAGTATTTTATGATAACTCAGTATAGTGCTGAACCTGCAACCCACACCTCCAGAGCCAAATTTTATCCTCTTAACTAACATGTAAAATTCACATCTTCTGGCCTCTCTCTCTCTCTCTCTCTCTCTCTCTCTCTCTCTCGCTCTCTCTCTCGCTCTCTCGCTCTCTCTCTCGCTCTCTCTCTCTCTCTCTCTCTCTCTCTCTCTCTCTCTCTCTCTCTCTCTCTCTCTCTCTCTCTCTCGCTCTCTCTCTCTCTCGGCCTACACAGCAGGCAAACTCACTGCCCTCCCCCTCTCTACGTCGGACATAACTCCCAGGGGTGTGGACCTTCCTGGCAACATGGGACAGAAATCCTAGAATGAGCCGGAACTCAGCACCAAGAGATTGAGAAAATCTTCTTGACCAAAAAGAGGAAAGAGTGAAATGAGACAAAATAAAGTGTCAATGGCTGAGAGATTCCAAACAGAGTCGAGAGGTTATCCTCTCAAAGTTGTTTTTATGCATTAAATAGATATCACCTGTTTAGTTAAGGTGTAATGGAGAGGCTGGAGGGAACTGCCTGAAAATATGGAGCTGTGCTCCGGTGGCCATGTTTCTTGAAGATAATTGTATGATATGGCTGTCGCAGTGTGACTATGTGGTTGTGAGAGCCTTGTGTCTGATGCTCCTTTTGTCTACCTTATCGATGGACGAGTAAACATATGGATTAAAAATAAATAAACAAGAAGGGGAACAAATGTTAAAATAAATTTAGTACATTGAAATGGTGGTGGTGATCGGTGAAGGGAAGGGTTAAGAGTATGGTATGTATGAATTTTTTTCTGTTTTCTTTTTATTGCTTTTTCTGAATTGATGCAGATGTTCTAAGAAATGATCATGATGATGAATATACAACTATGTGATGATAGTGGGAGTTATTGATTAGATAACAAGAACAGAATGTTCATATGATAAGAATGTTTGTGTTTGTATGTGGTTATGTGTCATAAATAAAAAATAAAGAAATTTAAAAAAGAATGATAAGGTTATAAACATTAACAAGGACATTATTTTGATGTAAAATTTTTGTCTTCTAGACAGAGTACTCAGATGATTAAGAAAAATGTTTTTAAAACTTCATTTAAAACATGCTAATATGCTGAATCATTATTTTGACATTTCTGTTGGTCTCCAGTGTCTTGGAGCAGCTAGAAGAAGAAACGGAAAATCATGTAATTTTTCAATACCAAACCAAATACCAATGCCAAATGCAATACCAAGCTTTAAAAATCTGTTCTATAACTACTTGTTAAAATGTACTTGGAAATTTATTGCTTCTTTGTTTGTGTGTTATCTTTCACAATGAAAAAAGTTAAAACATTTAAAAAACTTTAAAAAAAATTCACATCTTCATTGCACCCTACCCAAAAGATGGTTTTAAATGGGAAATTTTAAATTTTTGCGACCCCTACTGGTAGTAATGGTAGTTGGAAATTGTAAAACTGCTAAGGTGCATTTACAAAGTTCTGTGATAATGTGTTTTCTGTCAAATATAAGCCTGCCTTGGAGGTGATCATAGTAGTAGTAATTGGTCTCTTTTCTTGATGTTATTGTGGAATCACAATTGCAAAAACAAGGGAGGACCCAAATGCCACTGCAGTACTAGTTTGCTAGCTTAAGGGAAATAGCATACATGTATAAGACTGTTAACTTCATCTGTGATTACATGGAATGTTATAATTGTCACAGCCTGTAGGGTTATTTAGGATCAGTGGCAACCACATTGTCTCTGAAGTTGTAACTAAGTCTTATTTATCTCCCCGTGCTATTACTTAAGTGTTCAGTGGATGTTTATAAGTTGAATTAATATTTTGAGTTTTTTTGTGTTATTCATTTATACTTCCTTTTGCAATGGATTTGAGGCAGCTTCCAAAAATGCATAATATATAAAAGAGTGAAATAATCAGTTGAAGGAATTATAGCAAAGGGAAAAACGAAGTTAAGGAAATATTAAAACTGTTGTAGAACAAGCATATGACTCTATATAGAATATAGGATCACAAATTTGTCTCAGGTCTTCCTAGTAAGTAACCGAGCAAAGAGGGAAACATGACCAGTTATAAAGATTCATATTGTCCACAAATTTAAGACAAACCAGGTTTTCAGGAAATAAATTTCTCTCTTGGACTTTATAAACCAATTGGTACGTAATATAATGGAACACATCCTTACACTATTCCTACAACTTATATATTAAAACATAATGTAGAAGAGTGCTAAGAATAGTATACACCCAAATAGATGTCATTCCAAACTCGCAGACATCTTGTGTTTGCCTCAGATTGACCTTATTTTAAAGAAAGAGACATAAAATTGAAGTATCATATTCTTTCCCAGTCTCATTATTTTCCCTCATGAATCTGATACATGGCCTGTCATGTTTTTTCCTTCTGCAGCTCTGTTAATAATTCATAAATCTTAAATTTGCATTAATAATTTATTGTATATGACATTCCAAAACTTGGTTTTTTCATTAGCATTGTCTTTGATGTCCATGATGTTATAGATCTAGTTCATTAATTTTTAATCCTAAAGTATAGTTTTCCATTACATGGAAATGACCCAGTTTAGGTATCTACTTACCTGCTAGTTTGATTTTTAGTTCATTTCTAGTTTTTCATTGTTATAAACAGTACCACATTGAACACCCTTGTGTGTGTTTTGTTCTCGTGTGTGGAATTTCTAGGGCAGTGGTTCTCAAAGTATGGTTCCCAGGCCAGCAGAATCAGGATCATTTTGGAGAAATGTAAAGTCTCTGGCCCAAGCCAGACCATAGAATCAGAAACTTTGGGGGTGAGGAACAGCGGTCTGTTCAACAGGTGATTTTGATGCTAAATTTTGAAAACCACTGTTGTAGCATATATATAATTAAAGGAATCTATCAGTCTTAGGGCATGCATATTTTCAATTTTAGATATGGCTAAATTCCTATCTAGAATATACTCAGTAATTTAGTCTCACCAGCAGTTTAGGAGAGTTCCTGTTTCTCCGTGCATGGTAAGGGTTGATTTTTGAAAGGATTATTGTAAGGGGACTTATTACAAGGGGAAAGAGACTATTTCCATAAGAGAACACTTATGGAACACTTTAACCATAAGATGTGCAAGCATTTCAAGAGTTACACACAAAAACAAAAAAAGTTAGAGAAAAGAAGTAAGAACCAGGTTTAAGGAAGTAAGGTGAAAAGTTGGCATGATCAGATAGTAGAGCTGAGAATATTTTATGCTGAAACAGCCTATTTTCTGGGAGGCACCCTTAAAATTCAGGGGTCTGGAAGAAGTAGAGAAGCTTAACCAATGTGGTTCACAAGCATTTTGATCTGACTGATCAATGGAAACAAGTAGTTCAGCTAATAATTTGTGAGACAAAAAATGGGAATGTGGAGGTTCTATGTCCAGCCTTGTCACAGGTAAACAAGGGGGACATTCCTGAGTCTTATCCAATTCATATGGGAAAGGGTAGTTCTTTGCAGTAATCCATTTTCTGGAATACAGAGGGTAGGGATGTTTCATACCCTTTCTTATTTTCCAGAGTTACAGGGCTCAGGTAAAAATATCACATTATCATCCCTTTGTTGTTATGCATTACAGCATTTTTTTTACAGTTTGCCTTTTGGCTTTATTTATATTGTTTAAATTTTTAATTATACCCACATTCACTTTTGAGTGGCTTTTGTGTTTTGAAAGGCCTTGGAGGGAGGAATTTTGAGTTGGATTTGATTTGTTACTTGAAGACCCTATTGAGAAGCATAACAGTTACTGAAAATGGTCTGATTTATTAGAGGGGTCAGAGCTACAGAGAGAAGTTTAGGGAACATTTGTGTAAAAACAAACATTGAGATGCTGTTGAGATGGATAAGATTGCCATGAAAAAGAATGTAGATTGAGATGATGATTGAGAAACAACAGTAGAGGAAGAGAATCCAAAAAAAAAAAAAAAGATTTAAAGATGATAGAAAAAGATGATGAGAGAGAGCAAGGAGAAGAATTTGGAAAATCGGGTGGTACCATATTGTAAAGGCGGCAGATCTGTAATGATACAGAGAAATAAACACATCTAAGGAAGGTGTACACATTGCCCTTAAGCGAGCAGGTAGGTAGCAATGGGCTTAGGAATATATGACTACTCTTTATGTTGGTAGTGAAGTATAGAGGATAAGGCAGTAGCTAGATGGGTAACATGGTTATTTTCCTTTAGGAATGGAGTATTTGTACACCAAGGGAAGGGGCAAGTGGCAAGGATGTGGCTGGTGTTAATTTTTACTGTCTCCTCTTCAGGCAGTCTTCATAGATGTAATTTGTATGTCCTTTGAGTAAATTTATTTCATTAAGATATTTAAGTATTGTGCAGAGCATTAAAATAGGATGATACAGTTGTGACTAGGAGACTACTTTAGATTAAATGGTCTTCTCTGGGGTAACATTTAAATGTGGGAGCTTAATGCTAAGAAGCCGTTTGAATGATAAAGGTAAAGCATTCCAAACAGAAAATAATGTTTTCAGTCACTGAAAGGCCATACAAATAGTTAAGATAGTGCACTATCAATCTAATAAAGTCCTCTTGCTTCTTGCATCTTACTAGGGTGAAGAGAGAATAGAGATCTTTGCCCCCCCTGACTTTGGAAATCTCGTTTAACCTTCAAACTGGCGATGTCAAGGGTTCCAAGTCCTCCACCCCCGGCAGAAATGTCGAGTGGCCCTGTAGCTGAGAGTTGGTGCTACACACAGGTAAGTTCATATTTTCATCCTATAAATCTTGCATCTTGGGAGGATTTGGTGGTCAAAAAGAATATGGATTTCTTTTTCCACATAGCAGATAGATAAAGTACTCTAGGCTAGAGTTCTCAGTGAAGGTTGAAAGGGGTAATCTTGAAAACTAGATCCTCTTATATTCCCCCTTGATGGAATTGTGTTCTAAGGCTTCTCTTTTGGGTGAGTCCAGGGGAAACCAAATTTAAGAGATGCAGCCCTAGGCAGTGGCATCAACATCTCAATTGTCAAACACTGCTCGGAGCTGAGAGGCTAATTTTAGGTATAGTTTTATCATCTGCTTTCCCAACCGTGTCCATGCTTTTCTCACTTGCTATCCAGTGTTTCAGAAAACTGAGAAAAGTCATGAAAGCTGCTGGTCAGTGTGAGATTTCATAACATGCGGACGAGAGACCTGAGGCGAGAAAAAGCTGAGCCTCCATGCTAGCCAAATAGTGCTATCTTCCTATCAGTATCATGAAGAGGGAGGGATGGGAAATGATTATCTGACCTGTTTTGTTTTTTAAGTTGCCTTCCTACCATGTAATTGCTTCCTGGTTTTCTCTCAACAGATCAAGGTAGTAAAATTCTCCTACATGTGGACCATCAATAACTTTAGCTTTTGCCGGGAGGAAATGGGTGAAGTCATTAAAAGTTCAACCTTTTCATCAGGAGCCAATGATAAATTGAAATGGTGAGGAAGAATACGTCCAGCTCTAAACATGTTTCTAAAAGTTGCCTGTTTTGCTTGGTTTTATAGTACATAAACTAGAATGTAAACTTCCTGAAGGCATGGACTTTGTTTCATTCTTATGTATTCCCTAGTTCCTGTCATATAATAGGTGCAAGGTGCAAATATAAATATTTGTTAATTAATTCAATGATTATATCTGGGATTAGCAAACGCAATTGGCTATAAATAAAGAAGGCCAGTGCTGTAAATGATATCCAGAAGTGCTAAGAGTGGTGATTGCTCAGCAAACCAGCAAGTGTGTATCCTTCTAGCGGGGGTTGTGGCTAGTTACCTCCAGCTGATTATGCCTGAACAAAGGCTCATCATTGCCAAATTTTCCAAGAAAAACAAGAAATGTGGATTTTAATGTAAAAGCTTAACTGGAGAGTGAATATATTTGCTCATATAACTGAAATGGCCAGGACGTAGGATGGATTTGAAGATAGTTTGGTCTAGGAACCCAATGGTTAGATTAAAGACCTCATCCCTCTCAGCCTTGCCCTGCTCTCCATACTGTTTGATGTATGGAGAAGTCTAGGTTCCCCCTCTTTTTTTTTTTTTTTTTTTTGGTGGGGTGGAGCAGTGGATAGGCTTGGAATCAAACCCAGGTCTCCTGTGCAGATGAGAATTTTACCATTGAACTACCCATGTGCCACTTAGTTTCCTTTTTGATTGAAGAAAGAATGGCAGTAACAAGGCAGTAACAATCCATTACCATCCAACAAAAGTCTTTTGAGTTTCTCTGAGCTAACTCTGTGGCCTAAGGATAGATCATACATACACAGATTAGTTTAGGTCTGGACTAATCCCTGAATTAATCCCTGTGGCAAGGGGAATGCAGTTTCCAAATGGAGGTCAATTTCATTCAAACCATTTATCTTCTTGAGGAGGAGGAGCAGGTAGTTAAGGAGATAGATAATCATATAGCTGCAAGGACCAAAAAACATGTCTGTGAAACATCCGTTTTTGACTTCTGATAACCCACTGAAAAGCTGTTTTATTCATTCATTTAGTATTTGTTGGCTATGCACATTAAGCAATGTACTATTAGAAGTGGAAAAAAATGCATATTCATAGGCATTGTATTTAAATCCACATCCTTAGCACAGTATGTTGTGATGTAGGGGCACATGTACTCTCGAGAGGCACTGGTTTGGACCACCTGTTTGAGAGAGATGCCATACGCTGACAGAGCCTATGAATACATATGGCATATGTATTATTTGTGGTAGAAGCAATGTCTGAACCACATGTAGTTCAATTAATGACATTTACAACTTACTCAGTTGAACTTATCATTCTATCTGAATTTCTCCTCCTTTATTTTTTATTTTATTTTATTTTTTGGAGGGGGTACATGGTCCAGAAATCGAACCCGGGTCTCCCACATGTAAGGCAAGCATTCTATAACTGATCTACCCATGCACCGCCCTTTATTTTAATCTTACAGTGTTATGACCAGTTTGGTAAAAGACTTAAAAGATTGTGTACTATTCATGTATTTCTCTAGATTTCTTTTCCTCTCCCAAGGTTATATTAAAGGGATCACTGAGATTTTTTTTCCCCGTGATTTCTCCATAGTCTCAACAAAATTTAGGCTGCCTTCCCTGAGATTGAAGATTAAAAAAGAGCAAGACTAGACTAAATTTTAAGAATTTTTTTTTTTGCAGGGAGAATGAGTGATTTGGGAAATTATGCAGAAAGAGGCAGAAATTTAAGGAACGTGTTGTCACATTCTTAAATACCCCTTTGCTGTTTACTTTTTAAAAGTGACCCAGGTTTTCTCTACAAAACTGGTTCACAAGTAGTTATTCTACTGAATAGAATCCCCTTGAATGGAGCCTGGGATTTTTTTTTTAATATATAATTTAAAAAAATTTTTTTAATATAACAACATAAACAAACATCCTTACCATATGATCATTCGATTCTTGGTATATAATCAATAACTCACAATATCATCGCATAGTTGTATATTCATCACCATGATCATTTCTTACAACATTTGCATCAATTCAGAAAAAGAAATAAAAAGAAAAAAAACTCGTACATACCATACCCCTTATCCCTCCCTCTCATTGATTGCTACTATTTACATCTCCCCAGTATATTTAGCCTTTGTCTCCCCTATCTTTTTTCTGTACCCCTTATCAGTCCCTTTCTTTGATCACTAGCATTTCAATCTACTAAATTTATTTTGTTTGTCTCCCATTATTTATTTATTTTTAATCCATGTGTTTTACTCATCTGTCCATATCATAGATAAAAGGAGCATCAGACACAAGGTTTTCACAGTCACATAGTCACATTGCAAAAGCTATATCATTACACAGTCATCTTCAAGAAACGTGGCTACTGGGACACAGCTCTCTATTTTCAGGCACTTCCCTCCAGCCTCTCCAATATACCTTAACTAAAAAGATAATATGTATATAATGTGTGAGAATAACCTCCAGAATCACCTTTCGGCTCTGTTTAGAATCTCTCAGCCATTGACACTTTATTTTGCCTTGTTTCTCTCTTCCCCCTTTTGGTCTAGAAAATTTTCTCAATCCCTTGATGCTGAGTCCCAGCTCATTCTAGGATTTCTGTCCCACGTTGCCAGGAAGGTTTACACCCTGGGAGTCATGTCCCATGTACATAGGGGGAGGGCAGTGAGTTTGCTTGTCTTGTTAGCTGAGAGAGAGAGAGGGCCTGGGATTTTTTTAAAAACATTTCTTCTGATGATTCTAATGTTCCAGGTCTATACTTTCACTTCATGAGCTTATAAAACATGGATGCTTTCAATACATTTTTTTCCTTTATCTGTGTTGGCAGGTGTTTGCGAGTAAACCCAAAAGGACTAGATGAAGAAAGTAAAGATTATCTGTCACTTTACCTCTTACTGGTCAGCTGTCCAAAGAGTGAAGTTCGGGCGAAATTCAAATTCTCCATCCTGAATGCCAAGGGAGAGGAAACCAAAGCTATGGGTAAATGTTCTCCTCTTTGTCTGACTCTTTGCTTTCATAGCCAGCAACTTCATACACTGACAAGTTGTGGATTTCATCTGGTTTTTGTTTTTTGTTTTAATATTTTTTTTAATTGTGCAATATAACATACATACAAAAAAATCAGTACATTTCCAAGTACATTTTAACAAGTAGTTATATAGCATATTTTAAAGTTTTGTATGGGTTACATTTCCATGATTTTTATTTTTTCTTCTAGCTGCTCCAAGACACTGTGAGACCAACAGAAATATCAATGTAATGATTTAGCACTCATACTCAATCATTTGTTAAATCCTATCTTCTCTCTCATATTCCTCCTTCTCTTTAAATAACATATATACATAAAAGCAATAAATTTCAAAGTACATCGTAACATTTAATTGTAGAACAGATTTCAGAGTTTGATATGAGTTACAATTCCACAATTTTAGGTTTTTATTTCTAGCTGCTCTAAGGTACTAGAGGCTAAAAGAAATATCAGTAAAATGATTCAGCATTCATACTCATTTGTTAAACCTGACCTTCTCTGTATAACTCCACCATCACCTTTGATCTTTCTCCCACTCTTTAGGGGTATTAGGGCTATGCCCATTCTAAATTTTTCATGTTGGAATGGGCTGTCAATAATATGGAATAGGGGGATGAAACTAGTCGATGTTCTGGAGTGGCTGGCCACTTCCAGGACTTATCTGGTCCAGAGACTCATCTAGAGGTTGTGGGTTTTAGAGAGTTACCCTAGTGTATGGAATCTTTGTAGACTCTTATATAATACCCTAGGTATTCTTAAGGATTGGCAGGAATGGTTTTGGTTGGGGGTTGACAAGCTATGATAGGTAGCAAAGTCTAACTGAAACATGCCTAAGAGTGACCTCCAGAGTAGCCTCCTGACTCTGTTTGAACTCTCTCAGCCACTGGTATCTTATTTATTATACTTCTTTTCCCCATTTTTGTCAGGATGGCATTGTTGATCCCACAGTGCCAGGGCCAGGCTTGTCCCTGGGAGTCATCTCCCACGCCACCAGGAAGACTTTCATCCCTAGATGTCATGTCGACGTAGTGGGGAGGGCAGTGGTTTCACTTGCAGAGTTGGACTTAGAGAAAGAAAGGCCACTTCTGAGCTAGAAAAGAGGTCCTCCAGAGGTGACTCTTAGGCATACCTATAGATGGGCTAATCATCTCTGCTACATACATAAGCTTCACAAGAGCAAGCCTTAAGATCAAGGGCTTGGCCTATTGATTTGGGTGTCCCTAATGTTTGGCACGGTATCTGGGGCTTCCCCAGTGGTAAAGCTTAATAGTAGCATATTTTTTCTCCCATCCCTCATGGGACCTTGCCAGTAGTTTTGATTATCTGCTTAATATACTCTAGGATGTATCTAGGCATTACATTACGCTATACGGGATTAGAGGCCCTCATTTTTATTCCAGGCTTCCTGTGTTTGGATAGTTTAAATGATCCAGACAGGTTGAATTAGATTATATGCTACAGAAAATTTAGGCTCTGGACATAGTAAACCTTTCTTTCTTTGGTCTCAGACAGTAGGTGAAGTTCTAAAATACAAGCAATGTCTTCCTTATCCCTGTATTCTGAATTACCTTAATCCCAACCTGGGATTCATTTTTATTTCTAAATACCAGGTTATACATACATAAAACAGCCCCTCAAAATTCAGAAATAACAACTACCACTCCATACTAAATGTGACTGCTATAGGAGCTTGCAATCTAGGCCCCAGTTTTCTTAAAAGTATTTTCTAAATGAGATCATACAATATTTGCTCTTTTGTTTCTGGTTTATTTTGATGATCTGGTTTTTAAGTAACTCTAAATACGGCTTTTTTTTTTTCATCCTAGAGAGTCAACGGGCCTACAGGTTTGTGCAAGGCAAGGACTGGGGATTCAAAAAATTCATCCGTAGAGATTTTCTCCTGGATGAAGCCAATGGGCTTCTCCCTGATGACAAGCTTACCCTATTCTGTGAGGTGAGTCTTTTTACCCACTGTGAGATTAGCCATTTCCAGACCTAATGGGTATTGGTAGACTTAATTGTATTGTATTAGACATAGTGAGAAAATTTTCCAGTTGGAGTGATATTTTATAAATGTTATTTATGTGACTGAAAACTGCTTCATGATGTAAAGGTTGTTAGACATCTCAGCTTTCCACTCATTGCTGTTCTTCAAAACAAAGATCATATGCAGTCTTGGTATGTATTAGTGTTGAGATGCTTGGGTTAGGATTCTGGCTTTTTCATTGTGGGTTTTTTCAGATAGCATTTGGAAGGGCTGTCCCCTCAGGCTGAGGAGGATGGCAAGCAATTAAATATGTCAGTTTATTCCTTAAACCTTCTGGCTCCTCCTCTAGTATGAAGTCCTCATATGTTTGACTATGGATCACTTTTCTTTTCCGCTCTATGAACTGGGTGACTCTTTTTTTTTTTTTTTTTTTTTTTAATTCTCAAACATTTGTTGAGTGATTACTATTTGTTGGGCACAAGGCTAGACACTGGACAGTGATCTGCTGGTTCTGGGTACATAAATGATGCTGAAGGGAGGGGTTTTCTTCCTCAATGCAGGAAGATATTTGCTGGGGTACCTGGCATAGGCACAGAACTCAGGCCCTAGGAACATATGCTATGCTCTCTTCTGACAGGTGCTGCTATATAAGAACCAAGAGCATGAGCTAGGTGACTATTAAAAGGATTGAGTGCCTATAATTTGTCTTACTGAAGTATGTGAAGTAGGAAAGTTAGAACCATTTTCTTTTAGGATCATGGCTGTATAAAGCTCTCTAGCTGTAGTTAGCTGATAGAGTCTTTCTCTTACCAATGACCTAAGACCTTTCCCAGGCTTCCTTGAAAACCCTTGAAGTAAAAAACTCCCAAACCAAGAGTAGGTTGGAAAGTGGTTTCTTTAGTGAATATATACTAATTAATCATTTCACGCTGTTATCAATACATTTTAAATATTCATAAGCTTACAGTGTAGTAAATGAATAAACCCTCCACAGACTGGGACGTTAATGTTCCCTGTACATCGTCAGGGAACTGCTTTTGAGCAGCACCACTTGATGAGAATAACCACTATATGTTCATGAAGGACAGTGTAGTCAATTCTTCAGCTACAGGTGAAGAGTATGCTCTGTCAAATAGTAGTCTCACATGGTGAATTAGTGACATTTCCAAAGGCATATCATTATCTGTGCAGCAGAGAAGGGTGTACCTCAGGACTCTTGCTCTTTTGCAGAAGAGGCCTGGCTGGCAGTAGCTGTCATCTTTTCTGAGTCATCACTCATTGAGTATTTCAGCAGAATAGGTGCTGATATTTAGAAACTTTGGAGGCATGGTTAATTAAAATACCATACTGAATACATAAAATATGGTTTGCATAATAACTACTTTTTTCCTTTTTAATTGCTAAGGAAAAGACAGAACTGCTAGCATGATAACATCTATATAAATATATATTTATATATTAAATACAGTTGTTTTTATATCTGATAAACTTGAAATTTGAATTCCATATAAGTCCAAATGATCTTCACTCATGCAGCCAGTCACTCAGTTGCATGATTGAAGAAATAAGGAATAATTAAGTGGTTTAGTGTGAGGTTAGATGTTATATAAAAGTCATCTCATACTGTCAGTTTTAATCTTCACATGCCATAGAGCCTTGTTCTAGTTTGCTAGCTGCTGTAATACAATATACCAGAAACGGAATGGCTTTTAATAAGGGGAATTCAATAATATCCTTAAACTTGCAATTTACAATTCTAAGGCCAAGAAAATGTCCCGATTAAAACAAGTCTGTAGAAGTGTTCAATCTAAGGCATCCAGGGAAAGAATACCTTGGTTCAAGAAGGCCAGTGAAGTTCAGTGTTTCTCTCTCAAGTGAGAAGGCACATGGCAAACATGGTCAGGGTTTCTCTCTCATTTGGAAAGGTACATGGTGAACATGGTGTCATCTGCTACCTTTCTCTCCTGGCTTCTATTTCATGAAGCTCCCCAGGAGACGTTTCCTTCTTCATCTCCAAAGGTCCCTGGCTGGTGGACTCTCTGCTTCTCATGGCTGTGTCATTCTTCTCTGCTGTCTCTGAATCTCCCATTTTCTCCGAAATGTTTCCTCTTTTATATTCCAGTGAATTAATAAAAACCCATCCAAATGGATGAAGACACATCTCTATCTAATCAAGTTTAATACCCACGTTGATTGAGTCACATTTCCATGGAGATAACCCAGTCAAGTTCCACCCTATAGTACTGAATAGGGATTAAGAGAAACGGTTTGCTCCCACAAGAGTGCTTAGAATTAAATCATGGTTTTTCTAGGGTATATAATCCTTTCAAACTGGCACCAGCCTCTTTTTCAAAAAGACTTAAAAATCATGGGAAATTCTAATTTCTCTTGGAAATGACAATATTAAACTGTTCTCTGAAGGAAGATAAATCTCTAAATATTGCCTCTAACCCCACCCATCCTCTTTTTTGCATTAGTTATTTAGGCAATGCTATCTACCTGTCCATCTATATCTATATGTAGATATAGGTATATAACCTTTATTGCCGCATTTCAGGTCCACAGTGGGTCCAGCATTTTCTCATATGCTTCTCCCCAAATTCATTCCAGCTCTGTAATGCTATTCTTGATTTGGAAACCAATTGGCCTGCCCCTCACTTGGCAATCCCTTATTCTCTGGTTAAGTACAAGGCCGAGTTCCACCTTTCTCTGCCTCCGCTTCCCCATGTGAGATTCTCTTAGAAGAAGTCCCATGGTTAAGTTTAGATTTGCCTTACTGACTTAGAAAGGAAGTGAGATGACACTTTGGAAATGAGGAGATGTTGAACAGGGAAACGTCTGCTGGGTTCTGCTGATGCCATCGGTTTTTTACCATCTAACCAGGTGTGCCATCTGTTCCTCTCACACTTCTCTGTTGGCTACAGGTGCTGAGTGTTGCTTCTCATACTTGGGCTTGTGCCTAGTGAGAATCATTTCTGTTCCAAGGCTCTCTGTGGACTTAGTAACATACAGCATTGCAAGACGGTTGCGTGGGGGTGTGTATTGGATGTGTGGGTTTTAAAAATGTCTGCAGATCATCTAAGTTCTTAGCACTTTTTTTTTTTTTTTTTTTTTTTAAACATTTTCTTGTTTTTTTTTTTATTGTATTCTGTTTCTCCGTTTTTGTTACATGGGCTGGGGCCGGGAATCGAACCGAGGTCCTCCGGCATAGCAGGCAAGCACTTTGCCCGCTGAGCCACCGCGGCCCGCCCATTATCCAGGTAACTTTGGACTTGGCATGAGTTAGCTCTGGGCTGCCTCAAGACACTTAATTAATAAACAGTAAGGGCTGTCTTTAGTGATCACAAGACTCTAAAGTCAAAAAACTAGATAAATGGGTACAAGTGAAGGTTAGTCACTAGGTTTTTACAATCACAAGGTTTACGAGATAAACCTATACAATCATTATCAGAGATCAAGGCAGCTGGATTACAGTTTGAAGATTTCAGGTGTTTCCCTCTGTCTGTTCCAAAATACCAAAAAGTAAAAAGGAAAATATATAATAATTCAATAATCATAATTATCCCTTAAATCCTAACTTCTCAGTTACAACTCCTCTCATTTGATAATTTTCTCTCCAAGTTTTGATATGTGGGTGATGACTCTTCTAACCTCTACATGGCTGAAAAGGGACGTTGTCATTAAGGGGCAGAGGGATGAAACTGGTTGTCCTTGGAGAGTCCAGTACTTCTGGGTTTCAGAGCTTATTTGGCATTGGAACAATCCAGAGGTTTTAAGTCTCCATTCAGATGTCTGGACTTGGAACTGGAAATGGTGTCTCTCTTTGAAACTTCTTAAGGTGCCAATAAGGGTTTGGAGTGCCAACAGAACAGCCAAAAACCTGGTTGCTGAGTCCCTAGACTAAAGAACTTCTAGTGGCCACAAAAGGCTCAGTTACCATGTTTAATAGTTAGGTTCAGATGTCAGCTCAGCCAGGTGATGGTGTCCAGTTATTCTGTTGCTATGGACTGTTTTATCAGGGCCCCAAAACGTCAGGCAGATGACCTCCTTGCTTCATAGGACCTTTAGGTCCCACCAGAGTCACCAAATTGTTATCAGACAAAGGCAGTGAATTCTATGCTTAGTTGCTCATATGACCAATTTGGTTTCAGAGACTAGAAGGCTTGCTTCCTCCTGGGGTCAGTATCTTTTGACTGACCAGCCTTTTAGGATCCCTGGCTTCTCTGTGACATGACAGTGCACATGGTGGTTATCTTCTTTCTCTTTCTGGTTTTATTTACTTCCAACTTCTGGCTGTTCCTCCTATTTTATTCATATTTAAATTTTATTGTTAGTTCAGTTAGTATCTTTTTGTTACTTAGAAACTTTTATGAAGTTGGGTCCATGTATACATTTAGATTATGAGTGACTCTACAGCTTCATTCCTCACTTAGCTCTTTAGCTCAGGCTCTGCTGTCCTGTCCCCATGCGGTAAATATAGTTGCTTCATGGTTTTTTTTTTTTGCTGTTCCTAGAGGCCACAAGAGGGAATTCTAAGGTGAAAGGCTGAAAAGCACACATTTGTGTGTTTGAGCTTTATTTCAGTTGGTATTCTTGTTAATACTGAAATGAAATTAGATTGTAAACTCTAAAGATACCAAATGGGTGGTCTTGTTTATAATATGCCATGCTCATTTCACTTTCAATTCTCAGTGCTAACATAAATTGGTGATGTTTTTGTCTGACTTGGGAGATATGGCAGTGTCCTGAGTTAATATTGCTGAGTTAACTTATTTGGAAGAGTTTTGAAAGCTTTCCTTGAATTGTCCTTTATCAATATCCTTTAAGCTAGGTTAATTTTCTTACCTTGCAAGGTGGGTAAACAGTGCTTAGGGAGGTCAAATAATTTTTCCTGACATTGTGCAGCAAATTAGTGTCAGGGCCATGTTGGCTCTCCCTTGTCCATCTCTTGTCTGTTCCATTCAACTAAATGGAAGTGAATGCCGCATACCCAAGGAAGCTCAGGCTCTACCAGGTTTTCTTGACAGAGTATCTACTTTCATAATGAGAGAGGGAGATATGAAAGCATGTTTAAATTACACTTTTAATTTTCTCTGTAAAAATTTGAAAATCTTCATGAATGGTGTCTGCTTCTATTGACTCTTTGCTTCAAATTATTGAAAACATGCACCCTATGGCAGTGAAGATGCATATATTCCTCCTTCACTATATGTGCCTTTGAAAGGTAGAAGATTCCAGGGCCTCTTTGTGGTATTACAATTAAAGTTAAAATATGAAGTACCCCATTAACTATTTTAAAACATCCCTTCCCTCCTCAAATGTAGATTATTCCTTCATAGCCTGGGATATGTATTTTTGCCAAATTTTAAATATATGAATCTATTAATTTTTTCCTTTTTATCTTCTTTATGGATTATTTGGATATAATAGGTTAAATTGTATGAAAATGCCTATATATGACTATTCTCAGCTTACAAAAATAATTTATTGTGTAACAATATTAGAGGTTATAAAGCAAGGTAATGTAGTAAATTTACACCCAACCCAAGAATAGCTATATCACCAATAATTTGAAACTAACATATATACATATACATGTATATATCTTCTTCCCTAGCCGTTAAATCTGTTATCTCCTGCACTCAAAGGATGATAAGTCAAGGGTGCAGGGGTAGTTCAGTGGTAGAATTCTCACCTGCCATGTGGGAAATCCGGGTTCAATTCCCAGTCCATGCCCTTCCCAAAAAAACAAACAAGCAAAACAGACAAAAAATTCACCAAATGGTATTGTAATAACGGGATATTCACATGGGAAAATAATGAAATGTAACCTTGCCGTACAGCATACAAAAAAAAAGATGATAAAATAGCTATTTTGAATTTTGTTATCATTCCATTATGTATTGTTTGTATACTATGAGATTTATAAAAATGTTACCATGCTGTATGTAATCATCTGGGGCTTGCTTTTTTTACATTACATTTCTAATCTATGTTGTAGATGTAACTATAGTTCATTCATTTTTAGTACTATATAGTAGTCTGTTGTGTGAGTATACAGTAATTTTTTTATTCATTCTCCTGTTGGTGGACTGGGTTGTTGGAAGTCTTTTATTTTATTTTATTTTATTTTTTACATGGGCAGGCACCAGAAATCGAATCCGGGTCCTCGGGCATGGCAGGCAAGCACTCTTACCTGCTGAGCCGCCGTGGCCCGCCTGGAAGTCTTTTATAAATGATCTACAGCAGTCTGTTAATTTGGGTTTCTTAATTGTTTTAATTACATAGACGTTAAAAAATGAATTTCTGTTGATTTTACTTTGACTTTATGTTGAGAAAAAATGTGTAAGTATTGGCATGTCTTTAGTCTTTAATAAAAAGGAACCGACTTTAAAGGCAAAAAGGAATTTTAAGAAATTGACTTTAAAAGTGGAACTCTCTTATAACTTGAAATTTAGGGAGTATATAGCCTTCCTGAGACATTTTCATGCAGTCATTTATAAGATGACATAAATGTCACAGTCACGTCATTTTCACAGCTGCAGTTCTGAATGAGTCTCCATAGTCAGCTTTATAAGCATTAAAAAAAAATATTTAGTTTTTCTCAAAATGGTCTCATTTTGCATCATCATTTGCAAAGGAAGACAATCCCTTTCTAAGTTAAAAGTTAGAGCTTTGAAGACTCATTTGTGGAATGCCATTTAAATTTTATTTTTAATTAAGCGTATTTAATGTTGTTAAGAGGTGCCAGACATTCAGAGCTCTTGGGACTCCAGGCATCTATATATCTACAGAACAAGCCTGGCTCAGACAGTAAAGGTACATTCTCCTTCCTGTTCTGTTCCTGCCTGTGTCTAGGGAGAGAAATTACACCAATGAGAGGAGATACAGTCTTTGGGCCCTTCTCATTACCAAGTACACTTCTTCCCAGCAGAGGGTCCAGTGGTAACCATAATTTGATTATGTAGCATTCAGCCTAGCTCTTGCCAATTCATTTTATCCAGTCTACTAAATTGCCATCAAGTGTTAATGACTTTGGGCTCCTGTCAACCTGGTTTAATTCAAGCTAGGAACCCAGTGCCAAAAGCATTCTCCATTCCCTTCATTGTCCATCCCAGGAGATTCCTGCCTTTCCCTGTGAGGAAATGGCATTTAATTGATCTTTTCCATTTTTTATTTTTTAATCAGCATTTTGAAACTACAACTGGAAATAGGCAACTTCTGCCTTTGGTTTTAATATTATGTCACAGAAGTGAGGGTGTTGATATGAGAAAGTGACAGAATCAAATTAGAGATCTTACCCCGGACAAGAGGGAGTCTCTCTGGGATGGTTTGTGCCAGGTCCTGGGCTATCAAATATCATTATAATCTTGGTTTGATAAATGTGCTAGTAATGCTAATAAGTACATTCATAATTTATTAACTTGGCTGCTTCATTACTCAAAACTAGTGTTAAATAAATGAATAAATTTTCTGACCTGATGATAAATATCTCACTCCTGCATGAAAGGGACCACAGGTCATTTGGATGGAGCATTCACTTTGCTTCTGGGTTTATGACTGCATTTAAAGAAGACTTGCATCTTGAAGTTTAAAAGAAATTTGGGTCATTTCAGATGTCGCTGGGCCTTCTTTCTTACTAACTGTTAGGAATGGCAAGAGTGGGGAGTTATTTCTCAAAGTCTGTGAGTTCTGCTTTGGTTTAAATAGTTCTAATCTAATGAGATGTGTAAGAATTGAAGAATGATGGTTAGGCAGAGGACTGACCTGAAGAGTCATGTGTTCAGTGGGTAACTTACATTTATTTTATAATCTTATATGATTTATGCAACTAGTTAAAACATGCTGCTGCTGCTGCTGCTGAAGCCATAGTGAGAAGTTGGATTCTTCTATAAACCTGTTGTTATCATTCTGTTCCAAAGGTACAAGTGTCTGTCTAGCTGCAGCCAGCCATCTTGTATATCATCTTGAATACCATCAATGACTAAGGGTGTAAATGGTGTCAGATACCCCCAAATTATCACTACTGGAAAGATCTTCTAAGCTCAGACCTTATTAGTCGAGCATCAATAGTTTCATGTTCATTAAAGTAACATTTTTGAGGATGTGTCATTGATTTACCAGGAGCTTTAGAAGTTGAACTTGATTATCATGTTCTATACCTAACTGAAATAAGTGAAGTCCTTTTAGGCTTGTTATTTCTCTAGAGAGCTTAATTTAAATGGTAGTTCCTATAGAAGTTCTGTATTTATTTAGCCTTTTACTTAAGGCAGAATAAGGTAAATATGTGAATCTTGACATTTGTTTCTCTCAGTTGTTTTCCGAGGGCTTGTCTGCCCAGGTTTGTAGGACAGGGGAGGTGGAGCTTATTGGAAGCTGAAGAAGTGGTTTGTGGGGTTCTCTCCTCACTGTCCTGTGTTGGTATAGAATAAGCATGATCGTGATAGATTGGAAATTGCTTGATTTAGAGGGAAAATCCTTGATCTGTGGAGGTGGTTTCAAGAGAGTATGACTAACATTAGTATCTGAATGTGCTACAGCAACGGCATAAAAGTCACGTATAAGGCCTTTCATCTTTCCTCCAGCTTGGAAGAAAATTCCTGGTAACAAAAGCTCTGCCCTGTGTTTCTTTGTCTTTCACAGGTGAGTGTGGTACAGGATTCTGTCAACATTTCTGGCCAGAATACTATGAATATGGTGAAAGTTCCTGAATGCCGGTTGGCAGATGAGTTAGGAGGACTATGGGAGAATTCCCGATTCACGGATTGCTGTTTGTGTGTTGCTGGCCAAGAATTCCAGGCTCACAAAGCTATCTTAGCAGGTTGGTATTTATTCATAAGGTGCAAAGGAGAGATTAAGTGGCTGCATAATCACCTTTTGAATAACTTCAACTTTTTAAAACTGAGCTGCACAAAAACTACAATTAAATACATTTTTATATTTGGTCACGTTAGTTTCCATAAGCAAAAAGGTTACTCTCCATAAAAATGATAGTTCTGTCTTTCCTGTCTGTGGTAGGCTAGGCTGCTGTTATCAGGGAATGGATAATGGTACGGTATTGAGTGCCTTTGCACCTAGAGAGTAGGTGTCAAAACACTGGCCAAGAGCAGGGATCATGTTACACATGCCAGCCCCTAGACAGGGTTTAGGGTATATAGATGGAGAGGAATCTGGACTAAGGACTAGTTAAATCCGTAGCCCTGGAAGACTTGAGGACAAACATACTAGAGGAATGAGAGTGTAGATACTGACATGGAGGATCTGGTCTTGCCCTAGTAGGCACTCTGTCTTTAAAATTGGAAAGACTGACACAGAAGAGGAACTGATGAAGAATTGATTTTATCTTAGGTGAAAGGATAGCTGTCAGCCACAAGATTCTATGCAGACCATAAGACTTAAGAGGAAACCACATGAGCCTTCAGAGCAACAAATTTCTTACCAAGACCCTTGGCTCAGTCATCCTAACAATACACATTTGGCAAAACCCAATCTGGCTCAGTCTAACCTCTTCTTGTTTCCTCTTGACCAGGTGCAGCTGTATAATGCTAAAGGAAATCATTAATTCTCTAGATTAATTAGCTTGGCCCTCCATGCTGCCAAGAAATCTTTTTACAGATGTAGGTCACCTCCTTTTTTTCTTTACAATAGATGCACTAGACTTTTACCACTCTCCTTTAACCTCCTATCTATGACTTATCAAAGATGACCTTGCCTATTACTACCAAGAGAAAATAGAGTCCCTTTTGTAGGAACTTCCTCTTGCCTCTCACCTTACCCTGCCTTCCCAGTGGAGGAGGTGTTCTTCCTCATGTCCAAAGCAGCTTGTTGTTCCTAAATCTGCTCTCTTTCATATCTCATCCTGCCTTCTCAAAACTTATTCTACCCATGATATCCTTTGTCTTAGTTTCCTAGGACTGCCCTAAAACAGTACCACAAACTGGGTGGCTTAAAACCACAGAAATTCATTATCTTATAGTTCTGGAGGCTAAAAATCCGAAATTAAGGTATTGTGGAGTCATAATTCCTTTAACATCTGTAGAGATCTGTTCCATTCCTCTCTCCTGGCTTTTGGTGTTCCCTGCTTCATTCATCACTTGGCATACTCCCCTATCCCTGTCTGTGTCCAGTTTTTCTCTTATAAGGATAACATTACATTGGATTATGGCCCACTCTAAACCAATTTGGCCTCATCTTAACTAGTACCACCTTTAAAGACCCTATTTCCAAATAAAGTCACAGTCACAGGACCAGGCATTAGTATTTGAACCATAACTTTTGGGAGGACAGAGTTTGGCCCGTTAACACCTTTGTTATCTAGTATCTTCAGCATCAGCCTATAAACAGCCTCAAGCTTCTTCCTCTGGTTGTTTTCTTTTCTTTCAAAGCTAACTTCTTGAGTTAGCAAATTCGATCTCTGCGTCCTTCTTCCCACTTATCCTCAGTTTAGCTCCATTTCCACTAAAGCAGTTTTCTAAAGTTACATGATCTACTAGTTCCCAAATTTGAGGCACTATTTAATTCATGTATTCTGTGGTTCCTCTCATGATTTTCTCCTGGTTCTCTGGTGAATACTAATGTATGACCTCCCTCTTCACTTATCTCTTTAAACATTGGTGTTCCCTGTTTCAGTTCTCTTCAGCTCTCTTTTTCACTCTAGATACTCTGGGTGATTTCATTTATTCTCTTGATATCATTGCCTGTCTATCCACTGATGACCCCTAAGACATATCTGCTGCTTTGCACCCTTCTCTCTTTATTAAAAACATCAGCCCTTTGGTATTCAGCTTATGTAGTGTATTGATTTAATGCTTCATTGTCTATAACTCTTCTGAGATAAGATCAATGAGAACAAATATTTTATTGATATAGATTAAAATATAGAGGCTCAGAGAGTAAAGTGATTTGCCAGATTATATGGTTAGAAAATCGCAGAACTATAATGAGTCCTTTCTGAGATAAACTATGGGCCAAAAATCCCAGTTCCCTTTCACTTCAAAGCCCTATTGCATGTTCCATCTGTTCCTTCACTCTTAGTCAGTCTTCATAGTCAGAAGTCCCAACTTTCACCAAAACCCCTGATTTATTGGACAACATGGAAACATTTAAATTACTACCCATTTTGTTACTTTCATGGTTAAAATTTAGTTTACTTCTTCATAATGTTGATTAGACAGTGGATCTGGCAGTATTTCTCAACCATTTTCATTATTGCCCCCCTCCCCCAATTTGAAAAACAATTTCAGTTCCCTAATGAGAGAAATTAAATATTAAGAAGTAAGATTTTGTCAGGTGACGTTGAGCTTTGGAGGACCACAAGGTTTCATTGTAATACCTACAACTTTTGTCACTCCTTTAGAGGTGATATCACCCCCATTGAGAATTCATTGCTTAGAGGAGCAGTCATCGTACCATAAATGAGCAATCACTTTATCTAGTTAGTTAATACTATTGAGTTCAATTCCTGACTTCCTTGCTGTGTGGTTCCTGAAAATAGAGAAAGCATGGTGTCAGGTTCCAGACAAAAGCCCAGGTGTTAGGATACCCTGCTAATGGGGAGGGCCTTGCATTTGAACTCCCAAAACTACCCTAGAGATACAGTATTGTCATCCAACACAGGTAATTTATTTCCTTGAAATATGAATTGTTGGAATAAAGCTAATAGGAAATTATTTTGAAATTAGTGTTTGCTTTTTTCCTTTAAGGATTATAATTATTCATTTGCTCATATAATATAAGAAGAAATAAATTTTATAATTCTGGTAGTAATTTGAGACTGAGACCCTTTTCTTAGCAATGGGATGGAGAAAAAATTACTTCTTCGTCTTAGCTAGAAAGAACCAAGAGATTGCAATGTGATAACTTTATCTGTTTCTGTTCCCCTTTCACTTTTGTAGCTCGTTCTCCAGTTTTTAGTGCCATGTTTGAACATGAAATGGAGGAGAGCAAAAAGGTATGTAACAGGGTGGATACATGTCTTTTTAGCTAGATGACTAGATTGAGATGATTTGCCAGTTTGACAGTAGATTTACTTTCTAATTATATTTTCCTTAGTGTTACTCTATCAAAGTAGAGTTCCTGAACAAACACCTTCTGAGAGTAGAGAGAGGTGGTCTGGAAATAGTCTAGATAAAGAAGACTTACTTTATCCCAGGCAGGTTATCCAAACAGTATTGGGCGAGGGTAGTAGAAATGTGTTTCTACTTAGAACAATCAGGAAAAGAAAGGCAAAAAAGCAAAGCTATAGTTGTTTTGCAGTTGTATTTGAGAAAACAAAAATGGTTACATGTGAAGAGAGAAAGAGCTATTATAATCAAATAAGGCAAAGATAAATTTTCCATTCAACTTAGGTTTTAAATGATAGACACTTCTCTACTCACAGAGCTAAAAATCTTGAAAATAGTTTAGGGATTTTTTTCTGTTGAAATGTTTCTCATTTTCAGTTTTTCTGGTATAGAATCGGGTTGAAATCAATGATGTGGAGCCTGAAGTTTTTAAGGAAATGATGTGCTTCATTTACACTGGAAAGGCTCCAAACCTTGACAAAATGGCTGATGATTTGCTGGCAGCTGCTGATAAGGTGAGATACGAATTGAGAAATATCCACAAGATTAGAAATTATTATAACCTCTGGAGTTTCATGACCCAACTTCTTTGTTACATTGTGAGTTAAAGTGAGCCTATATATTTCCTTGTTCAGCCAGTATATTACAGGTTTATACTTGTTCCAACATAATTATTATTTTTTAATTTTTATTAATAAAAATCAATCAACATACAATATGAGCATTCTTAACATATGAACATTCCATACTTGATATGCAATTAATGGCTCACGATATCATCACTTAAGGAGGAGATTGGGGGTGGGGGGTGGGCGGTGCATGGTCCAGGAATTGAACCCGGGTCTCCCGCATGAAAAGCGAGCATTCTACCACTGAACCACCCATGCGTAATTATTAATAGCACCCTTTTTATTCTCTAAGGTGTTGTGCTTTGGATGGAAAATCAGGTGGTCACCCTAACTATGGAAAAGAAGGATAAATTTGATGTTTACCTGTCTTTTCTTCCCCATCTCAAATTTAGCCATAGTGAAATTTTAAAATTATGTTAATATTAACATTTGGATCATGCTTTATAATTTGCAAAATGTTCTTGAATTCATTAATTTATTTATTTACCTAGTATCCTGATTAGCATTTTCAACTTTTTCCTAAGCAGTTATTGAAATATACCACATTTCTTCAAAATTATAAGATGATTGGTTAATAACTTTTGGGGGAAAAAATGAGATACTACTACAGTAAATGTGTATATTTCATAAGGCACATTTTGATTTCAGAAATATTTGAGTGTGAAAATAAAAATGTGGGTCTTAGAATGAAAGAAATATGGTGCTTACCTAAAACATTACGCTGTACACCCAAAACAAGGTGAAATATCATTAGGTATTTGATTGAGAAGAAAGGTTTAATGAAGTCAGATGGGTTTGTGTATGTGTGTGTGTGTGTGTATGTGTGTGTTGCTGTTTTATTGTTTCATTTCTCAAAACCTTTAATACAATTAATGTACACTGTGAGCTTTCTAAAAGGGAATATAATAGACAGTATTTCTCCAATTTAGTTAATCCTAGAATCCTTTTTCTCAAGGATGACCTCTGAGGATTAAAGTGTTCCCCAAAACACACTTTGGAAACTAATTTTTGTCTGTGCGTATATCAAGGAGCACTCTTGGGAAAACGTGTGTGTGTGTGTGTGTGAAAGAGAGAGAGAGAGACAGAGAGAGATATTTGCCCTTGTGGAGGCTTTTCAGGGTGTGGAAAATATCTTCTGCTGGAAGTGCCTTCTCTTCCTGCAGCGCTTGCCCGTCTGGGGGAAAAGTTAGCTCTGGCCTAAAGGCACCAGAGCTTTCCTTGGGTTTGCTCATGGGGATGGTCTCCTTTCATCTCTCTTCACACCCCTGAGGACAGAGGAAGCACTTGTGACCTCTGTTTACAGGTGATGTTTTGTTTATCGATGAGCTTTTTGGAGTGTTTGTGGAGGGTGGGGCATATAAACCCAGTTAGTGTTACTGATGAGAAGAGAATTAGAATGATAGCTGTATCCTTTTAAATCATTTTTCAGGGCTTTGTTAGTACAGTTAAACCATACGAACATTCCATATCCTCCCAGTCTACCTCATTTCTAACCTGAGGAATCTTGCTTTCAGTTGAGACTTAAGATATTCAAATTACTGATTATATATGTAGAACAGAATGATCAAAAATTACAAATGTTTGCGTTTGTTTCGTGTTTTTTGGTATTTAAAAAAAATTAATAAAAAAATTTGTAAAAAGAAGAAGATATTCAAAAGCTCTGGGGAAGTAAAAGAAATAACATAACCTAATGCCTGCTTTTTTTATATATATGTTTTTATATATGATAAAACAACATACAAACATTCCATACTTGGTATACAATCCGTGGCTTACAATATCATCACATGATTGTGTATTCATCACATACCCCTTACCCCTGCCTCTCAATGACCACTAGCATTTCCATCTCCCCAATTTATTTTAACCTTTTTCCCCTATTATGTGTTTATTTTTTATCCATATTTTTTACTCATCAGTCCATACCTGGATAAAGGAGCATCAGACACAAGGTTTTCACAGTCACACGGTCACATTGTAAAAGCTATATCATTGTACAATCATCTTCAAGAAATATGGCTACTAGAACACAGCTCTACAATTTCAGGCATATATATAATGATACAGCTTTCACAATGTGACTGTGTGATTTTGAAAATCTTGTGTCTGCTGCTCCTTTTGTCTACTCTATCGACAGATGAGTAAAACATATGGATTAAAAATAAATAAATAATAGGGGGAACAAATGTTAAAATAAATTTAGTAGATTGAAATGCTAGTGATCAGTGAAAGGGAGGGGTATGTGTACATATGTGGTATGTATGAATTTTTTTCTGTTTTCTTTTTATTTCTTTTTCTGAATTAATGCAAATGTTATAAGAAATGATATAGCTTCCCCCTTTTGGTCGAGAAGGTTTTCTCAGTCCCTTGGTACTGAGTCCCAGCTCATTCTAGGATTTCTGTCCCACATTGCCAGGAAGGTCCACACCCCTGAGAGTCATGCCCCACATAGAGAGGGGGAGGACAGTGAGTTTGCTTGTCATATTGGCTGAGAGAGAGGCCACATCTGAGCAACAGAAGAGGTTCTCTTGGGGGTGACTCTTAGGCCTAATTTTAAATAAGCTTAGCCTATCCTTTGTGGGGTTGAGTTTCATATGAACAAACCCCAAGATTGGGTGCTCAGCGTATTGCTTTGGTTGTCCCCACTGCTTGTGAAAATATCAAGAATTCTCCACTTGAGGAAGTTGAATTTTCCCCCTTTCTCACCTTTTCCCCAAGGGGACTTTGCAAATACTTTTTTATTCACTGTTCAAATTCTTAGCCCTAATTTTAAGTAGGCTTTAATCTACCCTTTGCAGAAATACGTTTCATAGGGGCAACCCCCAAGATTGGGGGTTGGCCTATTGATTTTGTTATCCCCACTGCTTGTGAGAATATCAGAAATTCTCCAAATGGGGAAGTTGAAATACCTCTTTATTCACTGTTCAGATCACTCTGTTATTTTTCAGGGCATCACATAAATCTGGACAAACCAACAAAATCTCACTCCCTATTCAAGATTCCATGTACTTATGGTTTTCAACTAAACTGACCATACAAGTGTAATTAGGAAATGCACTACCCAAAATACAAATTTTACACCAAATAAACATCTCACCCTTTAGTCTCACCCAGAAGTTGAGGTTTTAAAATATGGACGATATCATCCTTTACCCAGTCTTCTTATATACCTTGATCCTATCCAAATCAGCTTCATTCATATCTCTCCTTGACGTCTGATCACTTTTTCACCTTTTGAAACAGTTCCTGTATGGGGTACTGCTGACTTTCATAACTTCAGAGCTCTAACTCTCAGTCTCAGGTATCACATAAATATCCAAAGTTTCTGGGAAGGACCATGTTATATACAAACAGCTCAGTATCTCGGAGTTTAGAATTAACAGTTACACCTCCTGAATATATCTGACTGCTGTAAGAGTTTATAATCTAGGATCCTTTACAATAAGCTCCAACCTGATAACCCATGCTCTCAACTTTGGTTCACTGAATTTTTACAGTTAGCCCATATGATTGAGACATGATAATATTTGTCTTTTTGGTCCTGTCCTTTCATTCAACACACAGTTGTAAGGTTCATTCATCTAGTCGCATGCCTCACAACTTAATTTCTTCTTGTGGCCCCTAAGTAGTCTATTCTGTGTATACACCATAGTTCCCCCTTCACTTCCTAAATTGTTGTACCCTTAGGCCACCTCCGTTCATTGTGGAACACCAGTGTGCAAATGTCCATTTTGTGTTCCCACACTCATTTCCTCCAGGTATATACTGAGCAATGGGGTTTCAGGATCATGTGCCAAACTCACCCCTAGCCTCCTGTGGAACCACCACACCGCCCTCCAGGGACTGGACCTCTCATTTCCCTACTGACATTGAATAGGTACATCTCTTTCTCTGCATTTCCTCTAGCACTTGTTTCTCTCTGTTCATTTTTAAATAGTTTTATTCACACATCCTGCATTCCACCCTAAGTATATAAACATGCTTTCACCACCATACTTTTATCTGAGGACATTTCCTTTTCTTCTGCAAAGAATCCATACCCTTTTCCCAGTCCCCCTGCCTGTTGACATTTAGTTTTGTAATGCCTGCTTTTTATAAATATAAGTTTATGAATGATTCTGCCTCATCTGCCCACTTATTTCAATGAAGCTGTTACTTGTGTTTCTATGCATAGGGCATTTATTCCCCTCATCTTCTAGATCCTTTAGGATGAGTAATATGCCAAGGCCCACTTTTTAGACAACGCTAAGATTCAGAGTTACTGATAGAACCAAAGTTAGACTTCTGTGTCCCTGAGTTTTCATTCTTATTTATCAACTGGGGAACTAGGTTGCCTCCCTCCTACTTTTAAGTGCACAGGGCATAGGGATCAGCCTGAATTGCCATTTCAAAATGGCATTTTTAATATAATGTGTTAACTTAGGCTTTTAAAAGATAAAGCAGTTGAATCACATCAGTGCTTTAAATTTATGAATGAGAAGTAACTGAAGGGTGCATTTTCAAATTCCATTCAGAATTACCCATTATATAATCTTTGCTCCCAGCCTGTTTGAAAATATTTTTACCTTTTCACCTCTTTGTGAGCTTTAGGAAAACAGAATATCTTTCATGGAAGGATCTAAACATCTAGAAGTTACCCATGAGGTTGAAACAACTTCTTCTGAGCTTTTTCAGTCTCTTGGGGAACATGTGTAATTAGACCAAAAACAAAACAAAACACGTTGGCCAGTCCTAGGAGAGACAGTTTCAATCTCTTGGGTAAGTCCTGCCATTAGGCAGGCTTTTCAGAAGCATAATTAAGAAAAAAAAACTTTGTCTCCCACGAGACAAGAGTGGCTACTTTTGTCTAATTATGCTGTAGGGATCAGAGCTATTCACAGGAAAAGTCCTTTAAAAGAATATATTGAGAAAGGATATGAGGAATACTCTGTGTAGCACTATATAGTGACTGAATGTTTACGCATTCCTTTTCAGCCTTTGAAAACAAGAATGGAAACCTGATTTCTTGCTTGTTTAGTATCATTCCTATTTTCCATAGAAACTGTTTTCCAGTTATATTCAAATGTAAAAAATTAAAGCTGCGCCCAAACCAATAAACCTTTCCTATTGCTTCAGGAGATCAAAGTACCAGAAGAATGCCTCCTAACCCAGAATTCATGAAAATCAGATTGTCCTTGTTTGATTGCCATGACTTAGCCTGAAGGGTCTTTTGTAATTGAGTTCTGAGCCCCTCAAGATGGGACCTATAAGAAGACCAAGGATACCCTCAGAGCAAACCATTCTTCTGTGAACTGATTGACATTTTCTGCCTCCTTTTATTTCCTTCCTCCTCCTTATCCCTGAAGTTCCTTAGTAAATGTCTCTCATATTAGAGGGGTGTAGTACAGTTGTATCGAAATCAGTCACCTAGATCATTGTGCGCACATTAACCCAAACCTCCACTTGCAGAACATTTAGACCTTTTAGTGGAAAAGAGGAAGGTTTTTTGTTTTTGCTTTTGTTTTTTTACGTGGGCAGGCACCGGAAATTGAACCCGGGTGTCCGGTATGGTAGGCGAGAACTCTGCCTGCTGAGCTACCATGGCCTGCCCAAATAGGAAGTTTTTTAACTGAAACTGGAACAGGAGCCTCTGTTTCTTTGTTCTTATATTCTGAGAATCTAAACCTCAACCCCAATAAACAGGACTCCATAATTTAACCTTTTCTATTTAAAGGAGGCCTTTGGTCGACCCTCAACCAGGAGTAACTGATGGCAGAAATGGTGGTAACGTCTCCACAGGGCTCCTTTTCACAGCCTTCTGGGCCCGCTGGAATATCCTGCTGAGCTAGTGTCAATACTTAAGTAGAAAGAGTTGAAATAAGAACAGTGCTTCACCCTAGTCTGGCTCTAAATAAAATATTGCAGGAGTTGAAAGTGTGATTTCCCTGTTGACTTGAAGCGGAGTAATGCCTCATTGTAAGAGTAAGCAGTGATGACTTACAGGAACTATTTAGAATAAGTAAATTCGTAGAGACTGAAAGTAGAGCTTACCAGGTGCTGGGGGGCGCGGTGGGGCGGGAATGGGGAGGGAGTTAATTGCTTAATAGGTACAGAGTTTCTGTTTTAGGTGATGAAAAAGTTTTGTAATGGATAGTGGTAATGGTAATACAACATTGTAGATGTAATTAATGCTACTCAATTGTATACTTAAAAATGGTTATGTTATGTATTTGAAATTTGAAACTAAAAAGAGTAGGTGGTGGTAGTTTAAGAAACACTTTAATTATAGTGAGGGGATCAGGTAAACCTTTGGGATACAAATCTACTCCATAGTTGCTCTTTTTCTGTAGGTAGAGTTTAGAATTTGAATAGTAGCTACCCAAGCTATTTTAGCTGTCTTCATTCCAACTTAAACACCTAGCCTTCAGAATATGGTTAGGTGTTTAATTGCATTAGTAGTCTTGTGCAGTTTTGTTCAGTTATCCAGTTATGTGATGGTACAGCTGAAGAAAACAAGTTGTATAGTGGTCAGTCCAGAGCTATTCCTGCTTTGAGGATGACAGTGCTTGTGTTTTACAGTATGCCCTGGAACGTTTAAAGGTCATGTGTGAGGATGCCCTCTGCAGTAACCTCTCTGTGGAGAACGCCGCAGAAATTCTCATCCTAGCTGACCTCCACAGTGCAGACCAGTTGAAAACTCAGGCAGTGGATTTCATCAACTAGTAAGTTGACATCTTCAGAGTTCTTTCAGGATAGTTGGGATAGCTAGAGAACTGAGAAAGACTTTGAATTAGTAGAACAGGTGAGTAGCTTCATTAACCTTTTAGTAATAAGTATTATTAGTAATTTAAGTATTACTTATTAGTAATAAGTAAGCTTTCATCTTACCCTTCTGTTTGATGGTACAGAAAATGTTTTTTCTTTCATGGGTCTGATCCTGTTAGTGAGTGAAATGTTTTATTTCCTTATAATGGTCTGAACTAATTAAAGTGGTTAACTTGCTTGTCTAAAAAAGCTGTGTGCATCTTTACTTCATACTCACTAGCTTTATAAAAACATTTAGCTCTCTGGGAGAATAGAGGTATGTTTTTATGAGTTGGTAAAATGTACCTAGCAGTTTATGGAATGGGGAAAAGAGAAGGGAAAATCAGTAGATGAGATTGTTAAATGTTATTTGAGAAGAAAATAAATAAGGAAATAATGCCAGTAGAGCTGTTCCTTCATCCTAAGTAACAGATGACCGGACCAAATGACCTTTTGAAATAATTTGGAAATGGGGATAAGGGGAGGGTACCCAGTGAGCATGTTTTTACCCTTTTGCTGGATGGGGGAAAATACTGTACTAATGATAGAAAACCCCAAGGAAGAGAGAATCAGGCCTTATAAAGCCTTCACAACAGCAGTTCTAGAGGAAGACAGATTAAAGCATTAAAGGTAGATGACTGAACAATATTCAACACAAAAAATGCCAAAGAGGGTGGGCCACGGTGGCTCAGCAGGCAAGAACACTTGCCTGCCATGGCCAGAGGACCCGGGTTCGATTCCCGGTGCCTGCCCATGTTAAAAAAAAAAGAAAGAAAGAAAGAAAAATGCCAAAGAGAGGGATTAATGTTCTCTAAGTCCATTTTCTAAGATTGTTTCTAAGGAGTTGCCAATTGAGGCAGCAGACAGAGAGGAAACCAATAAATGCTAGTCTTCTTGAGTGCTTACCTTACACTGAACACCTGCTTGGTGCTTTTTCAATGAAGTGTAGTGTATCATCCTTCTTTTTTTATATGCCCAGGTTATGATCTGCTCTGGGATTACAGGATTAGTAAATTCAAAAGCCAGATAGAAGTTTAGAGCTGTCTGTGTGAGGAAGCTCTTGCTCTTCCTCTTTATTGACCTCTCCATAAATATAAAGAGTCTTAACATAGAGAAGAGCCTGAGAAACAGCCCACCTTTGGTATTTGAGAGTGTAGCGGCTCAAAGCCTTGTTTTTCAGGTTACCATACCCACAGCCCCGACACCAGTCTGCACATTGTCTAACAAGCAAATTCTTACGTGAATTAAGGTTTTGTCTGAGTGTTTCTTGCATTGACCCCCTTTAAACCAAACACTGGAAAGTTAGCCTGTCCAGGTAGCTATTGAATTTATTATTTGCCAACTCTCTTTTGTAACACATTTCTCCACATTTCTCCTAGTCATGCTTCTGATGTCTTGGAGACCTCCGGGTGGAAGTCAATGGTGGTGTCACATCCCCACTTGGTGGCTGAAGCATACCGCTCTTTGGCTTCAGCACAGTGCCCTTTTCTAGGGCCCCCACGAAAACGCCTGAAGCAGTCCTAAGATCCTACTTGTTGTAAGACTTGTTTATTTTCCAGAAGCAGCAGCCACTGTTGCTACCACTGACCACCAGGTAGACAGCGCAATCTGTGGAGCTTTTACTCTGTTGTGGGGGAAAAAAGACTGCATCGTGGCACCAGACTTTTAAAACAGCACTAAGTAACTTGGGGAATGGGGGGAGGGATGGGCCCAGGACTCGGGGCTGTTCAACTTAATGAAAACCCTGTTGCTGCGTCACTGTGTTCCCTTTGGCCTGACTGAGTTCGATACTGAGGGGATTCAGTTTAGGCGCTGGCCCCGAGGACATCTCAGCGGTGGTACTTTGGAGAAACCTGTCTGCATCTGCCTAAGCAGAACTAATCGTCAGGTGCCTGGAGCAAAAAGGAAAAAAAAAAAAAAGGACAGTTTTAAGAGAAGGGAAAAGCAAAGGAAAGAAGAAAGAATTTTTGCAGAATTTCTAAAAAATCAGTTTGTGGAGAATTTCAAGTAATATTTATGTTGAGGGAAACAAATTTTAGTCTTTCCAGCTGTGCTAAAACTTGGCTATTTATGAAAACTCCTCACCACCATACGACTACCAGAAGAGCTCTCTTGTTGTTAGCACTTATTGTTTGCAAGAACAGAATGCATCTTCTTATCCTTTTATGAAAAAATGACAAATGAAGATAAAAGAGGAAAAGAGATTAGTTGATCTAGAAGGTGAATATTCTGATGTGGTGGCTTTTGCAAAAATCTTAATTGGTTTTGAAAGCTGGAAAAAAATCATTCATCCAGAATTCATCCTGTCTTGACAAAAACTATGGTTCTCTGTTTTTAGATATTGTGGAAAATGTTTTTTGGCATTTTTCTCTGCTTTTATTCCCCCCCCCCTTTTTTTCTAAAAAAAACACACAAAACAAAAACAGAACAAAAAGAAACAAAAGAAAAGGAAATTTTGTTGTTCATTAATGCTGTGTGAAAAAAATCCCCACCCAGATTGCTCAGCTGTTTGTACCTGACTTGCCACCTGCATAGGAGCCAGTCCTGTTCCTTCCAATTAACCCCTCTTCCTACAGGGGAGGACTTCCAAATGTTAATTTTTTTCTTTTTGAAAATATAAATAATTACTATTTTGTACTGTGTGGTATCTCTGGTCTTTTGTTGCACTCACCAGGCTTGTCTGTTTGGTCTGAGTCCCTTGCTTAAGGGATTTTGAAGGTCTAGTTTGATCCTGCAACTTGCAGAGATTTATGTTTGAAATGTCTGAACAATAGAGAGTTATTGAGTCTCCATAAACTAGAATTTCCTTTATGAGTTACCAGCATCTGCCAGTCTTTTGTCCTTGTTGTACCTCACAGTCCACATCCTAGGGAAGGATATGGCCCCTACCTCTGCAAGGCAAATAATAGGAGTGGGCTTTTCTGTACCCTGTATTTTTTAAGAGCCAACCTCTGATTTCCAATCTCCTAATTAAATATTAAAAGATCAAGGGGATGTGAATGTGGAGATTAAATAAAGGGAAATTATTGCTTCTGACTGGCTCTATCACTGACTTGATGTTTTTCCAGAAAAGCCAATGTCTGAATTTCCAAGTGAGCTCACAAGCATGTTTTGGGGCTCCTTAGCTGCCTTTCTCATAGCAGTGATAGGGCAGGACAGTAGGCTAAAATGGAAAATTGGCCATCCGGCCAAGGCATTGTGTTTTTTTTTACCTTAGATGGAGTCCTGACTTATTTCCCTTCATTGGACTTCAGCCTTTGTAAAATTTTCAGTTCTCATCTATCTTGTTACTCTTAGAACAAAGAAGGTATATGTTTTATTACCAACATAATCAAAGGCAGGGTTTGCTTACTAGAAACTATTCCACTGTAATCCGGTTTCTTCCTAAGTGTCACCTTTGTGAGCAAGTGCCCAGTTCTCCATGCTCTGGCTCCTGTCCCGTGCCTCCTTAACCCAGGCTTTCCAGCTCATCAGCGTGTGCACACAGGCTTCTCTACCTGTATTGGCTCTCAGGTAACTGCATCTTCTCAGCAAACCTTCATATACAGGATGTTATTTAAACATCACAACAACTTGATGAGTTTGGAAGGATAGGCATCTTCCCATTTTATAGACAAGAAAAGTTGAAACCCAGAGAAACCAAATGACATGCCTACGATCACACAGCCTAAATAAGGGGCAGATCTTCTAATGTTTCTGAATTGTTTAGGTAAGAAATCTGAGGTAAAGCCACCTTCCTGTGGGAATAGCACAAACGAAGCTCTGGAAAAGTGCCTGTGCTGGTCTATTCAGAGGTTCCAGGGGAACACTCCAAGCTTGAGATTTGCTTTCCTTTTAATTCACAGAAAGCTGTGGGTTAGGGGTTTGTGGGTCCAGGGAATATGCTCTCAGGAAGGCAGCAGTCCTGGCACCTAGCTTCTAGCAAGATGGTTATCTTCTAGGATTTTCCAGTAGTTGTGGAATTTCCAACGGGGCTTTACTGTGGGTCCAGAGCTGTTAGGATTTCAGGTACAGGTGAAGCTGCTCAGTGTTTCTCCTGTCATCATTACGTTCTTTCTGGATGTGTTTGTTTTTGTTTTAAATGATACAGTTGAAGCCATCTGGTTTTGACAACATCAGAGCCCCAGCATACTGTTCATAAACCTCCCACTGCCACCACCCCCTCCTTTAGTGCCCCCACATCTGAAATTTAATTCAAGTTAACTCCACAATCTGGGGCATGTGCTATCCTTGCAGAGATGTCTGTGCCAGTGGAACAGTTGGAGATTTCAATTCCACAAGGATATGGCTTATTTATCAAAACAATATTTCAGGCAAGTAGTTTCACAGAACCTTTGGAGTTGCAATTTCAGGTCCAAATAGATATCTGGCATCATTCCCCGCCACTCCTCCTTCCCTATGTCAACCCTTATACCTGACCAGCCATGGAAAAATTTCTCCTATTCCTTTCTGGAGATTAAACCTCTCTGGATGGTTATTAGGTATCTTGAACACTTTTATTGGTTTGAACAATTTTGGTAAGAGCTGCCTCTCATCAGTGGTAAGGTTGCTGGTTTTTTAGGTCTTAAGAAGCTTCCCTTTTTTTTTTTACATTCCAACCAAGGACATCAAACTGTTTTCATAGACCAAAAGATAGCTGGCTTGACCACCACTCTACACATTCATTTAAAAATCTGTTTTAAACCTATTGTGGGTTCTCCATATTGTGTGTGCCTCTTCAGATTAAACGAAACAGCTTGTGTGTTTAAAAGCAGTACAACAAACAGAGGGGGTATTGAGATGAATTTTGAAACTGTTGTTTTGTTCTGGCTCTTCAACTCCTGTAAAACAGATAACTCAATCTCCCCCTCCCCGCCATGACTGTATTGGGTCCTTTGGTTTATCTTTGTCAAAGATAATTCTTGGCTGAAACCCAACATTATTTTGCACAACTAATTATCTTTTTAATCAGTTTGGGTTCTGCGTGTTTCCTTTATCTTAGGACTTTTCCCTGAACTTTGCCCTACATCATTTAGATTCATTTCTAATGGCTTGCTGACTAATCTGACATTCAAGTGAGTATCATTGGACTGCTGTTTATGTATGTGTATGCACACAGTGGATGTGTTTTCCCCCTTTTAATTTTAGAGGTGACCACACCATGTTGGAGCCTTTGACCCAATAGGTGGACACCTCGTGGAGACAGTGAGCAAGAAAGCAAATGTAGGATGGGATAATGAGCTGGGAGTATCAGAAGCTTTGACCTCCAGATGAGAGTGGAAACTTGTCTATTGTCTACTGATGGGATCTTTATGCCACTAAGCCATTAGCACGATTATTGCTCCCCCTCTGTAAATCCTGTAATGCGGGAGTGGAAAGTGGCATCTGGAATAACTGTTTTGCTGTAGCTCTAGGAAAAAAGAACTTTATACTTGGAGGAATTCAGTACAAGCAACAGAAATGATTAAGGAGATGAAGGGAATCAACTTCAGGGGAAAAAACACTGAAGATAAAATATATGTAACTCATATGTGGGAATGTAGCAATGGTACCAGCAGCTGACAGATTTCACAGGAGTTTTAAACATTTTCTAAGCTGTTTTGTGTATCTCCCATTCATCCTAGTCTTATAGTTTGGGAAGGTGATGATGTAACTTCTTCAAAGTCACTCAATGTGGCTCTGAGCCAAGAAACAACAGAAGGCAAAGGAATAATTTGCTTTGGGGTTAGGCCCAAGGGCCAAAGAGAAGTGAAAATCCAAGAGTTTGCTTGGTAGTAAAGTAATCAGCTTGCAATGCTCAGTTGCGACAGGGAGAGCTTTAGCCCTCTCAGGGTGCTTCGAGGTGAGTCTTTGACCAACTGGAGGAAAGAAGGGGCCCCCACATAGTTCACTTTTTTTGGTGCCTGAGGTAATAGACATCCAGGGGAGTTAAATGATGACTCAGGCCACTAAACAAGCAAACAATTACTGGTTATCTAGTAGGTGTCAGACATTGTGCTCAGCAAATAATTATTGAGTATCTAGTATGTACCAGACGTTGTGTCAGGCTGGGGTTAAGGTGAAGGCTAAAATTTCTGCTCTACCAATTGGAGGAGGAAGGGTAGTGGCAGAGATCATGGGATTGAGAACTGAATAGAAGCAATTAATTTAGCAGTAAGCAGGTCAGTTGGTTACCTTGAAGCAATTTCAGTCAAATAATGGAGGCAGAGTGATGAGAAGGTAAACAAATGTAGATTGAGAATAAACTATACTTTGGGGAATGTTGGCAGGGAGAAAGGAAGGGAAACTCCCATTATGAACTTCTCTCTCAATCTAGTCAACATGTGTTTTTATCTAGAAGTAATGGAGTGCAGGTTGTTCCACAAAATTACATACACTTTGGTGAGTAATATGTGTAATGAAAATTATGTTTGTAGAATAATTATAGCCTTAAGTTGAGAAATAAAATGATCACCTAAAAACCTTAAATTTGAGAATGATTTCCCAGAGACAGACAAGCTTCTGTACTTCTCCAAGCTATCCATCTTCCAAGTAGAAGTTAACTTCACACTTACCTTAGAACCTTAAAATATTTTCATGGGCTGGTGGTTTGGTTCAGTGGTGTGCTAAAGGTATATAACACTTGCTTCCCAAAAGAGTAAGCTCTAATTTGTAGTATTTGCCAATTTCCATGATGTGAATACTCCCACCATAGCTGATTTCAGACTACCAAGGTGACATTGCAGTTGGGACGTTGGGAAGAGATGTGCAGTAGAATGCCATTGTTGTATTTCTACCATACAATAGACGTAGATAACTTCAAGAACATAGATAACAGTAAAATGGAGTTAGAATAATTAAGAAAAGATCGATTTTGAGTATTTGTTACCTTTGCTTTTAATTGTAAGTTTTTACAGTTTAATTTTTAATAACGGCTGTGTTTAACAACTGGTTCTCAAAATTCCTGAAATTGTAACAATCAGCTCTAAAGAGCCAGTGTGAGCCAGCTCTAACACACAACTGTGATTTCAAGTTTGTCTTCAACATCTGTGTGCCTCATTATTTCCCGTTATCCCAAAGCACTTTAAAATGCACTTATGTAGCATAATGGTAAAATGAAATCTGCCTTTTAAAATATTTATATAACCTTGTTAATGTGAATCCAGTGATCTTACTAAACATTTTAATCTCTCCAGGTAAATTAACCCATTTTTTATTTCTGTCTCTTATCAGTATTGGAAGTGTTAGTTTACTTTATTAAAACAATGAAAAATAGGCATCCCCTCTGACATGTTATCCAACATCATCTTCAGTCATTCCAGGGGCTTGTGGTCCTATAGTGTATCCTCCCTGACTCCTCTGAACAAAAGTTGTTGTTTTTTTAAAGAAAGTAAAAGGCATTTGAGAGTGGCCAGCATGCTGTTGAGTCATCCCCAGTGTCTTCTACTCTCAGCAAAGTCTAAGGACCGCTGCCTTGCTTGGCCTTTTAAGAAGAGAGTTTTTACAGCCCTTTCTATTTTCTTTGCCAGTAATTCATTTATACCTACAATATAGAATGTGCTAGGAACTATGCTATTTACTAGGGATACAACAGTGAATAAAACTGCTTCCTGCTTCCTGCCTTCATGGAGCTGAGTCTAAAGGGAGGAGAGCATACTTAATAATCACACAAATGCATAATGTCAAACCATATAATAGGTTATGGAAGGAAATGTGCAAGATCTCATGAGAGCCTATAAGTTAGGGACTTAATCTCATCTGGGGGATCTGGAAAGGCTTCCAAGGAAGCAGCTTTTGAAGTGAGCTGAAGGATGAGATCAAATTGGTGAATCCAAGGAAGCACACAACATAACGCCATGAGGTAGGAGGGAAGACGATGTGTTCTAGGAGCCTAGAGAAGGCTAGGTGACTGGAATATGTAGAGGTATGAGAGCAAGTTAGAAGCCAAATCTGGCAAAGTCCCCCAGGTCCCATTTAGGATTTAGGTACCTGCCCTAAGAGCGGTGGGAAAACCATTGAAGAGTTTTAAGTGGGGGTGGAAGGATGTCACATTTGAATAAGAGCTCTGGTTACAGCATAGAGAAAATTTTAATATTGGGGTTGGGGATGGAGGAAGTCAAGAGATGATGGAACTCAAACTACGGGAGATAGCAGAGCGGGAGAAAAGTAGATAATATTTGAGAGAGGCAGAACTTGTTGGTTTGGATAGAATAAGGACGGGGAGATTTTTGCCTTGTTTGATTAGGGTAGTTTCTCCAAAATAGAGGCCAACAAGAAGATAAACAGGTATGGGAGACATTAGATCGTTAATTTCATTTTGGACCTGTTGCTTATGATATGCCTTGAGGATTCAAGATGGAGATATCACGTGGGCTGTTGAATTTATGATCCTAAGGCTCAGAGAAGTCAGCCTGAGAGAGATGGTTCTGGGAGATACTGGGTTACAGATGAAATTGAAGTCTTGTGTTAGATCACTCAGGAGGGGTATAGGGGGAGGCGTTAAGGAAGTCAACATTTAAAGGCTAATAGAGATTAGCCACAAAGGAGATAAGTAGCCAGAGATATATAGAAAGAAAATATGCAGTCAAGAGAATCAAGGCAGAATTTTTCGAAGAGGCACTAGTTAAAAGTGTTGATGCTGTTGAATAAGAGAAAGAATCTTTAAATGCCCATTGGAGTTAGCCACATGGAAGTCACTGGTGACCTTAGCTAGGTCAATTTCAGGGGGAGGTCCCCTACTGGAGTGAACTGAGGAGTGGGTACAAGGTGAGGAAATAGAGACGGAGTGCAGGCAAGTATTAGAGGAATGGCTATGAAGGGAAGGACAAAGGGCAGCAATTGGAGGAGGGAAATGTTTTGTTTTTTTCTGTAGGATGAGAGATGCATATGTTTAAAGCTAATGAGTAGAATCCAGGAGAGGCAGTAGTTAAAGCTCCAAGAGGAGGGACATTCTGGGCAGTGAGGTTCTGAGAGTGCTGGGGGAGGGGTGCATTGGCCTTAGAGAAGAGGAGCAATGACTTCTCCATCTGGGTGTGAGGAGAACCTACAGAAACAGGTGGGTTGGTTCGTCTGATAATGGGAAGCTGAGCAGTTTGCAGCTGAAGACTTACATGTTTTTCCTTTTTAAGTGAGAAATATGGTTGTCAGCTGAGACTCCTCGGAAAGGGTGGGGAGCTGAAGGAGTGATTTGAACTAGTTGTCAGGGAGCAATTGGTAAGAGGGCAGACAATGTTGAAGGTTCAACCAGCATTGGTGTTTTGATCCAAGAACTAGCTTCCACATCCCTCACTACTTGTGATCCAAAGTACTTGCCTGTATAAGCCTTAGTTTACTTATCTGTGAAGTGGATGTATCTCATAGGGTTCTCATGGGGAATTAATGAGAAAATACATGCTAAGTACTTAAGGGTGCCTGACATTGAGTAAAGTCTCCAGAAAGGTGTTAGTGTTCTTGCCATATAATTATTGTAGTTTCTAACTTAAGTCATATGTGACCTTTTGAGTCCATTTCCTTTCGGATCCTTGGAACAAAACATAAATTTACAATGAGGCACTGAAAGGGACACCTTTTGGAAATGTGGGGATCTTCTGAAGCAGAAATAACACTGGGGGAAAAGCATCCTGAGTAGACCAGCTAGCCTAGTAGTTGTGAGGCTGAGTCTTTGCAAGCCCCCACCTATTGGAACGTGTGGGAGAGGGAGAGCCCACAGAGGTTCCAGCTGATACTCAGCCTGCACCGAATCTGCCAGTCACCAGAAAATAGCTCCTTCATTCTTCATTTATGATCTTCATTGTCATCATTGTTCCGAAAACTAGGAGTGTTTGACATTAGGCATCCCAGAGAGGAGGGCAAAGGGTAGGGCAGAAGCACCTCAGCTTCTAGGTATGGAAATAGGAATTGGGGAGAGGAAATAAGTAAGTTGGAACCTGGAGCCCTGGTTCTTGGCTGTTGCTTTTTGCCTTCTGAGAGGCCAAGAAAAGATGGATGCATACCTGCTCATCTTCTCTTTTGTTTTCTTCCTCTTTTCCTTTTCTATCCCCTTTTTTCCCTGTTTCTGGAACCTGGAAGTGTCCGTTTATTTCCCCCGTTTTCCTAGACATACCCACCCCACCCCTACCTCCTGTCTCCAGTCCCTCTAACTACAGTGACATCCTGAGCCTGAGCCTGCTGCATTTAAAAACAAAACAAAACAAACAAACAAAAACAGCCTGCCTGCAACAAGGCTTACAGCTCTGATCTCCACTGAGATGTGGCAGATGGCAGAGCCTGACTAAGCGGCAGCAGGCCCCCTCCTATCCCAGGCCCAGGAGCTGCCAAGACTGGTAAGTGGGGCATTTATATACCTCTCACAATCTTGTATCCTACCTACCCTATTCACCCAAACTAGAATCATTCTCATCTACTGCAGATGCAGCCTGGCAGAGGTTAGCTGCCCCTTTACCTGTATCACCTCTCTCTCTCTCTCTCTCTGTCCCTGTGAAGGTCTCCCATAATAGAAACTGCATTCAGAGTTCATATTAGTCAACAAGATTTACTGACCAACCCCCGTGGGGTATGTACCCCGTGCACTCAACCCTTTCCAAAGTGTGGAAGAAATAGATTGCACCAGGCCAGTCCTTGGTGGAGCTCACCCATGTGGCAGAACAGACATGGTCCTCACCCTCAAGAGTATAATGCAAGACAGGAATACATTTCACACACCAAATTTATAGGCAGTACCATCCCAGACTGGTGAGAAACCATGATCAGTTGAGTGGAAATGAAGAAGATGGAAGAGAAAAAGAGAGGGAGAAGAAGAATGTTGGGGTTTTAGGTTGGTACATTGTTGAGGGTGAGGCAGTGGTGGCAGGATTCAGGAAGGTCAGTCAGGAGAGTACACTTGACTGACTGCTCACTGGACATTAAACTCTGTGTGCTTCTAAATAAAGACCCTTTAGCCACCTGCATTCTCTGAGCCTTGTGTTATGTTTATGGATAGAAGTCCCAGGGGAGAGTTACACAGATGAAACCCCTCTATGCACTGGAAGGGGATTCTGAATTTCCCATAGGGGCTAAAGCCAAAGAAACTTCTGGTACTTTGAGCCCAAGGAGCAGGAGGAATGCAAGGAGATGCCCATTTCTTGGCCAAAATCAAGGAAAACCAAAGTAGATTCCTTCTTCTGTCATCTTTTGTAGATCACAACGGACCTCTCCTATGGGTTTTTTTCTGCACATTCTTCCTGCAGCAAGAAATGATGACCATTCCTCTCCCTTCCCCACCCCAACCCCTGAGCCTTGATCAGGATCAGGGAGGGCCATAGTGTGGAACTGTCATCATAGCAGCTAATCTTGAGCACCGACTCTGTGTCAAACACTGTTTGAAGTGGTTTACATGTTCCAACTATTTAAGCCACACAACTTATTTAAGCCTCTGAGGGGCAAAGGTTATCCCCAATTTATAGATGGAAAAACTGAGGCAGAAAGATGTTCAATAACTTGCTGAGGGTCATACAATTAGGCAGTGGCAGAGCAAGGATTTGAATCCAGTTAAACTTGCTCTAGAGTCCATACTCTCAACCACCACACTGCACTGCTTGCTCTGAAAAGAAAAGAGTGAGAAATCAGCCCTCTCTCCCTTGCTGTGAGGTCCTACAGCCCCCAGGTTCCGGGATGCCTATGGGCCCCAGTTGGTTATTGAGAGAATCAAGCAAGAACCAGACAGCAATAATCCGGGCATGGTGTTCATAGTTTACGAAGCCAGTTTGATCCTCACAGCAACCACACGAGCAGGTGGTAGAATTGCCATTCAATACCCAGAAAGGAGTGGTGACTAGGCCGAGATGACATGGTAAGTAAGATTCAAACCCAACTCACTTAAGACACATCATAACTCGGAAATGGCCTTACTTTGCCCCTAAGCTTCCCTGGGTCTGAGCAAGTCATTCTTTTCTAGATGGAGCTACCCTGCAAGCTATGAAAGGAATCTGGGGCAAGGAAGCCTGGTATACTGGAACATCTTAAACCAGTTTAAGAGCCAGAAGGCCTTGTTTTTTCCTACAACTCGATGATCCACACCAAAGCCCTGCCCCTCTAATGTGAAGACCTTGTGTCTGATGCTTCTTTTGTCCAGGGTGTGGGCAGATGGGTGATCAAATATGGAGAAGGAAGAGGATAGGTAATGGGGGCGTGGGGGTAGGGAAGTTGGGGTGGATTGGAATAGCAGTGGTCATTGGGAGGGTGGGGTGGGGGTATGGGATGTATGAGTTTCTTTTTTCTTTTTTTTGGAGTGGTGCAGTGTGCCGGGGATGGTCAGGGTAGTGAATACATGGCTATGTGATGATGCTGTGAGCTTCTGATTGTATGCTGTGGATAGACTGTATGTTGGTGAAGATTTCTCAAAATATTTTTAAAACCAAAAAAAATAAAAAATAATTTTAAAAAAAGCCCTGCCCCTCTCTTTACCCCAGCAGCTAACCTGGTTCTCTGAGGGCCTTCCTAAAGAGGATAATATACAATGTCAGGGACAGGTGGGAAGAGGGATGTGCCAACATGGGCATGTGGCCTCATCCTCTCCTGACTTACCCTTCTTGCTCCATCCTCTTTGCTAGTCAGGAGTACATGGGAATGTGGAGCACTAATGATGCATCAACTTATTTTCCTGTTGTCACTTCCTGTCCCCAAGCTGGTAAAGTGAAAACTGTCCAATAAGGCATATAGGGATGACCTCGCATGGAAAGTTTGCTGTACCTGTAGCTTTCGTTAAAATGTGCCTCAGAGAGGGTACTGTCCCGCCTTTGGGAAAACTCGAGGAACTGGATAGGAGAGACATAGATGTTTGCTTTCAAGGAGTCTCTAGCCTGAAGGGAAAGACATCTCCTGTTTTCAGTCTCTAGTTGTCTAGAGGGAGACAGCCACAGTTTCTGCTTTGAGGGTCCCAAGTTGTCAAGTACACAGCACTTCATGCTCGACCGAGTAAGAGACAGAATCAGTCTCTTTGGAGAGAGCTGTGAATATTAAGGCGTAACAGTGGAAGAAAGATGAATGGGGAGTTGGGGGAGGATTCTGGAAAAGGGAGGCAGACAGATGGGAAGGGTGAGAGGAGAAAGGGTCAGGTATTGGGGAACTTGTTCGGTAAAGCAAAATACAGACCTCCGAGGCTTTAGCATCACGAGGAGAATCTTTAGGGGGATGGGGTGGTTGGGCCTGGTGGCTCCAACTCTTCCCCATTGAGGTTCTTCTTTTCCTTGGAGTTTCTTGCTTCAATTTCAGGCATTGACTTCATGCTGACCTCAGTGAAGCATTTCTTTTTCTGTAATGCTATGTTTCAAGTGTGAGCTGAAACCTCTTCTCCTGGATCTCTTGGCATGGGAGAGAACAGCTGGATATTTCAAACTTTGTTAAACAGTATTTGTTGAATGGATAAGTACTAAGGGAGAACAGGAGGGGTACTGTTTTAGTCAGCCAAAGCTACCAGAATGCAACACACCAGAGATGAATTGGCTTTTAATAAAAGGGGATTTATTTAGTTAAAAGTGTATAGTTCTTCAGAGGAAAGGCAGCTAACTTTCAACTGAGGTTCTTTCTTACACGGGAAGGCACAGGGCGATCTTTGCTGGCCTTCTCTCCAGGCCTCTGGGTTCCAACAACTTTCCCTGGGGTGATTTCTTTCTGCATCTCCAAAGGCCTGGGCTAAATTATGAGTGCTGAGATGAGGTATACTGAGCTGCTTGGGCTGTGCTATGTTGAGCTCTCTCATTTAAGCACCAGCCAATTAAATCAAACATCATTCATTGCAGCAGGCAAGCCTCCTAGCCACTGCAGATGTGATCAGCAACAGATGAGGTTCACATGCCATTGTCTCATGTCCACAGCAATAGAACTAGGCACCTTCACCTAGCCAAGTTGATACCTGAACCTAACTACCACAGGTATAAAGTATGATGTCCACAAGGCTTAAAAATAGCCCAGTTTAATGAGGTTGAACATAAATGTAAGGGAAAAGATAGAAGTGAAGGCGGTTCACTAGTGAGTCTATAAGTAATAGTACCATACTGAAGGGAACATGATTGAAAGGGGATGTATAGACCCATGTGTCCCACTGATTAACACTAGACATATTAAGTTATTGAATGAACTACTGCAAAGGTATGAATCTTATACAAAGAGTGTATAAGTTCCGGGTGTGGGGGAAAAGTCCGCATGCTATGGACTGTGTTTAACAGGAAAACATCAACAGTACCACAGCAACACCAGAGGTAAATAATGGGGGAAGGGACAAGAGTTAAGGGGAGGGTTGGATTTTCTATTTGGTGAGGGTGTGTTTATTGATTATCTTTCTCTGGGGAACAATATAACTATCTAAAATTGAGAGAGTAAAACTGATGGACTGTTGGCTTTGGACGTTATGCATGATGCCCAGTGAATGCAGGTGGCTGAAGGACGCACTGACTGAGAAGTAGATCAGCAAACAGTGGTGTGTACATATGATTCAATACTGTGCTGCTACGAAAAGGAATGAAGTTGTGCGGTATGCAACGTTGTGAATGAACCTGTGGGACATTTGGTGAGGCAACATAAGCCGGAAACAAGGGAGCAAATACTGTATAGTCTCATTTACAAAATACTTATAAGAAAATAGGGGCCTATAATCGTAAGCTCTGACAGCAGTCGCATTTAGTCCAGAGCAGTAATTGTTATTTCTGGGTTTTGAGAGGCTGTTTTATATATGTATAACCTGGTATTTAGAGATAAGAATGAAGCCAATCAGGTCAGGATAAAGGTAATTCGGAATACAGGGGTCAGGAAGACATTGTCTGTATTTTAGAACCTCATCTACTATTGAGACCAAAGGAAGAAAGGTCATTTTTGTCCAGAACCTAAATTTTCTGTAGCACAAAATCTAATTCAACCTGTCTTAATAGATCTTTTAAATCATCCAAACACAGGGAGTCCAGAATAAGAATGAGAGCTTCTAATCCTGTATAGTTTAATGTAATGCCTGTATACATCCCAGAGTATATTAAACAGATAATCAAAAAGTATTGGCAAGGTTCCTTGTTGGATGGGGGAAAAAAATAATACTATTAAGCTTTACCATTAGGGAAACCCCAGATACTGTGCCAAACATTAGGGACACCCAAATCAATAGGCCAAGCCCTTGACCTTGAGGCTTGCTCTTATGAAGCTTATGTGTGTAGTGGAGAAGCTTAGCCCACTCATAGGTGTGCCTAAGAGTCACCTCCGGAGGACCTCTTTTGTTGCTCAGAAGTGGCCTCTCTCTGTTTAAGCCCAACTTTGCAAGTGAAACCATTGCCCACCCCATGACATGCAACATGACGTCCAGGGGTGAAAGTCTCCCTGGTGGCATGGGAGATGACTCCCAGGGATAAGCCTGGCCCTGGCACCATGGGATCAATAGTATTTTAACCTGACCAAAAGGGGGAAAAGAAGTGTAATAAATAAGGTATCAGTGGCTGAGAAAGTTCAAATAGAGTCAAGAGGCTACTCTGGAGGTCACTCTTACACATGCTTCGGTTAGACATTGCTACCTATCATAGCTTGCAAACCCCAACCAAAACCACTCCTGACAATCCTAAATACCTAGGGCATTATATAAGATTCTACAAAGGTTCCATGCACTATGGTAACTTTCCAGAAACCTACAACCTCCAGAGGGGTCCCTGGACCAGATAAGTCCTGAAGTGCAGAGGGCCCAGCCTCTCCAGAACATCAACTAGTTCCATCCCCCTATCCCATATTATTGACAGCCTCTTCCAACATGAAAAAGTTAGAATGGGCATAGCCCAAACACCCCTAAAGAGTGGGAGAAATATCAAAGGTGATGGTGGAATTATACAGAGAAGGTCGGGTTTGACAAATGAGTATGAGTGCTGAATCATTATATTGATATTTCTTTCTTAGTCTCCAGTATCTTAGAGCAGCTAGAAATAAAAACCTAAAATTGTGGAATTGTAACCCATACCACACTTTGAAAACTAATTCTACAGCTAATTGTTGTGATGTCCTTTGAAATTTATTGCTTTTTTTGTATATATTATTTTTTACAAAATAGAAAAAAAAAGTCAATTGTGATGATAAATGCACAACTATATGATGATATTATAAACCATTGATTGTATACTTTGGATGATTATATGGCATGTGAATATATAATATATATCAATGAAAATTTTTTTTAAAAGGAAAAGAATAAATGAATGAATGAAAAAGAAAAAAAAAGCCCAGCTCACAGCCTAGGTTTCTGAGTCTGCCCTAAACAGGGCTTGGCAGGCTCTGGCCTGGCCTGGGGTCTTTCCTTTGCCTCCAGAGAGAGGAGCCAGTTGAAAGGCACGACAAAGGGGGTCCTTTCTAGTCCCTAAGAAACCATGTGGTGGGCCACGGTGGCTCAGCAGGCAAGAATGGTTGCCTGCCATGCCAGAGGACCCAGGTTCGTTTCCTGGTGACTGCCCATGTGAAAAAAAAAAAAGAAATCACGTGGCCTGTCTGCAGTCCTCCTAAGTCTCTCCATTTTATCCCTCTCCAGATGGATGACACCCTGAGGAAAGGCCCTGCTCATAGGGGCATGGGGTTCCTCTGGTGGAGGCAGAGGTGCCCCTGTTTAAGTCAGGCCCATAGGAGAAAGCAGAGTGCCTGCTCCTACCCAGGGTGAACTGGGCAGCCTCGGCATTTCGGGAGGGTTCAGACCTGAGCCTAAAAAGGCTTCGCCGGTCTCAGTGTGAACCCCAAATCAACATGGACAGCTTCAATCTCAGAGCCTGGTACTCTCCTCCGGAGGACCTGGTTTGCTCCACTCCCTCACTTGACTGTGGCCTGTAGACCAGGGCAGGGGCCCAAACCACACTGTTCCATGCAGCTTGTGCCCACCAGGGTGGGAAAAATACCCCACTAACTGGGCACCCAGAGTGGTGAAGGGGCAACCACTACCCCGCCCTGTCAACATTCTCCCATCACAGGCCCCTTCTGCCTTGGACTTCCCAAGCTGTGTTGCTGCAGGTAATTAAAGGGCTTTAATTAAATTATGGTCCCATCTGGCTGGGATCAGTCAGGCCCTTAACAAGGATTGTGTGTCACCAGCATCAGCATGTGGATAGGGACTCGAACATGGGGGCTGAATTTGGGGACTGAAGGCCTGTCAGTGTGAGAGACGCTTTCTGCACGCCTCTCTGCAGTGCACAACAACTTCTTCCATCTCAAACACGGAGGCTGTAGGCCTCGTGCCGGAAAGGGGGAGGAGGCCTAGAGCCTTCCGAGGTCCATTCTTGCTTGTGAATCTATAAAATCTCTCTGATGTGTAAGAAGCATGATCTCAGTTCTAAAGACGAGGAAACCGAGGCCCACAGAAATGAAGTGCCCAAACACACCCATGAAATCAGGCAGAACTAGATTTAACTGCAAGAAATGGGGGCCCAAAACACAGGGGCTTAAATAGGGTAGAAATTCAATTTTCTCTCACATAAAAATCTAAAGGGAGGCAGCCTAAGGCTGGTATGGTGTTTCTATTTTACAGATTTTTCAGGGATTAAGATTTCTTCCAGTTCTCTTCTCTGCCACTTCCAGGATGTGACAGATATTGCCATGGTCAAAGATGATGGCTGTTCCAGCAATCACACATATCAGACAGCAGGACAGAGGATAGAGGAAAGGGTATACACCAGCTGTCTTAAAATTTCTGGAAACTTCTATAGAACCTCTTGGTTTGTCACTCACTGGTCAGATGTTAGTCATATGGCCACACTGGGTGCAAGGAAGGATGAGAAAAATGTAGTATATATTTCAAGCAGGATGTACCTGGGTTAAAAGTGAAGATCCCATCACCATGGAGAAAGGAGAAATGGGTATTGTGGGACAATTAAAAGTCTCTGCCACATGCCCCATGGGGCAAAACCAGGACAGGAACCTGAAAGGTTTAGGAGGCAAAAGGGTGAGAAAGAAGAAAGGTACACCAGGAAATTTAAAGTGTGTGTGTGGGGGGTATTTCTGCGCTCCCGGGCAGAACTCACCAAACCCAAGATGGAGGGAGGTGAGTGCGCATGTGGGCTTTGGCACAGGCAGCTTTTAAGGATAGAGGTCAGGTGACGTCCGGAAGGGGCAGTTCATTAGTTCCTGAAGTCAGGTTGGGAGTGGTGACACAGCCTCCGCAGCTCCAGTTGCAGTGCCCTTCCCCATTCCCCCGACCTAACGGAACCCAACTCACCCACTTCCAGCCTGGGACCTTTTCACCTACCCACACCAGGAGCGAGGCTGAAGTTAACATAAACCCATCTCAGAAATCAGACAGGAGGAAGGAACATTTGTTGAGCAATTCATTTAATTCTCCCCACAATGCTCAAAGGAAGGAGGAGTCATAGAGTTTCATGCAAAGAGGCTGTGGGAGGTTTTATTTGCCCAAGGCCACAGCTAATCAATGACAGACCCAGAATTGGAACACAGGTTTATCTTCCTGCACACCCCATGTTCATTGGCAGCCTCTATAGTTCAGGGGGGGCCAACTTGTCCCTTGATACCACCTAGCCAAGTGGCCCTGAGATCATGAACTGGGAACCCTTTGCTTCTATTGTCATCAGGCCAGCCTTTGCGCTTGGCAACCCAACAGGAAACAGGGTCCCCTCTGATATTTGTGCCTTGGCGATGGTGGCAGTTGCCACTCCAGGACTTTGGCATAATCAGCAGGTGCCGCCCCCAGCCCATCTTGCCTCTGCCTCATGGGGCTGGTAGTTCCTTTCCTTGCTTGTCACCCGGCCCCCAGTTCTCCTGGCAGTACCACAAGACTCAGTCTTCGGAAGTAACATTTCTCTCTCCCACTCCCAGCCATGACATTGGATCACTTCCCAACACAGAGCAACTGGTCCCCCACACTCCCTACACATATCCACTTGATGACCCGGGTGCCTGGTCACCCCCTGAACTTCAGGTGCTTCTACCCCCATAAACGCCCTCCCCCAAGGGTTCCATCCTCACCCACCCACCCTGTGCATCTCTGAGCAATGGGCTTCGCCACAGGAGCCTGTCACATGCAAGGTCACCAGCATTTCTGCCAAGGATGGGAAGGGGGTGACTCAGTTCCCGCTTGCTCATCCCGAGAAGAATGGGCGGAGGGGTGGGGGAGAAGGAAGGAGGAAGGGGGGACCCAGACTCCATTCACTTTTGCCTTAAGCTTCACCAAGAGAAAGACTCAGCATTGCTGCCAGTTGACCTAAGATTTATTCCCTCTTGTTAGGGTCACAGACTGCTGGGAAGATTCACCCCAAAAGAGATGGGAATGTTGAAACCCAGGCAGCACCTCTGTGCAAAACTGAAAGACAGAGGCAGCCTCCAGGTGTTCTGAGGTTTAGGAAACAAGTTCTCCTCCCTTCATCCATATTACAGTGCCCGCCCTCAGGGAGGCCCCAGTCTCATGACGGAGGCACAGACCCTGGCCCCAGGGCTCCCCAGTCTGATGGGGAGAGAAAGACCTTGTCCTCAAGGAGCCTTCTCAGTCTGGTAGAAGAGGCAGGGGTCGGTGGCCTCTTAGCCAGAGGCCATTAGATGGACATCTTACACTTGTGAGAATCAAGGGAGCACAGGAAGTATTTGGGGATGGCAAGAATAGCGGGGACCAGAGGGCTATTCCAAAGAACTAAGATTAGGAAGAAATCTGTTAGCAAGATCCTAGCCGAGAAGGGCAGCGAGGTGGGGGTTGGGGTGGGGTTGGGGGTGGTTGCTGGGGAAAGCAGGAAAGGAAGGGCAAGGCAGCAGAGTGTGTGCACGGGTGAAATGAATTTATTAAGATGGACTCACCCCCTGTGCAGGCAGAGCTATGTGCCAGGCAGGCCAGGCCCTACAGCTGTCATAGCATCTGGCTCTCCACAGGAGGAGATGAGCCAGAGGGGGGCGGGTCAAAGTGCCCCTAGGTCCTGTCAAGGGTTCAGCCAGGCCAAACAGGGGAGCGCACTCAGACCACCAACCCTGAGGCTTCCTCCTTCTCCCTGTGTTCAGGGGGCTGCAGGAGGTGCTCTGGGATGGTGTCTGCTGGGCGTCCACAGGGTGGGAGCCCTTCAGATTCCAGCATCCCCAGACCACCCACCTCCCCTTAGCAGGCCCAAGTCACCTGTCCCTAGAGTGGGGAGAAGTGGCATGGGTGGGTAGGTGGGCATTTGCTGGTGTGTGTGAAAATACTCAAGAGTTGGCCCCAGGAAGCATGGTTCAGGGGAAAGAGGCTGGAACAGGAGGGAGCGCTCGAGTCACTTGCTTGTCCTGGGTAACTTCACGCAGTATGGGCGGCAGCAAGGTGGCTTCTAAGACCCCGTGTGGCTCTGCTTTGCAGCGTGTGAGGAGTTCTAGCCCTTGCTGAGCTCCAGGGGAGGAAGGCGGGCGGTGGGGGGAGGCTAGGGTGGGGAGACCACCTTAGAATCATGCTGGGACATTCCTCACAATGACTTCCCAGCCAAAAAGGACCCAGGGGACCTGAGCGCTGCCCTGCCTAGAGAGCAGAGCTAGAATGAACTCCAGCAAGAGGGCTGTGATTTTGGCAGTGGGGGCTTCACCTTCCCCCTCTAACTTCCAGGCAAAGCACCGCCAATAGCCATCCATTCTGAGGCCCCTCTCCTATCTGGGGGTGAAGGGACTGGCTCTTTTCAAGCTCCCTTATGTCCCCCCCACCCCAACCCCGGCCTGCTTCATCAGTTGTGTATGGCCAGATTGAAAACGCAATACCCCTGATTCTCAAAAAGGACCCCACTTCATGAGGCTTCTCCGGGAGAAGCAGATGGAAATGGCAGCTGGGACACAGCATCAGAGGTGTCTCTTCCTTCTTAGTAAGCCAGAGCCAGAAGGAACTTAGAGGTCATCTGAGTGGCTCTCAGAGGGTGGTCGCTAGACCAGCACCATCAGCCTCCACCTGAGCACTCACTCATTAGAAAAGCAAATTCTTCAGCCCCACCCCAGACCTACCAAATTAGAAACTGGGGTGGGGCCCAGCCATTTGTGTTTCAACAAACCCTCTAGGTGATTCTCATGCCCATTTATATCTGAAAGCCACTGGGCTGGGCAAGTGGTTTTATAGAGGAAGAAACTGAAAGAGACACGTAGAGGAGAATGGACTTGCCCAAGGCCACAGAGTACATAATGACAGAGCTAGGATCCCAGCCAGTCCTCCGGTCACTGCCCCGCAGAGCTCACCCAGATGGTGATGTGTGGAGGGCTATAAGGGACACCCTTACTTGGTTCCATCACCTGCTAGCTGGTCCTCTCTGAGCTGCTTTTGCAGATGCCACCCACTCCTCCCAGTGTCAAACGCAGCCGCTCTCGGCTTTGAAGGCGACTGGAGAAGGAAGCCCCAGGGCCTTTGGGGAGCCTCAGCTCCACCTCCAGGAAGCATCCTGCTGCCATCGGAGAAATGGGAGAAATGCCGGCTGATCACCCTGGCCCTGGCGCTTCCCCTGCACAACTCAAATTCAGTGCCCCGGAAAGCTTTATTCCCTGCCTCAAGAACAAAACTCTGCAAACAGAAGTCAACAATCAAGATGATTTCACAAGACTTCCCTTCCCCCCTCCCACCCACAGATAGGAAGAAACAGGCCCAGCAGCCCAGGCCAGCCTCGCCCAGATCCAAGCTGCTGAGAGCCCCACAGGCCAAGGGGGAGTCACCGTCCCTGTCCTGGGAGAACTGAGAGGCAAGGCCGGCTCTAGCGGGGCTGTGCACTGAGATGAGAAAGCTCCCAGTGAAGCCAGCGGGGGGTGCAGTCGTGGAGGGACACAGGGTGCACAGGTGGGCGTCCACCCTTGGCCTCTGGTGCCGGGAGGATCACAATTGCTGTCTCAGCTCAAGGATGGGTGTGCCATTAGCAGAGGGAGGGTGACAGTGGGGCACACTGGTAGGAGAGGGGATTTTGGAGAGGGCTGGCCTGGCTGGGACAGATGGTCTATTGATCAAGACATCAAAGACCCCAAGGGTCACCACTTCAGCCTCATTCCATGTTCAGTCCAGAACAAGTGGCTGAGGCCTGCCCACTGGGCTGGGCTGGAAGGTTCCTCCTTCCACACCCCTCGGCTCACCCCTAGCTCCCAGGAATCCTTGTCTCAGCCATCCTGGGTGCCCACGTAGAGTCCACACTGAAGACACCCCTCCTCTTTTTGTCGTTGTCCTTTCTCAGGATGGCAGGACAGGAGCCGAGGTTTTAGGCTCTTCTCCATGACTTGATCTGCAGCTACCCTGGTCCTCTTGCCCCAGGAACCTCCTGGACCAAGAGGCTGCCTGGTGAGGCTGCACAGGGACCCACTCCTCTTCCAGTGCACCTGTCTGCTGGTCGCTCCAGAACCTCAGGAGGGGCCCTGCATTTGGGACCCCTTCCCTGCCACTTGAAACTTGACCCTGGCCCCACTTGGCCTCTCCTCCTCTCCATCTCCCTCCCTGCCTGAGGCCCCTCCCCTTCCCTGCCCAGTGTCCAGACAGATGGCCTCCTGCATGGGCAACCCGGCCCTTCCAGCCCTGGCCTGGCCTCTGTGCCCTGCCCAGGGTCACCCGGAAGGGTAGTAGGGGGTATCGCTATGGTAGTTGTAATCTGGGCACACCTTCTGGACCAGCCGATAATCCGTGCTGTAGAAGGCGATATAGACGCAGACGACTTTGAAGGGCTGGGAGCAGCTCCAGGTGGCTGAGCTCTGAGCATGGTCTCGGGAACAGGTCTTGGCTGGGTCGTGGGTGCAGAGCGAGGTCCGGCGGCCCCTTTCCACCTTCTCCCACTCCATCCGGCAGTTGAAGATTTTGGAGGCCTTGGCTTCAATGAAGATCTGCTGCTCCTGGTGGAACTCCACAGCTTTCCCGGGAGGTACAAGGCTGATGGAGATGTTGCCCTGGCCTGTGGCATTGTGTCGGAAGTGGACGCTGAAGGTCCCGTTGCCATGGTCCACAATCTTCCCTGTGACAAGCAGGTTCAGGGCCACCGTCTTGATGTTGGAGTAGAAATCACCCCAACCAAAGATTTTCTTCATTTTGGTTGAGGATGGGGGGCTGTGGTTGGGGCGGTTGGGTGGCTGCCCCAGGACCCCCCATGCCTCCCCGGGTGGGGCCAGGAGCCCTAGAAGGGTGGAGTTGGCCATCAGGCGGGACTTAGGTGAGATGTGGCCTCGCTTTCGAGGCACCCGGGGCCGGGGCTGGCTCTCGTGATCATCATGCTCGGGGTCCTCTGAGCCTGGGGGGGCCTCGTCCTGGCCACAGATGACCTATGGAGGGAGTTGGGAGCACAGTGAGAGCCCTGTCCCCAGAGGACCCGGGAGTTCTGGGCCACTGCTTTCCATAACCAGCATCATATCTGTCCCCATCCCTTCCACTTCGACTTGGTACCCAGGAGCCCTGCTCTTATCCTGGGTCAGTTGTGCACTGGGCTTATTCTGCAGTCCCATCTCCTGAGCTGATGAGGTCATTCCCAGTTCCTCACCCTACTGTTCTGCCTCTGGCCTCTCCTCAAGGTCTGGAAGGATAGTTGAGAATTTTCTCCACTAGACCTCAGCACCAGAGACACTCAGAGCCCCCTGTGTGATGGGAAAGGCCCAGCTCCTGATCACGGGAGAGCCCTTTGTCTGATAGGAGAGGTGAAGTTCCTGCCTCTGTCAAATTCCCAGGCTGATGGGAGACGCTCAATCTCTGCCCTCAAGGAGCCGTGAGTCAAATAGAGGAGCTCCACCCTATCCTGGGAAAGTCCCCAGTTCAATAGGGGAGGTAAAGCCCCTGCCTTTAGGGTTCCTGGTTCTGATGGCTGGGATACCACCCTCATCCTAGGATGGTTTCTACCTTCAGACCCAGAGAGAACCAGCACTACTAGAATAAGAAAATGGAACCCAGTGAAATTCAATCCAAATGCAATTTAGGTTTTGGTAGGAAGACTAGAGTGTCACCTGGAGGGAATTCAACACCCAGTATGGCCAAGGGTGTGGAAAGCCGGACATCCCTCCGGAACACTGATGATGGCATGCTAAGACTTCGCTTGCATTTTGGAGTAGGAGTTCTTATGATTCTTGCTTTATGGATGAGGATACCAGGGCTTAGAGGTCACCTCCCTATAAGGCCAAGGTCACATATGGACCAGGTCAGCCCTCCCATAACACCACATACTCCCAGACTCTGAGGCCAGAAGTGTCCTTTTAGAGGGGTTTTATCCAAGCCCATTCCCACCCAGAATCTCCTGAAAACACCCTGCCAAGGCTTATCCTGCTTCTGTAGGCTCATCTATGGCAACAGGCAACCTCTGGGGGCTTCCTGGAGGAGCTGTGGAGAGGACCAGCAGGAAGGGCCTGACTGAACCCAGACACGGGAAGGCTCTTGAGGCCACTGGGGAGTTTACAAGGTCTCCAGAGGACAGCTACCCAGTGTGTGTTTGCTCAGCTTTTGGAAGAGAGCTGTGGCCCTATGTGCCTGTTACCAGCACCAGGGGCACCAGCTCGTAGCTAGGGCAGCATCTGGAGTTGATGACCCATGGGTTGGGGTGTGGATGCCCAGTGAGCTCGGGACGGAGGGCTCCAAAGGAGTTTTCCTCGTGGTTCCTGTTCTGGCCCTGGCCATTCCAGCCTCTGAATCACACTCAAGTGTGAAGGACCCAGGGTCTGGGTGGGGTGGGGTGGGCTGGGGTGGGGGGCAGCCAAGAGAGGAGGCAGCAGAGAGCTGGGATCAGGGCTCCCAGCTCCAGACCTGTGAGCACTTAGCCCGGGGGTGGGGTGGGGGTGGGGTGGGGGTGGGGGGTGTCCCAGCTGAATAGCTGGAAGAGAGGGAGAGGGGAGCCAGGTGGGAATGTGAGAAGGGAAGGCTTCCTGCATAAGATGGGATAAGGACAGAGGCAAAGCAGACTATTGTTTTGAGGGAAGATGCAAATCCAGATGTGAGACTGGGTTCTTCTCCCAGACAGGATTGTGTGTGTGTGTTGGGGGGGGGGGTTGGGGGCGGCGAGGGCGGTGGGCGGGGGAGATCGGCGGGCGCTGGTTCGGAAGGGAGTTAAGCCCTGGGCTGGGCCGGGGGTGGGGTTCCTGGGCGTTCTGGGCCGCGGGGAAGCCGCGGGTGAGCGCACCGGGAACAGGCTCAGGGCGCTCGGCTCAGCTGCCGCGAGCGCCCGGGGCGGGAGCCGCCTGCCCGGGTCCTGTGGGGCTCGGGCTGCGCGCAGCCGGGAGAGAAGAGGAAAACAACAGGCGGGGAGGGAGGGAGCCGGAGGGAGGGCGGGAGGGACGCGGGGCCACCGCCCCCCTTCCTGCCACGACCGGCTCTGCGTGCTGGGGGAACAGAGCCCGGGGCTCTCTGGCTCCACGAGGTCAGGGGAAAGGCCCACGCCCCCTGACCTGGCAAGTCACGAGCTCCACACCCACCCACCCCCCAAACCCTCTCCGTGAGTCCCGGGGCGCCGGGCAGGGGTCTGTAACCCTGGCGACCCGAATCCCGGCCTTTTCCCAAGTGCCTGTCGCACCTCCCGCCACCAGCGGCAGAGTGGGTGGGCCAGCCCAACACCCTCTGCCCCGCCCCTATTAACCCTTTCGGTCTAGTCTCCGGTCTCGGACCCGCCTTCTCCCCCAGCCTCCAGCCTTCCCCTCCAGCCCTGGGATGTTGGGGGGAAGGGAGAAAGTTTCTGGGCTCGGAAGCTTCCCGCGCCCTCCCCCAACCCTCCGGGCCCCCACCCCTCCGCCCAGCTCCCTGCGGACCACTCACCAGATAGAGGCTGCCCTGCACTAGGAACACGAAGCAGCAGCGAGTCAGTTGCATCTTCTTCCTTTGCTCCCGTCCTCTTGTCGCTCCTATTTTCGTTTTGGAGTCCCAGGCCCGTCTCACCCCTGCTCCTTCAGGCTCACTGTCCCAAGCTCCGGTCCCCTGCTGCTCGCGGCCCTCCCCTCTGCCAGTCGCCCGGACCGACCCCGCCCCCTTCGGTCCAGCTGTGCAGCTGTCGCCCCCCTCCCCGGTCCAGCTGCGCGCGGCGCGGTCCCCACTCGAGATCCCAGATGGGCGCCCCGAGAGCCTCGAAGGACCCCAGCTACGCGGTGGCTCCGCTGCTCTAGATACGCGCCCGATGCCCCCCTCGGTCCAGCGGCGCGGCTCTTCCCCAGATGTGCTGGAGACCCGCGCGCGCGCCCGTCCCGGGTGCTGAGTCTCCAGACCAAACAGCCCCTCCCGCCCCGTCGCGGCGCGCCCCCTGGCGGACGCCCCTAGCGGCGCTGCGCCCCAGCCGCCCGCTCTCCGCGCAGCGCCCTGCCAGACTGGAGCGCTCCTGGTGCCCAGGCGGCTCCCGCTTCCTCGTCCCTCCCACCAGTGGCGGCGGCGGCGGCAGGTACTGTGAGCCCCGTCGGTACCTCCGGAGTTAACTCCTCCCCTGCCGGCCCGCAGCCGGGGGACCTAGGACGCTCGCTCTCCAGTCCGAAGAGGGCAAGCCGCAAGGGCAGCATAACTCTTGGGGAGGAAGGGAGAGGGTGATGGTCAGCAAGAAGGGACCCTACTTTTTCCATCCCTCTAGCAGGGCACCAATTCCCCCTTAGCAGACCTCGGCAGTCTTCGGCTCCACCCCCTCCCCCAAGAGATCTGGAATTTGGAAAGGTCATTTTTCCCCATTCTAATAGCTGAAAAAGAATGTCTTTCTTAATGTCAAAATAGCCTGTCCCCAAAGTCAGAAGTCCACTTTCTCTCTGCAAGACTTGTGTCTGTGCTGAAGGAAGTTCTTCTAGGTGTCTAGCTTTCACTCCTTTTGCTACAATGACAGGTGCTTTTCTCTTCTACTTTATTTAGAGGGACTGTGAAAATCCCCAGACCTTCTCAGTTCAATCTTTGTGACAGGAAGCTTTTGGCTTTCTCCAATCCCTGCCCTCTTCCCTGGGGCCCTGGGAAGAAGGAGGTCCACTAGGGACCAAGCTGGACTCTGAGGCTGGGGTTGGGAGGAAGCCTACTGAGAAGCTGGGGTGTGGGGTGGGCAAGGCCCCTCTGGAGGCTGTCCCTCTGTTCTTTACTACTTATCTCTCTCTGTCACCAGGCCCAGAGGTAGGCTTCCGTCCTCCTGGGGTCCCTGGTTATCTCAGGCCTCTGCAAACCTCCTGGGCAGGCAGGAAAAAGATGTTGATATGAGATTACCAAAGGTGGGGACCCATCCTCCATCACCCCTCCTCTTTATCTCCAGGTCTCCTTCCTGAAATTCCAGGGTTCCTTTAGTCTTTAGACAAATCAGAGGTCAGGTCTCAGTGCTCCTTGGAGGATGTGAAGGTGAGGACATACCTCAGGATTTGGAGTGGCCCCCAGCCTGAGCTGGCCCCATGGGGCGCAATTTGTGGGCACTGAGCTCTGTGGCCTTCTGAGGCCCAGCTCTGTCCCTGGCTGCAGGCCCCAGCGCACACCCAGCCTCCTCCCCCACCATCTGCCAGGCGGGCACGCGAGCAATGCAGATGAATCCTAATATCAGCCTGGGCCAAATGCGATGAGGGAGACTATTTTGCAGAACCCAGATAATGTCACCGAGCCCCCTGCATTCCCCAGGCACTGTTGGCCACCTCAGGGGTGCAGCAGCCCTTCCCTGGTGGGGAGGTGGGGGGGATGCCTATCTAGTTAAAGACCCCAAAGGCAGAAGAGGAAGGAACAGGTAATTTCTGGTCTGGCATCTGAGCCTGCCTGGGAGGAAGAAGCTGTCGGCCTGATGGCCTGAGCGTGGGCAGTTGGTTCACTGCCTGAGTGAGGCAGAGGCATAGCTGGGCCCACTCCTTGTCCATCTCCAGAAGGGCCTGTCCCCTGGAGAACAGTGTGGCCTAGTGGCAGGACCACAGGCTTCAGACTAGGTGGTCTTGGTTTCTGCCCCAGATCTAGCTGTGTGACCTTGGGCAGGTTCCTTCGGTTCTCTGATGCTAGTTTCCGGACCTGTTGTTGCTGGAACTAAATGAGACAAAATGTGCAAACAAAGTGCAGCACAATGGCTGGCGGGCATTCGTAGGAGTGCAATAAATGGAAGTTCTCACTTTCCCTCTTCCCACACATTTGCTCAGGCTGCTCCTCCTGCCAGACTTGCCCTCACTCCCCTCTTGGCCGTTCCTGGCGCTCACTTCTTTTTGCGCTGTGTGCTCATCCATCAGCCCCTGCCTGAGCATGTCCTCAGCGCCAGGCACCAGGCCAGTTATGGGATACAGAGATGGATGGGACACCAGCCCTGCCCTCAAGGATCTCACCTACTAGTGTGAGCAGAGACATGAAAATCAATAATTATATCACAGTGTGGTGAGTAGAACAACAGTTCCCTGCACAGGAATTACGGATGTACCAAGGAAGGTGGCGAGGGAGGGGTCAGGGGTGGCTTTCTGGAGGAGGTGATGCTGGCTTGTGAGGGGGAGTCAGCCAGGCAAAGGCAATTCCTGGCGGGGCGGGGGGGGGGGGGTGGGGACACTGAAAGATCAAAGTCTGAAGCTGGAACTGGAAGTGGTTTGCTATTCCTAGAGCAGAGAGGGGAAGCGGGGAGGCCGTTGCAGGAGGCTGTGATGGGGTCTGGTGGTTGAGACCTTTGTTTATGAGGAGTCTTTAGAGAGTTTTAAGGGCGCCGGTGATTACAGACAGATCTGCAGTTTAGATACCTTTTGGAGAATTCACTGGAAAGGGGAGAGAGTAGGGGGTGGGAGGGAACCAGTTGGGAGACGAATGCAGCAGCCTGGAGTAAGAGAGAAGGGGACCCTGAAGATATTGTCAGTCATCTGGATTTGGTTGCTGCTGAGATTAAGGAGGAAGGGAGAGGAGGGAGCTAAGCATGCCCTCCAGGCTTCTGGCTTGGGTGAGAGGCTGGCTGAGGTGAGGGCGGGCACTGCAGGTAGGGGGAAGAGGATGGGGTCTGGGGAAGGGTGGTGAGGTCAGCTTTGACTGTGTCAGATCTGAGTGCTGTTGACCATCCACGGCCAGCAGGAAGTCTGGCTTGGGATGCTGGAGGTGCGGAGAGTGCAAAAGTAGAAGGGGGCTTGGATGGAGGAGCCCTGGGCACCCCGGCATTAAGGGGGAGTGCAGAGGAAGAGCAGCCACAAAGGATCCTGGGGAGGAACAGGTAGGCAGGGGCAAGGACAGGTGAAACTGGTCCTGGAAGCTGCAGGACAGTGGGGTTCTCACACTTGAATGTGCCAAGAAGAGGGGGCCATTGTACAATAGGCAGATTCTAGGATTTCACCCCCAGAAGGCCTTAGTCTTAGGAGCCCAGGAATGTGTGCTTTTATAGCCCCTCCCCCTGACTGCAGGTGATTCTGATAGAGGTGGCCTCTGGCTCTCACCTTGATAAGCCCTGGTAGGAGGGAATGAGCCACAAGGCAAAGGAGCAGGGCTGCCCAGCAAGGGAGAGACAGAAAAGTGACTTCTGGGTTTGGATGCAATTTCTCTGGAGTTGTACCCTTTCGTGGTTCCTCCAGCTGTTCCCAGGACGGGAAGGCAGTCCTCAACCCCCATCAATTCTGCTGTGCACCAAGCGGGGCAACAGCTTTGTGGAGGTAGTGCTGGGACATGTCCCCCTGCCATTCAGGCCCTGTACCCCGCAAAGCCCCCCTCACAGTACCCTCTCTACCCAGTAGATGCTCAGTGAGAATGGACCTGTCCCACCCCTCAGCCCCAGCCTCCTCTGGGCCCCCTCACACCATGGGTGTGGGGTGGCCAGGATTTGCTTGGCTCCTCTGATGCTTCCACCTGCTTCAGCCTCACCCTTGCAAGAATCCTGCCTCTATTCACCACCACCATGCCCCGCCTTCGGCCCACCGCCACCCCCAGCCCCCGCAGTGCTGCAGGCAAACAACACAGTGGACACCTGATCAGTACTTATCGAATGCATGGGAAATGGGGTTCCTGGTGGTTTGAAAGGCAGAGAGTGAATGCCCTTGAGCCAGCTAGAGCAGAAAGGTCCGGGGAGAGAGGAGAGAGAAGATCATTATTTTAAATAATCTTTCAGTTTACCTGGCAATTTGCGATTTTGAAGTGTTGTGATGGAATAGAATGTGTGGGGTACAAGGGAAGCCCCAAGGACAAATCCCAGAGACATTAGTCTTAAATGTGTGGATCAGCCCAGGTGGGACGGAAGGAAAGAGCCTTCCAGGCAGAGGAAGCAACTCATACAAAGGCGAGAGATGAAAGAAAGCCTGGGGATGGGCTTCTGATGAGAAGGAGATGAAAGACTCATTTGTTCCACAAATAGTTATAGAATCTACTTTTATGTTGGGTCCTAGGCTGGGTGAGGGGATGTACCTGTGAAGGGAGAGACTGCGGTCCTCAACATTATGGGGGAATTTGGGCTGAGAGAGAGACAGAGTAAATAAACACATGAATACACGGGCTCTGAGATGCTGGTGAGTGATAGAGAGGAGAGGAACAACAAGTTCTGAGGGAGAGAGAGATGAGCGAAGAAGAGTCCTGATTCACCTGGGAAGGGTCAGGGAAGATTTCTGCAAGGCTGCAATATTTCATCTGAGATCCAAAAAATGAGGAGGGGTTGGCCAACCCTAGCACTGGGGGAAAAGCCTTCCAGGCCCATGAGGTCTGAAACCAGGAAGAGCTCAGTGCACTGGAGGAGCTGAAAGAAGCCAAGTGTACTGGGCAAGGGGAGAGTGACACAAGACAGCCGGGAGGTGGGCAGGGACTGGATGGCTCAGGGCTTTATGGGCCTGGAGAAAGATTTTGGATTTCATCCTGTGATTAAAGTTGGCTTTTGGCTTGCTGGCTTCCTTCCTTCCTTCTTCTTCTTCTTCTTCTTCTTTTTTTTGATTAGGAATCTTAACAGGGGTCAGCTTTGCACTTGAGAAGGATCACTCTGATGGTACTGTGGGGTGTGGGTTTGAGGGGTGGGTGAGATTGCAGGGCCTGGGAGATGATGGTGTCCTGAATTAGAGCAGAGGCAGAGGGGACAGTGAGGAGGTGATGGCCTTGCAAGACGTGTAAGGGTGGATGGAGAGGAGTTACACTCTCAGACGTAAGGGTTGAAGAGTCAAAGACGACCCCCAGCTCTCTGGGCTGGGGAGCACAAGATGAGGGGCACGTTTGCAGGAGAAGATGTGGTGCCGGGTACCAGAAGGTGGTGTGTAGGATGCTGGAGGATGCCCGGATGCAGTGAGCACTGGGCACAGGGGGGAGACTGGGCTGTAGGGATGAGACGGGTGGTGTAGGGGGAGCTTGCAAAGGCAGAGCACCTGGGAGGTAGTGGAATGGGGCTGCCAGGGCAAATCGTGTAGGAAGGAGTGAAGAAAGAGGTAAGCCCAGGGAGAAGAGGAAGCAGGGAAGGGGGGGTGGGGGTGGGGGTGGGAACCACGCTGGCTCAGGAGGCCCTGAGGGAAGCTGTCCACTGACATCCCGGAACTGTGCTCGCCTCAGGCCTTGAGAGGTCATTTTGTCTATTCCCCTGCCTTCTGCAGGACCTCACCAGCCAGAAGGGGCCTCTTCTGGCTTTAAAGGCTCCAAAATACTGTGGTAGCGTGGAAAGGGTGTGGAACGTGGAGCCCGGCAGATCTGGATCAGGGCTGGCTCTGAGCTCGGCTGCCTGGGTGCCTGGGACAAGTCTCTTGTCTTCTTTGGGCCTCAGCGACCCTGCCTGCTACCGGGATCATACTGCCCATCTCCTGGGGCGAGGCCTTGGTGAGTGCAAAAGCATCTGGCACTTCTCTGGGCACACAGTCCACTCTGGTGGTTTGTTTGCATTTACCTGGCAGAAAGTTCTTTGCAAATAGTGAAGCACTGAACAAGAGGAGTCTAACTGCATTCCTTCCTGCTACATTTCACAGCATGTTTGGAGATGAGAAGCTAGGAGGAGAAAATAGGGCCTGAGCAGGGCCGCTAAACTTGCAGGGCACCTGGCAGGGAACCAGCATCTGGCACCGAGACAGAGGCTGCCCCCTCGGCCACCTGTCGGCTGGCCCCAGGCCTCTGCGGTTAGCGCCAGCTCCGGCGGGGGGCGCTGGAGAGAGACCGCGGGGTGTGGCGCGTCGGAGGCGCGCGGAGTCAGCGCGCCACCTGGTGGACGCTTTGGGCACCTCCTGTGAAACTCAGCCCTCCGCGAGGGAGGGGACGCCCCGCCGCCCCGAGGGCGCTCCTCCTTCCACCCGCCGGCAGGTGCGGAGACCCTTTCGGCTCCCTAGGGCCGCGAGTGCAGAGACGCTTCTAAAAAGACTCCTCAAAAAAAAAAAAAGAAGAAGAAAATGAAGGGCGTTCGCTGCTGGGAGGCGCTGAATCGCGCTTGAGAGCTGCAACCAGACCACCTGGGTCCAATCCTGGACTTGCCACCGTGCCCTGGGCAAGTTAAGACCTTTCTGTGCCTCAGTTTCCTCATGGGAGTAATAACAGTTCCCACGTATAAGGTTTTGAGGACACCTTCTGGCATGCAGTAAGTGCTCAATAAAGGCTGGCTATGATTATATAACGCATTTATTTACTCATTTGGCGGCAGACATTGCAGCTTTGCTCCTCTCCAGTCTCGGCCACCCTGGCCGGAATTCAAGGGCACACGCCCCTCTGGACCCCGATGGACTTGGGCGCCAGATGGCGGCCACCTCCGGGAACGGAGGCTCCCACCTCGGAGCGCCCTTCCCAGGCCTGCCGGGTGCTCCGTCCCTCGCGTCCCTGGCGGGCCTGGGGCATCTCGCCCGGCCTGACCGCGCGCTCCCTTCGCCGGCGCGCGTCTCCTTTCAGGGGAGTCCTCTTGAGAGGCTCCTCCCCGGCAGGCGCCACTGGGCATCGCTGGGCGGCGGGAGTGGGGTGGGGGCGGCGGCCGACACCGTCACTGGGACCCCGGAGGATGAAGGGCTTCCCAGAGCAGAACTGACCTGGGCGTCTAATGGGGAGATGGAACCTAGGTCTTCTGACCCCAAAGCAGATCAGAGATGTAAGGCCCCCCCCCCCCCGGGGGAGGAGGGCAAGTGGGGGGGGGGTGGAGTGGGCACTGAGGAGGGCACAGTTAGGGGTGGAAGCCAAGTGAGACACCAGGAAGTTCAGAACAGAGACTTCCCGAGTTTTCTGTCAACATCCCCTGCCCCAGATGGGGTCATCATTGCTTCTGTTTGATGTTCCAGCACCACCCCACCCCACCCGCAAGATTTCAAGGGCGCCGTATAGGACAGTGCATGGGGGGAATGAACCAGGCTTGGGAGCTCTCACTACCGGGAAGGGGCCCCAGCCCAGCCCCACTCCTCTCCTTGGAGAGATCAGTTGAGCCAAGAAGTCTAAAATCGCACTTGTCATACCCTGTCTGGCAAAGTTGGAGCACCCCTGTGTTCCGACTCCATAGAGGGATCCCCCCACCCCACCCCCATCTCATTAGAATCTCTGGCTAGCTCTGCCTTTCACTGGAAATGCCTCCCTTCCATATCCAGCTGTGGAGAAAATCTAAGTCTCTCTCCCACCTTCTCTTGGCTCCATCCTTTCCTCCGTCCCACTGCCTGGGCTGGGTTCCGGGCCCCATAGTCCCTCCCTGGGACCCCTCGGCCCATGACTGGTCTCTCCCAACCATTCCTCCCCCATCCCCACAGTCAGAGGGCGATTTGTTTCTAAAACTTGATGGTGTCCCCCGCACTGCCCCAAACTAGCCAAGGCACACTGAGGGCACGCACTGCCCGTTACCGCGTCCTCTCGTTTTATCTGCACAACCCGGGGAGGTAGGGTCTGTTAACGCTACATTTTTTTAAAACTTTTTTTTGTGTGTGAAATATAACACATGTACAAAAAAAAAGCAATACATTTCAAAGTACATCACAATAATCAGTTATAGAAAAGATTTCAGTTTGGCATGGGTTACAGTTCCATAATTTTCGGTTTTTCCTTCTAGCTGTTCCAAGATACTGGAGACTAAAAGAAATATCAGTATAATGATTCAGCAGTCATACTCATTTGAGGAATCCTATTTCTGTTATGACTCTTCCTTCTTCTTTGTCTTTCTCCCATTCTTTAGCGCTACTTGGGTTATGCCCATTTTCACTTTTTTATGTTGGAGGACAGAATGAGATGGGCGATCGAACTAGTTAATGTTCTCGGGAAGCTGGGTCCTCTGAATTCCAGGATTCACCTGGTCCAGGGACCCATCTGGTGGTTGTAGGTTTCTGGAAAGTAATTTGTAGCATCTCAGATAGAGCCCTGGGTGTTATCACTGCGTTTTACAGATGAGTAAACTGAGGCTAGGATAGCCAAGGCGTCTTCCCCACCGACTTCCAGCGAGTACTCTTTGGAGCCGGGACTAAAGGCCACGTGGCCCCGCCTTCACCCACCACACCAGTGATCCTGACACGAAGTGTGTGTGGTGCGGGCTGTGAGAGCTCTTTTAAAATATTGTGCAGGCGATCATTTTACATTTTGGTAGAAATGTGCTTATTTTTAAGGATTTTCTTCTATTTATGGCAAAGAATACTGGTTTCCTATTTACGGAAATGATACAAACTGTCCCTTTAAAGTATCATTTATTGTAGTGAAAATAAAGGAGTTAATTGAAAGAAAAATACCAAGTACCTGATAACATAGGTGACGTGTGGATATGGAAAAATGAGTGTCAGGCAAATTCATTACGATACCCTGCTTCCCGGGAGAAAGTCCAAACTCTTTGGCTCCAAGTGCTCCAGCCCTGTTTATCTCTCCAGCCTGCCTCTCCCCTCTCCTGCCCTCCCCTCGCACCTCAGGCTGTGGCCTTGGCCCCATTTACAGCTCCTCAGACACAGCTGGCTTCCCGGCCTCAGGCATTTGTACTCACTGCTCCCTCCAGTACAAAGGCCCGACTTTCCCTTCCTTCTTTTTAAATTGTAGGTTTATAGAAAAGGCATGCAGAAAAGTACCGAGTTTTACTTGTACTTTTTCTTGTAACCATACGCTGCCCCCCCACCCCGCCAAACACTCACATTTTCCTTACTATTAACATTTTTTAAACTTTTTTGTTGTATAGTATAACGTATATACAAAGCAAAGAAATAAAAAGGCAATAGTTTTCAAAGCACTCTTCAACAAGTGGTTATAGGACAGATCCCAGAGTTTGTCATGGGCTACCATACGATCCTCTCAGATTTTTCCTTTTAGCTGCTCCAGAATATAGGAGGCTAGAGGGCTCAAATATTTTTTATCACCACAATCAACTTTTTTGTATGTGAAAAAATAACATATACACCGAAAAACAATAAATATCAAAGCACAACACCACAGTTAGTTGTAGAATATATTTCAGAATTTGACATGAGTTACCATTCCACAATTTTTGGTTTTTACTTCTAGCTGCTCTAAGATACTGGACACTAAAAGAGATATCAGCTTAATGATTTAGCATCATACTCATTTACTAAATCCTATCTTCTCTGTATAACTCCACCATCACCTTTGATCTTTCTATCCCTCTCTTTAGGGGTATTTGGGCTATGGCCATTCTAACTTTTTCATGTTGGAAAGGTCTGTCACTAATATAGAGTAGGGAGATGGAACTAGCTGATGTTCTGGAGAGGCTGAGCCCTCTAGGTTTCAGGACTTAACTCGTCCAGGGACCCATCTGGAGGTTGCAGGTTTTTGAAAGATTACTCTACTGCATCCTACTATTAACATTTTGCACCAGTGTGGTACCTTTGTTACAATTACTGAGATAATATAATCATAATTATATTAATAACTATTGTCCAAAATTAACATTGGGATTCACTCTTTGTGTTGTACAGTTCTATGGCTTTAAAAAATTTTTTTTTTCTGGTAGCATATATACAACCTAAAATTTCCCATTTTATCTACTTTCAAGTGTACATTTTAGTACTATTAATTACAATCACAATGTTGTGTGTTCTAGTTTGCTAGCTGCCGGAATGCAATATACCAGAAACAGAATGGCTATTAAAAAGGAGAATTTAATGATTTGCTAGTTTATAGTTCTAAGGCTGAGAAAATGTCCCATTTAAAACAACTCTATAGAAATGTCCAATCACAGGCATCCAGGGAAAGATATCTTGGTTCAAGAAGGCCGAGGAAGTTCAGGGTTTCTGTCTCAAGTGAGAAGGCATATGGCAGACACAGTCAGGGCTTCTCTCTCGGCTGGAAGGACATATGGTGAACGTGGCGTCATCTGCTAGCTTTCTCTCCTGGCTTCTGGTTTCATGAAGCTCCCCATGAGGGGTTTTCCTTCTACATCTCCAAAGGTCGCTGGCTCCTGAACTCTCTGCTTTGTGGTGCTGCTCTCCGAATCTCTCATTCTCTAAAATGTTTCCTCTTTTATAGGACTCCAATAAACCAATCAAGACCTACCCAAATGGGTGGAGACATGTCACATCACCTAATCCAGTTTAACAACCACTCTTGACTAAATCACATCATCCAGGGAGACGATCTGATTACTGTTTCAAACATACAGTATTGAATAGGGATTATTCTACCTTTATGAAATGGGATTTAGATTAAAACATGGCTTTTTAGGGGGCATACTTCCTTTTAAACCAGCACATTGTGTAATCATCGCTATTTATTGTCCAAACATTTTCACCATCCCAAAGAGAAGGGCCAAAACCTATAGCCCTTTCTCCCCAAACCCTGGCAGCCACCATTCTGTTTTCTGTCTCTATGAATTTATCTATTCTAGATACCTCATATAAGAGGAATCATGCATTATTCATCCCTTCGCGTCTGGCTTATCTCACTCAGCATAACATTTTCCAGGCCTGTGTCAGAACTTCATTCCCTTCCCTGATCAATGTTCCACGGTCCCCTTCTTTCTCGGCTGTCTGGCCAGCACCCACCCGCCCTCGGAGCATCGCTTCCCAGTCTTCCCACAGGAACCGACACCCCTCCTCCACCCTCATGCTCCCCGAGGCCCCTGTCCCCCCCCCCAGCCCCCTCCCCAGTCCAATTGGAGGTCCTGGAGGCGGGACAGTCCTGTCACCCAGGAAGAGAGCGCAACACTGTGCAATGAGTGAATTCTAGGGGACGCCAGGGGGGGGAAAAGTTGAGCGTGCTGGGAGGATTGGGAGCTGGTGGGCACAGCAGACAAGGAGAAGGCGGATGTGAACATGCCATCTTTTCTCATCTCTGTATAATTTTTACTGTGGTAACATATAGAATACAAAATTTGCCATTTCAGTCATTTTAAGTGTACAAGTCAGTGGTATTAATCACACTTATAATGCTGTGCTACCACCACCATGCAACACCCAATCTCTTTCCTCACAGCAAGCAAAACCTCTGTACTGACTAAGGAATAACTCAATATACCCTCTTCCCCCTGGCTCCTAGCAAACTCGAATCTATTTTTTGTCTCTATGAATGTGCTTGTTCTAGATGGCTCATACAAATGGAATCATGCAGTGTTTGTTCATTTGTGTCTAGCTTATTTCATTTAACATGAGGTCTTCAAGAGTCATCCATGTAATAGCATGGAACTTGATTCTTTTTTGCACGGCCGGGCACTGGGAATCGAACCCAGGTCTCCTGCATGGCAGGCGAGAACTCTGCCTGCTGAGCCACCGTGGCCCGCCTGGAACTTTATTCCTTTTAATGGCTGAATAATATTCCATTGTGTATATGAATCACATTTTATTTATCCACTTGTGCACTGATGGACGCTTGGGTTGTGTCTACCTTTTGGCAGCTGGGAATATGCCGCTATGAAATCCCCTGCTTCCAATAGGAAATACACCTAAGACGCGGGAGTGCCGGCTCACGCGGTAATTCTCTATTTAACTTTTGGAAGAACCATCCTATTGTTTTCCTGAATTTCTGAACTGAATTTTGACAACAGCGTGGAGAATGGGGGAAGATACTGTCCCAGAAGGAGATCCAGGGATCTACAGGAGAAAATATCTGAAAAGGGAAAATGTCAATATAGGGGGAAGGTCAAACCATTCAACCAATCCTGCTGCTGCATTAGGGATAGATCTGGAAGAAAATAAGGCCAATCCCCACCCCTTACTTAACACCATGCACAGAAAAGATCCCAGATGGATTAAAGATGCAAAGATTTAAAGTAAAAAATTAAAACTAAAAATATTGGATGAAAGTTTAGAAGAAGAAGAATTATTTAACCTGAGGAGTGAAGAAGCTGCTCTTCTGTAAGATCAGAACCCAAAAGTCATAAAGAAAATAAAAAGAGATTAATTACCTAAAAATTATTTCTGAGTGTCATTAAGTTTTCATTAACAAAATAAAAAGGAAACAGTACCCTGGAAAGATATTTGTAACACACGTAACAAAGGGTTAATATCCTAACTAAGAAAATGCATCAATAAACCAATAAGAAAAAGAGACAAAATATTAAAGAATGGGCAGAAATATGAACAAGCAACAGACAGAAGAACATACGTGAAAAGAGACTCAGCCTCAGTAGGAGTCGGGGAAATGCAACAATGAGATGTAGTTTTTTTTTTTTAAATAATAGAACATTTTTTACAAAAATTTTAGACTTACAGAAAAACTGTACAGACATACAGTTCCTGTATAGCGGTCCCTCCAGCAGGTTCCCTATTCTTATCATCTTACGTTAACACGCTACATCTTTTACAGTTAGCCAACCAAAGCTGAGACATTATTTTGAACTACAGTCCCTACTCGATTCAGATTCCCTTAGTTTTTACCTGATGTCCTTGGTCTGTTCCAGGAGCCCATCCAGGATGGCCACCACGCTACGTCATGCACCGTGTCTCCTTAGGCTCCGCTTGGCTGTGACAGTTCCACAGCCTTCCTTCACGTTCAGTGACCCTCACGGTTTCGGGGAATGCTGGTCAGCACATTGTAGGATACCTCTCTGTTGGGATTTGTCTGATGTTTTTCTCATTATCGGAACGGGGATGTGGCTTTTTTTCAGAAGGGGAGGATCAGTGAGATCAAGTGCCATTTTCATCATATCAACATGATTTATCATAGCAACATGATTCATCACTCCATGTTGATCCCCTGGGGTAGCCTGGTCAGGCTTCTCCGCTGTGGTCAACCTCAGCCTCCTTCTTTCCTATGTATTTTTTGGAAGTTGCTATGCATTACTCACACCTAAGGACTGGGGAGTTATGAAACCTCTCCTTTAGGGAAGAGTATCTTAATAATGTATTTGCAATTCTCCCCTTTTATTAATTTTTCAATCATTTGTTTATATCCGTATGCACTCATGGATATTTATTTTATACTTTGGGTTATAAACCAACATTTATTTTCATTGCTAAATTGTTTAGATGTACTTTTGATCCTTCAAACTGGAAAATTTAGAAGATTAATTAACACTCAGGGCTGCTGTGGCAGTGGGGCGCTGGGTGCGGAACTGCTGCTGCCCCTTTGGAGTTGGAGCTGCGGGTTCCGAGCGGGTGATTCCTCAAGTCAAGTACTGGAAGGAAAAAGAGCAAGTTGCAGAACAACGTGTATTCTCCGAGCCCGTTTTTATTTAAAAAGAAAGAATCTCCATCTCTGTCTTTGTCTCCTGGCAGCACGCTGGCTCACTCTCAAGCCTCTTCCACCCAGGGGACACCCGAGAAGACCTTGCACATCCCACATCAGATCAAATCCCTTCCCTGCCCAAACACCCGGGGGGCTTCTTGGAGCCCTTAGATTAACATTCACTCATTACAGTGGTCTACAGCGCCCTCTATTGGACTCAGCTCAAATCCACAGCTGTCCGCTCCGGAAGCCCCTCTCTAACAGCCATCCCCGTGCCCAGGTCACAGTCACCCCACCTTTTATTTTTCCCAGAGAATTCATCACATTTGAAACGTCCTGGTTCACGCTTTCGTCCCCACTGGAAAATAAACCCCAAGAGATCAGCGGGCACCTTGGCTGCGGACTTGATTGCTTGTAGCACCGGCTCGCATGGCTGGTGATAGGTCTCGACTCGTCACTTGTGCGAACGCCCCTAGAGAACTGTAAGGAAGGAACTCTGTCCTTCTGCTACGCTGGTGACCTCAGTGTGGGCTGCAAAGGGAGAGGGGAGATTATCCACTTTTCTTTAGACATCTCTGATTTATTTGAGCTTGATTTATTTAAAGGACATACAGTACTATGCTTTGCAATTAATAAGAAAATCCAATAAAGTTAGAAGGAAAAGCAAAAAATGTTTTAATTTCCTGGGGAAAAAAAAAAAAAAAGAAACCAGCAGCTTCATGTGAGAAATTGCTTGTCAGGGAGCAAGGGTAGTCTCCTGGGCTGGGGGTGGGGTAGGGTGAAGAGGCCCAGGGTATGGCGGTGAGGAGGGCTTGCTGGGGAGGCAGGGAGGTTCTAGGATTTCTATAGAAGGGGTCTGGGCCCACAGTCTGGGGAGAAGGGGTGGGGCGTGGGAGCCAGGAGACCTGGCTGGAAACTGCATTTGTGCAGCTGGCTCCCTGTGAGTTTATTTGGGGTGGGCGGTGGGGCTTACGGCTGGTGGGCATGGCTAGGAAGGCCCCCCTTGGCACTACCACTGAGACTTGGATGGCCCCCTTTTGGGTCAGGCATTTCCCTCTGTTGACCTCAGTCTTCCCAGCAGTAAAATAGGGCTTGACGTAGGAGTCACCAAGGTTCTTCCAAATCAGATGACTGCCTCAATGGGTGTTGACTCCTGGAATTCCTGAGAACTCAGATTCGGCCAGAGGCCTGCAGCCAGTCTCAATCGTCACCCCTTCACACACACACACACACACACACACACACACACACACACACACACACACGCACGCACAGCCCCGCACAATCGATGCAGAGGCCCTGAACAGGCTGCATCCGCCTTTGGCCAACAGAGGGCGCTGCTGCGCCGCACCTGACCTGACAGAGTGTTCCGAGCCCTTCGCTGCGGCCAGGGCCCTGGGTGCGCACAGGCGCTCGCTGCTTCCCGTCCACAGAATCCTTTTCTCTGCAGTCCTGTGGCGCCCAGTTCTCTGGGTCTGGGCTGAAGAGCTCAGGCTGGATCTGAAGGGGCTCAAGAAGTCATTCCTTCTGTGCCCTCGCGCCTGGGAGGAGTTTCACATCTGGTAACTCGCAGTCTCTACTCCCGGCGTCCTTGTTGGGGTGTGCCCGGGGGACTTTCTCATTGCCGCGGGAGCAACGAGGGCTGCTTTCAGGATGGGTGGGGTGGGGTGCTGATGTTGAAGAAGACAGCAGAGGGTCAGCCGTCGTCCCAGGCATCCCAGTGACCCCCTGCCCAGGCCCCACTGTCTCCCAGTACCTCTGGCTGGACTCCACCCCCATCCGAGCCCTCCCCCTTCTCCTCCCTAGAGTGGAGAACCGTCGAGGTGGGCGCCCTAGGTCCTGGGGGTGGCGGAAGCTGCATAATGCTGGGGGGAGGGCTAGATTTTCCCCAAGAAGTATAGAAATGGGAAGGGGCTGCTAGCGCTGCCAGACTCCGGGGGCCTGCCCAGAAGCCCCCTCCCCCCACCCTCGGGTAGGTGATCCCCGGGTTAGAAACCCTCCTTAGTAGAACCTCTTTCACCGGCTCTTTCTCACCCTCCTTTTCCTCCTGCCTCTAATCCTTTAATCTCTGTCTCCTCTCTCCCCCCACTCTCCAAGCCCAGAGCTGGCTGGGCCCCAGCCAGAGACATCTGTGGGCAGGATCAGCCCTGAGCCACAGGCCTCTTGCTGCTGTGTCTCGCTTCATCTCATCCCAAGAAAGTTTCTCCCTCCGCATTTCATGCCTCATTGGCTCTGCCATTCCAGGCCTGGCATGGATCTTGGGGGAAGGGGGATGATGTCCCAGGATCACAGGATGCTCTGCTGCCTCAAAGATGCCTGGTTTGTCCCTCCTGGGGACACCAGGAGGGATTCTGCCTCACCAGGTTCCCTCCCCAGAGCTGACTAGGCACCCGGTGGGACCAGGCCCCTGGCAGAAAGTCCTAGGACTCCGGCCTCCAATTGGCCAAGCCCCCAGCGGGAAACAGGGAAAGGGGACTCCTGCTGACATGGGGGCGCTGGGCAGGGGACTCACTCTCTGGCCCGGCTGTACCCAGGTGCCACAGAGGAAACCCTCGTGCCCCCGCCTTCCTGGCATTTTGCTATCCCTGGGGCCGAGGGCGTCCACTAGGCTGCTGGTCCAGGGTCTGCAGTGGGTGGGCAGGGTGAGGCCTGGCTGGTGGGGCCACCAGGAAACACATTCCTGGGCAAGCTTCCCAGGAGGCGTGTGCTCCCGGCTGGGATGCTGTGTGTGTCAGGAAGGGCTGACTGACGGCATTGCCAGTCCAGTGTGGCCAGAGACCTCCCACCCCAGGCCCTCATCCTGTCTTGGCCTTCGGATGTGGAATCCTTTTCTGAAGATTCTACCGACGGACCTCTGTGGGCTGTGGGGAAGTGGCCAGCGGGCAGCTGCCATCAGTTGCCAGGTCCAGTTGGAGCACAGATCTGTGCGCTGTAGGGACCCAGGGAGGGGCCGGGAGTTGGGAGCCAGCAAACATTGACACGTGCAAGGAGGCTGTATCTGGCGGCCTCGAGCCAGGCATATGATCAGTTTATCCAGTGCCGTCATGTCCTGCACGGCTGGGTGGCAGGAGGGCATAGTGATTAGGACTCTGGAAGGTTCAGGTTCAATTCCAGGTTCTGGCACTTCCTTGCTGTGCAGCCCTGGCAAGGAAGTCCCTAACCCCTCTGAGCCTTGCTTTCCTCCCTGCCAGGTGGGATAACAGTATCTCCTCCACGAGGTGGTTGTTTAAGCTGAATGACACCGGCTGTAATGACCATAACAGCAAATGCAGAGGGAGTGTTGAGGGGCTCTTCTAAGCACATACATGAATTCACTCATTTAATCCTCACTGCAGGTTTATGAGGTCTGCCCTGTTAGTGTCCCATTTTGTAGATGAAAACACAGTCTTTGCCCTCAATGAACTTCGAGTCCAGCGAGGAGACAGACAAGTGAATGAAAATCCTCTGAGACAAATCAATCTGCCCTGTGCAGTAAAATGAGAACGCAGTACACAAAAGCTCTAACTGGGTCCTCACAGCACCCCACTTTGAGCCCAGGTTAGAGACAAGGAAACAGAGGCCCTGAGAGGTTGAGACACTCACCCAAAGGCACACAGCAGGAAAAGCACATAGTGGAAGCAAGATTGTCTGACTCTGGTGCCATGCTCTTTCTCCCAGAAATAAAACAAAAAATAATTTAAACCAAAATGCTCACCATGTACTTGCAGTTTCCAGAAAACTCCCCTGCACTCCCCCCTTACAATAGGATAGCAGCACTCAAGCTTCTCCTATATACATATCTCTATCTCCTATATAGATTCTGCCCTGTCTTTCCATCACACTGCTCTACCTCTGGATAGGCAGAGTGAGGGAGCAATTATTTGTCTTGTCAGTCTGGGGAAGGATTCATCCAAGAGGGGGCATTTGAGGGGACGTGAAGGATGTATAGGAGTTTGCCAGGTGGAGGGAGAGAAGGCCATCCAGGAAGAAGGAACAACAGGAGCCAAGGCCAAGAAGTGTGAGAGTTTATGGTGGGGACAAGGGTGAACAAGGCAGAAGGCAGGGTTACCCAAAGAAGCTGTTTGGGATTAATGAGGCCAGGGGGCTTGGGTGGGAAACGGTGAAGATAAGACAAAAAATGTAGGTTGAAGTCATCTTTCAATAAGAACAAAGTTCTGATTAAAGGACCACTACTCTGTTGAATTTCAGGGACATGCTGGCCTGACAAACCTACTGAAAATAGCCACTTGATCAACACACCTATCCCCCACTCCCCAGGGAATCACAAGTGAGACCTCTGCCAGGTCTGTTCATTTAGGGGTCTGGAGTGGGGTCTGCTGCCTGGAGGACCTCACTGGCAGCCAGCTCTGGCCCACGGACCATGCGCAGGCCCCAGAATCCCTGTGCAAAGCTGAGCTGTGTATGCATATGCGTTGACTCACCTGTGTAATATGCAACAATGGATGTGAGGAGTGTGTGTATCTAAATGTAGGCAAATGTGTGTAGGTGTGTGTGTGTAAGGATACGTAACCATGAGCATCTGCATGTGTGAGTGTAAAAATATGTGCATCGGTGTGTATCCCTGTGGTGAGTGTGCAGCTTTTGCATGTATGTATTGGCAGGTCTGTAAATGCACGTGTTTGTAGGGAGGGGACTATAAGTGTGCATGTGTGATTGTCCCTTAGGAGACAACTGGATTAAAAAGTGGGAATAGAGAGAAGCCCTGAGCAAAGATATGAGAAAAAGCCTAGCATATTGTGAGACCAGAATTCCAGGGTTGCCTAGAAATGGCCAACCAGGAGGCATATGCAAATGAATGTAAGCGATATACAAATGAGCAGGCTTCTCTTTCCTGGCCTGGGCTGTGGTCCCAGGAGTCCTCCAAGAGGCCTTGGGAGTGGGGTAGTGGAAAGTGGGGCTCTGGGGGTCCTGGGAGCAAAGAGAGCCCCTTATCTTCTCGGCCCCTCCCAGCTCTTGGGTTAAGGCTCAAACACCTTCAGCCAGGGGAGGCTTCCAACTGCCACCCAGCCTGGTTCCCAGCTGTGGGGGTAGTGGAGGGAGGGGGTGGTGGTAGGAGTTGGAGGGAAGCTGGGTGGAAGTGCCCAGACCCCACCGCGGAGAATGGATGTCACAGTGACAGCTGGCCCGGCCTGCATTCACTGGTCAGGCCCAGTTGTTCGGGCGCCAGGGAGAGGGATTGGGGTAGACAGAAGGCCTGGAGATGGGCGTGCAGGGCCCCCGAGGCTTTCCCAGGGAGCTGGAGATGTTGTGCACAGCCCTCCAACCCCTCCCTGTACGCAGGGGACTCGGGGGCCCTGCTGGGCTTGCAGATGGCCCAGATGCCTTCATCAGCCTGGGACGGTGCCCAGGCCCCCACTCAGCCTGGCGCTGGTCCCCCTGCCTGGGCGTGTGCATCTTGGCCCATACACATGTGCTGCACGCGCAGGGCACACGCTGTACCTCACACCCTGTAGGCCCCCCACACAGCGTCTATGTGGAGTGTGCTCACCAGTACCGGGGGTCCTGCCCCCTACACCCACCCCGCAGACCTGGGCACAGGCACTGGAACACCTGCCCGTGGTGTGCACACACCCTCGAGCAAGGTTCCCCACCCCTTGCCTTGTTTCAGTACACATGCCCACAGACAGGCACCACACTGGGTGCTGCCTGGATCCCTGGTCCCTGTGCACTCCCCCCACCCATGTCCTGTGCTCACTGCTGGGCGTGCCGCCATCTCTGCTCCCCACGGCCCCTGATTCAGTCTCAGAGTCACACGCCCTTGGGGTCCAGCTGCCTCCAGAATCAGGGGTTTGGTGTCAGCCTGACTCCTGGGTCACTTCTCCATGACATGGGTCTCTGCCTGAGGCAGGGGCTGTGTGCACCCCCCCCCCCATCAGAGTAGCGCCCTCTGAGGGCCTGGACTGTCTCCACTGTCAGACAGGGGTCTCCTGAAATCAGGAACCCCTCTGAACACAGCACTGGTTTCTGTGTGACCCCAGTAATTGGGGTGAGTGGACAAACAACCTTGCCCTGTGACCAGGCCAAAGGTCAAAGGTCAAACCCCATGCCTGCCAGGAAAGGAAATCCAGCAGCAGGAGCCTGGCTGGAGCTGTCCCTTATGCTGTCATGGCCCCCGGACCCTCCTGCTGGCCAGCTGGAGGACGCTCACAGCCAGACGGAGTCCTGGAACACAACAGGCAGGGCCTGTCCAGGAAGACCTTCGGGGCGTCAGCCTCAAATCTCTCACACTGCAGCCTCTCTTCTTGTTTGGCTTCATGGGGTGTTCACATGAAGGCACTCCTGACCTGTCAGTTTTCCAAGATGTTTCGTCTCTGTTGGAATTAAAAAAAAAAAATGAAGGTCAGAAGAGATCTCATTGACCACCCCAGCCATCATCTCCTGGGTGAACTGAGGCTGTTATGAGGTACGAAGGCATAGAGAATGGAGCCCTGTCTCCCCACCCTTGCTTGTCCCAGACCCTTTGTGCAGCAATTTTCCTGAGTCCTGTTCCCCCCCTCAGGCCCTCTGGGGGGAAGTGTGGACCGTTCCTGCCTCTCGGCACCCACCCTGGCCTCAGCAGCTGAGTGAACTTAAGGTTGGGGAAACAGTAGCCTGTACGAGGGGACTTGAGAGGCATGGGGGGGTCCCTCTGTGGGAGGTAATGCCCCTTCTGTCGGGCCTGGCCACACTCCTGAAAGGTGCTTCTGAGATAAATCAGTGGCCCTGCCGCCCTGGGAGCCCCAGCTCAGTTGAGGACAGCACCGGTGGCTGGGGAGTGTCTCAGGATGACACGGCCCCTCCCCTCGGTTCCAGGCCCCTCCAGGGCCAGCAGGCGCCCGGCCACCCACCTCACCTCTGGCCTCGTGGGGAGGACACTGTGTCCTCAGGTGTCTCCTCTGTGATGGGGAAGACACAGCCCTGCCCCACCTTCCTTTCTTGTGTCACAAGCCTCTGTTCCCACCGCTGCGACCTCTCCCTGGCTTGCTCACAGCAGCCTCTGGCGCCCAGCACAGCCTGGCCTGGAGCAGAGGCTCAGTGGAAAGACACTGAGGTGAAGGGGGCCTGGTCGCCGGTTCCCCTCCGGAGAAAGGGGCCGGGACAGTTACCAGGAGCTGCTGGGTCTCCTCCACACACACAGCCTTGGCCCCCACCTGCCCGCCCCTGGCCAGCCCTGCCAAGCCCGCCTCGCAGCAACCGTGGGGTCCTTCTAAAACCCATGTCCGCAGGTCACCTCTGGGCCTCAAGCCTTGCCTGGCTGCCCCTGCCCCAGGAGAGGGTCCCCCACCCGGACCTGGACTTCAGAGCCTTTCATATCAGCCCCACAGGACCCCCACCTCCCCCCCTCTGCCTGCCCCGGGATGGGTGAGGGCCCTCGTCTGGGCTCCAGGGCCCTGTGCCTCTCTCAGCACCCACCAGGGTCGGTCCACAGACTTCCCATCTCCACAAGACAGCCCCCTGCTTCCTGGACCGGCCCAGCTCCTCTGGGCCCTTCCCATGACCATGTCCTTGTCACCCACAAGGCCCCTACTTGCCCCCTTTGGCTTCCTCTTATCACCTGTCACAGTCTGGGGTGGTCTGCTTTGCAGATTTGTCTGCGTGCTGGCTGCCGGGCCTGCAGCGTGCGTGCTGCTGCCTGCGCCGACTCCATTCCGGCCCAAAGCGCTCGCGGGCAGACCTCAGGCGCTGGGGCGTCGCACCTACCACCTCCTTTGATCCTTTGGGCACCCCAAGGGTGGACCTATGCAGGCTGCCATTTTGCAAACAGCAAAGCAGAGACCTCAGTACTCTGACCAAGGACAGGCTCACAGTTAGAGGGCAGTGGGGCCGTGTGGGGAGGGGATGCCACCCTCTCCCCGAGCTGTCCCCCGAGCAGAGGAGGCGCCCTTGGGACGTGATGGGGCTGGAGCCCCCACCAGATCCTGCCAAGACCATTTCTCCTGCTCCTACTATTCCCAGGCCCATTTCCTGTTTTTGTGCCTGGAGGCCGAGGGGAATTGAAGGTCACAAGGAGAAGTCGCTGGCCAGAGCGGGTCAGTTGATAGCTACCATAATGGATGGACAGAAGTGACCACGTCAGAGAGTGGGCGCAAGGCCAGCCAACAGAAAGAACTTCCAGAGCCTGGCTTCTAGGGGGCTTGGGTGGTGTCTCTGTAAGAAATGAATAAATGCATGAATGAATGAATGAACCTGTTCCCCACAGAGCAAGGAAGGACTTTGCTTGTCCAGCCAGGGCAGATTTCTGGGATGGCTGAGGGGTGAGGAGGTCTGGCTGGGGGCCGGAGAATGGCAGTGAGGATTTGCGGGGGCCTCCCTGAGCCCGTGCCGGGAGAGACTGGGTTAAGCCCACACGATGGTTGCTCAGGCCTCTCACCGTGTATGCTTTGGCTCGGAACTGTCTCTTTTTGCCTGAGGTGTCCCTTCTTTGCCTCCTTCCGAGGGCTATTGGCAGGCCCGCTGTCCCACGTGCTGGCCAGCCAGCTGTGCAGCTGTCTGGGGCTGTGTCTGGGGGCGCCGGGGCGTGAGAACATCTGGGCTGGGTGTGCAGCGCAGCGAGGCCGTGGGGCAGGGCGCAGGGGGCCGAGACACCGTGGGGAGCCCCAGAGCACCCCTGTACGCGTGTAGCAGGGCCGGCGCTTTTCCTTTTTGCGTGAAGGCCAAGGGCGTGTGCTGGCCCCGAGCCAGGCACAGGAGGGCTCGGTGCACGCTGGCGGCCGCTGCTTTGTGAAATGATAAGAATGGGGGACGAGGAGACTGCCTGCAGACCGAGCATGTCGGGGGGTGGGTGGGGAGGAGGTAATACACACCCCACCCCGTCCTGAGGCCCTCCAGGACTTATCAGACAAGGCTAGTTTCCCAGTTCTTGGCTCTTACAATACCAGTTCTTTCCTTCTAGTTCATATTCCAAGTGGAGAGGCTGATTTGATTAATGCCTGTGTCCCCGACTCCTCTCTAGGATCCCTGAGGATCCCTCTCTGTGCCAAACCCAGGGTCTGGCTTGTAGTGGGGGCTTATTGTGCTGGGGGGTGAGAGGGACACGGATTCTCCCAAGGCGTCCGTGACAAGATGTCACCCTGTCATTCTCCTGCTCACAAGCATTCTCGGCTCCCCATTGCCTTCTTGGCCGGCCTGGCATTCTCAGCTCTCCCCCTCTGGCTTTTTCGGCTGCTCTCTCAATCTAAAGCCTGACAATCAACAGCCACCTGGGTCTCACCTTATTCTCCAAATTCATTTTGCTCAAGCTGTTCCTCAGCCAGAACTGCCCGTCCTCCCTCCCACTCTGGTTGCTTTCAAAATCTTTCCAGGCCAGCTCAATGTTTGCCTCCTCTAAGAAGCTTTCCTGGACTTCCCCGTGAATCTCAAGTGGCTTCTTTATTCAGGGTCAGCCTCTCCCATGAGGGGGTGCCCCAGAGTCCAGGGCTGAAGCCTCACTGGCCTGCATCCCTCTAGAATGCCTGCTGCTCATTCAAAAGCCCTTTGTTGACTTGAAGTTGAAGGAGGGCAGCGTCCGGCACTGGCTCCCTCCCTGGGCTGCCGGCAGTCTCGCTGTCCCAGTCCAGAGATGGAAGAAGTTTGCAAAAGGGTGTGTCCTGACCCTACAGACTCTCGGTAGGATGGCGTAGCAGAGACACACTAAGGTGACACTCGGTGAGTCACACCCTTGAGCAACCGATCTCGTCTCCCTGAGAGAAGAACATGCCTCTAGCCAACAGAATATGGTGAAGGTGGAGTGATTTTGCAGATCTAATTGAAGTCCCAAGCCAGTTAACTCTGAGTTACTAAACAGATTATCCTGGGTGGGCCTGACTTGATCAGGTGACAGCACTTAAGGTCGGAGAGATTCTCCAGGTGGCCTTAACCAGTAAGCTTCCCTGTGCCAAGTGGGCCTGGGAGAAAAACTGAGAGAGAGAGCCATGTGGCAAGGAAATGTGGGCAGTGTCTAGTAGCTGAGAGCAGCCTCCAGCTGGCAATTATCAGGAAAATGGACGTCTCAGTCTTAAAGCCACGTGAACTGAATTCTGCCAGTGACCATGTACCCTTGGGTGAGGACCCGACCTCCAGGAGGGACACAGCGCGGCTCATACCCAGACTGCAGCCTCAGGAGACTCCAAGCAAAGGACCCAGCTAGGCCACGCCTGGGCTCCTGACCCATGGGAACCGTGAGATAATCAGTGTGTGTTGTTTTAAGCTGCTGCATTTGGGGTAATTTGTTATGCAATAGATAACTAATACGAGTGGGCCTGAGAACACTCAGCCTCAGGTAGCAGTGTGGGGTGGGGGCAAGGTCCTGGGTAAGACAAGCCCTGGAGAATAGAAGTCTGAATTTAGTCTTCCCATACCCACCCACCCCAAGCTCCCCCCATCTCTACCCCAGACCTGGCCCCGCTGTGCTGGGGGCTTAGCTCAGCGGGCCTGTGTGGAATCCAGTTGGTCTCAGTGGGTAACTTGTGTGTGTGTTTGGGGGTGGGGGTGGTCTCAGTCTCTGGGTTTCCTTGAATTCAGACCAAAGTGAGGATAGCTCTAACCCAACACACACCCAAATCCCACCTCCAACCTTAAGGCCCCAAAGTGCCATGGAGGCAGGTGGAATGCGGACCCCACCCCACCTTCCCCACCCCTTCATGGAGCCCCTCACCCCTGCCTGGGCCCAGACAGCCCCGAGCTGACAGCTGCAGCTCCCCTCGGCTCCTCTCCTGTTGCTGGGACCAGGCAGGCTGCAGGGGAAGAGTTCACAGCCTCCATGGCGGGATGGCAGCTGGGGCGCCAGATGTTGGGGAGCCCTAAGCCTGGGGATAGCGTTACACCCAAGTGGCTGGTCTGCTTTCCCAGAAGGGATGGGAATGGGGGTGGGTAGGAATGGAGAATTGGGGTGGGGGATGCTTCCTGCAAGACTCTGCCCCCCACCTCTGCCCCTTGGTCCCCTCCTAGGCTTGGGAAGCTTGGAATCATCTACAGGGGAGGCTCGGAGAGTGGACCTGGCCCCCCACCCAACAAGGGTCTGACTGCCCCTTCCTTTGGTTCTTTCCTGCCCTGAAGAGAACCTGGCCCAGATGTCCCAAGACCTTGTGATGCCTTCAGCCAGAGCAACTGGTGAGGAGAGCTGACCCCCATCTTTGATCCCTTCCTTTTGTCCACAGTGAATACAGCAGGATTTGGTTTCTCCATTGATCCCCACCGGCCTCGGCCCAGCCTCCCACCCATCTTGTTTCAGAGCAGGCCTCTCTGGGATGCAGACAAAGAAGGCATCTCAGATTCCGGTGCTGGGACAACTGCCCTTTGATCTGCCCCCTCCCCCAGCCCGGGGGTCCTGGGATGCCCCGGGGGAAGTTCCATCCGGGGTTAGCCACCAGAGATAAGATCTGTAATGGGAGGGAACCCAGAGCACAGAGGGACTTGAAAGGGGTGCCGCAGGGCCCCTCTGCACCAAGCTCACCTCCGACAACGCCTCCTGGGCTCTTCCCCTCCACCCCCTGCCTGTCCCCTCCAGACTCTGGACTCCCCGTCGGGCCCCTGCCTGCCTGAGGGACTCTCTAAGCACTGAGACCTCCCCCTCTCCAGCAGCTCTGTGGGGGAAAGATACCCACTGCAGAGAGCAGAGCTTCTCAAAATGGAATCCCTGACCACTTGCTGCAGTACAACCACCTGGGAGCCCAGGGCCCAGGACCCGCCCCTGCTCCCTGATCCGTTTGGCACGTTTCAGGACTGACACTACAGATCCCCCCCACCCCATCGCAGTCCTAAAGAATCTTCCAAAGCACAACATGTATCTTCCATGAGTTTCTTCTCCCACCCTTGGTACCCCGTGGGCCCCGGGTGGGAGCTCTGGACCCTGTGAGACCTGTGGGGCTGAGCCCTGAGGCCCTCACGCTGCAGAGGCTCCTCTCAGCCTACAGGAGGTAAATGGCCCCTCTGGGCCCAGGAAAACCTAGTTCTGCTCTTTTGCTCCCCCAGGGGGCCCGTGAGCCTCTAACAGTGTCCCTTAGCCTGGGGAGGCTCCGCCCTCCTTTGCCTTTCTTGCCAGGCTCTTAGGCGGGCAAGGTTCCGAGGGGCTCCAGGTTTTAGCTTGAGGACCAACAGCACGGGGTTCCGCCCTGGCCTCCCCAAGCACCAGCCTCTCTGCGCCCTCCTTAGCCTCAGCCCCACAATCCCTGAGCGTACCCCTCTTCCACTGGCTGCACTCCCCCTCGAGTTACATGACTTCCTCCCTCCTGAGTTCACTTTCTCCTCTTCTTTGGGCTCTTCTACTTCCTACTCACAGGTCCCCAAACTCGCCTTGCTCTGTGGTCGCCTACCTCTCCTGGCCACGTCCTTTCCTCCTGCACCCCTGCCATGATCACCGGAAAGCCAAGTGAGGAGACCTGCATGGGGCAGGAAGACTGGCCAGAAGTCTAATTAGCTGGGAGAGAGTTTAAGATACTTTAGTTGAGGACTTCCTGAGATGGAGTAACAGGGGCTGGTCTACCCTTCTCTTTTGAAACAACCACACAAAACCAGGCACAGTATGTGAAACAGCAGTTCTCAAGGCACTGGCCATGAAGCATTGAAGGACTGTGATACCTGAGAGCTGGGAAACTGATGAGCTGAGCCCTGGGGTGTCCCCTGAGTACTGTCTGGAGCGATCCTGCAGGCCACTGCCTGGGAGAGAAGCCCACGTGGAGCCCAGGGGACTCCCTGAGTTCAGGAGTCAGAGCTGGGAGTCCAGGGAGACCAAGGTAAGTAGAGTTAGCAGGAGAGATACCAGAGAGGAGAGAGTGGCACAGAGAGGACACCCAGTGTCTGCACAGAGGATCCCTTGAGTATTTGTGCAGAGTACCAACAGTGTATACGTGTGAGGAAAGTACCTGTGGTCAGAGAATGAACATCTGAAGGGATCAGAGGACAGTGGTCAGCACTCACCAGGGCTGGGAACAGGTTTGGTTCCCACCAGCCAGATGGGTAAAGCGCATACTGAATGGAGCATCTGGTAGAGGACCTGGGAAGAGCTCTCTCCAGTCCTAGGCTGAACACTGCTCTAACCTGTATCTGAGAGAGAAGACCGAAAGTGGAGAGCTGACAATACCTGATTCCAGACATTGTAAAACTACAGTAATCAAAACAGTGTGGTATTGGCAAAAGATTGACAAACTGATCCACGGAACAGAACAAAGAATCAGAAATAGACCCCCACGTACATGGGAAACTGATTTTTGACCAAGGTGCAAGTGGAGTTCAGTGGAGAAGGGATAGTCTTTTTAAAAAATGGTGCTGGAAAGTCCCCTTCGGGGAATGGTGAGAAAGGGGGGAAATTCAACTTCCCCAAGTTGAATTCTTGATATTCTCACAAGCAGGGGGGACAACCAAAGCAATAGGCTGAGCCCCCAATCTTAGGGTTTGTTCATATGAAAGTTAATCCCACAAAGGATAGGCTAAGCCTACTTAAAATTAGGCCTAAAAGTCACCCCCAAGAGAACCTCTTCTGTTGCTCAGATGTGGCCTCTCTCCAGTCAACACAAGCAAACTCACCACCCTCCCCCTGTCTACATGGGACATGACTCCCAGGAGTGTGGACCTTCCTGGCAATGTGGGACAGAAATCCTAGAATGAGCTGAGACTCAGTATCCAGGGATTGAGAAAACCTTCTCGACCAAAAGGGGGAAGAGATAAATGAGACAAAATAAAGTGTCAATTGCTAAGAGATTCCAAACAGAGTCAAGAGGTTATCCTGGAGGTTATTCTTATGCATTAAGTAGATATACCTTGTTAGTCAAGATGTAGTAGAGAAGCTGGAGGAAACTGCCTGAAAATGTTGAGCTGTGTTCCAGTAGCCATGTTTCTTGAAGATGATTGTATAATGATATAGCTTTCACAATGTGATTGTTTGATTGTGAAAACCTTGTGTCTGATGCTCCTTTTATCTACCTTGTCAACAGATGAGTAGAACATATGGAATAAAAATAAATAATAGGGGAAACAAGTATTAAAATAAATTTAGATTGAAATGCTAGTGATCAATGAAAGGGAGGGGTAAGAGGTATGTATGTATGAACTTTTTTCCTGTTTTCTTTTTCTGAATAGATGCAACTGTTCCAAGAAATGATCATGATGATGAATATGCAACTATGTGATGATATTGTGAATTATTGATTATATATGTAGAACAGAACGATCAAAAGTTAAGAATGTTTGCATTTGTTTGGGGTTTTTTGGTATTTAAAAAAAATTTAAAAATAAAAAAATGGTGCTGGTACAATTGGATATCCATATGCACAAATAAATAGGTAAACTTCAATCCACATATAGAAAAATTAACTCAAAATGCATCATAGACTTAAATTTTAAAACCTAAAACTATAAAACTTCTAGAAGAAAATAAAAAACACTGTGACCTTGGGTTAAACAAAGATTTCTTAGCTATGACACCAAAATCAGGATCCATAAAAGAACAAGTCTATAAATGGACTTCATTAACCAAACGAACAACAAACTTCTGCTTTTTGAAAGACACTGTTAAGAGATTATAAAGACAAGTCACAAACTGGGAGAAAGTATTTGCCAAACACATTTCTGAAGAAGGGCTTGTATCCAAAATAAACAAAGAATTCTTAAAATTCGATAACAAGGAAACAAAAAGAAAAGCCCAATTAAAAAATGGGCAAAGATCTGAACAGAAGCCTTACAAAAAAGATATAGAGATGGAAAATAAACACATGAAGATGTTCAACATCATTTGTCATTAAGGAACTGCAAATTAAAACAACAATGAGATATCAGTACATGCCTATTAGAATGGCTAACATCCAAAACACCAACAATACCAAATGCTGGCAAATATGTTGAGAAACCGAAAGTCTCACTAATTGCTGGCAGGAATGGAAATGGCACAACCCCTTTGGAAAACAGTCTGGCAATTTCTTACAAAGGTAAACATAGTCTTACCATACGATCTAGTGATCGTGTTCCTAGGTATTTACCCATCTGATCTGAAACCATACATCTGCACAAAAACCTGCATATGAATGTTTATAGCAACTTTATTCATAATTGCCCCAAACTGGAAGCAACCAAGACGTCTTTCCATAGGTGAATGGATAAACAAATAGTGGTCTAACTATATAACAGAATACTATTCAGTGATGAAAACAAATGAGCTATTAAGCCACAAAAGGCATGGATAATCTAATATTTTTTGCTAAGTGAAAGATGCAAGCTTCAAAGTGCTATATACTTCATGATTCCAAATATATGACATCCTGGAAAAGGTAAAAGTGTAGCAATCTTAAAAAGATCATTGGTTGCCAGGAGTTTGAGGGGAAAGAGAATAGGGGTCTTTTGGGGGGGGGGGGTGGGCATTGAAACCACTCTATGACACTGTGATGGTGGATACATGACACTATGCGGTTATCATAACCCATAGAACTTTTACAGCACAAAAAAATGAATCTTAATGAATGTAAATTTAAAAAAACATTTGGAGGTCAGGGAATCCAGGACGGAACACAGAATGTGACAGAACAATCTAACTACAACTGTACTACAAATGTGTGAAACAATCTCATTGAAGGGGCAGGAGGAAAAGGTGCTGACCTAAATAACTTTGGAAATGAGTCTTTATGACAAAAGTGAAAAGAATCTGTCCATAAGCACTGTACTCTTGTTAGGATAAAGGTATTTCCCAGATGGGTCCTGGTGAACAATGCTGATGCTGATTTCAGCATCCTGGAATGTATGTATGTATGCATACATACATACAGGATACACTGTATGTATCCTGGAATTCAACAGTGAAGTAAATGGATGGCAGGTAAAAAGAGCCGGGTTCTCACTGTCTAACAGGAGGTGTCAGATAAGCAAGGAGAGGCTAGAATGATAGAATGATCTACATGGTGATGGATTAGAATTGGGGACATCAGTGTGAACTCGTTTTTAGTTTAATAAAGACACAGATGCTTACCTGTGGAAAAATTTATAATCCGTTTAAATACATTGGTTGCAATATGCACAAATATTTCCTTGCTCTGTCAGCTGAGAGGGCCGAGAGGCAACCATACCCTGGTAGCACCAAGCATACCTAGTATCCAGGTATCACTTTCTAATACCAGTCTCCAATAAAAGGAACCAGGGATCTTTGGAGAAATGGCTGATTTTTGGACCGGGACAGGAAACGTACAAGATTAGCCTGGAGCATCTTGTAGTACTAGAAAGTAAGAAAGTACTCAAACAAAACAAAACCCCAGTAATGGGGATATGGCAAAGGAACACAGGAGCCCAGAAAAGACCTCCCAAAGGCCAAAGCTGGAACAATTTGAGCAACAAAATAAAGGAGATAGTATTGGATTAGAACCCAAAATATAAAATGCATATTCATGAGCCCATACTGGTATAAACTAATGATTGAACAGATAAAGGGGTGGGGGAGAAGAGACACATCTCCTATGCAAAAGAGATACCCTGCCCTCCAGGAGACAGAGAATAACTTCCCACTCCCTAAGTGTGGGCTGTGCGTAATGACTTCCTTTAAAACAGTGAGACATGGAAAAGGGAAAAAAATGGAGTGACTTTACAGAGGAGAAACCTGACAAATATTTCCTTAGCCAGGTGATCAAGATTAACATCAACAGAGATAAATCATACCCATATATACCCCTGATCTGATGTTATCCGTCTACAACCGTGGTCTTCCTCCCCACGACACACAATGCCCATCTAACCATGAGAAAAGCAGCAGACAAATTGCAGTGGGAGACATCCCGCCAGTGCTCCTCAAAGCTGTCAGGGTCATCAAAAGTAAGGAAAGTGTGAGAAATTGTCACAGCCAAAGTAAGCCTAAGGCGTCATGATGGCAAAATGTAATGTGGTATCCTGGATGGAATCTGGGAACAGAAAAAGGACATTAGGTAAAAAGAGAAGAAAATATAAACTATGAATCTTAGTGAATGATAATTTATCTGTATTGGTTTATTAATTGCAACGAATGTACCATACCCAATGTAAGATGTTAATAATAGGGGAAACTGAATGTGGGATATGTGGGAACTCTCTGTACTACTTCATAGTTTTTCTGTGAGTCTAAACCTGTTCTAAAGTAAAAAGTTTATTTTTTTTTTTAAAGGCAAGTTACAGAGTGAGACAAAATATTTACAAATATCTGATAAAGGACATGTATTCAGAATGTATAAAGAATGCTCAAAACTCAATAGAAGAAGAAAAACAACTGAATAAAAAGTGGGCAAAAGAGCTAAATAAACAATTCACCAAGAAAGACATATTGATGGTGGGCAAGTACATGAAAAGATGCTCAACATCATTAGTCATTAGGAAAATGCAAACTAAGATTTACCATATGTTAATTATAGCTTGATAAAGAAGAAATAACTTAAAAGAAGTTTCCATTGCAACTCTCAATTACAATTTAAACATTTTAATTTTAACTAAGTAATACAAACATATGGTAAAAAAAATAAACAGAAAATAAGGGATTAAAATGAAAAACCACATCTCCCATCTGGGGCCCTGCTCCCAACGCAAATCTTTTTTTTTTTTTTTTAATTTTTATTTTAGTGACATATATATAACCTAAAATTTCCCCCTTTAGCCCCATCAGATATATAATCCAGTAGAGTTAATTACATTCACAATTCCTGCTACCATCACCAACATCCATTACCAAAACTTTTCCATCAACCCCAACAGAAATTCTGTCCAAGGTAAACCTCTTAATCATATTATTTTTAGCTATTCTGGTGATTACCTCTTTATCTCTATTTTTTATAAGGTTATTTAAAATGTTTTATTTGTTTTGCTTTCTTGACTTCTCAACTTCAGACTATCGATTAATTGCCTTGATAGGATTGATGAAGATTTGGCTTTCAACCTCCCCAGTTCCTCTTTCCCTCTTACATATGGTTCCACTGTTCTCAGACCCCCCAACTCCTCACCCCTGGCAGCCTTAAGCGCTATGTACCAGAACCTCACTTTTTGTTCAGCCTACCACAGATGAGGACATTGCCCCCCCCACCTCAGGAATTGTGAAACGTACTTTTATTTTTACGTCGAATTGTTAACATTTATCTTCTAGGCTGTAACCATAGACAAGCCTTCTGTGATTTGTCTAAACGTTGCTCCTATTAAATAAAACGAAACAAAACATAGCAGTTGCTTTATCACGACCCTCTAAATCTTGTTCACTGCAGAGCCAAGTAGTGTACTATCATTATAGCTAGACTGTGACAATCAATCCTCATCATTTTACAGATGGGGAAATGGAGATCAGAGAGGTCCAGCGTCTTGTTGAAGGTCACAGAGCTGGTGAGTGGTATGGATGGAATAACCCTTCTAGTCTCCTGAAGCCAGCCCCCCAAACTTCCAGTTACCCTGGTGGCAGGGAGACTTGAACCAAATTGGTTCCCATTTGGTTTACAGTTAGAGGTAGGGACCAAGAGGAATCAGCAATAACCAAGATGCTAAGCCTGGGTAGATAGACGTGTCATCAGTTATCAACAGAGCATCGAGGGGGCCTGTCTTTTGTATCATTATTGTTTGTTTTGGAAGGAATGGTGCAGTTAAAAAAACGAATTCTTGTTGCCTTTGGCACATATTGGGTTTGGGTAGGCCCCACAAGAGGCAATATCTAATGGGCAGTCAGAGAGAAGTCTGGAGAGAGGGTCTAGAGAGAGGCGGTGCCAAGGTATTAGACTTGAGAGCAGGTCATAGTGGGGATGGTGGCCACCAGGAAAGCAGCATGGACCAGAGAGAGTAAAAGGACTGGGCGGGGTGGGCTGGGGGGCACCCAGAAACTCTGGCCTTCGGGCAATGGGCCGAAGAAGCCTGGACCCAGCTCCAGAGTTGAAGAGGTGGGTCCTGGTGGCTCAGAAGAGGTCCTGGGCGCCCAGGCCGCAGGAACATGGGCTGGACCCTGGCTGTGGAGGGAAGGTGGGAGGACAAGTTTGAGAGGGCAGCAGGGCCCGGGGAGGTGTTCATAGGACCAAGGAAGCAGCGGAGTGTTTATAGACTGAAAGGAAGGAGCCGGCAGAGCGAGGAGAAGACCCAGAAGAGAATCCAGAGCGCAGGTGCAAGGTGTAAAGGACTTTATCAGGGGTTGCATCCATTTATTGTAGGAAAAACATTACACCAACTCTTTAAATGTGTATACACATGTAGATTAAAATCCCCATAACTCTCCCTCTAAACCTGCTCAACCGTTCAGTTTTCTCTGACGTTACGTTTATCCTGGCAGGGAGAGGAAGGGAGACCCCCGAGGGGGTCCGCCGGAGGTTCAGCCTCCCCGGGGAGGCGAGGCCGGGGCGGGCGGAGCCGGGGGCCGGGCGCTGAGGAACCGCAGCCGCCGCACAGGGATTTCATCTCTATACATCGGAACTGAGTGAGGAGCTCGGCCCGCGCCCCCGCCCCTGGCCTCCCTGCCCCGCCGTCCCCTCCTCTCCTCCAGACTACCCCTCCCGGGCGCCCACCCTGACCGCCCACGCAGGAGGGGCCGGGAGGGGCCGCGGGCGCAGCGCGAGTGGGGGAGCCCGGCGGTAATTGAATCCAGGGGCAGGCAAAGGACGATGGCTTTTCCCGGCCTAATTAGGGCGATTTTTTTTTTTAAACCCAGGAAACAAATCCATATGGTTTGTGATCCCTTTCTCAGGCTCTTTACCCTCCTAAAGTCGTAAATGTCGTGGGCTTTTTAGCACGGGAGGAGGGAGAGGGGGAGGGGCCACGGCTCAGGTTTCCTCTCTGGAGCCGGGTCTGGGATCTGGGGCCCCCGGGGGTCCTGCCCTCCCCCGACCCGCTCAGTGCCCTGGGCGCCCTCAGCTAGCTGCTGGCAGGTCGCCTCTGTCCACCACCCACGCCAGCTTCCCTTTCTCCCGCAGGCCTTTCCATGGGCCCCCTACACACACACACACACACACACACACACACACATGCACACGCGCACACACGTGCGCGCACACACACACACACACACACAATACACCCCACCCGTCATCCCAGCCTGCCTGTCCTTACTGCTCCCTGCCTTCTGGTCTGCACAGATGTCCACTGCTCTGTCGCTCTCTGTCCCACCTGTGTGACCTGTTTCCACCATCAGACTGGGTGGCTGACCAGAGACAAGAATCGTGCTTTTCTCATGGGGGCTTCTTAAAGGTGGCTCCAAGCCATTTTTATCTGCTCCAAAAAGCAGCCGGCGCTGAGGTTAGAGCTAAGGCAGGACAAGATAGAGTGCAGCGTGAGGAGCTTTGTTTTTATACAGGGGTGGCTCAGAGTGTGGGAACCGGGGCCTCGCAGCCAGACCCTGAGACGCTTCCAGGCTGCATCAGTGACTGCTCACTGGGTATCCAGGGCCTCCATCCTTTTGTAGAAGCAGAATAGCAAGGGAAGGGGGAGAGGGAGGGTTTGCAGTAAAGACTTCTCCGCTCTGTGGCAATGACCTTGCTCCAGGCCTTCTAAGCTGGGAGGTCTCTTTGGGAGCCCTGGGGTGCAGGAATGGGAGGATGGAGCATGCTTTCTGCTCCTGAGTCCTCCAGATGTGGGGAGATTTGGGCGGTTGTTTTGTAGTGAATGCCTTGCCTTCAGACCCTCCTAAGGGGGTTGTGGGAAGAGCCCAGGGTACATGGAGACCCAGGGTTTCAAATGGGATCTGTGCACCAGTGATATGATCTTGGCTAGTTGCTTAGCTTCTTTGAGCCTCAGTTTCCTCATCCATAAAATGGGGGTGATTGTACTAATAGTCACTCATCAGGCACAATGCTGGGAGCAGGGGATTAATTAGTAAGAGCCAGTCCCTTATTCTCAAGGAGCTTGCAGTTCAGGTGAAACAAAAATGGCACTTGAGCAAAATTCTGGAAAGGGTTGGTATTAGGGGGAGGAGTGCAGGGAGTGCAGGCTGGAAGGCAGACAGGTAGCTGATGCATTAGTCTCCAGCCCTGTGCCAGCTGCAGCCAAGCTCAACTACTGTGTCTTCACCCCCAACGCCCCCATCCCTGGCTTCTCCCCACCCCGAAGTCTTCTTCCAGTTCCTGCCTGGAGGCCTAGGCTGTGTCTGTCTCACAAATCGGTATCTGTGGGTGGTAGTCTCCTTTTCTCCACATTGCCAGCCAAGAATGGGGGAGGTACAAGTTGCTGGCCTGGCTGGAGCCAGAGGGACAAGAGCAAACGGCTTTTGCCAAACCATGTCAGGCTGGGTTAACTCACAGGGCTGGCTCTTATAACATTTCTCTCTCTTCTTTCTCCCACTGCCTTTATCTATCTCTCCGTACAGTTCTATGATCTCCTTGAATGGCAATGCTGTGCCCTGGCTGGCTGGCGAGACCCGTAGGGGAGAAAGCTCCTTGTGGAAGTGGGTTCAAAAAGGCAGGAGGGAGGCGGCTGAACTCATGCCCTGTGGAAGAGGACTGCATTCCCTGTTCCTTGGGCTTTTGAAACTCTACTGTGCTCAAGGCACTGTGGGAGACACAGTTGGGATGGGGAGAGTTACAAAGATAAATCAACTTACAATTTAATGAAAGATGAAACAAGGACCCAAAGATTCTTGTAGAGGAGAATTCTTTCTGTGCAAAGCACTAAGGAGGTCCCCAGAGGCAATTTCTTTTTCTGGAGGGAAATCTGGGAAGGATTCCAGGAGGAGGTGGCAAAGGGATACCATGCGAGTAAGGGTTAGGGAGGAGGCCCCACAGGCACAGTGGTGAAAGCCCCAAATGACAAAGTGTGGGCTGAATTCAGGGAACACAAGTTGCCCAGTCTGGCTACAGTGACAGATATAAAGAGGAGCAGGGTGGGGAAATGGCTGGCAGGGCAGGGTGGGATTTCCTTAAGGCGGCTTCTAATGCTGGGTGAGGTTAATGATATTTTGAATATCCACTCTGAGCCAGGGCTGTGCTAGAATTAGCCTTACCTGCATCAACTCCAAGTTTTCCCGCGAGTCTTCAGCATAGTTCCTACAGTTCTGTTTATCCCCATTTTACAGCTGAGGAAACAAAGGCTCAGAGAGGAAAGTGATTGCCTTGTCCAAGACCCCAGAACTAGTAAGTGGCAGAGCTGGGATTTGAACCCACAACTCTAAAAGAACAAACTTTTTCCACTCATGTCCTTGGGTGGGGGAGCCAAAATAACCAGCAGCAAAGGTGGTAAGACTGCTCTGGCAGGTGGGCCTCAGGGAGAACTCTCATGGGACTGCCCAGTGGGATCCAGCAGCACCCAAGGTTGGGGAGGGGGAGGTGTCTTTGAAGGACAGACTTGTCTTGACCTCAAACTGAGTTCTCAGGCCCTGAGGAATGTCATGGATGGATGGAGTGGTGGGCAATTTGGGTGAGCTGAGGGGTCCTGGAAGGGCCCCCAGGGTAGGAAGTGGGTACCCAGTGTGGCCATGGTGGTCTCCCGCCCCCTCCCCCAGGCCTGGCCTGTGTGGCTCAGTGCCAGGCCCCAATGGCGTCAGCCTCCTGCAGTCTGGGTGGGGGGCTGGGAGCAGAGGGGAAGGGGTGCTGGTGGCGGCATCAGGACTAAGACATTAGGCTCTGAACTGGGATCTCCTTTCTTCATCCTTTTGTGGTCTGCAGCTGTCCCTGCCACTCTTTGGAGGAGGGGACAGGGGACCCTGGAAGAGGGATGAACCTTTGTCAAAATTCAAATGGGATCAGTTTGTCTGCAACCTCCATCCCTCCTCTTAATTCCAGCCACCACCCTGCTCCCTGCCTCTCTGGAGAAGCCCTTTCCCCCATCACCCATCCCCACCCTACTCCCAGCAGAACTACCTCCACCCTCGGCCCTGTTAGCAGCGGAGTCAGCCTGGCAGCAGGGAAAGAACAGGAGATGAGGGTGCCAGGGAGCCTCCCAGACTGGCTGGGTCACTTACTATCAAGTGATCTTGGGTAAATCTCTGGGGTTCAGTGTCTCATCTATAAAGCAGTTTCAATAATACCTCTCCAGTTGGACTAATGAGAAGATCATGTGAAATTAGGGCTGTGAAAGTGCTCTGTAAACTGTAAAATGCTAGACAAACGTCATCTATTATCATTAAGCCTCGTCTCCAGAGTCCCCAGTGAAGCTGAAGCTGTGTTGAGCTGCTCCAGTGGCTCTGGTTAACCCCCATGCCCCAGAGTGTCCAGAGCCTCCCCCACCTTAAGGCCAGACCCTGGGGCCCAGAGTCCAGGGAATCAGGTTGTGGCTCCACTGACACCCCCAGGTCTGCTGCAGCTCTGGAGCGTGCAGTCCCCATCCCCGCTGGAGTCTCTTTGCTGGTGGAGGCATTGCGGCACCTCCTCCGGGTTTGGGTCTGCCTGAGACAGCCTCTGTGCCAGGCTGCCAAGCAGACCTTCCTCCTGCCAAGGGGGAGACATTGCCATGCTCCCAGATGGGGGAGCCCAGCCCCTGCCTCTGGCACTGCCAGTTGGTCATGCTCCCTCCCCTGTCCCTTGGCTGGCCAGGCACTTGGGGGAGGGGTGTGCAATCTGGCCCCTCACCTGAGTCACTGTTTGGGGTTTGCCCGGCTCCAGGGCTCCTGGCAGCCTTCCTGGAGAGGCATGAGGCAGGTCTCAGCCTGATAGGCATGTGGCTCTCTCTGGGCATGTGCCCAGCCCATGTGTTACCTTAGGAGGGAGGAGGTGACTTGGTGCCCAGAGCTGCCAAGGTGGCTTCTGCATGAACCTAATGTGATTCTGGCAGCTTCTTCCGTCCTACCCTGGCTTTCAGCCAGCCATTCCCCTGGAAGTGCCGGGTGAGGATCGCACTGGCAGAGCCGAATGGCTACTTCTAAAATTTCAAAGAGGTGACATTTCAACAGGGAGCATAGGCAGAGGTTCTCCTGGCAGAATCCAATCCCATTTAGATTTTTAGACAACTTCCCTCTTCATTTCAACTGAGCTGAATTAATCCCCCACACCAGTGGCAGCCAGATGGGTGTGAGGGGGACTGAAGGAGTGGTGGGTAGAGGGTAGGACTGGTTGGGGGTGACAACAAGGCTAGGGCCCCGAGGGCCGAAGCTGGCCTCCTTTAGTTTGGCCTGGACCCTGGAGGCCGCGGAGTTGCACACAGAGGAACGGGGCTGGTGGATGGGTGCTTTGGGGGCTGTGGACGGATGCTTTGGAGTACAAGGAGGATGGCCCCAGCTAGCCCAGGCCCTGACCATGGACATCACATCTTCCCCCCCAGGAGAGCCCTATCTCTGTCCTTCCTTTCTCAGTAAAGCTTCTAGAAGGTGAATTACACAGAGGCATCTTCACTGAGTCTCCTGCTGTCCTCTCCTCCAACCCCTGCCATTTGTCTCCTGCACCTTCCCCAGGACCCAGTCCACGGCCCCACCCCAGCCCCACTGGGCCTCCCTGCAGCACCCGCACTGGGACCTCCTGCCACCTCCTTCTGGCCACATGCTCCTTTCCTGGGCTTCCTCGATGCTGCAAGATTCTGGCCTTCCACTGGCTGACGGGTGCTTGGTCATCTCTGCCTTTTTGTTCTCCTCTGGTCTCCTGAGCAAACCCCTGTCAAGGAAAACATCCTGTGCCACTGTGCCACGTGGATCGTCCCCTTGGGCAGGCAGGTAATTCTGAAAACATTCCACTCTAGTGCTCGTACTTCCCTGAGTTCCTGCCATGTATAACCAAATGCCGCCTACATTTCTTCCCTGATGTCCCACAGGCTTCTCCAATTCAACGCAAACACAAGAATTCTTCACCTCCCGGGAAAACCTGCCCCTCCCGCGGAACCCCGTCTCTGTGCATGGCACCTTCTCCCTGCCCCCTACCCCCCACCCTCACCATTGTCAACACCGAGACCGGGAGGCATCGAGACTCTTCTCCACCATACTCTTTTCCCATCGGCTCAGTGACCAAGTCTACTGAGTTGGGCCTTCTGAGAGTTTCCTGAGTTGCTTCCCTGTTCTCCCCACTGCTAGGTCTTATGCCTGAAGCACCAGCCCCCCAGCTGGCCTTCTCCCCTGCAGTCCCTCCCTCCTCTCAGAACACTCTCTTGCTCACTCAACCTGCAGAGGTCCCTGTCCCATCCAGGTTCCTTGGCCTGGCACTCGAGGACTTGCTAGATCAGACCCCATGTCTCACCTAGTTTTTCCTTTTACTATTTATGCTGGTCACAGTTACTTCTCTGCTCCCCCTTCTCCTTGTACCTCTGCCTCAGCTGTTTCCTCTGCCTCAATTGTTCTCCCCACCCACTTTCCACCCTTAGATTTACAAGACCGAAATCCTGTCCATCTTTCAAGGTTTGGAGAAAGTATCTCCTCCCAGGCCCTCCCCGGGGCCTTGCGGCCATGGGGACCTCCTCCCTCTTTGGAACCCTCTTGTAACACGTCATTGGGTTGCATAGGGATTCTCCTTACTAGAAATAAGCACCTGGGTCTGGGGGGTGAAGCGGAAGGAGCCCAGGTATCGATCTAGGATGCGGGCTACAGAGGGCATATGTTGTTTTGGGGGTAACCTTCTCTGGTAACTGTGCCTCAATTTCCCCCACTCTTGGTCCCCAAGTTCAGGCGAGGCAACACCCCTGCCCTGGGGGAGGGGCATGTGATTTCCACATTAGCCAATCAGGGATCTCATTTCCAAGCAACAAGGATGGCCAACCAGAAGCAAGGACGCCCCTGGAGACTTCTGCTGGGCTTGCTCAGACTGCAGCGCTGACTCTGAAGCGGGGCAGCCATCTTGGCCACCCCAGGAGTGGGAAGAGCCTGTGTGAGGAAATGGAGGCAAGAGATGGAGAGAGAGAAACCTTGTCCTGGGGGTGCTGTTTGAACCTCTGCATCAAACTGTGCCTAGAGCCAGTCCTGCCCCTGGACCTTACACTGATGACATATGGGAAAATTCCCTTAAGCCATCCTGGGTTGGGTTTTCTCCATCTTGCAACACAAAGAACTCTAACTGGTATGCGGGGTGAGGAGAGGGGAGCTTCTGGTAATCACCATCATCTTCCAGGAGGTCATGGAGTGACCTCCCTGGGCTCCAAGGTTGACGAATGGAACAGGGCTGCCCTGTGCCCCTGGCCTGCCCAAGACCGCCCGTCTCCCAAGATCCGTAGGAGGAGAATGAGAACCATCTGGACTGCTGACTGGAGCCCTAGGCCCTGGGTAGGGCTGGAGTCCCGGAATGTGGATGCCGAGCCCCAATTCCAGAGCCCAGTCATGGGGCATCCGTCTCCCACTGGATGACTCCGAAGGACCCCCAGATTCTGAGTCATTAGAATTCTGGGAGGTGGGATGGAGCACTCCCAGACTTTTCAAAAGGGTACAGTCCTAGCCAAGGAGGAGACACAATCCTACCTCTCCCAGGAGCCCTTTGGGAATGTTACTGGAAGCAACTAGAGAAAGGATTGCCGGGAAGGGGGAGCAAGGATTGGGCAGGATGGGAGGGGAGGGCTGGAATGTTCCTGAATGTCCTTCCACGACGGAGCCTTGGGGAAATGTTCCCGGCCTCACCTCTGGGATGGTTGAGGCACTGGAGTAGGTAGAATTGGGGCATGGCAATGGGGAGCCCAGACTTCTAGCTGGGCCTGTGGAGGCTGCAGAGGGCCACTGGGGGTCTGCCTCAGGAAGAGTGTTGGGTGCCTGTCTGAGTGGGGGTGTTGTAGGCTGAGATGTGGCTGTGTGCTGAGAACTGGAGTTCTTGGAGTGAACTGGAGAGTAAGCTGGAGCCTGGGGCATAGCCCGGGATAGGCAGACTGCTGAGGGGAGCCTGGTATAGCTGGGAAGGGTCAGCCTGAGGGCAGGGGTGTTGAGGGGAGCCAGAGAGGGGGAGGCAGGAGGCTGAAGAAGGAGCCCTTCTTGCCTCAGCTCAGCTGGACCCAGACGCCTGGGGGCCTAGCCTTGTCCCCTGGCCCTCTGCCCACCAGCTGCCACAGAGCTGGGGAGGGATCTGCTTTGCATTATCAAAGGAGCCGCCTCCCCCAGACATGTGGTCAGCAGACCCCAACCAGTGCATCATGGGAAGTGTCTCCTCCTGACCCCAGCTCTGGCCCAGCCTCTCCCTTCCCTGCACACAGGGCCATGGGCTTGGGGGCCCTGCCACACCCCACCCCGATTGGGCACAGAGGTCTTTCACGTTGTTCCAAAACAGTCACAGGCTTCACTGCACTGGATGAAAGAGGGGAGGGAAACCGAGACGTGCTAGAGGAGGAGATGCGGTCCTGATGGCTGCAAAAATGGAAGGTCTCAGCCTTTAGCCTAGAGAATGAAAGACAGAGGGGTTCAGGGTCTGAGCCCTGAGGAGAGAGGTGTTGGGGGTAGGGGGAGGGAGAAGGGGGCAGAACCATAGGCCTCAGGCCCAAAGAGAGTGATGGCAGAAGGAAGAGGCAGGGGAGCCCCTACCTGTCCTCTGGGCCCAAGGAGGGCAGAAGTAGCCCTACCCTGGGACAGTGTGGTCGCCACAAGCCACATGTGACTATTGAGCCCTTGAAATGTGGCTAATTCAAGTTGAGATGTGGTACACACTGGATTTTGAAAGCTTAGTAGGAAAAAAATAATAATGTAAAAAAATTCAATAATAATTTTTAACTATCAATTATACATTGACATAATATTTTGGATATATTGTGCTAAAGAAAATATATTATTAAAATCTATCTCACCTGTTTCTTTTTTACTTTTTAAAGAAAATTTAAAGTGACGTATGTTGTTCACATATTTTGTTGGACAGTGCTGCTTTAGAGCATATTTATTCATTTATTCAACAGATTTGTACTGAGTGCCAACTATTTGCCAGGCAAAGGGCTGAGGATTAGAAGGTGAGCAAAGCCAGACCCTGTCTCTGGCTTCCTGGAGTTTACAGTAATCAAATAATCACTCGGAAAGGCATCTAATTAAAAAGAGAGCTAAGTGGTCTGAAGTAAAGGAGTCGAATGTGGTATTCTCTGAACCTGGAATCAAGATGCCGGATTTGGACTGGAGATCAGAGATCTCCCCAGAAAAGCACTGGACTGGGAGGTAACTTGGGAAAGAAAGGAAAAGAGTGTCCTAGACAGAAGGGATAGCATGTGCAAGGGCCCTGTGGCTAGAGAGCGCAGGGGAGCTTGAGGGGCTGCAAGAAGGCTGATTTGAGGGCGCACACAGTGCCCCGAAGCGGGGTGGCACCCAGGCAGTGAGCTCCCTCCAGCCGTATTGACAAGGGGAAGCCCAGGAAGCATTTTAGCTCGGGGTGGGGGGGTGGGGCATAGATATGATGATGGGATCAAGGTGAGGCTGGAGGAGGGCAAGGGTTTTTCTACATTGTGGGGGGGGGGGCGGGAGGAGGGTGTGTGTGCAGAAGAATCTCTTAACCTCTGATACAATGTTTTTAAGGCTCTCCCCCCTGTCCCCCCTCCTTGGGAGCCCTAGGCCAGTGTCAATCACCTCTCTGCCCCCACCCAATCCTTCCCATTCTGGGGAGTTTTTAGAATCCCCTCCTCTCTCCCTGCCACCCCCCACCCCCACTCTACTTCAGACAGCTTTGGCCTCCATGCTCCTGTCTGCCTGTCTGTCCTGCTCCACCTCCCGGTAGCCAGAGCTAGTCTATGCGCCACCCCCACCCCCGTGCGCGCGCGCGCGCGCGCGCGCGCGCACGCACACACACACACACACACACACACACACACACACCATCTTAAAACTCCTCCAAGGCTCTCCAAGGTTTTAAGAATATCGTCCAGTCCATTACCATCTGGTCCTACTGACCCCTCCCCGCTCCCTCCCAGACAGGCCTGAGTAGGGCCTAACCCCCCCCCCCCAACTCCCCCCCCCACCCCCCTCACCCCCAGTGCTGTCCTCTCTCCTTGCAGGGCCTTTGCTCAGGCTGATTCCTCTGCAGGAACAGTCTTCCTGCCCCATTTGTCAGTTCCATATCCCTCAGGGTCCCAGCTTAGATGCCCCTTCTCTGAGCCCTGCCAGGGTCGGGGCCAGGTTGAGACCCCCGACTCCTGTATTACTGAGCTTCGTAGTGGGCCTGTCTGCTGGGCGCTCCAAGGAATGAAAGCTTTCTGAAGGTAAGGACTCTCTCCCTTATTCCCTCAAGACACTGTCGGGCTCTCCTCCATCAGAGGTTCCCTCGGGACACAGACTATTTCCCCCATCAGAATGGAGGCTCCCTTTAGGAATTGTGCCTCCCCCATCAGATTAGGGGTATCCCCAAGTCTCAGACTGGAGAGGGGGAACCCCAAGTGCCAGGATCATTTCCGACCTACTCTGAAACGCTCCCCACCCTCCTGGCCCAGTCTTCCTGCCACTCCCCCTCTACCCCCCACCCCTCCTCACAACCCTCACAAGCAGGGAAGACAAAGACCCTCCTTCCACTCAGTGCCTGACTCTTGGCTGGGGCCTGCCTGGCCCCTCTCCCTGGATCCTGAGGTCAGGAAGGCTTGTTGGCTGTTCTTTCTGGGAAGAGCAAGCCTCCCCTGCCTTCTCCGAGGGCCACAAGCCAACCCACCAGAGGATCTGGCCAAACAACCAGCAGGGACTGTGCAGCTCTGACCCAGCTCGGCCAGACGCAGAGAAGGACACAGGCTTGGGGTGGGGGGAAACTACTGCTCTGAAGAGCTCCCAGGCCTGGGTCAGGCAGGGCTCACAGCAAGGCTGGCAAGAGCCCCGTTAGGACCTGCCTGGGAAAGCAGCCTCTTGCTGGGCCATCTGGAGCCAGATCCACTGTGTGTGTGTGTGTGTATCTGTGTGTGTGTGTGTCTCCCAAGCCATGTGGGTGGCTGGGTGCCGAGAGGTTACGACCTGGACCTCCTAGCAAGCCCCTGGTGCCCTGTGGTCAGTTTTCCTTCTGACATCTGGTCAAGTTCACAGCTGGCCCATTTCCTGCATGGCCATTTTCACTTTCCTTCTCCGCGATCTGGGGGCAAAGGGCCCCCACTCCTTTTTCCATCTCGCTGAAATTTTTTAACTCTATGGCTGCACGTGTGAACTTGCTGGATTTCTGTTAAGACTTCCGAATTTTGTGGGGAGAAAATAAGACAGGAATTCACTGAGTTGGAAATTATTCCTGGGTCCCTTCCACACGCAGACACCCCCCCCAACTCACATCACATGTATTTTCAGAAAATCTCTTTGCATTATTTTTCTTTCTTTGCTATTTAATGGTCATCATTTATGTTTTATGTGTAGGTTTCAGGAGGACCCAAGAAATGATTACACAGGATGCAACTGGGACGTGTCAGGGAGGGTGACAAGGGGTCTGGAGCTTGCCGCCCCCTCAGCTGGAGGGCCAAAGGGTTCCATCTCAACCCGAAGGGAGGCAGAAGAGACCCCAGAACCAAACACATGCTAAAACATACTTGCAAACCCGCCCCCTCCAACCCCCTTCCCATCCTCCCCAACCACTGGGGAGGAAAATAAATACACTCAGACACTGTCCCACTCCCTGGGTCCACAGGTGAGGGGCCAGCAGGTGAGTTTCCTCCACGTCCTGCCACAGACTGAGGTCGAAGAAAGCCATCTACATACAATGCTTCTAGTCCCTTATGCAGGGCTGGGGAGGGGAGAGGACGGCTGTCAGCACACTCCTTGCCCCGGGCTCATTCATGCTAAGTAGGGGGAGGGGCACACTCCTTCCAACCTCAAACCGAGCCAAGCTGGCCCAGGAGGGAGAGCGGGCCTCGAGGCTCCTTCTGGCACCAAGCTAGGGAAACATCAGCCTTTGTGGGGCCCTCTAGACTCTGGAGAGACCCCGGGCAGATACAGCCTCACTCAGGCCCCCCTGGCTGCGTTCCTGCCCTTGTCCACTTTGCTTCATCTCAGCTGGAATGAGCCTTCGGGTCCAGCCAGACTGCTTGCGGGGAAGGGGAGGCCGGGCTGGGGGGAAGGCATGCCTCCGCGTGCCGGCCCTTGGAAGACCGAAGCCAGCTCAAGCCCCAGCAGTCCTTGGCCCGCCAGACCCGGGGGCGAGGAGAGACGGCACACAGAGCTCAGTTCCCTCCGTGCTTCTCTGGCAGCTGCCCTGGGCAGGATCCGGCCTCAGCCCCAGAGGAAGGCAAGATTTCTCATCCCACATATGTGTGTGTTGCAGGGGTTGGGGGTGGGGCCCCCTTGATCACTGACTCCCAGGGATGATTCTAGGGGAAGATGCTGCCTGTGTTGGCCCTGGGGGCAACACCAGTCTTTCTCTGGCACGGATGCCACACCCACATGCTGGGGCAGGGACAGGCAGAGGGAGGCAGCACCCCTTCCACTAGTCCCACTGGGCAAAGCATCCCATGCCCACGGGGCCAGACAGGTCCGGAGATGGTGGAGGGCGGAGCAGACTTGGCTTCAGACATTGGGACACTTCCGGGGTGTCGCCTGGCCCCCGCCCCCAGCCCTCAAACAAACCTGAGGTTTCAGCCCCTCGTTCAGAGAGGAGGGTGCCAGCCCACCCTTGGCCTCCGTACAGCCGGGGTGGGGGGGCTTTGGGTGAGCACTGCCTTTCTGGGCCTCCCTGTCCTAGTAAGGCAAAGGTGGAGGGAGGGTGGGAGCTAGATTTCAAAATTCCCTTCCAGCTCCCATCCTCCTCTCAGGCCAGAGGGGCGGGGGAGAAGGGGCCCAGGGCTTCCGGGCGCTGTAATGCGCCCTCTTTCCCCAAGTTCACAGTGGTGAGTCGATGGCTCTGGTGCCTCAGCTCTTCCCTCCGAGTCCCCGGGGCCTTGCCCCCCAACACCATCCCGGGTGTCAGACCCCCAGTTATGACAGCTGGTAAGCTAGGAGGGGGCCGGCCCACCTGGGGATGCGGGAAGAAGGGGGGAGGCGGGGGCGGGTGGGGGGAGACAGCAGGGCCGCGCTGTCCCCAAGAGGGAGTGCGACCCAAAGGGACGGGGCCTCAGGGAAGCAGCGGGGGCTGCGGTCTGGGGGCCTGGGCTCTGGAGCCCGGCCCAGAGGAGCTCGGCTCGGCCGGCCTGCCCGGGGGGTGGGCTCCACGGGGGGTGGCTGGAGCGGCAGTTGTCGGAGCGTGAGGGCAGGGTGGGGGCTGCCGGGCGGGCTCACACGGGGGACGTGGCCGTGGACTCGCTGCACAGGCTCTCAACGATGTCGGCCCGCTGGATGCGACGCAGGGCGGCCAGGAGGGCGTCGAGCGTCGCGCTGTCCTGGGCGGCCCAGCTGGCCAGCAGGGCGCGGGCCGGGCAGGCCTCGTGGGTGAAGGAGTCTATGTGCTCGGGCTGGTAGCCCAGCTCCCCCGCCAGGTGCCGCCAGGTGTCCCCCGCAGAGCCGTTGAGCAGCTTCTCCACCTCCTCCCGCTTGGCCGGGGGCAAGCTGCTGTACAGGCCTCCGTCACCCTTGAGGGCTGCCGGAAACCCAGTGGGGGTCAGGCTCTTCCCACCTGGGCCCCCTCCCCGCTCACTGGACCTTCCCCCAGGGCTGGGGGTCTGGGGCAAGACCCACCGAGGCCGAGGCACTTCTCCGGATCTGGGGAAGGCCTGAGGCCTAGAGGCAGAGGGATGGCCAAGATGACAGCTTGGGCAGGGCTGTGCAGGGGCCTGGGGGATGCTGACTCCCTGTCCCCTCCTTGCTCAGAGCTCCAGCACTCTCTACATGACCCACTGTCCCCCAGCAATTAAACCTCAGGGGAGGAGACAGAACTTCTCAATCCCAGACTCTCGTGTAGCAAGTGTCCTGGAGCCGGGCTATGGGCCAGTAATTAGGCTACATAATTAACTACTTGTTCCCCAGAAGTCCAGGGCTGGAGGCTAATTGCAGGCACTTTGGGGGAGTAATTAGCCCCAGGGGGGACAATTAGCTTGATGAGTCTGGTCGCTCCGACTTGTAAAAGCCTCCACATCTTAAGTCATTCCATCGGGAAGCCTGCCTCTCCCATCCTTCCCCAGAGCCCACCCTGAGCCAGCTCCTCTGGCAGTCCTTCCTACAGTCTAACTGTAGTCCCTTCAGTTTTCCCTGACTCAACTCCCCACCCGCCCTTGCTCCTCACCCTGGCCTGCGGCCGTCTGCGTGTGGGGCTGCTGGTCATGCAGGCTCTGGCTGTCCACAGAGATGCCGCTGTCACTGTGGAGCTTCTCCCCCTCGGGTGGGGGTGTCTGGTTCACCGGCCGGCTGTGGGCTCCTTGCTTGTTTTGCTTGCAGCTGTTCCATCTGGAGCCGGAGGACAAGCCCAGACTCAGGGGTCAGGGGGCTGCGCAGGCCGATGGGGCCGGGGCACCATCTGCCCCCAGCCTAGGCTGAAAGCTCCCTGAGGGCAGAGGGGGCTCTCGGGGCTTGGTGCACACAGAAGGCGGTCAATAAATGTTCATGGAACGAATAGTGGGCAAATAAATGACTTCCTAGGAATTCCACTTCTAGCAATCTCCCTTCTAAAATACTTCCATATGTGTGCAGAGATGTGCATGGATATATAAGGATTTCCTCTGCTATTAGAAGCAGTAGCAAAAACTGAGCACAAAGCAAACGTCCATCAATAGGGGACTGGTTAAATAAATTATGGGCCATCCATATTATTGAATGAGTGGCTACAGATAATCAGATAATCTATATGTCCTGAGGAAAATTCTCCCAAGGGAGATTAAGTGAAAAAAAGTGAGTTGTAGAATATGTATAGCAGGATCCCACAGATGTTTAAAAAAAAAAATCCCTGTGTGTTTATGTATAACTATAAAAAATTTATATGTGTGTGTTTGAAAATGCACAGAAAATAATTGGGAACGATCTATTCCGAACAGTCTCCAGTGAGGAAGGAGTGGGAGTTGGGGAGGTGAAAAGGGACTTTACTGTATGCTTTACTGACGTTGGTCTTGTTTCCATTTTCCCCACATGCATGTGTTACTTTGATGATTTTTTAAAAAGAATAAAAATGCATTTAAAGATGTAACCCCCCCTTCTGGAAATTCTTGCACGTCCTGGGTTCCTGGGTGTGTGTACCATAGGACCTCATGTGTGACACAGGTAAGGTGTGGGTGAGTGGGGTTCAGGGGATGAAGTCCCAGGCAGCTGGTGGAGAAGGCTCTCTGGGGGTACAGCTGGGGGGTGCAGGGAGAGGAGCAGCATGGGGGTGGAGAGGTGCTGGACCCTGGGCAGGATGGGGGGACCGCTTTCCCTCACCTCCTGCTGACCGGACACACCCTAAGCTGATGGTGAGCGAGGTGAGCTTGGTTTGGGGTTGAGTTAAGAGGGTGTGTGTGCTTTCAGGGCGCAGCCCTCCTTGAGAGGGAAAGTCCCCTCTCTGTCCCTGGTCCCTCGGTCTCACCTCTTGAAGGCGATATAGGCCACAAGACCCACAACCACAGCGGCCAAGATGGAGCAGTAGACAGGGATGAGGTTGTCCGTGGTTCCTCGGGTCACCACGGGTTGGGAGCTGCCCATGACTGTGGTCACCACATCTGCCACTGTGCTGGCTACGAGCTCTATCTCTGGAGGTCCGTCGGGCTCCTGGGTGCTGGGTGCTGGGCTGTCCGAGCCCTCCGGGGGCGTGGCCCGCGTTATCCAACGGCCAGGGATCTCTGGGAGAAAGAGCAGCAGAAGTGAGGTCCCTCTCCACCCCTCAGGTCCCCCTACCCCCTGCTTTATGCTCTGACCCATTCCAGCACTTCTTCCTGAGCCCCCATCCCTGGCTCTGGGTGCTTGATGCCATGATGGTGGACAGAGTTTGGGGGACTGGGGTCCCCTGTCACTGTCTTGCTTGAGCAGTTCCTTCTCTTTGGGCCTCAACTTCCCCATCGATAGCACTGGAATATTCAGAGTTGGCCTCTAAGCTCCCTTCCATCCCGGGTGTGGTTGTGGTCCTAGAATTCTCTTCGGCCTCCCCTGGGTAACCAGATGCCTGGCATCATGGCAGACACACGAAGAAGGGAGACTATGCCACAGGGAAGAATCATGACGGACTCTGGGGAAGTCACACCCTCTCAGGCTGCAGTTTGCTCCAGATAACTGCAGACCGCCTTGTCGTAAGGAAGGATGGGGGACACTCAGGTCTGGTCAGAGAGGTACCTGCCCCCACACTACCTCCCCAGAGCTGGCACATCCCTCCCTTCGTGTCTCTGATGCTCCAGGCTCTAGGTTTGGGTGGGGTGGGTGCCCAGCTGGGTTGCTTCCCTCCAGCCAGTCCCTACACAGTGCCCAGCCTCTGTTTCCTGTTTCCTGCCCTGCTGAGTCCCCACCCCCAGGCTGCTCAGAACCCTCGGTGGGCAGGGAGCGGACTTCAGGTGGAGGAAGCGCCCACAAAGCAGCTACTGCTGACTGCCTCGGGGGAAGGAGCCTGTGCCCTGCCACCCACCTCGGCCCCCTCTCATGCCAGCTGGGCGTGGCTAGCCTCCCTGGCCAGGGAGCCAGCACCTCCTGGCACCAGTGGGTGGGATTTTCCATTTTCCATCCAGCCAGGAGCAGTGCCAGGGGTTGTGGGCTTCGGAAGGCCTGGGGGCACCTGCCTGGGCAAAGTTGCCCACCCCATCCATCCTCGCTTCCCACGCCTGGAGCAGGGAGGGAAAGGAGCCAGGACATGCCAACAGGGTAAAGAAGAGGGCACCTTGCTCCCCAGCTTGCAGTCTGCCCACCCAAGCTGGAGCTGAAGTTGCCCACCACTCTTCTGGGCCTCCTTGGCTCAATGGAGACACTTCCAAGGCCCCCATTTTAGGAGCCTTCTAAGGGGTATGGCCTCCAGATGTGACTCTGTAATCCATCTGGCAGGTAGTGGGGAGGGGGCTGCTGTCTGCCACCCCCCCACCTCAGTCCTGGGAGGAGGTGACGGAGTGGGGCAGGAAGTAGAGGAGACACAGCCCTGGCTTTTGGCAGCCCAGAAAGGGGGTTGGGCAGGTGAGGGTCTCCTCTGGCCCTGCTAGGGGGTGAGGTAAGCTGAGGGGGCAGCCTGAGTCCAGAGACTGAAGTTACAGTTCAGCTCAGATGTACCCTAGCCCAGAGGCAGAAGTGGGGGCTGTGGAGGGAGGGGACCGGGCCATCCACATTAGTGAGCAGTGGGGAAGGGCTGAGGGAGGGCAGTATGAGGTGAGCGAGGCTGAAGACAGAGCTGTCCAGGACCCTTTCTCCTCAGCTCTCCAATCCCCTCTGATGGGGCAGGGGGGCAGGAGGATGGGAGCCAGATGTGGCCCTGTCCACCAGCCTTCCAGCCCACTGAGCCCTGGCTGGTCCTGACAGGCATTTCCGGAAAGGGAGCTGTCAGACTTGGGAGTGGAAGGAGGGACCGGGTTACCCACCCCCCCAACCCACATTTCACTGGGGTAAGGGGGTAGCCCTTCTCCTCAATGGGTAGGTGAGTCACCACGTTGACACTGGAAATGTATAAGCAGGAAAGTATGGTATGGGGGTGTGTGGTGCAGGCAACTGAACCAAGGATCAAATTCCATTTCCTGAAATGGTCCATCTGCCCCCAAGCTGACATTTAACCCTTCAGAGGCTGGAGCTGAAAGGGGAAGAGAGGCAAGGATAAACACACCCCTCAGGGTGGCTGGGAAAATAGGGTGGCATCTGGGAAGAGTCTGTGAACGCCCCAAAAAGCAGATCCAGTCCCTTCCCCAGCCACCGCCCTTCTTTGCCCTAACCGCGCCCCTAACTAAGTCCCCCTACCTACTCGTCTGGACTTGCCCAAGGATGAGGAACAGGGCTGCTGGCCTGCTGCTGGCTGCGAAACCCCTTCCCTGTTCTGCCTGGCGCCTCGTACTGCTGGCCTATCTCCCAGCCCAGGGCAATTGCCACCGGAACCAGCACACTCTGTCCCCCCACCCTCCCGCGTGGGAAACCTCACACACACACCTGGCCTCAGCTCAGCCCTACAGCCCTCTCCATCAGGAGCACCCTAAACCAGGGATCTCGGGATGTCAGCAGGAAGGCATGTGTGTGTCGGAGCCCCTGCCAGACTGGAGGCTCCCCAAGGGCTGGGGATGTATTTCCTCCATCCACCTGGGGGCTGATTGAAGGCAAGGCCTGTGCTACTTCCATCACAATAGGGGTTCCCCAAATTTGTGGCTGTATCCTCCTTCAGCTGGGAACAAAGTGCTGGGACCATGGCCTCCCTCGTTAGACTGGAGCTCCCTGCAGGATGGGCTGTGCTGTCTGCTCAGACTGAGGGCACCCTAAGGTTAGGTCCCCAAAGTGAAATAGTCAAATAGGCACACAGCCACAGGGTGACAGACAGAAAGGGAAGGCGTTGCCAACCATTCCCTGCAGTGGGAAGGCCTACCTCCCTCCCTGAAACAGACATTACCAACCAGAAACCAAAATAATTCTGCCCTGGCACAGGGCTCCCACGGAGCTTCCTTCTCCCACCATCTCCTAAGGGGTTCTGGCTTAGGTGGGCACAACGCATTCCCCCTTCCACACAGGACCTGAGAGCCCCCCGTTCATACCCTGCTTCATTCTCAGGCTTCCCAGCCCCGGCCCTGCTGCTCCCCTCCCTTCTTCCTCCGCCCCAAAGCCTTTCCTGCCACCTACCTCTTAGGGGTCCCTGCATCCAACCTCATCCTTCATTAAATTGTCACGATAACTGTCGACCCTTCCCCAGATACTGCACTTTGAAGCAGGCCAGCCATCTCCCCTAACTCACAACAACCCTGGGGACCTCAGGACCAGTGAGGAAACAGGTCCGGGACAGGAGTGGCGTCCGTAGCATCACTCAGATGGGCTCCAGCCCAGGTCCCAGCCAACAGGGAACTCGCAGAGCCACAAAGCACCAGGGGCCTAGACCAAGTCTTAGCGCCAAAGGGTACCAACTCCTGGAGGTCCTGGAGCACCTTTTCTGGTTCAGCAAGCTGCCTCCTCTTTGCTTTAGCCAGAAATACCCCAGGCAGGGCAGCCTCCTTGGAGCTGCTTCTCTCCTGCCCATCCACTCGCCACTGGCGGCCAAGGAGGAATAAAGCCCTGGAACAGGAGTGCAGTAGCTGCAACCGGGGTAACGGCTTTCCCAGCAGCGTAAAGATGGAAAAACGGTATCGAGTCCTTGGGTCACAAAAGGATGGGGAACCACCTCCTCCCTCGGTTACCTGGGAACAGAGTGGGTTCGGGGAGGGTGCCCCACTGGCTCCGGGTCACCGGGAGGGGCGCTTCCCCACCCCCGGGGGCGCCCCCGCTCACGCCTCCAGCCCGCGGCCCCGCCCTTCAGCGGCGCTCACCCTCGCACTCGGCGTCTGCCCAGCGCGTGCACTCGCGCAGCTGGCGCTCCGTGTCCTCGCACACCGTGCAGGGCAGGCACGGGTCCACGTGGTTGGCCTCGTCGGAGTACGTGCCATCGGGACACTCCTCGCACACGGTGTTCTGCTTGTCCTGGCACGAGAACACGAGGCCCGAGCCTGCCTCGCACACGCGACACGCCTCGCAGCGACCGGTGGTCTCGTCCTGGTAGTAGCCGTAGGCGCAGCGGCACACGGCGTCGTCCGCCTCCACGCAGGGCGCCGACATGCTCTGCAGGCCCACGCACTCGGTGCACGGCTTGCACGGCTCGGTGGCGCTCACCACGTCCGAGAAAGTCACGCCTGAGGGCCGAGGGACAGCAGGGGGGTAGCAGGCCCAGAATTCAGCCACCCGCCCGTTGGGCACTGCCACCCCGCGGGCAAGCCCCTGCTGAGGCTGCGCTCCTCCCTCCGCCGCCGCCAGGGTGCTGAGCTCCTCTTTCAGTCTCAGCTCCTTCGTGGACCGCCACCCCCCCCCCCCCCCGCCCCCATCCACCTCCCAGGGTCCCTGATTCTGGGACTGTGAAAGCTCGGGAACTCTACCCTCCTGGCCTGGGAAGTACCAGCCCTGAGGCTCTGTGGAGTAGCCCAGCTGGGGCCAGTAAATTTCCTGGCAAATTCCCTTAGAGAGTTTCCAGCACTGCACCCTTGTTCCCAGCATGATTAAGGAATAATCTGAGCGTGGTTCCCACCCAGCCCTCCTGGCTGGCCAGAGCTGGGCTGTGAACCCAGCCCAGGCATCGCCCGCCTTCCACCAGCGAGCCTCCCCACCTCAACAGCCCTCTATCATCCACCCCCCCAACAGCCCCCCTCCGTGTACAGGTGGGGGCTCAGGTGTGGCTTGAATGGAGTAACTAGGGTTAGACAACACAATTCCCACCCATGGTGCTACCCTAAGCTACTGCAGAGCTTCACCCTGGAGGGTGGGGATGGGACTCCAGGCAAGAAAGTTCAGGTACAGTAGGAGGGATTGAAGCTAGAAAGCAAGAACGACTTGTATATATAGTCCTCTGCCCTTTCAACTGGCATGAAGGGGAGATTTCCAAGCTCATTCTTGACTCATGTTCTCTTAATTAATGGATGTGAGCTTCAGAACCCGGAGAGGAGGCAGGGCGTGTGTGCAGGGAGGGGGAGGGCACAGAGCCAGGCCTTCTTCACCCCTTCCAGCCCAGTGTGGAGAACTGAGGACGTGCCCACCTGAGCTCAAGGGGATAGATCACTGCTCCAAGGGCAGAGAGAGCATGGATTGAGGAGCCTGCGAACCGGGGAAGGAAGGAGTGCTCAGAATGTGGAAATAGAAGGAGAGAGACAAGGTTTCCATTGGAGGGAAACTGAGGCCTGCTGTGGAGTCTGGTCTCAACATTCGTTAAAGGTATTAAGAGACAGGGTGGAGCACAGGGTCGTTGTCTTGGGGAGGGGAAGGGAAGCAAACAAGGAAAAAAAAAATAAGTGAAAGGGGCAGAAATTGGGAAAGAGTAAAGAGGACAGAGGGAAATGGGCCTGGAGGGACACTCAGGTTCCTGCGTCAGTTCTGGCAGAGGGACCCCTGTGTCAGTCTTCCTAGGGAAAAGGCAAGTCTGTTTTCAAAACCTGGTTTCACTACTTATTAGTTGTGTGACTTTGAATGTTTTACCTAGGCTCTTTGAGCTTCATTTTCTTTCTCTGTAAAATAGGGTATAATATATCTCTACTCTCAGAGGGTTGTGGTGAGGAATAAATGAAATTCAGTGTTTAAAGCACTTGACACACAGCAGGGATTCTATAAAGGCTGGACCCCATGGGTTGGGCAGTGATAAATACAGGGAACTTCAGTGGCAGAGATAGATGTAGACAGCAGAAAGGATTTGCACACAGAAACAGCTGAGAAAGATGTCCAATCTATTCAAACAAGAGTGTCCTATCTGTCTGCATGGTGTAGGCAGAGGGTCACCTCTCATCACACGTGGAGGGGAAGGTGGGAGCCCTGCCCATGGGAAAATACAGAAAATTAGCAAAAAACTCCTGAGAGACAGTTTTAGGAGGTGTGAAAAATGTGGTCTTTTTTGGCAAAGAATGAAGGCAGGCGCTTAACGGGTTTCCTTGTGGAAATATTTTGAGGATGGAGAGAAAGTCCACTGGGGTCTCCTTCCCATAAAGCAGGCTTGTAAAGGCGCCTGTTAAACCAACTGGAGGAAGGAGGGGAAGGAAGGGCTGTGCGTGTGCCTCTGAGCAGGTCTCTGCTGCCACCGCTCTCCCCTTCCACAGGTCTCCCCTCCAGACCCTAGGATCCTGCAAAGAAGAGTGTGGGGTCCTACTCTAGGAGATTTAGGTTCTGAGGAGGGGAGGCCCGGGGCTGGGGTCTTAGAAATGAGAAAGGCTGACTACGGAGGGTCCAGGGTAGCCTCTGGTTGGCTAACCCTGCCCTGGGGTGGACGTCCTGTAGCCTGCGGCAGGGCAAATGGCCAGATGGCAAGGTGACAAAGGTCCTGCAGGATAGCCACCTTCCCTGCCCAAGCCCAGGGGTCCTTCTGCTGAGGGTGGAGAGGGATGGCGCTACAGGGGCCACAGGTGAGAAAATTGGCTTTGGGCAAACCAAGGAGTTGGGGTTGCCTGAAGGAGAGACAGGCTGCGTGTGTGGGGGGGGTGGGGTGGGGTGGGGTGGGGAGATCAAGAGGGAAGACTGGGCAGGCAGGTGAAATGAGAAAGATGTCAGCCCTGTACCTTTGTCCCCAATGAGATTAGAGCATAATGACCATGTATCCCGCCCAGCACTGCAGTTGGGCACTGAGTGCCAGGTAAAAGGCAGGCCGTAAGTGAAAGTAAGGACTGGGGGCATCCAGCAGAGATGGAGACCCCTGACTCAAAAACACAGAGAATTCAGATCCAGCTGAGGATGGGGGCAGGGAGCCCACACTCACCGTGTTCCCAGCCCCGGAAGACAGTTTGCTTCCCCTATGAATGAAATCTGACGGCCACAGCTCCTCCTCACCCCTCCCGTCCTCCTGCAACCTGACATCACCTCATAGTAAAGATCTCTATACCATCCCTGCTGCTGCCACGAAAGCTGCTTCCTGGGTCAAAGCTGGAGAATAGTCGGCCTAGGGGGCAGGGTTGCCACACCCTCTCCAGAGTCCCCCAAGGTCACTCTCCAGGGCAGCCAGGATTTCATCCTCCTCCCCCTCCCCGCAAACACACCGAGGGTAAGTGGCAGCCATTGATTTTGCAGTGCAGATATTTTTAGCTAGTTTCAGCATCAGCTACCCCTCCCCCCCACACACACACCTTGCCTAGCCACCCTCCTTTACAAGACCTCTCTGCTTGGGGGCTGGGAAGGGGCACAACTTGGGGATCCCCCATCGGGTCCCTCTCCTCCCTCTGCACACAGCCCTCATCCATTTTCAGCTTCGCCTTTGTGCCTCCTATTCTGGGCTCCTGCAGCGGTGGCGACCCCGGGAAATTCCAGGAGGCAGAGCACATGTAAGGTGTCCGCGGGCCGTGATCCTCTGCAACCCCCCTCCCCTCCTCCCCCCAGCCCCCTACTCACTGTCCAAGCAGGGCTCACACACGGTCTGGTTGGCTCCGCAGGGCTGGGCCACACCCTCGCCCAGGTTGCAGGCTTTGCAGCACTCCCCGCTGTGGGTGTGCAGGCCCGTGGAGCACGCCTCCTTGGCACTGCTGAGGGACACCTGGGGGCGGGGCAGATCAGAGCGTCAGACTGGGGAGAGAAAAGAGAGGGGCGTCTTCTGAGGGATCAAGCGCCCCCTTCTAATGCCTCTATTGGAACCACCTGGATTAGGATGAGCTCACCAGAGAGGCATTAGACACATCAAAGCTGGCGGGGAAGAAAGGGGGGGGGACAGTGCACCCCCTACAGGCTACAGGGGGCGTGAGGTCAGAGTCTCGGGTGCTGACCTTTTGCAAGTTCATCTTGGATTTACAGCAATTCCTGGATTCCCAAGGATACACCACATCGGGGAGGAGCCTGAGGCCCAACAGAGAACCTTCAGGCAAGGATCTCATGAATGGTCAGGCAGGTTGCCGCTTGCACAGGGCTCCCAGCCAAGGGGGCGACTGGGAAATGAAATCCAGCCCATACTCCACTTGCTAAACTGCACACCTGCAGGGCTGCATCTGCCCAGAGGGCTGCCTTTTTCTAATTCACACAAAAAACAGCATGGCCCGACTCCTGGTCCCTAATCACCAGGTTAAATATCAAATGGGAAGTGTCTGAAGCCAAAAGCAGAAGGCAGAGGGTGGGGGCTTGGGTTTGAATCTTGACTGTGCACTCAGGGTTCTGGCCTGTGCTGCCCTGCCCTGCTACCCTCTTGGAGCCTATGACTCTCCACACAACAGAGATGGCGTCAGTGTGGTGGCCAGGGCACAGCACCAGCCAATCGGCAAGAGTCTGGTACCAACAGAGGGAGAAAGGGATGCCTGTTATCAGTGATGAGGAAGTGGCTGCTCTCTCCATTCAGAGGCCCTGCTCCACCAGGGTTTGATTTCCAGCCACTAGCCCTCCTCTCTCACCCTGCCCCCCACACAGCCACTGGGAACAGACCGGAACCAGGGGAAAGGGGGAGTCAGATTCTTGCCGCTGAAGCATCTTTGCTGAAGGATGGAATGATTTAGCACTGGGTTCCCTAGAGGGAGGGACTGCTGGAGGCTGCTTTATATTTCTGTTTCTTAAAAAAAAAAATCCTAATGTCTAATAATGTCTAATAAAACTCCAAAGCCTGCTTTCCTGGCCCTAAACCATACAGCCCCCATTTAATGGTAAGAGGAAATATGGGCTCTTGGGTTGTGGAAACAGAAGGGAGCTTTACAAGGTCATTTGGGGTATGCCTCTGCTCCCACACTGACCAAGCTACTTGCTTCCCTACAGTCCCTTAAAATATCCTAAGGCCCCACCAGGGTTTGTATTTTTCTGGGAGGGAACAGAGGAGGTGGGGGGAAGGATACTCCTTGAAGGTATGCGGGGAGCTGTGCCAGGAGGCCCGGCACCCCCGAAGAAGGAAGGTGGGTGCCACCATTATCCCCTCCCAGGTGGCAGCAGCACACGGTGCTGGGAACATCTGCAGACCAGGAGCCCCAAAGCTCCCAGATGTGGGCATTCCCTGAGGACGTGAGATTACAGAGGGGTCTGTTCTGATTTCTTTTCATCCCTTAGGGCTATACGTAAATGTCACTTTCTCAGGGAAATGGTCCTATTGCCCTCACCCCTCCCACATTAGGCTGTTAGAGAGTCCTCTGGAGCCTGCGGGCACCCCAACATCTGACACAGTGCCTGGGACATGGTAGGTACCCACCATATATTTGCATGGAATTTAAGATCATGCAAATACTCTATGGCCTCAACTAACTAGACTAACTCTAGGGGAATGGCTCTGGCTCTTATTTTGAGAGCTGAGTTTCCCAAGAGTTAAGGGATTGCTCCTTCAAGCATCTCATGTTTTTCATTTTAACTATGGTGGCTGCACCCTTCCCTGTCTCCTTCCAGTCTCTGGTACATACCTTCATGATTTCCCCATGACTCAGGGGGAAATCCATAATTACACCAGCAATTATTCTGGGCTGCAATGCAGTGAAGCTCTTGTGTTCTTTATCCCAAGCTACCACACTTGCATCTGAGTCCTCCTGTCAGCTTTTTTTTTTTTTTGGGGGGGGGGCATGGTCTGGGAATCGAACCCGGGTCTCCCACATGCAAGGCGAGCATTCTACCACTGAACCACCCGCCTGTCAGCTTTTTAGACAGCTTTTTCTGCCTATCCCTTCCTGTCCAAATATCAGCTGTTAATTTTTGCTGCTACCAGTGTGACCTGAATCAGCCCCTCCTCCACCACTCTAATTTCTTAGGTCTAATTGAATCTCCAGAAACTATATAACTAACCTTGTTACAAAGATGAGTGTAAATAGGATCTGAACCAGAAAGGGGCAATGGTTAAGTAAAAACAGTGAGCTGTAATAGTGCCTCCATCCTCAACTACCTTCATTGCACTGAATCCTGGCTCATAACTTATGAACTGAGTGAACTGGGGCATGTTCAGAACCTCTGCGTGCCTCCATTTCCTCACCGTTAGGTAATAATTACAGTGCCTGCCTCGTAGAGTTGCTGTAGGTATGAATTGAGTAATAGGGAAAGGTGCTTTGGAGCTCTCTTTTCTCTTCTCCAAGGTCTTCCCTGCCTCCTTTGTGGCTCTTGGTTATTTCCAGTTAGTTGAGGTCGGTAGAGACCTGGGTTCCGGATGGCTGAGGGGTCTGTTGGGTGGCGTGGGGGTGTCCTGTTGGCATGGCAGCCTTGTGCAAACCCCTCTGCAGAAGCCTGCTCTCCTGGTGGCAGCTCGTGGTCCTCTCTCTTCTCCCAGGTCTTGCGTTTGGAGTTGGAGGCCACAAGATTAATAGTCACATGTTTCCTGGGTTTATTTTATTTCTTCTATTTTGTAAGATCCTAAATCTGCTATTTAATAGTATGTTACTTTGGATAAACTACTTAATCTCTCTGAACCTCAGTTTTCTCACCTAAAAATATTGAGTTGGTAATACCTACCAGTGAGAGTGAAATGAAATACTTTATGCAAATATGATTGATATATAGTAGGAGATCAATACATGTTAGTTATCAAAGAAGTGTCTTGTAGGAACAATGAGCTGTGGACTGGGGGTGAGAGGCAATGAAAGGGGATGATTTAGCCATCCCCAAAGAGAAGAGACCAACTGAGAAGGGACAGCGCAGATATCAAAAACAGCCTTACCTTTCAGGAAGAACTCAAGAGGACATGGGGACCAAGGAAAGATGGGTAATTGCTGTTGTTAAAGTGAACCAACTCAACAACTATTTGCTAAGAGCTCCTGATTAGATGTAACCCCTGACTTCTGGGGGTGGGGGTGGTAGGGGGTGGCACAGTCCTATGGAGAAGAGAGGCATGTCACCCCAAACAACTGCTCCAGAGGCGCAAGATACTGAGGGGGAAAGACTTAAGGAATTAACCTTCATCCCTCCAACAGATGGAGAAGCTGAGGCCCGGAGAGGTCACTTAGCCAGGTGTGCCCCTGCTAAACCCCCTGTGGGTCCAAGGCTGAGCAATCTATGGAAGCAGGATGAGGTGACGAGGGTAGAGGCCAACTGCCCCAAAAGCAGATCCAAAATTATCAGTTTACCAAAATGATAGACACATTTGCCTAAAATTTGTATTTATTACACTTATTTAAAATTTGATACGATTTCATCCAATTTCTAAGAATGTTTACAACTGTTTTCCATTTTTCAGCCTTTCAAGGCTTTTTAAGGAACTAAGATGGAAATGCCCTTAGATGAACTGACTTTTTTAAAATTTATGATACATAACCACATACAAACACAAACATTCTTACCATATGATCATTCCGTTCTTGTTATGTAACCAATAACTCACAATAGCATCATATAGTTGTATATTCACCATCATGATCATTTCTTAGAACATTTGCATCAATTCAGAAAAAGAAATAAAAAAGCAGAAAAAAATTCATACATACCATACTCCTTACCCCTCCCTTTCACTGATGACTAGCATTTCAATCTACTAAATTTATTTTAACATTTTGAACTGACTTTTAAGAATCTTAAAAAAATGTTTTAATGAACACAATAGAAAACGCACCAAAGTAGTTGAAAGTATTTGAGAAATACTGTATGAATGGTTCAGTGTGATGAGACCTGTTCATTCACAACAGACAGCTTCAGCAAAGGGATCCCTAGCTCCGCAGAATCACAGCCACTTCAGTGGTGCTGGGGGGCTTTTCAAATATCTAGAGGGTCTTTTGAGGTTGAAGGAAATCCAGGGAAGGCATGAGTGTTGAGGTGTTGATTGGGGTGGGGGGTGGGAGCCGCAAGCTAATGACCTGGGATGATACTGCATGTATATTTGAGGGGAGGTAGGGAGGCTCTGGGTGGAAAGAAGGGGAATTAGATTCCAAATTTGTGGTACCAAGGACTTGAGCATGGATCCAGTTTCCGGAGTTGGTCGCCATTCACGGCCACGCATCGCCATGACTAGAAGGGAGGTGCTAGCCTGGCGTAGGACGGAAGAGTGGATTCAGAGCCAAACTCCTGGGTTCCAACAAGGGCCCACCACTCGCTCGCTGGGAGAGACTGTTCTCCTGCCTAAAGAGTCTGGGAGGTCCAGCTTCCTCCAATGTAAGATGGGAGTAACTCTGCTGGGACTTTACAGGGATTACATAACGCAAGAGAAAGTCCTCAGGACATGCGTGGCACATAGTAGGTATTCAACAAATCGTATTATTTTCGCCTGCCCATCCACGCCCCCTCGGGAAGAAAAGAGGAGCGTGAGCGCGACTGGGCTGCTACAACCGGGTGGGCCCCCCCCCCCCCCCAAGCCCGGCCTCTCCCGCCTGCCCATTTGCTGCCTTAGCTGCATCCCTATTAGGCGCATTAGCCAGCCCGGCGGCTCCGGTTACAGACGTCTGAATGACAAAGTGCCTCCATTACCGGCGCGTCCCGCCAGCCCAGCCGCGGGGAAGCGCTCTGGTTTCAGCACTCTCTCGCCGCGGCCCAGGAAGAAACCTGGACGGAGGCAATGCGCTGTCGGCTCACACAGGGCAGCCCCGGCGTCGAGGCTGCAGGTGGCGGATTCTGCGCAGGACTCCACTTCCCGAGGCCGCAGGCCCTCCACACCCAGCTGCCTCCCTCCTCTTCTCTCCTCTACTTGGGAGCCACACTCCTGCCGGGATCCGGAGCCGCCCCTCCTGGATCCACGCCACTGGCCGCCCCAGTACCCCCCTCACCCCGCACCAGAAGCAGTTCCTCCGGGAAGCATTAGTCAGCAACCATGCCCGCAGTCAATCCCAAGTCCCAGGACGAAGCCACAGGTACTGACAGCTCCAGGGGACCAGGGCTAAGATTCAAGGATGGGGCCCGCGTCCGGAGAGGGTCCCTGCCTACCACACCCTTATATTCCACTGCGGACCTGACTTTGAGAGAGGTGTCAACCTCGGCCCCCCTCAACCCCCCACCCCGAAACGCAGCTCTTATCCCGGGCTGGGGAGCCAGCTGCCCTTAAGGGGTGGGGGGTGCAAGGTTCTGAGCTGGAAATCAGGTGATGGGGCGTTTACTTATGACTCTGCCCCAACTTGCTTGTGGGATCTTGACCAAGTCGTTTCAATCCTTAGAGCCTCAGTTTCCTTCTCTGTGAAACGGGAAGTCGGGGCGCGATGCTCAGGTGAGAGATGAAGATGGCAAGGGGAGAGTGAGGACGCCGCCTTCACTGCCAGACCTTCCGGGGCACTCAGTTTATAGCCACACACTAGATCACATTTCCTGAAAACCTTGTCAGAATACTGGGAAGACTCAGAAGCTTCGAGGACCCGCCGTCCTTTGCCGAGTTGGTGCTAAAGGACACGGCCAAAGAATCCAAGGCGTCCTGGCGCCCCCATCTCGCTCGCCCGACGGCGTCCACCCAAAACCGGGCGGGGCGCAGGCGGGATCCCGACCCTTCTAGGTGCACTCACGGAACTCGGGGGGGGGGGGCGGGGCGGGGGGGGCGGGGACGGTGCGCGGTCTTAGGCTCGGACGCAACTCGGGGTGGCACAGCTGTCGCGCCGCAGCACCCCCTGTGGGCCGCCTGCGGTCTACGCGGCCCGACACCACGCTGCCCCGATGGTCCCCGCCTAGAGCGCCGCGCTCTTTGCACCCCGCGGGCCGCCGCGAGACCCACTCGGGCGACGCCCGCTCCAGACCTCCTGGTCCTCCGCCCGGCTTCAAACCGCGAGACCCCGCGCGCCGCTGGAGCCCGCCGGCCGTGGGGGAACCCGGAGAGCGAGCTGGCCCCTGCGAAGTGGGCGCCCCCCTCGCCGCCCCGGCTGCCCAGCCGCAATTCGCAGACTAGGCAAAGCTGCGAGAAAGAGCGCGGGAGCCGGGCGGAGAAACGTCCCATGTCTCCTGCGCATCCGTGTCTCCGATCTTCCTTCATGTCCCTCGGCGGGCAGACGGGACCCCGACCGCGTTAGGGTTCGCACCCTGTTCTCGGTCCTCTTTTCTTTTGCTTCCACCTCTTCACTGCCTTCACCATCGTCCCTTTTCCGCCCTCCCAACCCATCCGTACTCCCTCCTCAACTGCCCTCGCGCTCTCGGAACCTCTCCCCCCGACGCCCCTCCCCGCCATTGTCTGGCAGGTCCCCATTGTCCGATGCCCGGTCCCCTCTGCCTCTCGTCCCTTCAGCCTCTTCCCTCATTGTTCCATCCCCGCGTCTCCGTTTCTCTGCCCCAGGCTCCCTCGTCCCTCCCATCTCCAGTCCCGGTCCCATTCCCTTCCCTTCGCCTCACTTCGGTCCCACCACCTTGCAGTCCCCTCGAGATCCCGTCATTCCTAAGCCCTCTTCGGAAGAACTCAGGCAGCCAAGAGCGCCCTGACCCTCTGCTGAGACGCCCCTCTCAGCTCCTCCCGCATCCTCCCGCAGTACCCGAAAGCAGACATCTGCGCGCCCGTCTTGTCCGCATTTCTAGCCTGGAACCCAGAGACGCCTCTACGCTGGGATAACCCCAGACGCTCCTCTGAGGCTCCGGCATCGGAGCCCCTCTCCCGCCACCCACCTCCAGCATCTGGGACCCCAACACTCTGTTCTTTCTCTCGGGTGGCGGCTCCCGGATCCCCTCGGGATTCCGATTCGTGGGACGGAAGCGGACTCCCCTCCGACTATCACTCACCCCCAGGAGCAGCAGCAGCAGGCGTGGCCCGTCCATGGCGCGGCTGACGGCACCTGCCCGCATCGCCCGCCTCCCGCTGCAGCGCGCGTGTTCCAGCTCAGTCCGCTCCGCGGACCGGTAGGGTTGCGCTGCGCCCCAGCGCCCGCCTGCCGGCCGGAGCTGGCTGAGCCTCGGCTCGCTCTGACTGCCGGCGGGAGGGGCTGGGTGAAGCCAGTGCGGCCGCCCCGCCTCTTCCCCGCCCAGCCCGCCCACCCCCGGAACCGCGCCCGCCCGCCCCGCCGCCTCCGGGAGGGAGCCAAGGGGAAAGGAGGGTGTGCGGAGAGCCGCGCCCGCGCGCCCCGCTGCCGCTTCTCCGCGCGTCCTGGGCCTCAGAGCCTCTCACCCACTCCGCCCCGGTACCCTGTGCCCGGCTCGCGCTATTGCGCGTGGCCCGCAAACTACCCAGGGTCTAGGGCGTCCCCACTGTGGCTCGCGTTTCTCTCCGGCTGTGGCCCTCACGGGGTTCTCTCTCTTACCCACCTTCCTCCGCCTCTAGCTTCGCTTCCCCTGCTCCCTCCCCAGCAGTTATCAGTAGCGGTGCCCACTTCGCGCCACGCCTATCTCGCGCCCGCCCCAGTGCGGTGTTCTCTGTGCAAGGGCCTAGGGGGAGGGAGGGATGGCAGGTGGCCCGAGCCTGTGCGTGTGTGTTTGTGCGCGCGCTTTGCGGGGCCATACAGGAGAGGCCCGCCCCGACATCATTCAGATTCTCTAGTGATGGGTTTGAAGGGATCACAAGTAGGTGTGCACACAAAACACTGGAATACACACACATACACTCTCGAACTCACATCTATTTGTGTTCCCACACTCACATAAGCCCACACCATCCTCTTGCACACGTGTTCACCTGCACGTTCTACACGTTTGGTGAATGGGAAACCGCGAACATGCATATGCATCTCCACATGTCTGCACACACACACGCACTCTCATTGCACATGGAGACATAGCATTCAAATGCACATACTCATCTACACAGCCACATGCACGGATACGATGCCACACATGTATGGTCACATGAACACCGGCCGTCGTATGTTTATAGTCTCTCATACGTGCACACATATTCATGAACACACACACACCCATACACAAACACACAGATGCATCCTTAACAATATAGACTTCACTGAACCGTTTTCATTAGATCAAAAGCTAATCATCTAATGAACGTTGCCTTCTTGTCTGAATGTCTGGTACATAGTAGATGTTCAATATTGAAGTTCTGTAGGATGGAAGAAAAGGATAAGCGGTTGGACAGACTCACAGAGAGATACACTCTCTCTCTCCATGTGTCCATGTACTATGTAGGTGCAGGATGAGGGCGGGAGTCTCCAAGCAGAGACAGTTTCTATCCCCAGGACCACACTCACCACGCTCTAGAGAGCTCTACGGGCCCACATCAAAGAACCTCCACCCAGGGGCTGTGCTGAGGGAGCAGTCTCTGCTGCTCACTTCCTGTCTGTCCTCATCCTTTCCCCGTCTCCAGATATGCAGGCTCTGGAAGACAGAGCGTGGGGAACAAGTCTACAGAACCCACCCACCCCCTGCGTCCTGATTTGGCCATGCCTAGACCTCAGTTTCTTCTTTGGAAAAATGGCACCAGCTTCCCAAATCACAGGAATGTGGGGAGATCAAGAGCACTGGCGAAGAGGGCCTGCTATCACTTGTTAGGTGATTTCTTAGATCAGCTGAAGTTCATTCATGCATTCACAGAAAAACGAAGTTCGCCCTCTGAACTTCTTTCCCAAATACCTAGCAAAGTCTGGGGAACAGACCCGGGAGGGACAGGTGGGCAGCATCTAATGGCCTTGAGCCCCACTCTTGGTGATGAACCCTTGTCTCCGTCTTTGGGTATAAGAGCTTGGACAGCCAGCATTGACTCAGCGGTCCCTGAGGCTTTTCTCTTGGACAGAGACGGTCTCTAAGATGTCTGCTCCTCCTGCTGCTTTTACTGACCTGCCTTTTCCCTCAGTGGAATTCGTGGAAAGCAGAAAGGGGCAACATTAGTACTAACGGCAGCGTCAAGCTGCCGACTACCAAGGGTATCGATGGTGTGGCATCAATTTAAATACTCCTGTTATTAATTTATGACTGGTTACTATTATTGCCAAGGTTATCCATCTCAACACCATTTAATATGACCCACAGTACCATGACTGGGCCTGGCTTATTAATAATTTCCATCGCCTTGATCATTTAAGCCTTACTCCAACAATCACAAACAGCAATTGTTCCTATTATTAGCAGTATTTCTATGATTAAGCCTGAGCCCAAGACCACGATGTAATGCTGAGTGCTGGCGGGGAGAGGGGTGTGCAGAGGAAAAACCAGCAGCCTGGATTCAGGGCTGGGTAGGAAGGCCTGCCCTGTTCCCCCCTGCTTCCTCCTGTGTGGTCGCAGGCAGGTTACTTCACCTCTCTCAGCTTCTTCACTTCTCAGGTGAAGAAGCTTCACCTCTTCTCAGCTTTCTTAATGAGAATTTAAGAAAAGCTCCCATTCTGAAGGGCATGATGAGAAATAAAAGAGGTAACAGAGGTTCATCACAAGGAGACACTCAATCCCCTTTTATTCATTTGACGCATTTATTGAACACCTACTGTATGCCATGCTCTCTGTTTTAGGCCCTGGGGATTCAGTGGTGGACAACAGCAATGGCCTACGTGGAGCAGATTTTCTAGTGTGTTAGTTACTGGACGGGAAGGGTTGTTTTATAATGTGACACCTCGGCCTGACCATACCACGGCTAGCCTAGCTCCGATGAGGATATTCTGTCTCTGGGACCACCACCGTCACCCCAGCCACCACAGCACCCTCTCCATAGTCACTCCCACCACGACTGCCCCTGCCACGGCCACCCCCACCACCTCATCAACCTCCCTGCATCGGTTCCACCACTAGCAGTGGGGATTCCTGTTCCAGGTGAGAGTGATATGGGTGTTTGGGTTCCTTTCCCTGGGAACAATAGTGGAGGCCCCACAGAGCCTTTGCCTGCCCACGTCTAGCTCCCTAGTGGTCTTAACTCCTAGCCCCCACATGGGCGCTCTTCAAAAACTTCTCCCTGGCCTGGCAAGTCCCACACTCTCCCAACCCCCCTTTCCTCCAAACTGCAGTACCTGCAGTCACAGACCAGGATGGGGATGGGATGCAGGGAGAGGGATCTTAGGAGTTGGCCAGAAAGTGGGGCCAGAGAGGCAGCTCCAAGGGGCAGGAGCTTTCCTGGAGGGTCCCCCAGAACCAGCACCCATAATATAACTACACATATAGAGGGTCACTTCCCCCACTATACCCCCCACCCAAGGCTTCCTGAGCCCAATAGTGACTAAGGTGAAAGGGTTGAGGATATCAGTGCAGTTCTGCGTGGAACTGGGAGTGGAAGTGGGGGGTCAAACTACATCTTCAGGTATCCACATGGGAGGGGCTAGCCACTCCCCTATCCCCCTCACCACCCTACCTTCACCCTGCCCATCTAAGGAGGCAAGCTCCCCCGTAGTACTCCCTGCCATCCCATTCTATTAGACTCCCACCTCAGCTCTCTTTCCCTCTATGCCCTCTGTCTCCAGCTGATTGGAGAAATCAGCTTGGAGGCCCCAACCCACTTTCAAGCAGAAACCGGAAAGCAGATAATGAGACTTCATGAGTGTTGAAACCCCCAACGGGCCAAGAGATCCACCCAATCATTTCCCTTAATCCCCACTGCAACTCCGTGGAGGAAGTTCTAGGCCACCATTTTACAGATGAGGAGACCGAGGCTTAAAGTGATTTAGCCACTTGCCCAAGAGCCCCCAGCAGGAAGCAGCAGTACCACAGTACCACGAGTGGCCACTGTGCCTCACAAGGTGCTCTCCCCCCTCCCCCCATCACACTCTCCCCATTAACCCCTCATCTCCAGGTCACTCCTCCCCTCCATCCCAGCCCCTCCAGCCTTCGCCCCTACTCGATGGGTGGGGTGGATAGGACCTCCATCTCAGAGGTGCTGAGCTCCACCCTTGCATACTGCTCAGATTTTGGCTTTGGGGGCCTGGGTAGGATGGGCAGGGCCGAGCCGGGAAGTGATCTGTGCCTTTTGATTAAAGGCATAATCTCCAAACTTTCTTAGTGGGCGCTCTCTTTTCCTGATTTGGGAGGAATCACCTCCCCTATCCCCCACTTCCAATGTCCAGCCAGAAAAGGCATGAAGGGAAGTGGATAAGGAGAATTTTCAAGGGAGAGAGACAAGGGAGAGGGAAGGAGGAGGTGCCGGGCCTCCCCAGCTGCATCCAATCTGCCCTGGGCAGGTGGCCAGGCAAGGTAAGTGAAACCCACCGCCCCCCATGAGGAGCTGGCTCAGTGGCTTTGAAGCGTGATGCAGTGATTACCTTTGGGGGGGGGGAGGTGCGGTCTGGGGACTGGCTTGGGATCAGTGCGGTTTAATTCTGGAGCTGAATTAGTAGTGAGAGGGGTGGGAGGAATTAGTCAATTTTGGAGTCCAGTTAGATTAACTCAAGCGTCAAAGTGGGCTGGTTCCACAGTACCAGCCCCAGCGTCTGCTCCAGCCTCAGAGCCATGCTGCCTTCCCGCCTTGACCCTATATCCTGTAAGGAATCCCATCTGACCCATGTTCGCCAGCTTCTCCCACCTCCGAGCCTTTGCATGGATCATACTCCCACGAGGGGTGGCTCTTCTCACAGTAGAGTTAGTCAAAGGCTTCCATCTTCCCCTTCTGCAGTCTTTTCTCTTCCTTCGAAGGCCACCCTTCTCCCATCCCTGCCCCCTGCTGCACCCATACCTCTTGTCAGGGACCTACTTTCCCCCAGGGCTTTGTGTTTTTGAGAAGGGTGCCCAGGGAGGGCAATACTTGCCCAGAGGAATGCCCTTGGATGGAGGATTCCAGGAACCCTGGGAAGGGCACAGGGAGAGACTCAGGGAACCCCACGCCTCTGGACACCCATCTTCCCTGCCCACTCCAGGGCCACCTGTGCTCCTGCCTTTCTGTCCAGCCACTTCTCTTCTCTGCAGTGCACATTTCTCTTCTAGAAGCCTTCCCCTAGGAAGTTCCTCTACATTCGTGACTTTGATCTTTCCCAGCCCTGAAACTGCCTTGCAGTTTCTGAGTAATTCATTTTTTCACACTTTTTATCTTGCATCCAAGGACAGAGTCGAGATGTTTTAAAGAAAAAAAAAAGTAGAGTTACACCACCACTGGGGCAGTATGAAGTCATCAAGTTGGAAGATGAGAGGAAGAGACCTGGCGGCGGCTATTTATTTTCTGTGTGGCCCCAGGCCAGTCCCTTGCCTGCTCTGAGCCTCAGTTTCCATACCTGCAAAATGGGTCTAAGCTACCAGTCTCAAAGAGTCACTGCAGGGAGTCAAGGAAGTATTGGTTGTGAATGAGCTTTGAAAGCCAGGAGAGGTGGGGAGATGTCAATCAGTTGTGTTCTGTTTGATGCTGCTATTGACAATGGCTTCGGCCTGCAGGCTGAGGACCGGATGAGGGGAGAGATGACATTTCAGCACTGGGAGATTGGGGCTCAGGGTCCTTCCTGCTGCAGATAAGAGCCAGAGCTCTAACAGGTCCCTGGCTCAGGCGCAATTCCCACGGGAATCACTGGGGGAGGAAATGTCCCAGCCCTAGACTTATCTCCACTCTGGCGCGCCTAGGAAGCGAGGTCAAGTGCAATTGTCTGGGTGCATTTCCAGCTGGGGTGGGTAAAGTGGAACACAGTCCAGGCTAAGTCCCCTAGTCAAAGGCAAGCCCCCGCAGGGCTCAGGAAGTAGGAGGAGCTGCTCCCAGATCCCCCCTCCCCAAGGTCTGAGCTGCTGGGCAAAAGGACCTGCGACCAGGCTGGAAATTTAAGAACTGAAAACCCAAGTCCCCAGTTCTTCCTGCACCCATTCTCTGTCCCACCCACTCCACCCAGGGACTGAATGCCCTCCTCAGAGAGGGACGATACGGTCTAGTCTGCGATGGGGAACACATTCCTTGACCTCAAAGTCCCCTAGCCTGAAGGGGGAAAGCCCGTCTTAGCTGTGGAAACCCCTTAGTCTGAGGAGAGAGACACATGTGGGCTGCGGTCCTTGTCCTCCCTCAGGACAGGTGGGTCAGGACCCCAAAGAAGAGCTTCCAATGCAACTCTCCTCTCATGCTCCGGGTCCGAAGCTCAGCCCTAGGGTGAAGGGGAAACACAGCCCATGGGCTTGGTGGTCTCCTCGTCTACGGGGCTGCCCAGTCAAACCCTGCGGCTGTGCAGCAGGGACAGGGACACCAAGGGCTCCCAGTTACAGGATCAAGAATGGGCCTTGGATCTCCGAAGTGGAAGGAACCCAAGAGGTGGGCAAACATGTTCCAGGACACACAGTGGGTCCCTTCTCCGGAGAAGGGAATTATAGAGCAATTTCCTCTCTGCGGTGTGGGGAAGAAGGCTGGGAGGCAGAGACCTGGCTTCTCCCTTCAGTGTTGCCCCGGCTCCCCGAGGGACCTGAGCCCACTTACCGCCCCTTTATCCCTACCTGTGGCCAGGGAAACGGTCTCTCCCAGGCTGCCCCCGGCTCCTGCCCATGACTACCCCTGTCCCTGGGGAGTCTGAGGCCAGGTTCTCCTCCAGCCTCAGCCCAGCCTGCAGGGTGCCTGGGGGAGGGGAGGCAGGTGAGGTGGGGGCACCTCCCAGAGGAGCCAGCGAGCCCGAGGAAAGTGCTGAGCTGGCACTCAGAGCCCTGGCCACCTCCGCTCCTGCTCCATTATTCATCCCTGTAAGAGGCTCTCCCTCCTCCTTCCCGACCCAGACCCAGTCTTGAGAAATGCCTTTGCCCTCCCCCCATCCCACACATCCCCCCTCAGCTGGAAACTCTTAAGCAAAAAGGTCGTCAAGATGATTAAATGCGAACAGATTTTCAGCTCTTTTTCCACTTTAATTAAAAATGTGCTCTCTGTTTGGAGGAAGCTGGAGACAGAATAGCGACTCCCCAAAGGCCCCTGGGCTGAAAAGCGAGGGGGAAACACCCGAGGGTGTCTGGGGGTTGGCCCAGGCAGCCTGGGGTCAGGGGCCAGGACTGGAGCCGACAGGTGTCCACAGGCCCTGCCCAGAGACGGCAGCCGGGGCCGGGACATGCCGGCACAGGACGGGGCCAGAGCAGAGGCAGGCGGGCGGGCAGGTCAGCACCCAGGACCTGGGGACTGTGGAGACGAAGGAGCTTCATATCTGCTGACCCCCTATATTGGGGAGCCCCCAGTCTGAGTGGGGAAGCTTAGACCTTAGGGCCAGCGACTTCCTAGACCATAGGGTCACAGGCCATGTACTCAAGGAGACATGCGCTCTGACAGGGGAATCGAGGATGGAAAATGAGAAATGAGTTCCCCAACATTCTAGAAGCCGATACAGGGGCCTTCAGTGTACCTGCAGGTGGAAAGCGGAGGGGGAAAGAACAGTGGCAGTGTGGCAGGGCAGCTTTCTGCAGGGGGACTTCAGAAGCAAACAGGGAAGAGAGGAGTGAGATGTGGGGGCAGAGGGCAGCTTGGCTAGGGGCCGGGGGCAGCAGGTTTGGTGGAAAAGGTGGGGGAGTGTGAGGTGGGGAGAAGCTGTCCAGGGCAGGAGGGCTTTCGCTTCTCCTCTCCCTCCTTCCATAGAGGGGAGCAGGAGAGAGGAGAGAAGGGACAGCAAGGAGCGGCAAGGGAAGGGATTTGGTCAGGACACCTGAGAACATCCGTGGCGGGGAGGAGGGAGGCGGGGAGAGCGGGGGAGCTGGCACAGGCCGCAGGAACCGCAGGGACCCACGGTCCTTGGTCTCCGATCCTGTTTCCGGTCTGGCCCCAGCTCTTGGCAAGCCTGGGAGTCAAGCTGTCCTCTGAGAGCGAGCGTAAGGGAGGATGGAACGTTTGAAGTTCCCCTCCGTGTTTCAAGTTGCCTCTGCGCGCCTGTGGGAGAGGAGGCTGCAAGAGTGGCCTTCTGGGCCCAGAGAGAAAGGCCTCCCACCACTTCCTGGACCTGCTGGGGTGGTCCCACCTGCCCGGCACTCGGGGTGGGGGGTGCTGGTCCCCTCCTGGTGGAACACCCCCGCATTTGGGAGCAGCCCGGAGTCCGCCCTACTGCCCAGCTCGCAGGCCGAGGAGGCCATTTCTCATCACCTCCATAGACGGGGACAGGCTCCCTCATGGGGCACCCAGAGCCCAGAGAATCCAGCCCCCCAAGACTTCCCCCGTCCATCTCTACGGCCAGCCCTGCTGCTACCACTGTGAATTCCTCCAAAGTTAGGGGAACACTGAGGAGCTGGGCCTGGAAGGACAGCAGACTCTTACCCGGTGAGGGAGGGGAGGGCATTCTGAGAAGAGGGCGTTGTTTGAGCAAGGTGTAGGGGGACGGAAGGGAGAGGTGTATGTAGAAATAATGAGTGATGGGTTTGGGGGCAGCACTAGGAATGGTGGGGGGTTCAATGGATTGAGATGGAGCTGGCCAGGCATGCTGGGGTCAAAGTGTGAAGACCCCTTTTCCTTGTCGGTGACGGAGTACTTTCTCTCCTTGAAATGCCTCTCTGCACCAGGGGGGAGGCAGCAGGCCCCGAATGCAAACCTGCTGCTCTGAGACTCTCTGCCCAGTTCACCTCCTCTCTCCTTTCCAGCTGGTGGCTCCTGTCAGGCTGTCCCTGGCTCCTGCCACCCTGGCCGGTCCAGCTTCTCTCCCCCTGGCTGTGTTAGAAGAAAGGGCTTCTGGGCCCACGTCTCGTCCCAATCACCTAGTTCTGTGGCTGCCACCGCTCAGTCCAGCAGCCGGCTACCTGTCCCTCCGTGAAGGAGTTTTGGGCAGGAGAGGAGAGGGGCGCAGGGGGCACTGGATGGCTGAGCCCCCAGACCTGGAACCTGACAGCCCAAGTCCCCTAGTTTTCAGAAGCCAAAACTCACCCCAGGGTCCCCGATGCTTTTAGCCTTCCCTCCTCTGTTCTACTTTTAGGAAAACCCGGGACTCCGCACCAGGAGTAGCCTATTTTGACAGCGTCCAAATGGAGCAAGGTGGGGAGGGGGCCGGTGGTGGGAAGCGTCTCTGTTGGCGGCCGCGCGTTGCCGGGAACTCGCTTTTCCTCCCCAGTGTTAATTATCAAAATTAACCGAACACTATAAATAACCCAACTCGGAGACTTGAAGAGCCTCACTTCTAATTAATTCATTTCCAATCAAGACATTTCTACGCCCCCCTACCCTAGAATCTGAGAGATGGGAACCTCATTGTGCAGCTTTTCAAATATCAAAGCTGACTGTCCCCCTCACTCCTGAGCTGTGAAAACACAAAGAGAAAAGGGAGAGGAGGAGAGAACCCACTCTGGAAGGGCGAAGCCTATAAATAACCCTATATTGGTGCATTTGATGGAGGACACTCGCACCTAGGTTGGCTTTTGTTGGGATGAGGAGACGGAGTGGGTGGGGGGGAGTGGAGACGTCCATCTGCTGCCTCCTTTACTGGGTAATAAATTTTAAAGCAAGACTGTGAGCCCCGTCCACGCCCTCCGAGTTGGCTAGAGCTGGGGAGACTGATCGATATAGGAGGAGGAAGGGGGGATGAGAAAGCAAGAAGGAGAGAGAAATGCAAGCTCTTGGGTAAGTGCAGGGATGGAGACAGAATGAGAAGAGGAGAGGAGAAAGAACGAGAGAAGACCAAGAGGAAGCGGGAGAAGGAAAGGAAGGAGGAGAAAGGAGGAGGAAAGATAAGCAGGGAGAAGGGCAGGGAGAGAAAAGGGTGACCAGGAGTGGAGGGACTAGGGGAGGAGGGAGCATTTTCACCCCTGCTTTGCCCCGTGGCCCTTGCCGAGAGACCCAGGGAGCTGCTCGAGGGCTGTCCTGCCTCATCAAGGGCCAGGTCTGTCTCCTCTCCTGGCTCTGGTGGCTTTCCCAAGGTCGTGTGGCTCTGGCAGCCCCCAGCCCGCGGGCCTGTGTCAAGAGCACACAGCACGGGGGTCTGCTTGTGGCCTTCTCAGATCATTGCCGCTCAGGTACCCTGCAGGAAGATGGACTTGTGATGGGGATAATGGGAGGCAGAGATGGAGTCGGAGGAAAGGAGGGAAATGTAGGAAAGGAGAAAGAAGGAGAGACAGCAAAATAGAGATGATGAGCAAGAAGGAGAAAGGGGGACAGAGATGGAGAGAAGAGAGGAGAGCAAGACAGAGACAGAGAGACAGAGACGTGGAGAGAGAAGAAGGAGAAAGGAGAGGGGAGAGACAGAAGGGACAAGAGAGGCATGAGGAAGGCCCATGTCTGGGGGACCAGGGAGGACGTGGCTCTGGCTCAGTGGAGCCCTGGGCCATCTGTGTCCAAGGGACAGGGCCGCCCCAAGCTGAGGCCGGGAGGCAAGGCTCAGGCAGCCCCCCTTTGTGTCTGGGTCCTGCAGGGGCCGGACCTGGGGGAGGCTCCATGCAGCACTGCGGTCTTGGCCAAGCAACTTCCTTTTCTGAGTCTTGGCTTTCCCACCAGTAAAAGGTGGCGATGCCAGCCTTTCTGCCTCCTAGTGACACCGTGCAGCTTAAATGAGGCTGAGTGTGCACTGAAGGTCTGACACAAAATGGATGCACTTTTGAGTTATTCTACGAGCTATTTTGAGTGCACTCGTAGAGTTATTCTATGAGTACTAATAGTAGAAGTACTAGGGGTAGTAGTAGTACTAGTACTAGTAGTACTAGTTTTCTCTTATTTGTTGCACCTGTAGCGTCCAGGAGGACAGGACTGTCCTCTCCCCCAGCTTCTGGGACCTTTGCACCTGCCCCCTCACTCATCAGACTGGACTCCCTGAGGGTAGGCAGGGGCTGTGCCCCCCGTCCCAGATCGCGGCTTCCCGGATGGGGTCTCTCCCATCAGGCTGGGAATTATCCGGAAGGTGCACTTCAGGTTTCCTTCTTTCTTGGGGTGCTCACCGTGGCCTTCGCAGCCAGAGGGCCAGGCACGTGGCAGGTTGCTGACTGACCCTGGAGCCCAAGGCCCAGGGCGCTGCTGTGACCAACTCTCCCTCCCTGCCACAGGCCACTTCCGGTTTGATCCAGTCACCTGGTCCTCCTCCTCCAGCTGAGATTAAGGGATGGACCAGGTGGGGAGAGGACATGCCATCCCCCAGGCCTCTACTTCCCGCGCCCCGGGGAGGGGCTGCTGGGAGCCATCCCCAGGGCAATCTGGTCTCCATTAGTCCCTTCTCTGGTTCTCATTACTGCAACCCGGGCAGCTTCGGAAAGTGTCATTTCCCCCGTGGACTTTCTCTCCTTGCTCTGCCTTTTGAGGTCCCTCTCGCATCTGCCCTCCTCGAAGTCCTCGCTTCCAGTGGGCCACCAGTGGGACTGGGGGGCCTACGGTGTGATCCTCAGTCTCAGCCCAGCTATCGATCTCGGGGGGCTGCCTTTCCTTCTAAATAAAAATCTCCCCTCTCTCACCCCGTCCTTCTCCTAGAGCCCATTCTCCCTTCATGTACCCTCCCAAACCCAGCTCGTACCCCAGAGTCTGAGAGTCTCCACTGCACTGGGTTCCAACAGAAGGTCCCCATTGGGCTACACAGTGCCCAGCCCTGCACCTGGCACCGAGGGAGGCAGGGAGGAATGAATGAGCTGTAGAAACATGTGAGCAAACATGAACAGACATGCCGGCGGAGCTGGGACCCCAGATACTGTTCCAAGCCGGAGAAACTCACACCCCCTATCAATTCCTGCAGCCTCCTCACCCAGCGTATCTCCTTCTGAGTCTGTCTTAAACCCTCCTGCTCATTCTTCACAACTCAGCACAGGCATCACCTCCTCCAGGAAGCCCTCCATTTCGCTCCAGCCAGAGTAACCGGATACCTCAGGCACCTGCATTTTCCTCGCTGTCCCTGGCACACTGTGGCGTGGTGGGTGATTTCCTTCTCTCCCCTCCTGGACGCTGAGCCCCTTGGGGATGGGTGTGACTGGGTGTTATCTAGGGAGCCTTCTCATTCAGGCCTTTTAGGGTACTCAGTAGCTGTGGGTGAATGAATACATGGATAAAGGAATGAATGAATCAACCAATGAATGAACCAGCAGCCACCAAGACAACCACCTGAGAGGGACAGGGATGTCAAAGAGGGAGTGGCTCCTCTATGGATTTACGCAGCCATTAAAATTATAATTAGGAAGAGACAGTAAAGAGAGGAAAGAATAGGAAAAAAAGTGGGATTGCAACTCTGTCAAAACTCATTATGCCATGTGCTCAAGGGCTGGAAGGGAACAATTGACTGGGATTTTTTCCCTTTTACCAAGCTTTCTTTTAATGTTGGATTCTTGTTTACAATTCACAAGTGACTTTTTTTAAGGACAGTCTGAGGCTGGTCAGGCAGGAGGAATCCTCAAATGAACAGGAGAGACTGTAGGCACCGGCTCCCCATCATCCCCTTTCCACGTCTTTCCCTCCTCTTTGCTCCGACTCCCTGCCGTACAACAGGACAGTTGCCTTGCCTAGCCCAGATCTGCTGGGAGGAGGGAGACAGCACCCTGCTTGCAGGGCAGGGCAATTGCAGAGCCCTAAAAGCCTTGATTAAGTGCCTAAATGGAGAGGCCTGGGCAGTGCCCAGATGGAACACTGCAGACATTTTCTCTGCCCTCTGGGGCTTCTGGGATGATCCAGATACACAGATGGGAGGAGACACAGATGAGCATCCAGAACAAGAGAAAATGGAATGTGAAATAAAGCTCTGAGTACACATGCATACACGGTGACCCTCTCTCTTCTCCTTACCTGGTGAACTCCTATTCAACCTTCAAGGCCCAATTTATTTATCCAATTGTTCATGTTTTTATTTGACACAGATATCTTTTACCCAGCACCACTTTACCCTTCTTTAGCTTATGGGAAATTTCCCCTTTCCTACTCTTTTGTGGGGAGAAGCTTACTTTTGCTCCCCCTTCACTCCTCTGCCTGCTTCAGGGATGGTCATATGACCAAAAAAATACCCCTGGTTATGTGATTGGTTCCAGGATGGAAACATCACTAAATCTTCCCAGTGAGAGTCAGCCCTCGGGCTTTCCCTGCGATTCTTGGGAAAGAGGTCCTCTCTTTCTGCTGGAGGTGCCAGGCTGGAATACTGCAAGCCCTCTTGCCACCCCTTGGCAACAACCTGCTGAGAATAAAACTAGCACAGAAAAACAGCAGCACCGAGAATGCCCGATGGCAACATTTCGCCCCTGGACCTAGCTTCGCCTGGACCTTGACCTGAACGCTGCTCTATGAAATTTCGGTTGTGCTGAGTTATAAATCCCCTTTGATGCAGTTGGAGATCCCTTTCTGTCACCAGCACACAGAGAACTCCTGACTAACACATGGTTCATTTATCCTCGCCACACTCCCGCTGGGTGCTGGAATCCCAGCATGACCCGAGCTCAGCTCTGCCTACAAGAGCTTTCAGAACAAATGCTGCTCCTCCGTGACCCCTTGGCCAGACCCTCCAGGGCGGCCTCCTCTCCCCTCTGCTTCCTCAGCAAACTGGTCACCTTAATTCCCCAACAATCATTTAACCGCCACCTACTCCGCAGGCTGCGCCGTGCCTCTTACTGTCGTAGGCTCTCTGCTGGCCACTGCCCGAAGACCGGGCGCTCTTTGACACGGGCCACACGGTGCCTGACGCCTGCTGACTGCTCACTTTGGGGATGAGTGACCGAGCGTGTGTCTCTGTGTGTTCATGTGTGTCCAGGCGACGGCGTGGACAGCCCCCGGGAAGCACCATAGGATGCAGAGCGCAAGGTAGAGAGGGGCCTGGAGGGTTCTCTCCAGCTCGGGACCGCGCGGAGCTGCCAACCCAGGGCTCTCATCAGCCCCAGAGCCTTCCTGCGGAGTGGTCTGCACACGCGGCCCCGCCTCCCCGCCCATCCGAAAAGCCTGCCCCTGCAGGCCCCGCCCCTTCCCCAAGGCTTGGCCACGCCCTGGATGGGGGTGAGGGGTCAAGACAGCCTCTCCCTCTCCCGCCTGCGAGTAGCGGGGCACTAAGGAGCCCGTTCCCACAGCACCTCCCACGGGGACCAGGTCCTGGAGGAGCCGGAAGGTCCGCCAGCAGAGGGCCAGCCTCAGGTGAACTTCCTGCCACTCCTCTGGCTTTCCTGCTGCCTTAGAAATAAGCACCAACTTGGTTGCCTCCTACGATGTTGCAGAATGATCATTGTGCTGGGGGTGGGAGTGGGGGTTCTAAGCCCACCCCTGCCTCTAAGTCGCTAAGTGACCTTGGAAACCCTTTCCCCACCCTTGGCCTCTGGGTGATGTGACGCTTCTTCCAGCTCCCAGCTTGGGCAGTTCCATTCCGAAACCCACAGTATTCCTGGGAGGTGCAAGGGAAGAGGGGTCCTCCCCCATCTCGCAGATGGAGGCCCAGAGAGAGGGAGGCAGCTTGGTCAAGCTCCTCAGCACAGGGTCTGCAGGTGCCCACAGGCCTTTTCTCGCCTGGGGTTGCCTGTCCCCTTGGAGGACCGGCATCAATAGTTAAGCTCCAGCCCTCTGGCCCAGAGAGGACACTCCTCTCTCCCTCTGGCGGTGAGACCCTGGGCTATTCTCCCAATAACCCCCATCCTTCTCAATTCTGTGCCTCTGAGGACAGCTGGGAGGGAGCCAGTGACCCGGGACTCTCCCCTTGCAGAGGCCATCCCTCCTGGGCAGCCAGCCTCTCCCCTCTCCCCAGGACTCTGCCCCTCCCTCCCTCCCACCCTCCCCTCTCCTTGCTTCTCTGTCTCACTATCTCTGCTTTTTTCTACTCTTCTTTCTTTCACTTTGAGACCCAGTTTCTCTTGTGATTCCTCTTGAATTTGCCCTTATCCTCTCTTAAATTGCTTCCTTCTCCATCACAACCTTCCCTCCTCTCCCATTCCTTCTCTAAACACCCCTCCTCCTCTTCCTCCAGCCCTCTCCCGTCTCCTCGTCTATTTCTCCAGCTCGCCCATCTTCCCCTGGGCCAGTCCTCTCAGTCTGGGTCTGCAGCTGAGTAAATTTCTGTAAACAATTACGTGTGTAATAAATTCAATTGTATTACATCCTTATTAGAAGCTTATAGCATTGGGGAAGAGGGACACGGGCGGATAAGAGGCTGATATTCTCTCTGATGGCCAAGGACCTTGAAGTGGAGAGCTCCCATTTTCCAATTAACTCCGCTCCACATATTTCATTATCTCCCCACATTTTTCCCCTCTCAAATGATCCCTCTTTCCTTCCTCTCTGCCGGAGAGAGTTCCTCCTCCCCTACCTTCCTCCAGTCCCAGGAGACAAGCTGTTACAGCAGGAAGGATACAGGCTATACAGTAAAAAGGACTTCCCAGTGAATATAACAGTGCAATAAAAGAATCCTTGGCTAGAAGGAGGGAAAGGGAGGGAGGTGAGAGAGACTCTGTCAGTGGAGGGCTGTGGTCATGGTGGGGGCAGTGGGGAGAGGGGGAGGCCAGCCTTGGGTCCCAAACCTGGGGGTGGGGGATCCTCAGAGACGCTGACATGGGTCTCCAAGCCCAGGGTCTGAATAGTGGGTAGGGAGTGGGAGAAAACAGCTGCATACATCTGGAGCACGCTTGCCCGGCTCCATTAGCCCAGGCACCAGCCAGGCCCCGTTTGATGTTTGATCTTGCCCTCGGCGCAGGGAGGAAGCCAATGAGATGGCAGGCCGTGCTCAAGGAGACAGCCCCTGCCACCAGCCGGGCTCCCCTCCCCGGCTCCCCTGACAGCCCATGCTTACTTCCAAGGCATAAATGAAATGCCAGAAAACCAAACACTGACCCCCAGCCCACCCCCAGCCCTAAAACAGTGGAGCCAAAGCCAATCCCCACGGGGTGGGGGTGGGGTGCTGGAGCCTCTTGCCTGCCCGCGCCCCTCCCCATGCCTTTCTTTTCTACCCTGGGGCCCAGGAGAGAGGCTGAGGGCCAGACCACAGTCACGCCTCATTTTGGCTCTTTTTGCAGAGGGCAGGTAATTAATGAAGGGTTTTGCTTTTGGTTTGGGGTTTTTCCTTTTGGTCCCCTCCAAAAAAAAAAAAAAATTCCTGAAGACTTATCTGGAAGCGGAAGTGTTTGCGGATAGTAGGGAAAAGCAGCAAACGGCTGTGAGTAGGACTGGAATGTACGGCAGGGAACGCAAATCTGATGTGCATTTGTTGAGTCCATATACTCCGGTACAGAGGCGACGGAGATGGTCCACTGGGGGAGGAGGTACATAAGCAGGCAATTACCAAGCAGAGTGACAAGGACAGGAAAGGCATCCGCGGAGCGGATGGAAGGCATTAATTCTGCCAGGGGGACAAGCAGAGGGTTCATGGAGTCTTTGACACTTGAGCTGGGCTGAGAAGAGTGAATAGGAGCAAGCCAGGCAGAAACGAGAGCAGTGGAAGTTTCATGAACAAAGACTTGGGGCGCGACAGGGCACGATGTTGAAGGGAACGACGTGGAGCCCTGGACTGTGGCAGAGGGAGTGAGAGCGTGGGGGTGGGGGGTGGAGAAGAGACGATGGTGGAAAAAGTCTTGGGATGCTAGCGCTTTATGTGCACAATTTGTAAAGTGCTTTTCAAAGTCATGATCTCTTCTAATCTTCGCTACAACCATGGAAGAAAGGTTTCCATTGTGGGAACAAGAAAACTGAGGCTCTAAAAATCAAGGGAGTCTCCCAGTCACACAGCTGCTCCTAGGTCTGCAATCAAAGTGATCAACTCTTGGACAGAGTCTCCGGTCCCTGTGGAGCTTTTAGACTGGGCTGGGTGAGGGCAGGAGGGGGCATCCAGACAGATGCCCCTGGGGCACCAACCTAGACCCAACAGTGGAGAAGCTGGGGTGAAAATGAAGGCAGCAGCTCAGGCAGGCTTCCCGGCAGAGGGGTCCATAGAGGTTAGGAGCAGAGGACCGGTGGGGACTGGATACAATAGGTGTGAAACTTAGTGTAGCTGGGACACAGGAAGGTGCCTGATGGTGTATTGGACTGAACTGAGTCAAAGTGGAATGAGCTGGGCATGGTAGTGCTAGAAGATTCTGAAGGCAGTCCTGGGAGGCACCAGGCATGGTGGGTGATGGTGCTGCACATGGGAGGTGGTGTGGGGAAGTGGGTTAGGAGTGGGCTTTAACAGAGATTGAATTAAGCTTCTACAAGTCAACGAATGCCATGGATTCTTCCAGCTACCCATCGAAGCCAAGAGAAGGGCATGCAATGGATTCTCTGTTTAAGAGGAAACATGGCCATGCCGACACTTTGATTTGGGAACTACAGACTCCAGAACTCAGACAATAAATATCTATAGTTTTTTTTTTTTTTTTTCCAAAAAGAGAGGGCTTTGGTCAGATAAATCCTGAAACCCAGCAGGGCCAGCCTCTCCAGAACATCAACTAGTTCCATTCCCCTATTCCATATTATTGACAACCCCTTTCAGCATGAAAATGTTAGAATGAGCATAGCCCATACACTCCTAAAGATTGGGAGAAAGATCAAAGGAGAAGGAGGAGTCATAACAGAGAAGATAGGATTTAACAAATGAGTATGACTGCTGAATCATCATAATGATAATTCTTTTACTCTGGTGTCTTGGCGCAGCTATATGGAAAAACCTGAAGTGGTGGAATTGTAAACCATACCAAGCTCTGAAATCTTTTCAACAACATGATTGTTGAGGTATGCACTGAAATGTATTGCTTTTTTGTATATATGTTGTTTTGCACAATTAAAAAAAGAGCGAGAGAGCTTTGGAATGGAAAAGAGCTGGGTTCAAATTCTGCTTGCAACTTTCCAGCACAAACAACCTCAGAGGAGTAAGAATTAAATAAACTAATGCTTAGCACAGCTGCTACAACGTGGCACATGTTCATTATGTGGTGTTCCATGAGATGCTAAGAGTGGAGACAAAGCTTTTGAAAAATTAAGTATTTACTGAATAATTGCTATGTGCTAGGAATATGTAACAATCTTCCTTTTAGGTTAGAGTTTTCCAAAGTTGCTGAGTCAAAAGACTTGCTGAGATGACTCAGGCCCTCTAGGGAGATAATGTATTTTTTTTAGGAAGTGTCCTCAGTGATTGCAAAACTCTCACTAACAGGTGAGAAAAAGTTTGGGAAGTTCAGGAAACACTAGCAGGTGATAAGAGTTAAAGAGGGCTGGTTCTAGCATGGAAGGGGTGGCAAGAATGGGTTAGAGGGACCCAAGACCCATAAACCACCAGGTCAGCTGCTGGCATAGTCCCAACCAGGAGGATTAGGGACTGTTGGAGTGTATTAGTTATTTCCTGCTGCGTAACAAATTACCCCTAAACTTTTTGGCCTAAAACAATTTTGGCCATTTATTATCTCATACAGTTTCTTAAGGTTAGGAATCTGGCAGTGGCTAAAGTGAGTGGCTGGGCAGAGGGCTCTTGAGAGATTGCAGTCAGATGTCAACTGGGGAAGCAGTCATCTGAAGGCTCGCCTGGAGCTGGAGGCTCTATCTGCCTTCAAGATGGCTCACTTGCATGGCTGGCAGGTTGATCCAGCTGCTATTTCCTTGGCACATGAACCTCTCCACAGGGCTGCTTGAGCCTCCTTACAGCACGGCGCGAGGATGCTGGTTTCTCCAGAGCACGTGTTCCTGGCAAGCACAAGGAGGAAGCCATGTGGCTTTCACATTCTAACCTTGGAAGTCACACACGGTCGTTTCTGCAATGTTTTATCAGTGACACCCATTAAAGTGGTCACCTCCACTTTACAGATGGAGAAAACTGAGGCTCACTCAGAGTTACTCCGGGTCTCTTCCAAAGCAGGGGCCAGAACCCTACTTTTCCCCCTCTCTGAGCCCAACAACTTTCCACTCCACCCCCCACCCCCAAGCTCCTGGGGGAAGAAACCGCTGGTGGTGAAGCCCAGCTCTGTGTGCCCCCAGCTGGAAGGAGGGAGGGGCAGCAATCAGGCCTCCCAGTCCTGTGAAATAAATATAATCACATGTTTGCCTCAGCAGAAAGCAAGCGCTCAGGTGGGGGGTGGGGGGGTAGGGGGTAGGGAGGGGCTCCCTTCAGCCAAACGTGCTCCTGCCCCGACGGGCTGTGTTTTCTATTTAAAAACCACACTAGGCAGGGCTGAGAAAATACACTTCATCCGGGTGCATTTTTTGGAAATTCAACCTGTCGGGTTTCTTGCCCCTTTCCTGGAGCTCCTGAGAGTGGGGTAAAGCAGCTCAACCACCAGCTCCAACGGCTGGCTCGCAGGGTGGTCTTAGACCCCTGCCTCGCCCTAGCTCAGCCCCCTAGCTGAGCCCCCATCTGAGAAACTGGGACAACTGCCAAGTATCTCCCAGTGTTAGGGAAACCAGTCTGTGTGTCTTGACGTGAGTTGACTCCCCAGGCCAGGGAGATCTCTGCTTTCAAAAGGGCCTTAGCATAGAGGCTTGGCGTCCCCCATCAGACTGGGGCTGCCAAGGGGAGGGGACCCACACAAGTGGCCCCCAGAGTGGGGCCATGCCTCTTTCTTTAGCTGGCAGTAGGAAGGGGAGCGATAGTTGATGGCTGATAGAGTGGGGTGGGGAGGTGCCAGGTACCTCTCTTTCCTTCTGGCACCTTCCTCCATAGCCCTCTCCACCCCTGGCAGGGCTGGGCCTGGGGAAGAAGAGGGCCAGTAAAGAAAGAAAATGAGGAAGAGCAGGGAGTGGCCCTGGTGATAGATCTCCAAATGGTCCTACAGTCTCCGTTTCCACTCCCCTTGGTGGGCACTGCCAGACCCTTTGAATGTGGCTGAGCCCCTTCGCCCATCCCCCAACTCTGTGGACTTCACAAAAGAAAAGCTGCAGAGCTGGAGGGACTCGAGCTCCCTGTGCAAATGAGGTTCAGAGAAGGAACAAAAATTGCCTCAGGATGTCCACTGAGCCAGGGGAGCAGCCTGCTCCCAGCTGTGGGCACCGGCTGGGGTGTCCTTCACCACCTGCAGGGTCAAAGGTGAGGCTTTCCCTCAGGAAGTCCAACCCTCCTGAGGCGGGAAAGGAAGAGAGAGAAGAGGCACAAGAAGGACTGGAAAGCTCAGGGGGCTCTCCCTGGGGACAGGGGCTCTGCGGTGGAAACTTGAGGGAGTCAGAGTGCCCCGGAGAAGAGGTGGGCAAGGGGAGCAGGGCGAGCCTGGACCCCAGGTGGCTTTAGATGGGAAGAACCACCCTCGGAGGCCTCGGTTGCTCCCCTGCTCGGGCCTCACTGCCAGTTGTAGATCAGAGCCTTTCCCTCTTGGCCCTGGCCTCCAAGCACCCAGGATGTGAGCTTGGGACCTCCTTTCTCCTGACCCCTGGCCCCAGTTTCCTCCATGGTGGGGTGGGGAGAAGGGAGATAAATGGTCTGGGAGAATGAGGGCCTCTCAGGTCACTCAAGAGCTGAGATTGCAGCAGAGTGGATGGATGCTGGGTTAGAAGGCCTTGCTAGTCTGGCGGCCAGCACAGGGCCTGGCAGTGGCCCCCCAAGTCAGAAGTGGGGAATCCTCTCTCCAGGGACAGGTTCCCCTCACTCTTCCTCCTTGGGGGCAGGGGTGGATGCAGCTGTGTGGAGAGCGCTGGACACCAGGACACTGCTGGAATGCTGCCCCAGCCCCAAACCCAGCTCCACTAACCCCCAAGCCACCAGTCCCATCACAAAACCACAGAGACCCTGGGTAGGAAGGGACCACCCTTCAGGGACCCCCCTCCCTCCATAGCCCTGGCCCTGGGCTTCCTGCTGGGGGAAAGCAGTGGGGTGAAGTGGGACGGGAGAGACGGTGGCAGTGGAGAGGAGAGACCAGTTATGGGATAGGGCCAGCTGTCCAACTGTGGGGGGAGGACATGGGGAGGACAACATTTGGAAAAAACACACAAAAAGAAATATTCTATTAGGGAAAGCTGGTGGCACGGCCATCCCTTGGAGCCCTCCAGCTGACCCTCAGAATGCTCGGAGAGACCCTGACAGCCCTGCCTGGAAAAAGGAAGGCTCTGGAACCCCAGGCCCTGCAGTCGAGGGGGCCTCGGTCTATTGAAGGAAATGCAGCTCCTGGCCTCAAGGAGTCTCAGGTCTGATGGGGGCAAAGCGGCTCCTGTCCTCAGCAATACCAAAGGGCATAGGACACACGTCCGGGGCAAGCTGTAGCCACCAGGTCTGGCGTGGGGAGGGAGAGTCCTCTGAGTTTAAATGCTCCCTGAAAGAGGAGACAAAGGAGCAATGAAGAAAGAAGGGGGGGACCTCACCAGCTGTGGCACACACGCAAAAATGGCCCCCCAAAGATGTCCACGGCCGAATCCCTACAACCTGTGACTGTTACCTTGTGTGGCAAAGGGACTTTGCAGATGCGGTTAAGGACCTTGAGATGGGGAGAGTGTCCTGGATGGTCCAGGTGGGCCCCATGTAATCAAAAGGGGTCTTTAAAAGAATCAGAGAAGGAGCTGTGACAATGGAGAAGCAAGAAAGAGAGAGAGAGACTTGAGGATGTTTTGCTGCTGGCTTTGAAGATGGAACCAAAGAACCTAGGTGGCTTCTAGAAGCTAGAAAAGGCAAGGAATGGATCCTCCCCTAGAGTCCCACCAACACTTTGATTTTAGCCCAGAAAGGCCCATTTTGGATTTAGGCCCTCCAGTACTGTAAAATAATACATTTGTGTTGTTTTAAGCCACTAAGTTTGTGATAATTTGTTACAGCAGCAAAAAGAAACAATCACACAATTACACTAACCTTTATTAACCATAGACCTGCATTCCATTGTGTGTGTGTGAAGGGGACAGATTTTTAAACAAATAAATGAGAATTTATGAGTTAGCCTTAAGGGTTTGAAGACAATAAAACAGGCTGGTAAGTTATCAGATGGGGGTGGGGGAGTCAGGAGGGCCTCTCCGGGGAGGTGACATCTGAGCTAACACCTGCCAGCCATGTGCAGAACCAGTGGGGACAAGCATTCCAGGCAGAAGGAACAGTAGATGCAAAGGTTCTCAAATGGGCTTAGTGAATTTTAAGCCAGGGCAAGGGAGCCACACTGGTTGGAGGTGGAGTCAGGGAGGAAGCCAGGAGCGAGATCACGAAGGGCTGCTGTAAGGCAAGGCAAGGAGGTTGGGTTTTCTGCTGAATATGTGGGAAGACCCAGAGAAGGTTTTGAGCACGGGAGTGATGCGATCTGATTTATGTCCTTAACAAGATCCTTCCGGCTGCTGTGTGGAGAGTGGACTGTAGGGGCCAGAAGGGAGGTCGCCGGGCCAGACAGGGGCTGTTGCAATGTCCAGCCGAGAGCCGCTGGCGGCAGTGGAGACAGACAGAAGGGCCTGATTCCGGTTTGGTTTAGAATTAGAGCCAGCAGGCCCTGCTGACAACTGGATATGGCTGAGGGTCAAGGGGAGGAGTGGACATGGGACCTGGGTTTTTGGCTGGAGCAGCCAAGAGGCTGATGGTGCCACTTGCTGAGGATTGTGTTTTCCATTCAGCAACTTCGGCTGAGCCTGGGATACTGCATGGCAGTTGCTCATTCATGGATTCCAGCAGGAAGTATTTCTTGAGCTCTAGCCAGGCCTCCTTCACCTGCCAACCCTCCCTGCCCAGTCCCTGTCCTGTCTGTGCTGGTCAGGGTGGATCACTGCCTGCCCCAGCCTGGTGGAGGTGTCCTCATAGGCTGCCTCAGCCTGGTTGTGGGGTAGAGGAATTAGGGGCCTTGGAGAGCTTGAAAATCCCTGTGTGGTGAGATGTTCTGTTGGAGGCAAGGGGGAGAGGTCCTCAGCCAAGGAGGGGCCCCCCACCTGTATCCCGGGGAACAGGGACCAGTGGACATTTTTTGTCTTTAGGGGGTGTAATGAATGACAGACAATACTCACTGGGGTCCTGAGAGGAAGGTCTCTAAGGGTGCCAATGCTTGGGGGTGGTTCTCTTCCGTGGTCCTGAGAGGGGGAGGATCAGACTGGTTAAGTGATTTACCAAAGATAACACAGCAATTTCTCAAAGTCTCAGATCTTTTTTATGTTGCTCTGGGCAACCTAAGATGAAACTTCAGAGTATGATATGACAGATCTACTCCCCAGTCACTACACTTCCCTCTCACAATTTTCTGTTTCCTTTGAACCTGACCCTCTCTTGCCTTCAAGCCCTGCCCATGCCTTTCCTCCTACCCCCATTTTCCAACTGCACCTCATCTCCCCCTCCTCCAGGAAGCCGCCCCTGACCACTCGCACCTGCTTGGATACTCCCCCAGGTCACTCCCTGGGATCCAGCCCAGGCCCTAGCTGCCCTCGGCTGCCCCTCAGTGGCTGGGGTGTCTGTTGGCGTCGGAGGCATCAGATGGCAGCTCCGTGTCGGCTTCCCGCCCCCACCCCGGAGCCCCAGGCTGCCAGCCGCGATGGATGCTGGGCAGCGGTCCCTTGGAACGGATCCTGGATCTAAAAGCCTCACACAGTCATCCTGGGCGGGCAGCGGGGGAGGGACAAGGGGGTCCCCCAGAGCCCGGCTCCCTGCCATGAATCAGTCCGCCAGCAGAGCCAATTAGCACAGACAAGAGCCCAGAGATGAATCATGAGCCCATTAGCCGGCCGGCTTACCCCTCCCCACCCCAACAAAGTGGGGTCCTGGCCCTGGGGGGAGGGGTCCTTCTTCCCTCTGGTTGGCTTCCTTCTCCCCAGAGCCCCTCCCCCTCAGAACTGCTGAGAAGACCCTCATGCCGGAAGATGCTGTGGGAAGGGCAGTACAGGTCATTTGCTTGTCATTTGAATGGCACCAGCACCCTGGAAGCCCCCTGATGTCTCCCCCGCCCCACCCTGCCCCAACTGGCCAGACAGGTCCAGCCTGAGCAAAGACCTGGCGGCTGACCCCTAGGCCTGGCCAGGAAGCAGGATGGCCTTTCCCCTTTCCTCCAAGCTCCAGGGGTGGAGGGCCAGGCCTGGGTTGCAGGTCATTTGAATTGAGCACTGGACCAGGTTCTGGAGATCACCCAGGCCTGGCCGTATCGTCTAAGTTTGCCCCTCCTTTAACACAGGAGGGAGTTGAAGTCCACAGAAAGTGAGGGGTTTATCAGTGACCTGGCTGAACTCCCGGGCCAGCACGAGTCAGCCCAGTGGCGCTCCCTGGAGCCACTCTCGCTGAGCCTTGGGGGTCTCTGTATAGATGTCCTCCCCAGCAGGCTGAAGCTGCATAGCTGGACTCTGCTGGCTGGTCAGTGGCTGGCATCAAGCCCAAGTCAGGCAATGACAAGAGAGGAAGGGTGTGTCCTCTGCCTGGACTGTCTTAGACAGGATCAGGGTTGGAGGACTAGAGGGAGCAATGGACAGTCAGAGAACATGGAAGGAGAAATAGCCAGAGCTTTGGATACTATGTGATGAGTGCCGGCCAATAACTGTATATCATTTGATCCTTACTATTTCCCCCAGTTTATAGATGAGGATACCAGGGCTATTAGAAGTCAAGGGACTCAGATTAAGAACACAGGGTTAAATTTGAACCCAGACGTGTCTGACTTCAGCACGCGAGCAGATAACCTCTGAGTCACACAACGGGCTGTGTCCTGAACTCAGCCTCATTGATCCAAATGCCTACTTGACATCCACAACCACCTGTCCCACAGAGGCCTCCAGCCCAACATGTTGAAATCTGAGCTCATTATCCCTCCCTCTCCAGCCCACTCCTCTGCAAAAGGTACTTCCAGCCCCTGATTGCCCAAGCCAGCAGCATGGGGACATTCCTCCCTCCTGGCTCTCCGCCTCCACATCCGACCTGGCGTGTGGGTGTGAGCCTGATCAGATCCATCTGTGAGACTGGCCCCACACCGGGCTCCTAACCGTCAGCTGTGTGGCAGTGGCAGGGCTCAGCCCTGGGCTTTTCTAACCTGGACAATTTGGAGCTCTCCAGGGGGCCCCTGGAATCCCCCCACTCCTTCCTTACTGCTCCCAGAGTGTAGTTCCCTGAATACAAGCTAATCCTTCACTTTCTATCTTAAAACGTTGGCTCCCATTGCTTTCAAGGTAAAGCATCAAAAGTCCTCATAGGTGGGCCGAGCATTTCTTCCTGCACCCACCTCTGGCCCACTTCCCTCTCAACACCCAGTGAGCCATCTGCCACGTGGGATTACCCAAAATGTATCCAGGATTTTTGCTCCTCTTAGTCTTTGCTCCTGCTCTCACCTCTTTCCCTATTGTCACCTGGAAAACTCGTACTTCTCTTTCTAAGATCTGTGAAATATCATCTCCCCACTGAAGCTTCCCCAGCCCTGCTCAGGCAGGATGAATTGCTCCCTCCTTTGTGTGTTCACAAGCACTTTGCTCAAACTGCTAACCTAGCACTTCCACATCGGCAGTGCAGCAAGCAGAGTTTGTGTCTGCTCTCCCTGCCCCCTTTCCTGAGAGGCCTGGGAGCAGGGTCCACGACTTGTTCCACTTTGCTCTGCAGATAGGGCCTGGCACTTCAGAGATGTTCAATAAAGGCTTGATGGATGGGTGGACTGCCCTCTCTCCCCTCCTCTTTTTCTACTCTCCAACTTCCTTTGCTGCTGGCCTCGCTCCCAAGTGAAGCCATCCAGTTAAAGGAGCCTTGCTGGAAGGGCATCCTGGGAGTCGGGCATGGTCTACTTGGTCCCTGGAATTGCAAGAACCTGACCTGGACAACCACATGGACCAGCCAGGTGGAAAGCACAGATCAGGGAATCCTGATTCTGAACCAAAGTGTGAGACCTTGAACAAGTCACTTCTTTTTGGTGGGATTCAGTTTCTTTAACTACTTAATAGGAGTCTGCATAAATGGCACCTCTAAGATCCCTTACAGCTCTGATGTCTTTGGATTTATTGCTTTATGATTCCATGGCCTGCGGAGGGCCCTGGACAGTTGGCATGGTATGTGAATGAGAAGCAAAAGCTCTATCTCGGGATAGGGTAGGGGCAGACAGGCAGCTCTCTGAGAGGTGACTTCCGGGAGAATGAGGGATAAGCTGGGAGAGGAGGTGAGGGTGGGCACACACTGAGAGGAAAGCTGTAAGCTCAGTGAGTCAGTTAATTGTGGAATAATCAGTTAATCATGGAAATATTAACTGTTAGAGGCAGGAGACAGGAAAAGCCTGGGGATGGAGACTCTGCCAGGGAATAAAAGAGTAAGGCATCTCATCTTCCTGCCTCCTCCCCCAGGCCTGGTCCATGGCTTCTGTAGACACAACAAGGTCTAAGAGATTTGGGGTTCAGGGAAAGCAATGGAAGGAGGAAAGCCAAGAGGGAAAAGCCTGGCATTAGGATCTTGGGGAAAAGGATAGAGAAAATTTGGGGTGAAATGAAAATGCACACAATATGCAAATTAAAGAGAACCTTATTACACGTTTTGCGGGACATGTTGTACTGAAGATAACCCCTGCTGACCCCACATCCGGACCTGGACTCTAGAGCGAACTCTGCTGCGGCTGCATGCCTCTCAGCAAACCCCCGTTTACCATCTGTAAATACGGGGTTGTTCCTGGTGGTCTCTGGGCTGTGACCCTTGCACACTAAATGCTGTCCTGCCAGTTTTAGCAAACTCCCCTGCCTTGTTTACCAGCTCTGACCCCTCTACCCAGGCGTCAGCCTCCAGGCCTGAGGTTTCCATGCCTTGCTGGCTTCCTCTGGGCTCTTCATCACAGCAGCCTCTGCCTCCCTCTGTTTCCATACTTCTTATCTTAGTGTGCTGACCAGGCAGGCCTGTGAACCCCTCCAAGATGCTGGTTTGGGCAGCTCAGGCTGGAGGCAGCACAGGTTGTTTGGGCCAGCCCAGACCACCCATCCTTGCTCCCTCCTCAGGCCTCCCAGCTGATCCCACTCCAGTCCTCACTCACCCCACAGAGAGAAAGGGGCAGCCAGTGGCTATATGGGTGTCCCAGGAGGGGGAAGAGATGGACCCTGGTGGTAGGGAGACCAGGGGTGCTCTGGGATGGCGTGGGAACTGCCCGGTATGAAATGCTCCATTTGTGGGGCACAGAGGAGGGGCTAGCATTGATCCAGACTTGGCTGTAAGCCCCCAGCTCACCCCTTTGATCACCCCACACCCACTCCCTACAAGGCTCTTAACATCCTTCTTTACGGGGCTCGGGACTCAGCCAAGATTCTCACCTCATCTGGGGCCCAGGGTGGCTGCCTTTGTATTTCTCCCATGCCCGGGGCCTGCCATGGGGGTCCAACCTGGCCCGCTTCCACCAGGACTGCAAGCACGCAGTCCCTGACCTTGGACTGGCTAGGTGATCTGATGGAGTTCTGAGCTCATGGGGGCTCCCAGTCTGATGGGGAGAGTAGGACACACTCACCAGAAGATGAAGAAACAGACAGTCCAGCAGGACAGAGTTGGGTGAGGGCATCAGGTGGGCTTCCCGGAGGAGGAGGGATGGAGAAGACAGAGAAGGAACCAGCCAAGGAAAACAAGGGACCGGTCTCAGGAGAGACTGTGGAGGAGGAAAACCCAAGTCTGTGTTATAGGAGTGGTAAAAGGGGCAGGAAAGTGGGCAATTCTCAAAACTGAGATGGTGGTGCCGGGGCTCAGTAGCCTGATTTGTGTAAACAGGTCTGCCTCCTGCCTCCAGTTGCCAGGCACGTTAACCAGATGTATAAAGGGCCTCGCCTGAGGTCTCACCCCCCACAGCTCATTTCCTGTCCTTCCTTCATCCCCCACCCACTCCAAGCCCAGAGGGGCCAGCCCCCTCCCCGTTTTTCAGCATCTGGCCTCATCTAGAAACATCTGCCTCTTTTGCTCGAGCTCCCATTTGAGGCTCCAAAGGAAGAGCCAGTGGAGGCCAGGCCTGGGGTGGGGGGCAGCCAGATGGGAGGAGAGGGGAGGCGCATCTTCCTCGCCCCTGCCTCCCCCTGGGCCTCCTTCAGCACAGATTTGCCATTAATCTCCTCAAGTTCCTGCGCTCTGGCTCCCCCCAGCACACACCTGTTTTCTCTCTCAGTGCCTCGGTGTGGCCCCTTCCAGGCCCCCCGGTAGAGGCCCCGCTCTACTTCCTCTGGCTTTTCCTTCCTCGGGCTGCCCCGCAATGGATTCTCCAGCTTTGTTTAAAAAATTCTATCCATTATTAATTGTACGCCATAAAATATCCATGTTGTTTCAATAGGAAAATAGTTTAATTCAGTTACAATACCGAGCTTTTCCTTGACTAATCTTCAAGTAAGAAGCAGTGCCATTTTCACTGTTCCCCACGGCCCACTGAAGGCACCAGCCGAGGACGCACGGGCCCCTGTGCCTCAACATGGGCCAGCTGGCCAGGCTCAGCAGGTACACAGAGCTCCCCACCCCGCCCCACAGAGCCCTGTGCTCTGCCCAGGGCCTGGGTCTCAGGATCAGCAGGACCCCAGCCCAGGGGGGTGGGGGCTTGTGGGGTTTCGTCAAAGTTAAAGTTGGGGTTAGAGTGGGCACATGCCACTTGGGGCAAGAGAAGGAGATGGACCTTCTATGGTCTGACCTCATTCCCTCCTGCGCCAGGAGTGGAATCCTGGGCTCGTAGGATGTCCCCCAAGAGGACTTGGGGGTCCTGTGGTTACATCACTTGGACTACAGAGGTGGAAAATGAAGCCAGACCGGGATCTCATATAAGACTCCAAATGTCTTGCTTCTTCCCAAATTTGCTCATTCTCGGTGTCCAGGGTGTGGTAGACAGAACAACGCCCGCGGCCCCCAGATGCCCATGCCGCCAGGGCCTGTGAATAAGTTGCCTTACCTAGCAAAGGGGATCCTGCAGACCCAGTTGAATGAAGGATCTTGAGATGGCCTGGGGATCCCGCACTATCCTGGTGAACACAGTGTAATCACAAGCGTCCTGATGAGGGAAAAGTGGGAGGCAGGAGAGCCAGAGGAGGGGACACGGCAATGGAAGTAGAGGTCGAGTGATGTGAGGGAGGGGCCAGGAGCCAAGGGATGTGGGCTCCCTCTGGAAGGTGGAAAAAGTGAGGAAATGGATTCTCTCCTAAGGCCTCCAGAAGGACCTAGCCCTGCTGGCCCATGGTGGACTTCTGACCTTCAGAACTATAAGATCATAAATTCATGTTTTTTTAGTCACTAAATTTGTGGCAATTTGTTACAGCAGCAATAAGAAACAAATTCACAGGATGTCATGGTCAGGTTCATGCATCAACTTGGCCAGGTGGTGGTGCCTGGTCATCTGGTCGGGCAAGCGCTGGCTTGTCTGTTGTTATGAGGACATTTCATGGACTTAAATCATGATTATGTTGACTGTATCCATAGCTGATTGCATTTGTAATCAGCTAAGGGGAGTGTCTTCTGTAATGAGTGATGCTTAATCTAATTACCAGGCTTTGAAAGAGGATTCAGAAGAGACAGTCATTCATCCTGCTGTAGCGGGTGGAGCCTCTCCTGTGGGGTTTGTCCAGACCCACCAGCTTCACAGCCTGCCCTGCAGATTTGGACTCTTCCATCCCCACGGTTGCCCAGCCAGCCTCTCTGGAGAGTTTGTTGAGGAACTTCATCGGAGTTACCAGCTCATGGCCTGCCCTACAGACCTTGGACTCTACATTCCCATGGTTATGTAAGATACTTTTATACATTTTATATCTATGGATATCTCCTGATTCTGTTTCTCTAGAGAACCCTAGCTAATACATAGGGTTTGGAGGGTGAGAGGTTTGTTGGTTCAAGTGGGGACTCTGACGAGCCTTCCCCTCACATTCTCCTGCTCTTACTCATCTACCATTAATCATGCACCTCTCAGTGTGGGCATGTCCCATGTAAGTCATCACGGCCTCTGTCTTCAAGGACCTTACAGTCTAGTGGGGCTACAGCCTTGCAAACACACGAGAGAGAGAACAAGCTAAAGATGTGGTGGTTCTCAGGGAGGACAGACAAGCTGCGGTCTGCTGGGGAGTAAAGCCCAAAATGGGAGAGCACTCAGACTCAGAGTAGAAAGAAAGCAGTTCTCAGCTTCGTGACCAGAGACCAGATACTTCCCCTCTCTAAGCCTCAGTCTTTGGATCTGTAAAGCGGGCAGACCCACCACACCTACCCCGGGGGGATTAAATGATAATGCACACGGAGTGCTTGGCCCAGTGCCTGGCCCATTGTTGACTCTCAGTAAACAGGCAAGGCTTCCAGAAGAGACAGAATTTCAGCCCAGACCAAAAGGCCCAAGTGGAAATTTGTTGGGTGAACAAGCAGGAGGAAGCTGTTCCAGGTAGAAAGAACAGCATGTGTGAGGCACGGCCGGCTCCGGGTCAGGAGGCCGGAGCCTAAAGCGGCCAAGAAACAGGAAGAGGGGCCTGGAGGCAGATCACCCAAGGGCTTTTTAGGCCATGCTAAGGAAGATTTGCTCCTGAAGCCAATAGGGAGGTTGCTGAAGAAGGGAGTGACACAACCATATTGCATGCTGGAAAACTCACCAGCTTCTGGGTGATTCCATAAAAGAAGAGAAATGATGGAAGATCAACCTGCTGGGGGCAGGGAGGAGGGGCTTCCACTGCCCCGCACCCAGAGAAGAGCTTTGGTGAAACGCAGGGCTTCAGCATCAGGGCGAGTCAGAGGAATTAATCCGGAGTCCCACTGTTCAGATGGGGAAACTGAGGCCCAGAGAAGGTCCCAGAGGCAGGACCAGATCCCAAGTCTCCTGACTCCCAACCCAATGCTCCCTCCAAGGAACTGTAACAGCCACAACAGCCAGACGAATGTCAAAGTTGGACAAGGGAGACACGCAGAACTGACAGTCTCCCACAGCTGACTCTTGGGAGGAAGGTTGAGGGAGCGTCTGCTCTTGTCCAGGGTCCGGGCACCTGGTTGTGGCTAATCAGTCTGGGGAGGTGGAGGTGTGTGCTAAATCAGCCCATTTCTCTGGGAGCTGGAGCTGCAGAGTGGGTGTTGGAAAGCAGGCTGGGAAGGGTGGATGCAGGTATTACTGGTATCTTGCCCCCTATCCTGGCCTAATCTAAGCTGTCCTTGGTGCTAAGAGACTGGAGCTTTGACAATGCAATAGACCAAAAATAAGCTAGGCATTATGCCTTAGGGCCAAGTCTCCCCATTGGAGTTGCAATGCCCCAGTGGGGTGGAAGGCTGACCCCACTTACTCTTGGAAATGAATGCCAAGACCATCAATTTCATCAATGAGGGTCAGAAAACAACAAAAGACCACCTGACTTAATCTCAAACATTTATTGATTCCTAAAAAGAGAAATGAGAGGAAGTCTGCCAAAGCCATGGGATGCCAATTATATAGGTCAACAGGTGTCTTCTTGGATCGGAGACACAGTTCAATCCATAGCACTTTGGATCTTCTGGCTCGGAAGAGAGTTCCTGGTGGGTCCCCAGCCTCTCCCATCACACCATAAACTCACTGAGGACCCCTGGCATGGCACCGCACCTGGCTAGTAGGAGGCCTCTGCCCTTCTTTCCCAGAGTGCCGATTTTACCTACTTTTTCTCTCCCTGCCTCTATCGTGGATTTTCCAATACACACAGCTGTCTCCCTAAAACACTGATCAGAGCCTCTGAGTCCCTGCTTATATGCTTTCAGAGACTCTTCAAGGCCACAGCGATAATTACCAAAGTGTGTCACCTCAATCCCAAGAGATGCTCTTGAAGAAACGGTCTTGTAGCCAAATAAGTTTGGGGAATGCTGTTTACTAGATCTCCTGACCCTTTGGAGATTCACTATGCACCGAGCATAATAAAGGCTCTGAGAAGTCCCGCAAGTCAGCATGCAGCCCAGTGAGCATGTTTGACATGGCTTTCCCAAACTTATTCCATCATACAATCATTTTTGAAAAAATACCAACAAACAGCCCAAGAAGTAGTCCCACAGAACAGACTTTGGGAAGCAGTGCACTGAATGGTCAAGCCTGAAATCCATGCAGAAGGCAAGTGGAGTTGCCAGAGGGAATGTGGGTCTGTGGGAGAACTCAGGGAGCAGTGCTGGCCCACGGTACCTAAAGAGAGGCCCTGGCCATGGGTGGATGTGGCAGGGACCTGTAGGTCAAGAGGCTCCACCGCCAGCTCTCCTTTCTGGGCTCATTTTCCTCGTCTGAAAGTGGATGTTCAGGGCAAGTTTGTGATTTTGGGATCTGGCACATCCTAAATGGATCTTGGCCTCTCATTGGACCTAACAACTCATAACTGGATAAACACTGAGATCCCCCCCCCCATAGAATGTTCCAGCTCATCAGGGGGATACTCGTGGAGGCCAAAGCCCCAAATGGATCACCTACAGCAGGAGACTCCTGTGGTAGAAAAAATGTAGGTTCTGAGGGACCTGAGAATTGAGTCATGTCCCCTGCAAAAGACGTGTTTGAATTTTCACCTGCATCCATTTGGGTGTGAGCCCAGTTGTAAGATATTATTCGTCAAGGTGTGGCCAAATCGAATCAGGTCCGGCCTTACTCAATATGACCTGAGGTTTTATAAAGAGAGGAAACTCAGAAGCAGCGTGTCAGGAGAAAGCAGAGTACGACAGAAGTCAGTGAAAATGAGAAGAACAGACATGGAGGACCACTGGGAAGCTATCATCAGAACACTACTGACTCCGGGAGAAAGCAAGCCCTGCCAACACTTTGGACTTCCAGCCTCCAAAACCGAGAGATAATAAGTTCTAGCTTTTTAAGCTACCTCATTGTGTGGTATTTGTCATAGCAGTTCTGGCAAACTGAGGCAGGTAGAAGCCAGCTTCCATCCTGACCCTATCACTTAGGAGGAGCTATGTGGCCTTAGGTAAGTCATTCAAGCCCGCTGAGCCAGTTTCTTCATCTGTATGATGGGGAAATAGTAGCTGCTTTCAGGGTTGTTGGAAGAATCAGGATGCAAGCTGAGCTCTCGCTGCCCTCAAAGCCAATTTAGCTTGTTACCCTGTGATTTAAGTCCCATTGCCACCAAAGTTAACAGAAGTTTCCCAAGTGTAGGATTACGTCTCACATTCATTCTTTCATTCATCTAAATATTTATCGGGTACCAACAACGTACCAGGCACTGGGGAAACAATGCTGAGAAAAGAACATGTCAGATCTACACCAGCATGGGGCTCACTGTCTAGTAGAAGGTGGGTCATTCATTCATTCACTGCTGAGCAACCACTATGCCAGCCACAGTTCTGGGCTCAGGCCCTTTGTTATGTGTTTACAAAGCACTTTCACTATCATTCTTTCATTTGCTCCTTACAAAATTCTGATGAGATAGGAAGTGCAGGAATTATTATTCTGTTTTGTAGATAAGCAATTAGAGGTTTAGAAAGATCAGGTGGACTTAACAGACATCTATAGGACATTACATCCCACAACAGCAGGATACACCTTTTTTTCAAGTGCTCATGGATAATTCTCAAAGATAGACCATATGCTGGGTCACAAAGCAAGTCTTAACAAATTTAAAAAGATTGAAATCATACACAACACTTTCTTGGATCATAAAGGAATGAAGTTGGAAATCAATAATAGGTGGAGTGCCAGAAAATTCACAAATACATGGAGGCTCAACAACACACTCTTAAACAACAAGTAGGTCAAAGAAGAAATTGCAAGAGAAATTAGTAAATACCTCGAGGCGAATGCAAATGAAAACACAACATATCAAAACTTATGGGATGCAGCAAAGGCAGTGCTAAGAGGGAAATTTATTGCCCTAAATGCCTTTATCAGAAAAGAAGAAAAGGCAAAAATGCAGGAATTAACTGTCCACTTGGAAGCACTGGAGAAAGAACAGCAAACTAATCCCAAAGCAAGCAAAAGGAAAGAAATAACAAAGATTAGAGCAGAAATAAATGAAATTGAAAACATGAAAACAATAGAGAAAATCAATAAGACCAGAAGTTGGTTCTATGAGAAAATCAATAAGATTGATGGGCCCTTAGCAAGATTGACAAAAAGAAGAAGAGAGAGGATGCAAATAAATAAGATCAGAAATGGAAGAGGAGACATAACTACTGACCTCACAGAAATAAAGGAGGTAATAACAGGATACTATGAACAACTTTACGCTAATAAATACAACAATTTAGATGAAATGGACGGGTTCCTGGAAAGACATGAACAACCAACTTTGACTCAAGAAGAAATAGATGACCTCAACAAACCAATCACAAGTAAAGAGATTGAATTAGTCATTCAAAAGCTCCCTAAAAAGAAAAGTCCAGGACCAGATGGCTTCACATGTGAATTCTATCAGACATTCCAGAAGGAATTAGTACCAACTCTCCTTAAACTCTTCAAAATAATTGAAGTGGAGGGAAAACTACCTAATTCATTCTATGAAGCCAACATCACCCTCATACCAAAACCAGGCAAAGATATTACAAAAAAAGAAAACTACAGACCAATCTCTCTAATGAATATAGATGCAAAAATCCTCAATAAAATTCTAGCAAATCGTATCCAACAACACATTAAAAGAATTATACATCATGACCAAGTAGGATTCATCCCAGGTATGCAAGGATGGTTCAACATAAGAAAATCAATTAATGTAATACACCACATCAACAAATCAAAGCAGAAAAATCACATGATCATCTCAATTGATGCAGAGAAGGCATTTGACAAGATTCAACATCCTTTCCTGTTGAAAACACTTCAAAAGATAGGAATACAAGGGAACTTCCTTAAAATGATAGAGGGAATATATGAAAAACCCACAGCTAATATCATCCTCAATGGGGAAAAATTGAAAACTTTCCCCCTAAGAACAGGAACAAGACAAGGATGTCCACTATCACCACTATTATTCAACATTGTGTTAGAAGTTCTAGCCAAAGCAATTAGACAAGAAAAAGAAATACAAGGCATCAAAATTGGAAAGGAAGAAGTAAAACTATCACTGTTTGCAGACGATATGATACTATACGTCGAAAATCCGGAAAAATCCACAACAAAACTACTAGAGCTAATAAATGAGTACAGCAAAGTAGCAGGCTACAAGATCAACATTCAAAAATCTGTAGCTTTTCTATACACTAGTAATGAACAAGCTGAGGGGGAAATCAAGAAACGAATCCCATTTACAATCGCAACTAAAAGAATAAAATACCTAGGAATAAATTTAACCAAAGAGACAAAAAACCTATATAAAGAAAACTACAAAAAACTGCTAAAAGAAATCACAGAAGACCTAAATAGATGGAAGGGCATACCGTGTTCATGGATTGGAAGACTAAATATAATTAAGATGTCAATCCTACCTAAACTGATCTACGGATTCAATGCAATACCAATCAAAATCCCAACAATTTATTTTTCAGAAATAGAAAAACCAATAAGGAAATTTATCTGGAAGGGCAGGGTGCCCCGAATTGCTAAAGACATCTTGAGGAAAAAAAACGAAGCTGGAGGTCTCGCGATGCCGGACTTTAAGGCATATTATGAAGCCACAGTGGTCAAAACAGCATGGTATTGGCATAAAGATAGATATATCGACCAATGGAATCGAATAGAGTGCTCAGATATAGACCCTCTCATCTATGGACATTTGATCTTTGATAAGGCAGTCAAGCCAACTCACCTGGGACAGAACAGTCTCTTCAATAAATGGTGCCTAGAGAACTGGATATCCATATGTAAAAGAATGAAAGAAGACCCGCATCTCATACCTTATACAAAAGTTAACTCAAAATGGATCAAAGATCTAAACATTATGTCTAAGACCATAAAACAGTTAGAGGAAAATGTAGGGAGATATCTTATGAATCTTACAACTGGAGGTGGTTTTATGGACCTTAAACCTAAAGCAAGAGCACTGAAGAAATAAATAAATAAATGGGAGCTCCTCAAAATTAAACACTTTTGTGCATCAAAGAACTTCATCAAGAAAGTAGAAAGACAGCCTACACAATGGGAGATAATATTTGGAAATGACATATCAGATAAAGGTCTAGTATCCAGAATATATAAAGAGATTGTTCAACTCAACAACAAAAAGACAGCCAACCCAATTACAAAATGGGAAAAAGACTTGAACAGACACCTACCAGAAGAGGAAATACGGATGGCCAAGAGGCACATGAAGAAATGCTCAATGTCCCTGGCCATTAGAGAAATGTAAATCAAAACCACAATGAGATATCATCTCACACCCACCAGAATGGCCATTATCAACAAAACAGAAAATGACAAGTGCTGGAGAGGATGCGGAGAAAGAGGCACACTTATCCACTGTTGGTGGGAATGTCAAATGGTGCAACCACTGTGGAAGGCAGTTTGGCGGTTCCTCAAAAAGCTGAATATAGAATTGCCATACGACCCAGCAATACCATTGCTGGGTATCTACTCAAAGGACTTAAGGGCAAAGACACAAACGGACATTTGCACACCAATGTTTATAGCAGCGTTATTTACAATTGCAAAGAGATGGAACCAGCCAAAATGTCCATCAACAGACGAGTGGCTAAACAAACTGTGGTATATACGTACGATGGAATATTATGCAGCTTTAAGACAAGATAAACTTATGAGGCATGTAATAACATGGATGGACCTAGAGAATATTATGCTGAGTGAGTCCAGCCAAAAACTAAAGGACAAATACTGTATGGTCCCACTGATGTGAACGGACATTTGAGAATAAACTTGAAATATGTCATTGGTAACAGAGTCCAGCAGGAGTTAGAAACAGGGTAAGATAATGGGTAATTGGAGCTGAAGGGATACAGACTGTGCAACAGGACTAGATACAAAAACTCAAAAATGGACAGCACAATAATACCTGATTGTAAAGTAATCATGTTAAAACACTGAATGAAGCTGCATCTGAGCTATAGGGTTTTTTTGTTGTTGTTTTTTACTATCATTACTACTTTTATTTCTTTTCTCTATATTAACATTTTATATCTTTTTCTGTTGTGTTGCTAGTTCCTCTAAACCGATGCAAATGTACTAAGAAACGATGATCATGCATCTATGTGATGATGTTAAGAATTACTGAGTGCATATGTAGAACGGTATGATTTCTAAATGTTGTGTTAATTTCTTTTTTTTATTTTTATTTTTTTTTCTTTTTTTCTTTCTTTCCGTTAATAAAAAAAAAGAAAGATCAGGTGGGAAAACTGAATGAGGGACCCCAAATTCTCTCCTTCAGCAGATGTTCAGCTAGAAATGGGCCGGGCACTGAGCCCACAGTGAAGCCAATGGCCTTGTCCTCTGCACTGGAGCTGCGGTTGTGGCCCCTGTTCTCTCCCACTGAGTCCTCAGCCTTGGACCTCCCCAGGCCAGGGTGCACAGGAAATGGTTCCTCAAAACCAGCATCCCCTATCGTCCCCCCGTGCAGCCCCGGAAATCCTTCCTGCACCTGAGCGCCCACACCTTACATTATAAGCCGAGGCGGTTCCCTCCTGGGGGCCCCTGTGGAGTGGTACTCAGAGAAGGCCCACGTGACTCAGTCCCTCCCGAATGCCAGTACGTGTGCTAAGGGCACAGCGGGCCCTGCCCTGCTGACCAGAGGGTGCTCGCTGCAGGGGCCACCTGAGGCGGGGGGGTGGGGTGGGGGGAGCAGGATGGGAGCATGCAGGTCCTCCAAAGCCAGTGGGGCCAGAGACCGGAGTGGGAGAGGATGAAAGAGGGGTGGGAAGCAGTGGGATGAGCCCACATCATTTTATTGGGGGCCTGGAAACTGATGGCCAGATGGGTTCCTGGAAAGTGAGCAATATCAACCGACACCCAACTTGCTGTCAGTTTAAATGAGCATATCCCAGCTGAGCCAGAAAGGACTGATGAATCCAGCATTTCTCAAACCCCTTCTGAGTGTCCCTTTCTTCTCTTCCTCCTCCAGCAAGATTTCTCAGAGCATTTCCACCCCATGGGTCTAGTTCCCTACGGGTATGCCCGGTTCCCGTATGTACAACCCGCTCCCTGGCCACGCGTTCTCTGCTTCCTGAGTATGTTCTCTCTCCCCTATCAAACAGGGCCTCTGGCAGGGGAGCCAACACATGTTAGACTGCAGAGAATTGGGGACAGCGTCTCCTCTGCTGGTATTGACTGTGGAATCTCCTTTGAAGCTCCCTCCACTCGGGCTCTCCCGGGCCAACCCTTGCCAGCTTCAAAGAGGACCCCATCATCTCCATCAGATCCTGTACTGTTCCACGAGGTGTTTACAGCTTCTCTCCTGCGCTCCTGGCACGTGGCCCTTGCCTGGATCCTGTCTCTTCTTTCATCCCCTGCTCCTGGTTCTTACCACATTATTATCCAGCCCGCCTGGCAGTGAGCAGTCTAATCTAACTCCTGCTTCCTGCGTTTTTGGTGCACAGCTTCTTGTCTTCCAGGCTCTGCGGAGATATGGAACAGCCTGAAAGGTTTGGGGTAGATCCAAGCAAGGTACCACTACCTGGCTGGGAGGACTAAGCCACGCTATTCTTATGGCTTACTCGAATGTTTTCCCGAGGAGGAGAATTTCTCTCATTCACTTATTGCCAGGAGAATGCAGAGCTGTTGCTTTCCTCTTTACAGGTGGGAAACCCTGCAGGCAGGAATCCAAGCACCAACTTTGACACCACCCTCTTTCCCTTATCTAATCTTCTGCCAAAACCTAGTTCAAGCCAGCATCAGCTTTGGCCTGGACCACTACCATTACCTCCTAACAGATCTCCCACTTCCACTCTCATGCCCCTCAATCTGCAGGCCACTTGCAATGATCATGCCGCCCTTGTCCCTGCCCCACTAACACAACCGCAAAACTTGAAGTGGCTTGACTCAGCTTTTAGAACAAAGATTAAGGTTTATAATGTGACTAGAAGGCCCCACATGGTCAGTTCCTGCCCACCCCTCATTCCACTCGTGCCCCCTTCCTCCCTGCACGCCAGCCACATCTGCCCTCTTGCACACCCTAGTATATGCTCCCTTCTGCCCCGTGGCCTTTGCATACACTGTTTCCTCTGCCTGGATTGTTTTTCCATCCCCTTGGGTCTCAGCTCAGGCATCAGTTCATTGGGGAAGTCCCCTAGCTTCCTTGGCTGGCCAAATTCACTGTAAGTACTCTCAGGGTATCTCGTTCCTCTTCCTCTTTGCACTGACCGTAGTTGTCATTTTGACTGCATTTGTGTGGCTATTTGATTGATGCCTGTTCCCCATTAAACTGCAGCCTCTGAGAGAGAAAGAACCTGTTCTGCTTTGTTCTCTCGGTATCCTCAGGGCACTGTGCTGACACATAGTAGGTGCTCAATAAATTGTTGTTTGAGTGAGGCCCAGAGGGATAATGCATCTGGTGGAAAGTCATCCAGCAAGGCCTTAACCAAGCTAGGACCAGGAGCCCAGAGGCCTTGGCTACCAGCCCAGGGTGGGAAGATGGACTAGTTGGAGAAGCAGGTCCCATGCCCTCCTGGAAGAGGATGCCACCCTCTCTCTGCTTGAGCCAACAATTAGCCACTATTTGAAAACAGAGTTTGCTCCATAACAAGAAGTCCACCAGGGCCCGTCTGCAGGGGAGGGTGCCAATTAGAGTACCAAATCCCACCATTGCCTTACGCTGAGGCTTCCTCTCAGAGGTCAGGGCTTTGGGCTTTGGGAATCCAGTGCTCCTTACACCTTTACCTTGAAATGCTGCTCCCCAGGTCCATCCAGAGAAGAGAAATGGGAATCTTCAGTCCCTTGCTTAAAGGATGGAAACCTGATGGGAATGAGAAGGGTGAAGAGGAAGGAAAGGGAAGATTGAAGAGTCCATGCAGAACTCAGTGTTGCAGGAGAAAGGCATATGGGAGACAGGTTGTTGGCCATTTGGGGGGCCACATCGGGTAAGGGACTCACCCTCTCCAGTCCTTGGGTTTCCCCAGGGCATCACAATTTGTCTCCATAACATCCTTCCCATAGGAAGGGAAGAAAGTAAGTTAAAAAAATATCTACTATCCAGGTAGATCCTGGCCAGTATCCCCAGAACAATCCTGGAGGGCTTCCTGGAGTGGAAGAGCTTTATAAAGCCACAGGCAGCCTGGGAGAGAGACAGTCCAGGCTCAGGGTCATAGGAAGGGAGGACTATGCCCCAGAGGAGCTGCAAAGCAGGAAGTAGGAAGGCAAGGAAAAGCCATGCGGCCAGAGGGAGCAGAGAAGAAGAGGGAAGGAGGGAGCCACCATGTTGCATTAAATGTCTAATGGTGTCACCTTATTCAAAACTCCCCAGAGGCTCCCCATTTCGCCCAGAGGAGAAATCAAAGCCCTTTCACCCCACCTTCATCTCTTCCTTCCCATTCACTCCCACTCAGCCCGCTTTGGCCACACTGGCCTTCTCCCTGGTCCTCAGACACATCAGTCACACTCCTTAGGCTGTTTACTCTGTCTGGAGTAGTTTCACTTAGACAGCCCACCACGCATGCCCTCCCTCTTCCAAGGCTCTGCTCTATTGCCACCTTTGAATGAAGCCTCCCCTGAAGGTGTTATTTAACACTGCTACCCCCTCCCCAGCCCCCCTCTTGGCGCCACCCTCCTTTTTACCTTACCAGGCCTTTTCCTCCTTCCCCATAGCACTTATAACCTCCTAACATACTCCAAAATTTACTCACCCTCCTCCAGGAGGAGCGAGCTCCCTAGGGCAGGAATAATTATGGGTAGGTTTGCAGATGTAGCATCAGCACCTAGGACAGTGCTGGCATGTAGTAGGCGCTCAATACATATTGGCTGAATAACTGAGAGAGGTGGAGGGTGGAAGGGGAGCCGGGAGCCTGGGAATGGACAGGAAAATCTTTTCTATGCTCTGAGGTCAGCTGGGGGAAAGGAGGCCCAGAGTGAGTGGCCAGCTTAGGAGGAGCCAGCCAGCCAATAGGACTGTTCACTGTCACGTCTGTCCCAGCTCTCCCTCTCCCCTCCTCGTGCATCCCTTCAGAGTCCTCCCTGGGTGACGGTGCTCCTGGCATCTGGCATCCATCAGCCCCATCCAGAAGTCCCTGTGAAACAAGGGGGGCGGCCAAAGCGATCCCAGATCTGGAACAGGAGGGAGTATGTGGGCGAGCAGCCCCTGTCCCAGACCCCCCAGCCCTGCCTGAAGCTACCGGCCCCACTGGCTTCACCGCCCCCCACACACTGTGGGCCTGGAGAGGCTGCTACCAGCCACACACACCTCCTGACGGCGGATTTCAGAGAGGAGGAAGGGGGCTGGCAGGAGGGAGCCGGAGCAAGCAAATGAGACCTGACAGGGGCCGGGCACCTTGGGCAAAGAATGTAAATAAAAATCAGTAAATATTTAGGGGAAGCACAGCAGGAAAAGGGAGGGGACCTGGGGAGGAGACGTGTTGGATTTCCAACAACATCTGGAGGGCAGCCCCCTCTGCCCCCTCCCCCTCACCCCATCCTACCCCACTTGGGGCTTGCTGTGTGAGGGAGGATGTCGGCTTGCAGGGTGTGTGTGCCTGCGCCGGGGTGTGTGTGTGTATGTGCCTGCATGAGGGGGGGGTGTGCTTGCGCTGGGGAGTGTGTGCCTGCACGGGTGTGTGTGTGCCTGCAAGGGGGTGTGTGTGCCTGCGCTGGGGTGTGTGTGTCTGCGCCGGGGGGCGGGGGGTACGCCTGCACGGGGGTGTGTGTGCCTGCGCCGGGGTGTGTGTGCCTGCACAGGTGTGTGTGTGTGTGTGTGTGTGTGTGTGTGTGCGCCTGCACGGGGGTGCCTGGATCTGCGTGAGTATGGGTGAGTTTGATGGCCTCAGCATGTTTGCCTGGTGAGGCCAGCCCTAGCCCCTAACTGAAGGCTTCCTGCTGCGCCATTTAGGTCCTTCCTCCCTTCCATGCAGCCCTGCTTCAAGTCAGTAGGTGGGGAATCTAGCATGAAAAGGCAGGGTTCCTGTCCTCAAGGAGCTTCTAAGTGAAAGCGAGAGGACAACGCATGTAGAGGACCTTGACAGAAGACAACTCAGGTACCTGTGAGCCCAGACTAGGGCGTAGTAAAAGGACCTGGAGGTCAAGGAGGACTTCCTGGAGGAAGAGGATTATAAAAATGCAGGGAGACACTGATAAGAAATGAACAGGGGACTGGGGATTAATTTTCAGGGAGAGGTAAGAGTATGGAACACTTGTGGGCAAGGTGACAAAGGGGGATGGGGAGCAGGAATGAAAAGGGTTGAAGCTTTGCCAGCCCCAGGAAAAAGTCTAGGCCAAGAGCTCATTAGTGCTGCTTAGGGCTCAAGAGGGGACACCGCAGATGGGCTAGGCTCTCTCTTATTCTCCTCTTCCAAGTTCTTGATGGACTATTTCCTGGACAGGAATTGTCCTTCCGTCTTTCTCTTTGGCACCCCCCTCCAGTCCAGGCTCAGTCCCGAGCCTCTGCCCAACCCTGGGAGCCCATCTCAGAACACTTGCCCCTAGAGTCTCACTAGTCCATCCCCGTCAATTTTATAGGGAAGGAACCTGAGGCTCAGGGAGCGGAAGTGACACACGCCAGGGTCTGTGGCAGTGAGTGACAGAGACAGGTGCTCCTAACCCACACAGGGGGAAGTGGGAATGGGTGGAGAGACCTCATTCTCTGTACGCATTTCAGGTTCTGCCTTGGGTAAGTGGTCTGTGTCTCAGTTGTTGCTAGATCATGCGTGATAGCCAGTGACCGGCCCAGCCCTGCACACCCACCCACATTCTGCGTGCTATCCCGGCAGACACCACGGATGCCCTTTGCTGTGGTTCTTTCCACCTGGGGAAGTTGGGCAGCTCTGCCATAGGTCTCAAGGCAGCCCCTGAACTGGGGGTGGCCACCCCCAGACCCCAATTATATCTGGAGCAGAGGGGAAGTAGGAGAAATCCCTTAAGAGAACTGAGCATGCAACCTCCCAGCATGTAACTGGGGATGGAGACGTCCATTTATTTATTCCATAGTTAGATGTCAAGCACCTGTGGGGGGCTTGGCCCACTCTGGATGCTTGGAGAGCAGCAAGGAACAAAGCAGTCTGAAACAGTGGTCTTCAAACTATGCTCTGTGGACTCCCTCTGCTCCCCTACCCCTCTTAGATATTGCTGCGGGGAGGGCGGGATGAGGGATGGGGAAAGGGACTCAAGGCAGCCTCTGTCCTCTACCTCAACCAAAGTAGCTTCCACTTCCATCTGCTTCACTGATCAGACTTCTAGGAATAATTCCTTTGAAGAGTCCCCGTATTATTTATTTTAAATTTAAAATCACTGTTTTCACAGGGAATAGGCAAAAAGATTTTCTTACCAAACAGAGGTCACTGCTGAAAAAAAAAGAAAGCAGAGTGTCTGCCTCTAACGCCAGAGCAAAGGGCTTTGGCATCCCAGATTGGGTTTAAACCCTAGGAAGGACTCCTTGTCGGATATTCCCAGCTTTTCTCTTACAGTCAGAATCCGGTCAGCCCCCCTGCAGTCAGGCCTGCCTCACCGCCCTGGCTCACTGACACTACGTGGGTCAGGGTCTCCAAAGATGGTCGGAGGGATGGTAGCCCCACCCTCCCACCTCCTCCTTCCAGGCCAGGGAACAATTAGACACTTTGTCCAGCAGGAGGATGCCCAAAGGGTGAGGTCACCCCAACATGACTCCCTTTGTCCCAAAGACAGGGAGATACCAAGGCCGGGTCCAGGCACCCTCCCTCTAGGCCCTGTCCCCAATCCCTGGGCACCGCCTCCCCCGCTCCCCATGAAGGGCTTCCCCAGAGTCACAGGAGGGAACACTGAAAGGGAAGGACACTGGTGCAGCAGGCATTGACGGAGGGGAGGAAGGTTGAAGATGGGTACAGAGGAGGTAGAAGGGATGGAGAAAAAGGCCCTAGCTTAGTGAGTCACCCTTCCTAGTGGGGATTTCTAGGTGCTCATGTGACTTGGCCTACAAAGATGATTCCAAACCCCAAAGGAAAAAAGAGATCTGAACCTCGAGATCCCAATAGCTTGCCTCAACTTTAGCCCAAGAGGCCTTTGGGAGATGTGGATGAATTGCAAGTTGCCATGGGTACAGTCGTAGGGAGGGCTACCTCATCCACGCCCTCCCCTGGGCCTAGGGCTCCTCCCTTGAGGGGGAGTCTGGGGCCCAGGAGACCAGAAGACTTGGGTGGAGAGAGCAGAGACGAACAGCCTTTGTGGCCTGGAAGGGCAATGGAACCAGAGTTTGAGCAGAGTCTCTGAGGAGATGAAGGCTGAGATTAGAAGGCCTTCAGAGGTCCCATCCTCAGGATGGGGCTGAGGTCGGGCAAAAGGGACAGCCAGAGGAAGGGGCAGCCTAATGGAGCTTGGACAGGCACCTGTGGTGGCACTAAGCAGTAGACTGGGAATCAAGGCACTGGGTTCTATCCCACCAAATAACCCTAGATTTGTTCTCACGGTGTACCTCAGTTTCCCTCATTGTGCAGTAAGGCCTTTCCCAAGCCAACATTCAGAGAGGATCTAAACTCAGTTTGGGATGCTAAAACCCATTGGTCTGCTTTCCTTTTTTTTTTTTTTCATCTGTGGCCTCTGTTTGGGAGGAATGTCTTTTCTCTTATTCCTTGTACAAGCAGTGGTTTTCGATTAAAAATAAATAACATGGGGACCCATCAAAGGAATTCTTCCTGGAAGTCTGATCAGTAAAGCAGATGGAAGTTGAAGCTACTCAAAGAGTCTGGATGAGAACGTTTCACAGCAGGGTGCAGGAGCGCAGCGCAGGGGCACAGGGCGAGGGCACACTTGGAGTCACCCAGGCTTAACGAGACTTGGCATGGCTGGGCAGGAAAGGGCCATCCTGAGAGACAGGGCTCTTGAGCCTGTGGGGAGGAAGGGGCAAAGCCCCCCAGAGTAGCCAACCGTGGTTGGCTGACCAGTTGTGCACTGGTGGAGAGTAGCTGTCTGGACGCCAACGTTGGGAGCATGGAGGGGTGAGTCTACCAAAGGTGCTGAACAGGCAGCCAGAGGGTGTCAGGGGGATGCTGTGAACATGCTGTCCTGTTCACAGGACAGATCAGCCCCTAGACGTGGATCCTCAGACTTTGGGAGCTCCAGTCCAAACACACTCTCTTTCTCTCTCTCTCTCTCTCTCTCTCTCAAGAGAGAGTGACTATTCTCAGTGAAAGCTGAGAATAGCCACTGCTGGGGTCAAAGAAGGGAGGGTCACCAGGGACTAATTGCCCTAAATAAATGAGCAATTAAGGCTGTTACAGGAAGTATCCAGACCCCTAGCTCCACCAGCCACCCTGAAGATCACCACAGCAACTGTTGCTGGCTCCACCCCAGGAAAGGCTGAGCCACCCGGTTGGCCCACAGAGCTGTCATTCAGACAGCGAGGTAGGGAAGGAGTGACTTCCATCAAGGAAAACGGAAAGGGTAGAGGAAGAGACTGCACTGAAGGGGAGGCAGAGGGATGACAAGGGTGACCTTCTGGCTAAAAATTTTGGGTGATTCTTCTCAGTCAGATGGCAGAAAAGAGAGGGTGCATAACACACAGTGGCTGCCTCTTCCCATCCCAGCAGCCTGCAGGACAGCAGCCCCGTTGGTAGGGCCTGGAGAGGGGGTGTTGCCAGGAGAAGTGGATCTTGCCAGGTCTCCATCTCCTTTCAGCACCCCTCCCCCCACACTTCCTGTAACGGCGTCTCCAATGGGGAGGCCATTAGTCCCGCTCAGGGCAGCTCCTAAGTACTGTGGCTGATAAATATAACATGAGCCCATCGATTAGAATCCTCCTCGTCCTGCAGCAACTCAACTCCCTAATGGCTCTCCGCCCCCCACCTCGGCACAGACTGCCCCCCCACCCCAACCCCCATCCAGGGCTGCTTTTCCTGCTTACTTGGGGCGGTAAGGCTGATGTTAGAGAAGCAGAAGGGAGGTGATGGAATCAGCACCTGGGGCCCAGCTGGAGGGGTTGCTACCTGGACATCGGTGGACCAGGTCAGGGCGAATCTGGGCCCTAGGATGGCTTGGAAGCCCAGCCTAGTTAGGGAGATCAAGGGTAGGAGCTGCCCAGTCCAGGGCCCTCTGTTCTCCCTGCCCTTGAAAGCCTCCACTGTGAGGCGGAAGACAGCTCCTGTCTTTGAGGACTCTCCCGCTGTCTGTTGAAAGAAGTCTGCAATGAAACCACTTCTCCTCCAGCATCCCCAGCCCTCCTGCATCTATCCCTGGCCCAACTCAGCAGCCCCTCCCTGTCTTCTCCCAACCCCAATGCTCCCTCTCTCCATTGCACCCATCTCTGGGGTCCCGACACCCCAGGGATCCTGATGGTGGGGCTGTGTCTCTCCGATCAGCCTGGGCCCCCTGAGGGTTAAGGTTTGTCTTCCTCAGGGAGGGGTGCCAGGAAGTCATGTGCTGCCTTCCCCATACCCCCAAATCTGGACTGGGAACTCCATAGTGTGGGGTCTGCCCCCGCCTGTCAGTGCGAGGAGCTAAGACAGCAGAGCTGGGACAGTTCTGCATACCTTCCCACCCCAACCTAAGACCCCTCAAGGCCCAGGCCAGCTGCTGGTGGACATCTGGAATTGCCTTGGCAGCAGACATGGGAACAGCTCCTGTCTGGGCACCACAGGGGGCTTGAGGGGGGGCAGGCCCGCGAGGTGGGCTGTGGTTTTGCAGAGCCCTGTCTCTGGGCAGACTTTGCCCACAGAATCCTCTAACAGGCAGGCTGAGCCAGGCTGGCTGCAGCCAGGAAGTTAATCCTTAATGCGCTCCTGGGCTCACTGCTGTGCAGACTCACCGCTTAAACACTCGGCAGGCCGGGCAGGGAACAGCCGCAGCACCCATTCTCCTCGGGGTGGGGTTTGGTGCCACTGCAAGCTGTGTGCCGGGGAGGCTGTGTGTCCATGTGGGATGCTGTGTGTTCCCTTCTGGAGTGGGGATTGCCTGACCGATTAGCTTTGCATGAGAAGGGTGGGTGTGCAAGAGGCCAGGGACGGGTCTGGCCGTTCTGTGCTATGTCTGTGCCCTCTCCTCATCTCTGGCTTCTTTTCAGTCTCTGGTAGGCTCTCCACTAAAGGACTGTTTTGAGGGTTGGAGGTTTGGGCACCATTCTTCTTAGCTACGTGTCCAGTTGCAGCTGTGGAGATGGTGGTTAGGTTGCGAGAACTTCCTCATATGCATTGGCTGGATACGAGGGTGAATATGCTTTAGCGAAGCGAAGGGTTCCCACTTGAAGAAGTTTCTAGAGGGGAGTTGGCTCTGAGAGAAATGGATGGGAACATGGGAAAGGGATGGGCATTTTATGCTGCCAAAGTGACGAACACCTCTTCTTTCTGCCCGTGCTGCACCCCCATTTTTGAAGATGAGCTAGCTCAAATTTCCCCTTCCAACTTACCAAGACAACTCTCTCCTGCCCTCTCCCCACTTCCTAGGAGGGCCCACACTCCCTCCCCCCATTCCTACTGCCTCCTCCCTTCCCACCCTCCTCTTCCCCAGCGGCTCTTTGCACTCTGAGGCTGGGGCAGGGCGAACGAGAGGCCTGACTCCCTCAATAGCCTGAATTCAGCCCCCAACCCAGGCTATATTTAGCTGCTTGCCTCAGACACTGGACAAAGCCACATCCGAGGGGCTGGTTGGGGCAGAGTTGAGAGGGGGCTGCCCTTCCTGCCCCTTCCCCTTCCTGATATGGATGCCCCTTGGTTGCCCTTTTAGGGTAACCAGGAGTGTGGCTGTTCACGGCTGTGGAGCAGGGCTTGGTGGGCACTGCATTCTATTTATAGATCATCCCCTGGGAGGGGAGTTCTGAAATCCCCACCCCCACCCCAGCCTGAATGGGCACATCTGGTGCATTTTTAAGATATATATATATATACACATATATGTATATATGTCCTCACTGCGCCTTGGAGTCAATGGATGAGCTTTTTAAAACTATGGACACGCAGGCCCCAGCCCCCCACCCCCCCAAAAAATTCTGATTTAATTGGTCTGGGGCGAGGCCCTGGCATCCTTTTTTTTTTTTTTTAAATCTCCCCAGTGGACTCTAGGCTCCCCAGGCGACTCTAATGTGCAACCAGGATGATAGGATGATGAACTAGGGCTCAGGGACCAGCAGCAGCTTCCCTTCGGCTTGCTAGAAATGCAAATTCTTAGGGCTCACCCCAGACTACTGAATCCCCACAGGATTTCAACGCAGACTAAAGTTTGAAAATCTGTTCTAGAACCTTCAGCTTTAGAAGGCCGCACTCCAGAGCTGTGCTCTTAAGATGCTTAGGTGGGAAGGGGCTCAGGCCAAGCTGGAGAAGCACGAGGCCCTGACGCTCATCCTCCCAGACTCTGCTTTATTTCTAGGAGAGGCTTCTGGTTTCTCGAGATTCGTATCTGGTGAGGGGATGTCTGGGTCCACCTTTCCCGGATCCAAATAGTGGACTCAGAGTGGCATCTAGGTCCCTCCTCTAGTCCCCCACGTGTGCTCACACTCACATGTGCACACTCACATACACACTCCAAATCTCAGGCAGGATTTCCAGTACCTACAGGCCGTTACAGACAGAAGTCTGGGAATGTGTTTTGAGTCTTATGACTAAACTCCCCTCCCTTCAGAAGCAACTGCACATCTAAAGATCTCATTTCCACCAAAGAGCTGTCTACCTGGTCCTTCAACCTCAACAGAAGGCTCCCTGTCTCCCCTGTGAGATGCAGGGGTTCTCAATCATTAGAAACTATTTCTCAAGTCCAACCTAAATCCTTGGGATCCACTTTGCTGAGAGTGTCTTATATGTTGTGCACATCCTGCCTTTCCCTAAAGCCCTTTGCTGGCTCCCCACTGTCTACACGACCAGATGCAAACTCCGTATAAAGCATCAAGGCCTGCATGATCATTTTTTTTTTATTGATAAAACCAAACAACACACAAGCACAAACATTCTTAACATATGAACATTCCATACTTGGTGTGCAATCAGTGGCTCACAATAGCATCACATGGTTGCATATTCATCACCATGATCATTTCTTAGAACATCTGCATCACTCCAAGAAAAGAAATAAAAAGGAAAAAGAAAAAACTCATACATACCACACCCCTTATCCCTCCCTCTCATCGATCACTAGTATTTCCCTCTACCCAATTTATTTTAACATTTGTTCCCCCTATTAATTATTTATTTACTTTTAATCCATTTTTTTCTCATCTGTCCATACCGTAGATAAAAGGAGCATCAGAACAAGGTTTTCCCAATCCCACAGTCACATTATGAAAGCCATATCATTATACAATCATCTTAAAGAAACATGGCTACTGGAACACAGCTCTACAGTTTCAGCACTTCCCTCCAGCCTCTCTAATGCACCTTAAACCAAAAAGGTGATATCTATATAATGTGTAAGAATAACCTCCAGGATAACCTCTCAACTCTGAAATCTCTCAGCCACCGACACTTTATTTTGTCTCATTTCTCTCTTCCCCCTTTTGGTCAAGAAGGTTTTCTCAATCCCTTGGTGCTGAGTTCCAGTTCATTCTAAGATTTCTGTCTCACGTTGCCAGGGAGGTTTACACCCCTGGGAGTCATGTCCCACGTACAGAGGGGGAGAGCAGTGAGTTTGCTTGCCTTGTTGGCTGAGAGAGAGAGAGAGGCCACATCTGAGCAACAAAAGAGGTTCTCCGGGGGTGACTCTTAGGCCTAATTTTAAGTAGGCTTAGCCTATCCTTTGCAGGGATAAGTTTCATACGAACAAACCCCAAGATTGAGGGCTCAGCCTATTGATTTGGTTGTCCTAAGGCCTGCATGATCTTGAAGACCCTGCCATGGACAGAAGGCTCCTGCCACTGTCCCCACACCATTCTTCCTGGCTCCCTTGCTGCTGCTTCTTTTGTGTCTTGCTGTTCCCTCAACTGGATGGCTTTTATCTCTTCCCTCCCCATCTGCATGGCAAAGTCTCAGATAAGGTCACCTCCTCTGGAAAGCCTTCCTAGCTTCTGCAGGCATAGTAAGTGTTCCCATGGTTCTTGCAGAGGCACCTTTCATGGTACCTATTACATAGGTGTCTGTCTGTACCTGTCCATATCTGTCCTTCCACTACAGCCTTAATGGGAAGAGACAGTTGTGTTCATCTTTGCAACTCTGGCACCTTAGCCTGGCACCTGGAAAAGAGTAGAAGTAATAATAAGTGGGTGTACCAACCACTTCCCATGTATCATGTCATGTATTAGTCATGACAACCTTACGAGACAGGTGTTTTTATAATTTCCATCTTATTGATAAGGAATCTGAGGCTCAGAGAGGTGAAGCAACTTGCCCAAGGTCATGGCAGGGATGAGATTTGAACCCAATCTGTCTGTCTCCAGAGCTCATGTTCCTTACCATTGCACTCTGTGGTCACCCTATACAGCTTGTGGGATGAATGATGGAATTAAATGAATGAACAACATGACTCCTGGGTAGGAATTTCCTAGAATCACCTCTTCATCAACACATTTTTCTTCACTGATATTCATCTCATCTTTCTGTCCTCTTTATTACTTTCATCAGCAAGAATCCTTTGTAAGAGCCAAGTTTATTGGTCCTAACATAGTTGGGACAATCTCCATCGGACTCTCTTTCCTGTATGGCTGTCTGTCCAGACCTTTGCCCCACTCAGCAGCACTGTGGGTACTGTATCAAAACCTGGAGGTGACTCCTCACCACATCCCAACCTTGTTCCATCCTTCTTGGTCCTGGGACCTTGTTGGCACCATTCTCCAGGTGGGTAACAAGAGGACAGAGAGCTGGAAGAGGGGACTTTTGATGAACGCTCCCTCCTTCCATCCTTCCTTGCCCCATGAGGAATGTGCCAACTGAGGTAGGTTCACAGAGGGGCTATGTCCTGCCACCCAGGCCCCTCTAAAGCCTCCACTGACAGGAGGAGGGGTTGGGGACAGGTTGGAGGCACGTCTCAAAGGCCTGAATGTTCCTCAAGGTGGAAAGGCCAAGGAGCTTCCTGGAAGGATGAGGCCAAGGGACACTTGTCTCTCCTCTCTGCTTTGAGCCCTGGTTGGCCAGAAAGAAGGCTCCCAGGAGGTGGGCCAGTTAAAGGGGCATCTTCTGCATTTGTCTGCCTTGGGCCAACCTGCTTCCTAAACCTGGTAGATAGGCTAAAGAGGATTAAATTCAAAACTTAAAAAACAAGCAGACAGTTAAAATAATATGAGCTAACTTTGTAAAGTTCTTACTGAGGCATCATGCTATGGATTTTACACATCGCATTCAATCATCACAGCCCACTGGGAAATAGATGTGATTGCTATCATCACCCCGAGATTGCAGATGGGAAATGAGGCTTGGAGATGTTAGGTAACCTGTTCAAGGTGACACAGGCAGTAAGTGGCAGAGGCAGTTGAACCCAGAGAGATTAACTTCACAGCCCACGTCTCCAACGATTATGCCAAACCAGGGACCTAAGAAGAACACCTGAAGAGAAGATTAAGGTAGGTGGCACCCACCTTGTGACCTTCAGCGTCCCCAGAGCACCTCTAAGGATCCCACAGGTCTCCTGAACACAGTTAATGAAACACCCAAGATTTTACAAATTTTCTCCCAAGATCCTGGCTTCAGTAGGTTTTCTAATCCATGACTGTTTCAGTGCTTTAATCTGGGGCCCACTGGTGTTAGAATGAGGGGTGCTCATCTGCCCACCCTTTCCCTTTACTGCAGCTCCACTGGCTTCTACCAAAGGCCTCTTGAGACTCAGTGAAAATTGCTGGGGCAGGAGGCCAGCACTGCTGGAGGAAATGCGCAAGACGACACTGATGGTTTTGATAAAAGCACCAGGACTCACTCATGGAATCACATGTGGTCCTTTACACCTTTTCAAAGAAATTATCCTGGGAACCCCCTCCCAAATTATGGGGAAACTCTTGCCTTGGGCCAACCTCGGAGCTGAGGGTTTAGACTTTTGGCTCTTGCAGACAAAGGCAAAACACCCTTTTGTGAGGGGTGAATCTGAGTTTGTGGGACAGCTGTGGGCCATTTGAGACCCATGTGGTGACAAAGAAGGTCTCCTCCATTCAGGGAGGTGAGCTTCATTCAGCATGCGGTCACAGAGCAGGATTTACTCTGTGTGGTGCCAGGCTGTGCTGGGAGTGGGGAAGGCTGAAGATGACCTCTAAATCCCCAAAGGGATTCAGGACACTCACCCTACAGGGAGGAGGGAAAGACCAATCTTGGAGCAGTCGGAGCCAGTGTGAACACCCCATGGGGGCCTCCTGCATACAGGGGTTTCAAAATCCAGGGCTTAAAAGGATGGGTAGGATTTGGATAGGCACAGAGGAAGCGGATTCCAGGTAGAGGGGACAAGGTGGTTGGTGCTGTTTTGACTAAAATAATAAATACACAAAATAAACCCTGGCCCAGCAGCATCCTCATAAGAAAGTGAGAGGCATTTCCAAATCTTGTTTGAAACTCTGGCTGAGAAGTAGCCTCAGGCAAGGCTTCTGGATGCCCTTTCCTCATCTGAAAATGAGGCTAATAATAGTGGTTATTCCCAGGGCTCTTTCAGGATGAAACAAAATAAGTTCTAAAATGCCAGGTGCTGTGGCAGTGGCAGAGTTCTCACCTGCCATGCCGAGACCCAGGTTCGTTTCCCGGGGCCTGCCTATGCAAAAATGAAATAAAAAGCCAGATGATTGGGGTTTCACATATAGTAATGACCCAGGGACTGTCAGTTCTTGTGAAAATGACACCATTTCCTTAAGAGGCTCCTAAAAGGGTCAGAAGGGTTTGTTCTCCAAAAGGGGTCTCCAAACTGTTCTGAGCCATGGGAAACATGCAAGGAAGGAGAACAACTCAGTGAAGTCTCCGTAATCCGAGCCTTGGCATGTGGTCCACAGGGATGGCTCCTGCTTCTGATTAATCAACAATTCCTGAGGATTCTTCTTCTAAGACAATTTTCCCAGCTTTCCCCTCCTCTCTATCTTAATGCCAAAGTAACAGTCTCCTAACTGCTCTCTCTGTTCTAGTTTCTCTCTTCACCAATCTCATCCTCCCCACGGCCCCCAGAGTGACCCACCCAGCAGTTGAGATCTTGCCTCTCTCAAGCTCACACACCTTCCATGGCTCCCACTGCCTGGAGAGTGAAACCCAACTCCTCAACCTGGCACTCAAAACCAGTCATTCCTCTTCTCTGGTCCCTGCCTACCTTTCCAGCCTCCCTCCCAGCCACCTACTTGCCAGACCCTCCAGCCATGCTCAGCTAACTGCCTCCAGTTCCCTACCAGCCTTTCACAGCCCTGCCTTGGAGCTTCTTTTACAAGCAGTTCTGCCTTTCCCTCCTCTTGGAATGTCCTTTCTCCACTCTCTGATGACTAAATCCCAGACATGCTTCAAGATCCAGCTCAAGCACCTCCCTCTTCCTTGCAGCCCTTCCAGATTCTAATCCCCAGAAGGACCATGCGCCCTCATGGCTGTCTCTTTCTATAATTGAGTGTGGAGTATGCATGGAAGCTGGGGCTGCAGTCTGTAGCTGCCCAGAAGGACTGTTGGGGAGCAGCTCAGGGCAGAGATTGCTGCTGAGAGAGGCTGTATCCCAGATACCCACTCTTGGAAGAGAACAGGGTGGAGCAACAGAGACCTCCACAGAACCTGGCACAGGTGCCAGCAGCCTGGATAGAGCCCAGGCAGTTGTGTTGGCACGGCTCCGCTGCCGGAGATGAGGGTGAGACAAACAGCAATTAGCCAAGCACAGGCTGGGCTCTGGAGGCTAATTACCAATTAGATGGGGCCAAGTGAACAGCTACATGAGCGAGAATATCAGCAAATAGTCATTGGAATGGCACGGCTCGGGGGCAGGGTCTCTCTGCTGCTGCCCACAGACCTGGCCTCCTAGTGATTAGTGCAGTGCTAGTCTAGAGGAGAGGGCTTCTGGCAGTGAGGCGGCTGGGAAGGAGCCTGAGCATCCTAGGGCTAGGGGCACTTGGGAAGCTTTTGCCTTCTTCTTTTCAATTCCTGGAATGACCTCCTGAGTGGGGCTCAGCAGTACCCCTTCTGGGTGGTATTGGAGTGATAAGCAGCGAACGCTCTGGTACCCTTGGCTGGGGAAACTCAGCAGGATCTCAGAGCAGTTTGGAGCCTCCCTGCCAGACACCCAGTGGGACACATTCATGTCTGGAGCTTTGCCTGGCCTGGCCAGGCTGGAGGGGGGGAGATGGGGGGCCTGATAACTTCCTTCCTCCCATGTCTTGGCTCAGCACTTTTTCACTGTCTCCCTCTCCCTCCCTCCCCCTCACCCTCCCTTCCCTCTGCTTTCTTTTTCTTTCTCTCTCCCTCCCTCCCTGAACTCCACAACCCACAGTTCCTGCTTTTACTTAGGGTGGGGCCTCTATCACTGCGGAAAAAAACTAACATCGGACAGATGCAATGACTTCCTGACAAGTGAGGCAGAGTCACTTCGGGGTGAGATGTCCCTGGGGTGTGAGGGTGGCAGTGGGGAAGGCTTCTCTCACTTTAGGAAGTTCACGAGGGAAATGGTGATGTTGGGTGCACGATGCGGCAAAGAGCTCAGGTGGTAGAACCCCACATCACATAGATTCAGGGCCCAAATCAGGTATAACTCAAGAGTTGTTACTCCTCTGCATCATCCGTAGTCACATCTCTCCAACCCATCTTCTGCTGGAAGCCTCCTGGGGACCTCCTCTGCCCACCCCACTAGTGGGGTGAGCCTTCCCAGGCTGGGCCCTGTTTGGGGACCCCACACCCACAACGTGTGTGGGTGGGGAAGGGGCACCCGCAAACCTGTGCAACCTCTCTTGGCTCCCATTTACCGGGCCTGATTTGTAGGCCAAACCCTCTGGGACCAAAGAAATTAGAAGGAAAGCACTCTGCTCTCCTCGGGAGGGGCGATCTGAGAAGGGAGGAGGTTCCATGAGGAGAAGGACTCAGTAAGGAGTGGGGCTGAGTCAGGGAGAGGGGACCATTGAGAGAAGGGGGTTCCATGAGCAGAGGGGCTCAGAGAAAGGAGGGAGCTCTGTGAGGGGAGGGGGTTCCTTAAGGTGAGGCCCCCAGAGAAGGCGGGAGCACAGTCAGGGGAAGGGTCTGTCCAGGAAGACAAGGGCTCAGATCTGGAAACAACCTTAGGAATGCAAAAGCCTGTGTCTTGGTTAGTTGGTCACCACAAGTGCCCCTGCGCAGGAGCTCAAAGCTCTCCAGGCTTTCTTCCCTGGGACAGTGGGGCACCAGGGGCTGTTCCTGCCCCCAGGGACAGGTGCCACATCCCAGCCGCCCTGGGCAGTTGCTATGTTCGGAGGGACCCCCATCCCTCCACCCCCATGGAGAAGGAAAGAATGGAGCGTCTGCCTGCAGGAATGCGGAAGGAGGAGAGGAGGGGCTGACCAAGAGGGCAGCATGCACGGGGATGGGTTGGGGAATGTTAGAAGTGTTTGCCCGGGTTTATGGCCTGTGTGTGTAGCTGCGTGTGCGTGTGCGGTTGTGTGTGCATGTGCGGTTGTGTGTGCGTGCCCCTCTCCCCAACAAGCGCCCAGCGATTTTCCCTGACTCCATCCCGCTGTGGTCAGGAAGCCAGTGACCAGCCCAGCAGTCGACATCTCTGGGCTCTGAACTCACCCCTCAGCTATGCCCCCAGGACAAAGGAGCTCTTTCTGCACAAGGGAGGCACGCGGGACCCTGTCATGGACGTGTGACCTGAGGAACAGCGCTGCCTGAGGGCATGTCCCAGCCCTGGCCGCACTTGTGGACACTGGCTGGTCTTGAGCCAGGGTGGACCAAAGAGAAAGGTTCTCCTTCCTGCCTGCGCTAGGGAGGCTCCCTGGAGGACGGGGTCAATGTGCTCCCTGAAACTGCCACTTAACTAACTCACTAGAATAGCCCCTCCCTTATTAATTTGTTAAAACTTCCACTTTTCTGTTTTATGATTAATCTGAGACTTCTTAACCCCCAGGACAGATTCTTATTTTCTTCTTTCCTCACGGATCTGGCTGTAACTAATGGAGCATGCGTGGAAAGAAGAAGCCTGAACTTAAGCACCACCCTGCACCCTGGAACCTAAAACATCCTGCAAGAGGAATCAAAGAGAACAGCAACAACAAGAAAGAGGAACACCAGACCCATAAAGGGAGCGAGAGGTCTGACCATTACAAATTCCAGCAATGCCACAGGCCCACTCCTCAGAATAAGAAAACCAATCAGCTATAATAATCAATTTGCAAACCTTAATTTGAGCGTAGACATAGCCAAAGGCAATAACCAGCTTGCAATCCTCAATTTGAATGTTTACGAGCCAATCCCAATGTGCCAATAGTTCTAACATAATAAACATCCCTCACTTTTCCAGCTCCGGCAGACAGATCTAAGGAAACAAACTGTCCTCCTGTCTCCATGAGGCAAGGCTTTGTTAAACAGATCTTTTTCTCTACTCAAAATCCCAGTGTCTACTGACTGATTTTGTGCACTACTGGGCGAGGACCCACATTTGGTCCCCAACATCCCCGAGACCCCAACCCACCACCATCCAGTCTCCCTCGCAATCAGGAACCTGAACAAACAGCGAGTTGACCCATCTCCCCAGCACTGGTGGGTGCGCACCAGGCAGAAGGCAGGGAGATGGCGCTGGAGGAAGAATAAAATCCTAGTATCAGGGGAGAGACACTGCCCTGGGGGAGTCAGAGTCTGGGCAAGGAGACATATCCCCCGCCTCTGGGGAACTGCTAATCTCAAGAGAGAAGCAACCCCTGCTCCCTCCCTCACTAAGCCCCAACCCCTCACAGACTTTCCTGCTCCTCACAGCAGGAAGAGCCAGTCTGATGGGGGAGTCTGTACACATGCACAAGCACGTGCACACACATGCACACGCACACACATGCACATTCACACACATGCACACACGCACACATGCACATTCACACACATGCACACGCACACATGTTCAGAACAGAGACGGAGGCAACCCAGGAAGCTCAGTGTGTGTGAATAGCCTTTGGGGGCTGAAGGCCTGGAGGGGGCAGATAAGAGGAAAGCCCTTCCCACCCAAAGAAGACCAGGGAGGCTTCCTGGGGGCTGGGGGTAAGAGTGGGGCTGGGAAGGGGAGAGGGTACAGGCTCAGGCAGGGGTTGTCTGGGCCTGGGGAAATGCCTGGTAGGGGCTCTAGAGAAGGGTGAGGGTACAGGGAAAAACTTCTGGGGTGAAAGCCGTGGTGTTCTTAGGAGCATCTCAAAGACGGGCACAGAGAGGCCAGTCTCAGCCCTCAAGGTAGCACAGCACAGGGGGAGGAAAGGCACAGGATTTTAGTCCAGGTCTCTGACTTTGCCCAAAGAAAGCCCTTTCACATCCTCTTCCCCGTTCTCCTGCAGCCTACACCCCCGGGCGGGCCTGAGAGATCAGTAGGGGGCAGGAAGCTCAGCCCTGCCGCTCTGCACCCTCCACCCAGACAGCTGTTCTGCGCAGCTGCTGGGGGCTCTGGGGGCTGCAGCGGATTTGATTTGATTCAGGCCCCAAAATAGCAATCTTAGCAGGAAGCAGCCTTCTCCCCCAACCCCCCAGTACTCTTCATCCGGGGGCTGAGTTGACACCTTAGAGGTTCTGTCCCCTCCCCCACACTCACCCTCCTGTCTCCTGAAACCCACTCAATTCTTTTTTCTCCTCTTAGCCTTTTGCCCCCCTTCCCTCTGCAGCCTCTGTCCTTTTCTATCCAGCTAGTCTGCTCACTCCCCTCTTCCAGGAAGCCCACCCTGGTCACCCTGCCCCCCTCCTTGCAGTGCTTGCCCCAGCTCCTTGCCCACACAGGATCCCCAGCCTCTCCTCCCCACAGCTCTGCTCTTTGGGGCCTGTTTGGGGGGAAGTCTAGGTCTGGGGGCCTGTAGCCAGGCACGGGCGGGCTGCAGAGGGCACACAAAGACGCAGGCTGCCCTGGCCTTTGATGAGTAATCGCTGTTCCCTTGAGCCACGATTCCATTCGGCCGCCTTGCCCCCCTGCCCCCACCCCACTCCAGCTCCTCAAATAAGACTCGTTTTTGTTCTGAGGACACAATGCGAGAAAATGTCACTCAGGGGGCGTGCCCCCTGGCCCCAGCCCTGACAACCAGAGCTCTTAATCACCCGGCCTCCTTCCTCCGCAGCTGGCTGTACTGAGGGAGAGGGCAGGGGGTAGGGGCGAGTTACCACCCTCTGGGGCTGAGACGTCTTCCAGACTGAGGTCCAAGGCTTGCGTTCTCCATTCTCCCTTCACTTGTGGCAGCCTTTGAGTGAAGCCCCTGCACCAGCTTCTCAAAAAGGCCAAGTTGTTGGCTCTTTTCTGTACACCCAAGTCTGCCAAGGTCCCTGAAGCAGGACAGATGAAGAAGTGCCTCAGAAGTGCACAAAAAGCTCTAGAATGGGGATATGCCAAAGAATTATTCAAACATTTGGATAAGTGCTGCAAAGAAAGTAAAAGAGTGGTAGAGAGTGATGGTGAGGGAGGAGGGAGGTGGACAGACGTTATCTCTCCAACTAGGAAGTCAGAAGCCTTTCTGAAATGGCATTTTTTTTTTTTAAGATATCATTCCATTCTATATATACAATCAGTAATTCTTAATATCATCACATAGTTGCATATTCATCATTTCTTAGTACATTTGCATCGATTTAGAAAAAGAAATAAAGACAACAGAAAAAGAAATAAAATGATAATAGAGAAAAAAAAGACTATACATACCATACCCCTTACCCCTCACTTTCATTTACCACTATTTCAAACTGAATTTAACATTTGTTCCCCCTATTACTTATTTTTATTCCATATGTTCTACTCTTCTGTTGATATAGTAGCTAAAAGGAGCATCAGACATAAGGTTTTCACATTCACAGAGTCTCATTGTGAGAGCTATATCATTGTTCAATCATCATCAAGAAACATGGCTACTGGAATTCAGCACTACATTTTCAGGCAATTCCCTCCAGCCTCTCCACTACATCTTGAATAACAAGGTGATATCTACTTCATGTGTAAGAATAACCTCCAGGATAACCTCTCGACTCTGCTTGGAATCTCTTAGCCATTGACACTTTGTCTCATTTTACTCTTCCCCCTTTTGATGGAGAAGTTTCTCTCAATCCCTTGATGTTAATTCTCAGCTCATTCTAGGGTTTTTCTCAGTCCCTTGATGCTAAGTCTCAGCTCATTCCAGGATCTCTGTCCCACGTTGCCAGGAAGGTCCACACCCCTGGGAGTCATGTCCCACGCAGAGAGGGGGAGGGTGATGAGACTGCTCGTCATGTTGGCTGGAGAGAGAGGCCACATCTGAGCAACAAAAGAGGCTCTCTTGGGGGTGACTCTTAGGCCTAAATTTTAAGTAGACTTGACCTATCTTTTGTGGGGTTAAGTTTCATGTGAACAAACCCCAAGACTGGGGGCTCAGCCTATAGCTTTGGTTGTCCACACTGCTTGTGAGAATATCAAGAATTCAACTTGGGGAAGTTGAATTTCTCCCCACTCTCACCATTCCCCGAAGGGGGCTTGCAAATACTTTTCCAGTCACTGATCAAATCATTCTGGGATTCATCGGGGGATCTGAAATGGCATTTGAGCTGAGATCTGGATGAATAGAGGAGCTGGTCCATACAGACTTGAGGTGAGAGCCTTCCATGCAAAGGCCTTGTGGCCTATGTGTGGTAGCTCAGGGGGGCAAATCCTCCCCCTCCATAATCTCCCTAAAGAAATACGCCAAAGAAATGCACAGTCTAAATAAGAACAATGCTCTTGCTATGCCAATACAGCTTCTAGACAATTCCCTGGGCCCTTTTCCAACACGATAGTTGTCCCTAAACCCTTTTTATCTAGAAATTCTGGAACCTTCACTGCTAAGGCCTTTCTCTCAATCCCCACAGCTCATACATCAGCAAATCATCTGCTCTACCTTCAAAACCTATGCCACTGTCACTTTTCTCAGTCTCCACTGCCACCCCTCCAGCTAACACTATCTCTTCTTTGTGCCACTGTGGAAGCCACTATGTGGTCTCCCCAGCTCCACTTTTGCCTTTACCAGGCATTCTCCACATAGCAGACAGCAGAGCAGTCTTTGCAAAATAAAATCAGATCATGTCACTCTTTTGCCTAAAAGCCTCCAAATACTTCTTATTGCATTGTGAATGAAACCCAAATCCCTCTGTAAGTAAAAGTAGGGAGGGTGGGCGGGCCGCGGTGGCTCAGCGGGCAAAGTGCTTGCCTGCTATGCCGGAGGACCTCGGTTCGATTCCCGGCCCCAGCCCATGTAACAAAAAACGGAGAAACAAAAAATACAATAAAACAAGAAAATGTTTAAAAGATGTTTCCCTTTCTTCCTCCTTTCCTTCCTTCTATCCTTCCTTCCTTCTCTCTGTCTTTCCTTATAAAAAATAAAAGAAAAAAAAAAGTAGGGAGGGTGGAAGGAGCCACATGAGATAAATGCTTATGAGTTCTTGCTGTGGATGACCTCATGGGAACAAAAAATTAAGTCCTCACCTTTTTAGGTAGATGGTAATGGTGCTGACAAGGATGATAATGCCATGTGATTCTCTGAAGTGTATAAGCTAATCAACTCGATCTGGGTGTCTGAGGTCTGGTAAAGGCAAAAAAAAAAAAAAACCCACACTTCTTATTTGGTCCACAAGGCACTCCTTGGTCTGACCCCGCCTACCTCCTCTACCTCATCTACCATGCTTTCCTTTGCCTTGCCCACTGAGCTCCAACAAAGTGCAAGGGAAGATTCCAACCCTGCATGCAACTTTCCAGGTCTTCACACTTTTCTTCATCCACTCAAAAACATGTACTGACTACATATCATATGTCAAACATTGGCTAGATTTGGAGACATAGAGCTAAGCAAGGACTTACAATCTAGTGCGGGGAGGGCAGATAATAGAGAAATATACAAAGTGAGGAAAACACAGAGAATCTTCTTTCACAGAAGAGGAGAACCTTCATTCCCAGAGAAGGTAACGTCTGAGCTGTCTTCAAGGACGAGTCCAAGTTCACCAAGCAAAAATCAGAGGTGGAATTCTTGGCCAAAGGAATACTATTTGCAAAGGCACAACTCCTGGCAGAACACGGGCTGACGGGGAGGAGGGGCTGGGGGTGGGGAATGCATAAGTGTCATATGGATAGGTCAAGGACATGTTGGGAAATGAGCCTGGACTGGGAAGCAAGGGTCAGACCATGAATGGACTTGGATGCTTCATTAGGACTTTGGATTTATCTTTAGTCCACAAGGCTACATCCAAGATTTTAAAGCAGAGACGTGCATAATCAGATTTGTGCTTTAGAAGGAGCTCTCTGGCAGCAGAATAGATAAATGATAGATTGGAAGAGGACAGACTGGAGTCAGAGAGACCAACTGGTCCCAGAAATGAATGAAATGATGGAAATGAATAAAATGATTCAGGCCTGAACTAGGGCAGAGGTGGCCAGAAAGGTGAGAGGTAGGCACATTCCAGCTAAGCTTGTCCGGACTTTCGGGCCATGTGAATACGGGAAGGGAAGTGTGAGGAGAGAGGGGTTGGGGTTAACACCCAGACTTCTGGCTTGGGTGGTTGGGAGGAGGTGGCGCCACCTCTGAATGGGTAGCCTGAGAGGATGAGCAGGATGGGTTTGGGGATGGAGAGCTGAGCCTGGATTGTACTGTATTGGGAGTGCCTGAGACACCTGCAGGTAGAGAAAAGTTTTGGTTGAGAGTTGGAAATGAAGTCTGTGTTTGGGAATGAGAAGTGGACCAGGGGAGAGGCCCAGGTGATGCCAAGAACATGGATCCTGGCAGAGGTCCTCCAATCTCCCAGGGATTCTGCCTCTCATTGCCCATCCCCCTGCCCCTAACACCCAAGAGGAATGTCCCTGAACCAGGAAAGGACGTAGGGGACGTAGGAAGCTCAGTAATGGGACTGGTTGGTATACCCTGTGAAAATCAGTGAAGGTGAGGGTAGAGGGGAAGGGGCAGTGCCAAGGAACTGGCAGGTTTCAGAACTCCCATGGTCAATGCTGTAGAATTAAGGAGTCCTTGCTGTAACTGTAACAGAGGAGGCTTGGAAACCATCTGTGTAACCGAATACTCACATTTTACAGGTGAGGAAACTGAGGCCCAGATGGGTAGACCAAACACACCCTCCTAAAATGCCCACACTCTAGGTTGAGGAAGTATAGATTTGTTTTTTATTAATGCACAATCTGCCTATTTTTGTAGAACCTGCAACCACTCCCCGCAACTCCCCACCACCACCACGTATTGGGCAGAGAAGGAGACAGCCAGAGCCCAGAATCAAAGGGGAAGTATTTTAGGCAGGCCTTGAGACTTCTGATCACCCTCCCTTCCCACCTGCAAACGGCTCCCTATCCCTAGAGAGCACCACCCTGTAGTCCTCTTGGGGACACTGGCTCCGCCTAGTGGTCATACGGAGCATTGCTCTTGGCCCAGGTCAACTGGGAGCCCAAGTCTCTGGAGCACAGGACCTCATTCCTCTGACCAAACCCTAAAATGGGCCCAAATCCAGTTATCAGGCCTCCCGCTCAGATAGACACTCTGCCTTTCCTGTAGGAGACGTTCCCTCTTGCCAAGAATGAGACCTGACCTCAGCCAGATGCTCTTTTTTTTTTTTTTTTTTTTTTAAAGGAAAGACAGAGAGAAGGAAGGAAGGATAGAAGAAAGGAAGGAAGGAAGAAAGGGAAACATTTTTAAACATTTTCTTGTTTTATTGTATTCTGTTTCTCCGTTTTTGTTACATGGGGTGGGGCCGGGAATCGAACCGAGGTCCTCCGGCATAGCAGGCAAGCACTTTGCCCGCTGAGCCACCGCGGCCCGCCCAGCCAGATGCTCTTTTCCTCTGGGCAAGACCACTGGGCCATGACTGATAGGCTTCCATGTAAGGGGGCTGGAGGCTCGAGTCCATCCACATCCCAACATGTTATATCTAGATGCTTTTCATAAGACTGAGAGCTTCTCGAGGGCAAGATTTCCTTAGGGTCTGACAGTGCCTGGCGACTAAATATTCCTTAGGGTCTGTCAAGATTTCCTTAGGGTCTGTCAGATTAGGCTGCAATAAATATTTGTTGGAACTAAAAGATCATCTCCATTGAGCCATCCATCCCGGGAGCTTTAAGATCCCGTCAGTCCATCCACCACCACCTCAGGACCAGCAACCATATTCCTTGATCCTTTACGTTTCCATTCATCATGAAGTTCTTCCTTTTAAACCCAGACCATTCTGCATGGTCCTTGCAGTGGAGATAGGGAAGGCCCTCCCAGAACTGTACCCAGCTTTTGTTGGGGTCTATACCTAGCCACTCCCACTCCTGGCTCCAGCTACCTCACTCATCTCTTTCCCAGCAGGTGAGTCACAGCCCTCCTTGGGGCTTCGTCAGCACTTCCCAGAGCCCATCTGTTTCTTTTCCCCACATGTTCTTTTAGGAGCTAAAGATTTTTGCTCATTCAGCCATCCTGGAGGAGGGAAGGTGGTTCAATTTTTTTCATATAAAGAATTAGTTGTGCGGTATCCAATTAGAGTGAAATTTTTCATCACCCCCGGCTGCACCCCAGAGTGGGGTAGTGGTGGGGGGTGGGGGGTAGATGTGATTTTAATGGCAACAAACATTTGCACAAGTTTTGAGGTGCTTTTGCTCACCACTTTTGAATGGGGGAGCTCTGTTCTCCCATTTTGCAGAGGAAGAAACTGAGGCCAAATGTGTTGCTCAAGATCACAGAATTGCCCAGGGTGACAAAGCTGGGATCCAACCCAGGCTTCCTGACTCTCAAGTTCTGTGTTTTTCCCCTTACAACATAGCTGCCCCCTTTACATGAGCTGTGACCTTTCAGAGACCAACGAGTTATGACTTCTGGCTTGGTGACCTGGAGAGAATGGATTCACCGATAGGACTGATTCAGATTCAGACATAAGATCCTTCCTTCCTTCCCTTCCTCCCTCCTTCTCTCCTTTCCTCCCTCCCTCCCTCCCTCCCTCCCTCCCTCCCTCCCTCCTTCCCTCCCTTCCCCTTCCAACAAGCTCTACATTCTATGTGTTAGGCATTAGACTCTAAAAGCCAGGAGACCCTGGAATGTAAGAATCATGCTTTTGTCACTTTTCTCTGAGCACTGGCAGCCGGCAATACCCTGGGCACAGAGCTGGGGGGATGGGCAGTGGCCCACATGGATGGCTGGTTTACCCAGGCCACTGCCAAGGAAATCCACTGCCCTGTGAGCTGTAGCTCAGGGCCCTGGGATGATCAGGACAGTGACTCTTGGCTCTGTGTGTAGGGTGGTGGTGGGGTGCATAATAGTTACTGGAGTTCTGTGGTCCTTTGGGGCTGCAGTTGTGCCACTATCAGAAACACAGCCCAAACAAAGGGGGAAGCAACAAATAAATACTCCAATTTTTCTCCAGCTCCATCTCTTTCCATCTGGAAGTAACTGACAAATGAGCTTGATTGATGCTAGCCTACCCGGTCACAACAAGACGAGACAAAGATCAGGGATTTGGGGTTAAATCGAGAGGAACCAGCATGCTCATGCACACTCAGTATCCCCAGGTCTAACCCTGTCTGGCATGGGAGGCACTCAAGAAATACTAGTTAAATGAGTAAGTAGAATAAAGGTAATCGCTCCTATCCCATGAGGTGTTCGGAGCACTAAAATAATAACTGAGTGCCAGGGAGCGCTCTGCTAGGCAAATGGTTATGCACATGGTTTAAAATAAATGGGCTAACAGATGCCTGGATACACAAGGCGTGCATTAAACATGTTTCCTTCCCTTTTCCTCTTCTGAATTAGTTCAGTTTAATCAAACACATGCCCGAGGAGCACCTACCTTGTGCACAGCTTGGTGATAGGCGGGGACTCAAAAGAGAAATCAAAGTGGCCCTGAACAAACAAACTGAGACATAAGTGATGTTGTGCTAAGGCAGTTGCCCCCTCTATGGGGAAGGCATGGCACTTCCGATTTTGCTGCAGTCAAGAAGGCAGGTGAGAGGAAAAGAGTAAGCAGGAGACAGAGTCTGGACACCCCCAAGAGCGGAGAGGAAAGCCAGAGCCTTTGGGCCACTCTCATCCCAAGATCATTAGTTTCAGTCTCTTTCTGCCTCATTTCCTTCTTTACCTCCATCCCCACTAGCCTCCATGGTCACCAGGGTCAACCTGACTTTCATCGCTCAGTACTGCTCTGCCCCTCTCCAATCCGGTCCCATTTTTCAGCACCCCAGGCCCCTCACCTTCCCACTGGGCCCTCTGGAGCTCTCTGTATGTGCCTGGCAAATTCCGTTCTATCTTCACCTCTGCCCAGAATACTCCCTCAACCAGTGGGGGCCTCTCCTACTGCCTTTGTTTCAATCACATCCTGAATGCCTTTGGCCTTGGCACTGCAGTGAGATTCCTCCTTCCTTCCCATTTCTTTTCCCTCCTTCCTTTCTTTAAATTCCAGATCCTTTGAAGCTCCTGCCATCCACTTACCACCTTTTTGCATCTTATTACCAACAGTTCTTCGACCCACCTCTCTAAACCTCATCACCACCAGAAACTATACCATCCTTTCGAACTATACCATCATTTCGAAACCCACTTCCTGATCACCGCCTCCTGCCCTTCTCCCCCACTTGCTCAGGTGTGCCTTTGGCCATACTTCCTCAAGCTCACTGAGACCTCCTGGTCATGTACCACTTTCTCACTACCCATCAGCCCTTCCTGACTTCCCCCTTCTTGCCCAGCCTAGATTCTTAAGTCCATCCCTTGGTATCCCTCTACTCACCCTCCTTCCTCCCCTCTTTCTATTGTCGTAACCCATCTGGGAAAACCCCAAGCCTGGATAAAGCCTACCACATGCATTTTCTACACCTGGTCTGAGCACCAGCCATTGCTGGAGAGAACCACACAACCGCCTGCTTTCATTTCCTATTTGTGCTCACAGACCTCAAATGGGCTCCACTCTGTTCACCAGTCATACTGTTTCTCTAGTAGTCTTGCTTCTACTCTATAAGACATTTCTCTCATGCCCTCTCATCTTTCCTCAAACCTCCCATCCTTCCCCCTCTGCTGCTGACCTAATCACATAGTTAACAGAGAGTCTGCTGTAACTCTGCCGTTTCCCACCCCAAAACTTTAAACCCTCCTGCATTTCTGCCCATCTGTTAATCCTACCCAACTCCTGCAATGGCCAAGGCCTACACTTGTGCCCTAAAGCCACATCCCTCACCTTCCCCAAGACTTTGCTCCTTCAACAAGCTCCTCCTCTCTCCTGAATCATCATTCTCACTACCAGATAATTCCTCAGTCTACAAACAGGCCCTAGTATCTCCCATGGGTAGGCAGAGGGACCGCCCTTTTCCTACATCCTCCTGCTCCTACCACATTTCTCTCCTCGCCCTCCCCAAAGAATTGTTGATGCACTCGGTTTCCCCTTCCTCACTTTCCATTCTATTTTTCCTTCCATACTTAAAAAGAGTATTTAATGATGGGAAAATTCTCACAATAGAATGTAAAGAGGAAAAAGTAGAATATAAAACTTGGTTTACCAGTCCATGCACTTCCCCAAAAAACAAACAAGCAAACAAACAAACAAAACCAACAAAAATTCAACAAATGGTGCTGCAATAATGGGATACTCACATGGAAAAATAATGAAATATGACCCTGACATACAGCACACACAAAAAAACCAACCAATTTATAATTGATCTCGATTATTTGTATATTAAAAATGAAGGAGAGACACCAAAACACTAACAGTAATTATTTCTGAATATTGGAGTTACAGATAATTTTTGCTTCTGTATGTTTTTTCTTATTTTCCAAAATCAACATATTTTATATTTTTTATAATTTTAAAAAAGAAACATTATATATAAAAAAGGAAAGAAATCTCCCCTCCAGTAAAAGTCTGTTGTTTCTGCATAAGAACATGTGTCTTCTCATACTTCCTAACTATCCTCTGTAATGATTTTTAGCAACTCAGAGAGACAACTTTCGTTGTATATTCTTGAGTATACTTTCTCCTTTATACTATCTTTCTTTTTTAATTTTAATTTTTATCAAAGGTATATATATATATATGATTTAAAAGGTAAAATAGTTCCATAAGTCTCATAAAGAAAAACTTGCCTCTCCTTTCTCCACCCCAATTCCTGCTCCACAGAGGCAAACCCTTTCAATTATTTTATCTATTTCTTTTGGTATTTCCCTTCATGTTTCTAAACTACATGCCTACACTACTATTTACTGAATTTTCAGCTGTAGATATTCTTTTTTGTCTTCCTGTTATGGAAGGTGAGGAGTCAGTCTCATACTCACCCTGTGTACACAGACACATCAACTTTCCCCTCCTTCAGCCTCCCAATAGAGCTGCTATTTCATCTTTTATGAGGTTATTAAAGTGCTTACAATATTATGACTGAAAATATTATTCACAGCTGAGCCATGTAGTATACTATGATACCATTATCTATATTGAGTAACTTCATTTCCCTGGAATTAAATAATCTCTCACACTCTTTTAATTATCCCCTTAGTTTTCTATTTACCTACTGTTAATTAATCCCCATACTCTCTGATAGAAATTAAAATCTTCTCTCAGTATTTTCAAGTCCGTCTATTTTCTTCACAACATCTTCCCTGGAACCCTTCTTCCTCCCACCCCCATCTGGACCAGTGCTTTCTAGGCTGCTGTCAGCTCCCTTCATCATCACTGCAGAGAAATACTTTTGCCTCTCTTGTGGCTGGATCCCCTACTTCCTGAATCTTGTGTCTTTTTTTTCCCTCCATCTTTTTACCGCAGCTCATCTTCAACTAGCTTCCTAAGAAATGGTACATGGCAGGTAAAATTTTTGAGACCCAGTGTATTCGTTTGTTAAAGCTGCCAGAATGTATCATACCAGAAATGGAATGGCTTTCAAAAAGCTCCTGGCATTTCCTGGGGTTTCTGCATTTCCAAATGTCTGTGCCTATAGGCTCTGTCAGCTCTGCTGCTTCTGAGGTGTCTCAAAAATGTTTCCCCCTTTTTTTTTTAATTTATTTATTTTATTTTTTTATTTTTTATTTTTTTTTTAAGCAGCTTGAGGTGTTTCCCCTTTTAAAGACTCCAATAAACTAATCAAGTCCTACCTTAAACGGGCAGGATCACATTATCATCTAATCAAAAGGCCACACCCACAGTTGGGTGTGTCACATCTCCATGGAAACAATCCAGTCAAAGTTTCCACCCCACAATATTGAATCAGGATGAAAAGGAACATGGCTGTCCCCACAAGACTGGATCAGGAAAAAGGACATGGCTTTTCTGGGGTACATAATAGTTGCGGACCAGCACACCCAGAATATCTGAAAAAGAAAATAAATTTTGGGGGGTAGACAAGGAATCGAACCTGGATCTCCCACATGGCAGAGAAGCATTCTACCACTGAACACTTATGCGCCCTCTGAAAATGTTTTGATTCTACCACCTCACTTGAGCAATTGGTTGGATATAGAATACTAGGTAAGAAAATAGTTTCTCTTATAATTTGAAAGCTATGCTCCATTGTATTCTAGATGCCAGTGGGGCTGTTGTGATTTTCAATGCCTAATTCCAGTTATTTTCTCTCTGGGAGCATTTAGGAGCTTTTGTCCTTGTTCTGAAATGTCGTAATGATGAGATTTGGTCTGGGGCTTTTTTATTCATGATGCCCTACTTGGTGAGGCCTTTCAATCTAAAACTCATGGACTTGAGTCCATTATATTATGTATTTAGTTATATCCTCCTCTGTTTTCTCTGTTCTGATTTTTTGCAAGTCCTTTCAGTAGGATGTCGGACATCCTGAATTGATTCTCTAGTTTTTACCTTTTCTTTCCTATTATCCATCCCTTTACCTTTTTGTTCCTTCTTTTTTTTTTTTTGGAGAAATTTCATCTTCCAAAGCCTTAAAATTAAAAATTAAATTTTAATTTTAATTTTAAATTTTATCCCAAATTTTAATCTCTATGACCTTTTTTCAATGAAACATTCAAAAATATTTATGGAGAATCTACTGTTTGCCGGAAACTTTCTAGGTGCTAGGGATATAGCAGTGAACAAAGACAAATACTCCATACTTTTAGGAGTTTATACTTTAGTTCCTTATAAAATATGCAATAAAATGCACTGATGTAAGTGTGTTTTTTGACAAATTTGATAAAGTCATTGTGTTAGTTTGCAAAAGCTGCCGGAACGCAATATACCAGAAACTCTTCTTTTTTGTTTTTTGCATGGGCAGGTCCCAGGAATCAAATTCAAGTCTCCAGCACGGCAGGCGAGAACTCTGCCTGCTGAGCCACCGTGGCTCGCCCTGGAATGGCTTTTAAAAAGGGAATTTATTAAGTTGCAAGTTTGCAGTTCTAAGGCTTTGAAAATATCCAAATTAAGGCATCAAGGGAAAGATACCTTAACTCCAAAAAAAGGGCTGATGAAGTTTGGGATTTCTCTCTCAGACATGGCAATGTCTGCTAGCTTTCTCTCTTCATTTCATTAGGCTTCCCTGGAGGTGTTTTCCTTCTGCTCCAAAGGTCTCTGGCTCTGTGGGCTCTGTTGGTTCTGGTGGCTCTGTAGCTTTTTCCAAAATGGTTCCCTTTTAAAGAGCTCCAGTAAGCAATCCCACCTTGAATGGGTGGAGACACATCTCCATGGAAACCATCTAATGAAAAGCTACCACCCACAACTGGGTGGGTCACATCTCCACAGAAATAATAAAAAAAATGTTCCACCCAGCAATATTGAATGAGGACTAAAGGACATGCCTTTTCTGGAGTACATAAAGCTTCAAGCTGGCACAGTCATACACATGTAACCATCAAAATACAGAACATCAACTAAGATACAGAACATTTTCATTACTCCAAAAGTTCCCTTGAGCCCCTTTGCAGTTACCCTCTACCTAGGCCCAAACAAACACTGATCTGCTTTCTGACATTATAGATTAGATGTGTCTTTTCCAGAGTTTCATATAAATGCGATTTTATAATTTGAACTCCTTTGTCTCTGGCTTCTTTCATTCAGCATAATGGCTTTGAGATTCATTCATGTTGCTCTAGTATCAATTAGTCCCTTTTTTTTAATCAATTAGTTCCTTTTTATTGCTGAATAGTATTTCATTGTAGGCCACAGATTTTCATCTATTTACCTGTTGATAGACATTTGGGTTGTTTCCAGATTGGGGCTATTATAAATAAAGCTGACATGAACATTTGTGTACAAATTTTTGCATAGACATAGGTTTGCATTTCTCTTGGATAAATACCTAGGAATGAAATTGTTGACCCATGTTCTAGTTTGCTAGCTGCCAGAATACGATATACCAGAAACAGAATGGCTTTTAAAAGGAAGGATTTATTAAGTTGTAAGTTTACAGTTCTAAGGCTATGAAAATGTCCCAGTCAAGCAAGTCTATAAAAATGTTCAAAAAATTAAGGCACCAACAAGAGGTAACCTTCACTCAAGAAAGGCTGATGAAGTTCAGGGTTTCTTTCTCAGCTGGAAGGGCACATGGCAATGTCTGTTAGCTTTCTCTCCCGGCTTCTTGTTTCATGAAGCTCACCAGGGGGCGCTTTCCTTTTTTATCTCCAAAGGTCTCTGGCTGAGTGGGAATCGTGATTCTTGTGGTTCTGAAGCTTTTTCCAAAATGTTTCCTTTTTTGAAGGATTCCAGTAAACTAATCAAGACCCACCTGGCATGGGTGGAGTCACATCTCCCTCTAATCAAAGATTAATACCCACAATTGAGTGTGTCACATCCCTGTGGAGATAATCTAATTAAGCTTCCACCTACAGTACTGAATAGGGATTAAAAGAAACGCTGCCTCCACAAAATGGATCAGGATTAAAACATGGTTTTTCTAGGGTACATAATCCTTTTAAACCCGCACAACCCATATAGGAAATACATGTTGAATTTTATTAGAAACTGTCAAACAGTTTTCCAAAGTGATTGTACCATTTTACATTCCAAAAAGCAATGTCTCACTTAATTCACCAACATTTGCACTCTTTCTTTGGGGGTTTCCAATTGTCAGAATGAGTTGTTTTTTCTCTTGGGCTAGTTGGTTTCCATACAGGGGAATTATCCACTCTCCTGCTTTAAAACATCCAGGGACTTCCCATTGCATTTAAAGTAAAATAAAACTCATTGGCAAAGCCTAAAATATCTGCCACCTGCTTAATTCACCACTGTAATCCTGTGTAACTCTTTCATCCACTTGTTCGGCTTTGGCCACATTCTTCTTCGCTCAGTTTCTTCAGTGGACTAAGTTCCAACCTGGCCCAGGGTCTTTGCACTGTTGGGAAATGGCTCCACCTTGGTGCGCTGACAACCTTGCACATCCGCACACAGGCAACATTGGCAAGGCTTAAACCTCAGTTGAATCTTGAGTCTTAGTGAATGCTTTCTGATCCTCCCAGAACACAAGGGAGACTTGTGAGCAGCTGAAACACCATTTCTCCCTCACTTCTCTATCTATCAGGAAAGCTGTCATGAGACAGTTGCACGTGGCTTCCTGCCTTCGGCTGAGGTCTGAGGCATTCTGCCCCAATCCCCTAAGGATACAGCTCCACGCTATAAACTGCTTCGCTGCCCCATGACATTGGCTCCCCTGCAACAGGGATCCCATCTTCCTGCTGTACTAATCAGGCCCCTTTTGTTTTCATGTCACAGGCACAAGGGTCACTAGGAGCAACACTTATGGCTACTCTTCATTTAATTTTCTACATAAGTAATAAACTGTCTGAATTTTAAAGGCTCATTGTTTTTTTACAGGTGAGATATCAGTCTTACTTTGCTTGTGCTTGACATACTCCTGCTATTTCCTCTGTCTTAATGCCCTCCTCCCACCCTATACTTTTCCATGCCTCACTTCTTTATCTCTTCATAGAGACCTTCTTGACCAGCTTGTTCAAAATAGACCTTGTTTTAGTCTGCTAGTCTGACAAAAAGCAATATATAGAAATGGGCTGGCTTTTAACAATGGGGATTACATGGGGGTTACATTTGGAAAATGCCCAAATCAAGGCATCATCAAAACAATGCTCTCTCCCCGAGGATGGACTGCCAGTGATTCCGGACTCCTCTGCGACATGGCAAGGCCCATGGCAGTGTTTACTAGTCTGTCCCTTCTCTTCTGGGTTTTGTTGCTTCAATTTCTTGCTTCTATGGCTTTCTATCTCAGCGTCTATCTCAGCGTCTGTGCCTTTTTTTTTCTGTCTGAATCTTGTTCTCTTATAAAGGACTCGTTCCTCAGCTTCTGTGGAGCTTTTTCTGTGTTTCTCTTCTTTTTCTCTTGGCTTCTCTATTTTTTGTCCTCTTATAAAGGACTCCAGTAAGAGAACTAAGACCCACCCTAAATGAAGTGGGTCTTAAGATTCTATTCACCAAAAGATCCTACTGTCACAAGTCCACATCTGCAGGAATGGATTAATTTAAGAACATACTTTCTGGGGCTCATAAAGCCTCCAACCTTCACAGCGCCTTGTGACAGGCACTGTTGGTTGTAATTCCAATACCCGCCTTTCCTTCCATCCTTATTCCTTGCTGACAAGAACCCCAAATTTGATTTGTTAGGATGTTGGGAGGTCATGTGACTTAGGAGAAGCCCGTCCCCTCCCTCTCGATTCTTTGAGTCCAAAGATGGCAATGCTATTCCTTTGCCAATGCCTGGTCTAGAAATGGGCAGGTGATACAATTCTGTCCAATAACACACATCTAGTGGATCCTTCTGGGAAACTTTACCTCATTCTTTAAAAAGAGCCTTAAAAATGTGACATGCCTTTTTCCTGCTTTCGGCCTTTAATTATTGCTATGCGAGAATATTAAATTTGGACTTTCTACAGTCATCTTGCAACCTTGAGAGTACAAGCATGAAGGCAAAATTCAAGATGGCAGAGCCAAAAAATGGAAACTCCCTGTATCAATGATGACCTTGTTGGGCCACTGAATTAACCAACCCCAGAACTGCCTGACCCTGGGAATTCTTGTTATATGATACAAAGTATTTCCTTACTGTTTAAGCCATTTGAATTCAATTTCTGTCATTTACATTCAAAACCGTCCTTATTGATTCATACATCCTCCCATTATTGGCTTATTTACTTTACAGCACTAGTCAAAATTTCACAAAATTTGGTTTATTTCTTTGTTTCCCTGTCTTTTGCTTTCCCCAATCCAAAATATAAACCCTATTAGGGAGGGAACTTTTCTGTCTTGCTCACCACTGTAACCCCAATGTCTAACAAGGTGTCTGGGACATGACAGGCCTCCAGTATATGTATTTGAAATGAATGAATGCAAAGATATGTTCTTTTATAACCATTTGCTTTAATTACCACCCCTCCCATGTTGGCATTGAATTAGGGATTAGACTCAATCTTTGTTTGTATATTACTTACAGATTACACCTTCCCAAGGATTGGAGTTATGGAAAAGCACAGGCTATGGTATTAGATGTATCTGCCGTTTAACAGCTGTGGGACTGTAAGCAAGTCACCTGACTTCTCTAGATTTCCATTTCTTCATTTCTAAAATGTAGATATGAACACAGTGTTAAAATAGATCGTGGTTACAATAATAGAAGTGCACTGAACAAAGGTGAGTGTGCATGTGATTGAGGGAGGAGGGCTGGGGACATGTATGACACCAGAAGGAAAGGTAGAGGATAGAGACCGAGATCATAAAATTTAGAGATGCCTGGAGTGGACAATGATGGTGATTAAATGTACAAATATAAAAATGTTTCTGCATGAGGGAGAACAAATGAATGTCAGCATTGCAAAATGTTGAAAATGGGATGTTATACAGGAAAAAATACAATCAATGCAAACTAGCATGTATAGTTAACAGTAACATTGTAATATGCCTCCATTGAATGTAACAAAGGCAATATGCCAAAAATAAGTGTCAATAAGCATGGGATATGGGGGAGGGATATGGGATTCTTTGAGGAAGAAAAGGAAATGTTCTCATATAGATTGTGGTGGTGAAGGCATGGCTATGTGATTATACCAGGAACAATTGATTTTTTGCTTAGGTTGGATTGTACTATGTGTGAGTAAAACTGTTTAAAAATGAACACAGAGATACAAGTGCTGGAGAAAATGTGGAGAGAGAAATGTATCTATTCACTGTTGGTAGGGAAGTAGAGTGGTGCAGCCCCCTCTGGAGGACAGTGTGGTGGTTTCATAGGAGGCTGTGATACTGCAACCTTGAGGTTAGGTGCATACTTGGAGGAACTGGGAGTGGGGACACAAATGGTCATTTGCACACTAGTGTTTATGGCAGCAGCACTATACTGGTGGCCTAAGGGTACATCAGGACTGAGGATTGGAAGAGGGAACTGTGGTGTATACATACAAGGGACTACTGAGCAGGTGCAAGAAGGAATGAAGTAGTAAGGCATGTAATAAGGTGAATGAACCTTGAGGACTGCATATTGAATGAAATGTCAGAAAGAAAAAGACAAGTTTTATCATGTCTCACTCATATAAGCTAACTATAACATACAAACTCAGAGAACCGAAATCGAGAGCATAGGTTATCAGATTAAGAACTACTGTAAAAGTTCCTAGATTGTAAACCCTTACAGCAGTCACATCTGTTCCTGAGTTGTAACTGTTACTTCTAAATTCTGAGATGCTGAGCTATTTGCATATAACCTAGTCATTCTCAGGAATTTCAGGTATTTGTGTCACACCCGAGACTCAGTTAGAGCTCTGAAGCTATGGAAGTCAGAATTACCCCATACAACAACTGTTTAAAAGTTGAAAAAGTGATCAGACTTCAACTAGAGATATGAATGAAGTTGACCTGGATAGGACTAAGGTAAATCAGAATACAGGGTAAAGAATGATATGGTCTATATTTTAAAATGTTTGGTGCAAAATTTACATTTTTGGTAGCACAGTAATTTTTAAAAATTTATTTATTAATTAAAAAAATTGACAAACCAAATAAAACATCAACATATATAATCAGTAATTCACAATATCATCACTTAGTTGCATATTCATCATTTCTTAGGACATTTGCATTAATTCAGGAAAAGAAATAAAAAGACCATAGAAAAAGAAATAAAACAAACACAGAAAAGAAAAAAAAGATTATACCTACCATACCCCTTACTCCTCGCTTTCATTATCACTAGCATTTCAAACTAAATTTATTTTAGCATTTGTTCCCTCTATTACTTATTTTTATTCCATATGTTCTACTCATTTGTTGACAAGGTAGATAAAAGGAGCATCAGACACCAAGGTTTTCACAATCACACAGTCACATTGTGAAAGCTATATCATTATTCAATCATCCTCATGAAACATGGGGTAGCACAGTAATTTAACTTGTTGGTTATTTAAATAATATAAACTGTTATTTGAGCACCATAACTACATGGAATCTTGAATAGGGAGTGAGATCTTGGTTTGTACAGGTTATTGTGATGCTCCAATACATCCCAGAGTAATTTGGGGAGAGAATAAAGAAAGTATTTGCAAAATCTCCTTGAGGGACTTGGGAGAAAGGAGGAAATAAACTTCCCCACCTGGGAACTTCATGAAATTCTCACAAGCATGGAGACAACCAATTAATCAGTCAAGCCCTTGATCTTGGGGTTAGCCCCTAAGAAAACCTATTCCTGCAAAGTAGAAGCTAAAATAATACTAATAATTATGCCTAAGAATCACCCCCAGAGAACCTCTTTTCTTGCACAGATGTGGCCTTTCTCTGTCTAAGCCAATTTGACAAATGAACTCCCTGCTCTCTCCCCTGTGAGGGACATGAATCCTGGGGATGAGCTGGGACCCAGCATCATGGAATTGAGAAAGCCTTCTTGACCAAAAGGGGAAGGAAAAAAATGAGACAAAATAACTTTTCAGTGGCTGAGAGATTTCAAATAGAATTGAGATGTTATTCTGGAGGTTACTCTTATGCATTATATAGGTATCCCTTTTTAGTTTTTAGTGTATTAGAATAGCTAGAAGGAAATACCTGAAATTGTTGAACTGTATTCCTGTAGCTATGATTCTTGAAGATGATTGTACAACCATATAGCTTTCACAGTGTGACAATGTGATTATGAAAACCTTGTGGCTGACACTCCCTTTATCCAGGATATGGAATGATAAGTAAAAAAATAAGGACAAAAATAAATAAATAAATAATAGAGAGCTATGCTCTTTAATCTCATTCAATATTGCTGGGTGGGATCTTTTTTATTATTTCCATGAGGACATGACCTACCAACTTGTGCGTGACAACTTTTGATTAGATGGTTTCCATGGAAATGTGTCTCCACCCATTCAAGGTGGGGTTGCTTACTGGAGCCCTTCAAGAGGGAACTATTTTGGAAAAAGCTCAGTAGTGACAGAGCCCACAAAGCCAGAGAGAACTTTGGAGAATCAGAAGGAAAATGCCCCCGGGGAAGTCTTATGAAATGAGGAGAGAAAGCTAACAGACATTACTATATGCCCTCCCAGCTGACAGAGAAAAACCCAAACTTCATTGACCCTTCCTTTAGAGTTAAGGTATCTTTCTCTGGATGCCCTAATTTGGACACTTTCACAGCCTTAGAACTGTGAACTTGCAACTTAATAAATTCCCCTTCTAAAAGCCATTCCATTTCTGGTATATTGCATTCCAGCAGCTTACATACTAAAACAGATTTGGGTACCAGAGAAGTAGGGTGCTGTGGTTTGCAAATGCCAAACATGTTGGAACGACTTTTAAATGGATAAGGGGAAGATTCTGGAAGAGTTGTGAGGATCTAGAGAAGCCCTAGAAGACTTTGAAGAGAATGTTGGTAGAAATATGGACTTTAAAGATAAAGAAATGATGCATGTGTTACTGCAAAAACAAGGCGATCCTTGTTTTAAAGTGGCAAAGAATCTGGCAATATTGACTACTGGTTTTCGATGGGAATCAGATTTTAAAAGCCATGAACTTGGATATTTAGCAGAAGAGATTTCCAAATTAAATGTGGAAAGTGCAGCTGGTTTCTCCTTACAGCTTATAGCAAAATATGACAGGAAAGAGACAAGCTGATAACTGAACTCTTGAGTACAAGGAAACCAGAAATTGATGGTCTGGAAAATTCTAAGCTTCCAGAAAGGGAGACCACAGATAATCGTACCCCACATAAGGATTTAACTAAACATGGAAACAGTCAGCCATTACAGGACAAGCGAGGATTTGAGATGGAACTATCCAGAAAGAACTTGCGGAAAGTTCTTTTGTCTGATGGGCATGATCTCAGTATACTGCATAGAAAACCAACAAAAGTGTTGCAGGGTCTTTATAAATGGAACCACTGCCAGTCTGGACTAAAAGGGACAGAAAAGGGACAAACTGAAGGAAAAATAACTTCAGAGGCAGAACCATGGAAGCTAAGATCTGAAGCCAAAGGGTGGGCCTTTTACCTTGATGTTCCGGAAGAGTTGTGCCCAGGCCTTGGAGAGGGTGGAGCACATTCCTTGGTGATTGGGGAGAGCCTGGCTGCTACCCCATTGTTCTGGAGGGGTTGACTGTGTGCCCTGGAGATGGCAGAGAGCCGAATGTTGCCTCAATGCTTGGAGAGGGGGGATCCAAGAAAATAGTGATCTCCCCAATGTCCTCCAGGGTTGCAAACTCCGTGCCAGCATTTGGAGAGAGCAGGGCTACTACGTAGGCCCTTGGAAAGCATCAGATTGCTGCTTTCTAAAGCCCCTAGGATAAATGACTCCCAGACTTTGAAATCTAATGTAGTTTGCCCTGCAGTTTTTTGGAACTGTTTGGGTGTGGTGACCCCCGTGTTCCTTCTAATTTCTCCCTATGGAAATGGAAACACATATCCTATGACTGAACTTCCTTTGTATGTTGGTAGCAGCTAACTTGTTCTGAGCTTTACAGGTCCACAGCCAGAGGAGAATTCTGCCTTAGGACAGACCAGGACTGTAGCTGATTTTGTACTGTTTCTGACTGTACTGTATTTGTAGTTTTAGTGAAATGGTTTTAGGCTTTGTGATATTGTGATGGAATGACTGTATTCTGCATTCGGAATGAACATATTTTTGGGGGGTCCAAATGGTGGAATGTGCTTATTTGAAACAGTCATGAACTCTAGGAAAACCATGCTCTTTAATCCTTATCCAATATTGCTGGGTGATCTTTTTTATTGTTTCCATGGAGATGTGAACCACCCAACTGTGGGTGGTAACTTTTGATTAGATGGTTTCCACAAAGATGTGTCTCCACCCATTTAATATGGGGTTGCTTACTGGAGCCCTTTAAGGGGGAACCATTTTGGAAAAAGCTCAGTGCCAACAGAGCCCACACAGCCAGAGACCTTTGGAAATGCAGAAGAAAAACGCCCCCTGAGAAGCCTTATGAAATGAGGAGAGAAAGCCAGCAGATGTCGCCATGTGCCCTCCCAGCTGAGAGAGAAACCCTGAACTTCATCAGCCCTTTCTTTGGAGTTAAGCTATCTTTCTTTGGATGCCTTAATTGGACATTTTCATGGCCTTAGAACTGTAAACTTGCAACTCAGCAAATTCCCTTTTTAAAAGCTGTTCTGTTTCTGGTATATTACATTCTGGCAGCTTACAAACTAAAACAGGGTAGATAAGGGGTAAAAAAATGTGTAGATTAAAATACTAGTGGTCAATGAGAGGGAGAGGTAAGGGGTTTGGGATGTATGGAGTTTTCCTTTTATTTCTTTTTCTGGGGTGATACAAATTTTCTAAAAATGATCATGGTACTGAATACACAACTATGTGATGATATTGTGAACCACTGATTGTACACTTTGGATGCACTGTGTGATAAGTGAAGATACCTCAATAAAAATATTTTTTTAAAAAAGATTGTATTTATAATGCAACTAGTCCATAGTAGGCATTCAAGAGATATTTGTTCTTAATCCCAACCTCCATCACGAAGAAGAGGGACTGAAGGGGAACAAATTGGACCCACTCCCAAAGTTAATGTGCCAATCTATTCTTCACCTCATCACAATTAAATGATTTTCAAATACCTTTCTCAGTATCCATACCCTCCCCCTCCCCATTTCTCTACCAACCACTAGTCCAAGTCCACATATAGCTTTCACATCACCTGAGCTTTCCCCTTGCCTTTGTTTCTCAAGACAAAGTGTGGGGGGAGTGGAAAGAATACGGGGTTTAGACCTAGAAGACCTGGTTCCAATCCTGCCTGGTTCAGACTAAGTTAGTGATCATGAGCAAATCATTTAACCTCTGTACCTCAGTTTCCATATTGTAAAATGTGATTAATAGATGGTGATAATGCCTAGTGGGATCTTTAGATAAATACACTTGAAAATTATAAAGCACTCTATAAAAATTGGTTAATTTTAATATTTTAAGCATTCCTGAGATTGACATTGGATTAGAAGCAAATGATATCAAGAGTAATTTTGCAGGATTCTGAAGCATCCTGGCTTCTTTCCCGTTCACAACCTGACTAACCAGTCACTTTCCCTTTAATGCCCTCCATCACTCAGTTATTCAACAAACACTTATTGAGGGTTATTGGGTGCCAGATACTGTTGTAGGTGCTGAGAACAGAAGAATGAAGATAATAGATTAGATTTCCAGCTCTCATAGAACTTCCCTCCTTTGCGCTTTTGATGATAAACACACATCATCTGAAATATTCACTGAGTGGATATTTCTGGTCATTTGACTGACTGTATTGAGTGGGGCAGGGAAGAGGGGCAGAGGAGAGGAGAAAATTGTAGGAAAATGAAGTTAAAGGACTCTAATTCTGTTACAGACCAGAAATGGGCTTGTGTGCATCAAAATTAGGTGTCCATAACAACATGTATATAGAATCCCAGCTAAAAATGCAAAACCTGAATTTTCTCATGATTACATGAGAAAACATCAGACAAATCCAAAATGAGAAGCATTCTCTATTTTTAAAATGTAATAAAATGTTACACAAAAGGACAAACAACAAAATAATAGATAAATGGGACCTCATCAAAATTAAAAAAAAACAACAACTTTGTGCATCAAAGGACTTAACCATGAAAGTAAAAAGATAACCTACACAATGGGAAAAAATGTTTGAAGATTACATATCTGATAAGGGTTTAATATCCACAATATATAAAGAAATCCTACAACTCAGCAACAAAAAGGCAAACAGTACAATTAAAAATGGGCAAAATATATGAATAAACATTTATCCAAAGATAAACAAATGATCAATAAACACATGAAAAGATATTCAATATCATTAGCCACTAGAGAAATGGAAATCAAAACGTCAAGGAGATACCATCTCACAACCACTACACCGGCTACAATTAAAAAAAAAAAAACTCGAAAAATAACAAGTGTTGGAGAGGATGTAGAGAAATAGGAATTACTGGTGGAATGTAAAATGCTGTAGCCTCTGTTGAAAAGTTTGATGGTTCCTCAAAAAGTTATGAACAGAAATACCATATGACCTGGCAATTCCACTTCTAGGTATATTCCCCAAAGAACTGAAAGCAGTGTTAATAACAGGCAGCAGTGTATACGTGTGTGTGTGTTGGGGGTAGGGGTAGGGTAATATGAGAACTGTATATTTTCTGCATGATTTTTCTGTAAACATACGATTTCTCTATTAAAAATTAATTTTTTAAAGTAATAAAGACAACAGACGGCTGAGGAAATTTTCCAGATTAAAAGAGACTAAAGAGAAGTGAGAGCTAAAAGCAGCATCTTTTCTTAGACTGCATCCTGAATTGCCAGGGAAGGAGGGGAAATGCTATTTTGTTAAGTGACAAAATGTAAATGGCAGATTAAAGTATTATATCAGTGTTAAATTTACCCAGGTTATGTAAAAGGATACCTTTATTCTTAGAAAATCCACACTTTATACTCTAGGGATAAATGACCGTGAGGTATGCAGCTTACTCCCAAGTGGTTTAGGAAAAGAAAATTAGATAACAAATGATAAAAAGCACGTGGAGCAAAATGTTAACAAAAGGTTAATCTAAATAAAGATTACACGTTTTTTTCTGTTATTCTTGCAACTTTTCCAAATAAAACGTACTTTAAAAATCCTGTCCTGGACTCTACACTGAATCCCTTTGCTAACTAGGTACATGACCTTGAATGAATCCCGTCTTCATTCCGCGCCTTAGTTTTCTAGTTCAGATGTTTTGTTGTTGTTTTAATTTTTTGTTTTGCCTTTGAGGTTTTCTTTATATATTCGGAGTTTTTAAACATTGTTACAAGCCCCAGTAATCCTGGTAGGCCCCAGATATTCGACTATCGAATAAACAGACCTGTACTTCTTCCCATTTCCCACACTCCGTCAGTGAGCCCCAAATTCCCTTTTAGTGGCCCCCAAACAACTCCTGCTCCCATATTCTGATCATTAGGCAGGAATTGCTAGTGGGTTCATACTTCTGTTGTGCTGAGTAGATGGTTTGTTTCTAAGACTGCCTCTGTCTCTGGTAACCAATCTCCCACAATTCTGAGAAAGTTTCCAGATTGGGCCTGGGGAAGAACACGGTACCTCAGCTTCCCGCAAGGTCTCTTTGCCACCAGTTAATTCGCCACAACTTTCTTCACGATGCCCACTCTTTTTCTTTCATTAGCCATAAATCTGCCCCTACCCTGCCGCGCCACTAGCCGCAGGCGCAGCCACTTATCCCTATCTTTGGTCCTGAAGCTCCTCTCCATTCCCCAGGTTCCAGCATCGGTTCAGTACAGGCACGTGCATCATCCCCCAGAAACTACAGAGCCCAAAAGGCTTTGCGGCAACTTCCCCGCAATTACCGCCAAAGAAAAACGGCTATTCTGCGCGCGCCTGCGGCTGCATGGCCTGAAGGGAATTATAGTCCACCTCGGAAGAGGGGAGGAAGTCTGGTAAGGCTGCGAACCACCCTTCCCAGAATACATAGCGTTCTTCTCCTCCAATCGGGGGCACAGATCTTGGAAGGGGGCGGAGAAGGGGTGGCCGCTGGGCGCACGCGCAATGTGTGTGGCTGGGGAATTCATGTGGAGGTCAGAGTGTAAGTAGGTGAGGACTGTGCGCTGTGGCTCAGGCCTCTGTCTCGGCGTCTTGTTAATCCTTCTGTCTTTCCATACGTACCGGGAGAGCGGGGTGCGTATGCGGGTCGGCCTCGTGAGGGAGGGAAAAAAAGGTGGGCCCGGGATGAGCTAAGGGTTGCGTTAAGGGAGGTGTGTATGGGGGCAGGGTGAGGAATAATCCAGAGACTATTAGAAATGGAAAGACCGAGGGGTAAGGACTGGGTATCGTGGCCCCGGGGGAGGAAGATTTAAATGCTCGAGGAGAGATAAAGGTAGTTTAAAGGATTTGGGGTCTGAGAGAGAGGGAGGAAGAATTTGAGACAGTGGTGAACGTCGACGTTGGGTCAGGGTATTAAAAGTTAAAATGCTGGAGTCATTTCTGGTTGGATGACCTGTGCTCCCACCCACTTCGCGTCAGTCCTGCCCTCCCTCCTCAACTAGAGCTGTTTCTGGCTGTGCAGTTTATAGTCTTTATGCCCAAATTGTTTTTTCCATTCTCTTGGACCCAGAATGTCATCAACTTCCTGCTTCCATAATAAAATGGCATTATTAATGCTTGATGTTGAGAAGCAATATGGGGAAGGTTGAAGCTGAACCCCATTGAATCCTGTTACACCACTTAATAGTTGTATGATTTGGGGCTCTTGTAACTGCTCTGTATACCTCAGTTTCCTCATCTATAATCGTTGAATTGTTGTGAGGATTAATTAATGAGGATTAATTAAATTGCCCTCAGAACACTCCTTGATATAAATATTATCTGTTGGGATCGCCATGAAGCATATTCTTTTAATTGTTTTTCCAAACCAGAATTGCACAGAACCAACTATACAGACTTCCTCTTGGGGCTTACTTGTCCTCGGAATGGGAGGACTTTTTAGTGTGGAGCTAAAAGTTCTTGGTGGTATCAAGCCCATTCTTCGACCTTTTTAACTTCATGTTCCCATTATTGAACAGAATGCTCCAGAGCCTTTTCCTTTAAGTGATAGCACTGAAAAAGGGAAAAGCAGAGAAATTGCTGAGACACTTTTCCAGGCTGTTGAGTTGTGTCCCTCTGCAGGTGAGTTAGAACTCTTATGAGTGGGGGAATAAGTAGCCAGCTTGAGAAGTGAATGCTGTGCCTCATAGATGATTGACTGTCTCTGCGGATTTGGGGGTCAAGTTGTTTTGTTTTGTTTTTACCCCCCTTAGGAGTGAGTGAGCTAAAAGACAAGGTCCAGCAGAAGGAGACATGGCTGCCAAAGTATTTGAGTCCATCGGCAAGTTTGGCCTGGCCTTAGCTGTTGCAGGAGGCGTGGTGAACTCTGCCTTGTATAATGGTGAGACAGTAGGGGATGGTGGGTCATTGCCCTGCATAGACCTTGTGACTTTCCTGATTATAGCTGATGTTTCTGAATGCTTGTGGCCAAGAGGGCTGACCTCCTCTGTCCCATACCATGCTTTGTTACCAGAGTCTTGGGTTCTTTGGGCCATAGGTTCTTCTCAGAGCCTTAATTTAAAAAGAGCCTCCCACCCTGTTGCTGGTTGCTGCTTTTGCTGATTTCAAGTGATGCTGCACTCCCCAGTATATGTTAGCCGAGTACCAGGATTTCACTGGCTAGCTGAAATGGAGAGCTCATTTGTTCTCTTCTTTTACCTGCATGTGAAATAACTTAACAAGTACTTCTGACCCATTTGATGAGCTTGTCCTGAGCAGGAGCTTTCACTCTGCTGCAGTTGAGTAGCACCAGAAAAAATACCTTTGAGATGCATTGCCCAACTTTTAACAGTATAGTAGGGGTTTAAGCAGTTTTTCTTCTGCTTTGCTGTGCGACCTTAGGCAAATCACTTTCCCTTTAGGACTCAGCTTCCTCACTAATCAAGCAATGGAGATGAAGTAGTTTATCTCTTCAGACCTACTCCAACTCTGACATTCTGTTGTAGATCAACCCACCTCGTGTGTAGTGATATGATGAGGCAGATTGCTTTCAGAGCTGAGATATTTAGACCATCCATAAAGTCCAAAGAACAGAGGAAGAAAGCAGCTGATCAGAAAAGCTTGCTTGCTTTATATGATGTATCTTAACACTATGATCCTTTTGGCAACAACCTATACAACTAGACAGTTACTACTATCATTGAATGTATCTCTGAATCAACAAGACAGCTGTATAGCCCCTAAAAATCCTTAGAGAAGCCAAGGTATTAGGAAGAAAGGATGGGGCCTTCTAAATTTGAGGATTCCCATGGTGAGAGTGCTGCTTATGGGAGCACTAACTTACACTGGAGGCATGGTAGAGCATGATGACAGTGAAGACTTTGGTGAGTTTTTCAAAGAACTTTGGGAGGTGATTCCTGGAAATGTGTTATTGGGGACTTGCAGAGGAGATGGTTAATCAGATTTCTTTCAAGGAGAAAGGACTCTGAGGAGCAGATCCTATTACCAAAGTCCTAGGGGAGATACATGGGACAGGAAGTGATTGCTTAGTGTTGTAGCTATTTAGAAGCCTTTAGAGACCAGAAGTGCAGGAAGATAGAGCAGGAGAGAGAAGACTTAATAAATGCACAGAAAGCACGAGGAATCTCTCAAAGACATACTCTTCTTGGCTAAAGGGTTAGGGAGTTTTTCTGACCTGTTATCCTTCCTTCCTAGTGGATGCTGGACACAGAGCTGTTATCTTTGACCGGTTCCGTGGAGTCCAAGACATTGTAGTAGGGGAAGGGACTCACTTTCTCATCCCTTGGGTACAGAAACCAATTATCTTTGACTGCCGCTCTCGACCACGTAATGTGCCTGTCATCACTGGTAGCAAAGGTGAGTCTTGCCTGTGTGCCAGGTGAACTAAGGGAGTTTGGAAGGGGTGCTGTGTTCTTTTGTTAGATCTAGAATCATCTGTGAGACACTAGGATCCAGAAGAAGGGAAGATCACAGAATAATAACACCTAGCATATTTGCCCTAGAGAGTTTTATATGGTTCATAAAAAAAATGACATTTATATGTAAAGGAAGAGAGCAGCTGACTCCCATAGATGGCACACGCATAACTGTACAAATTTAGAGAAATATACAAATGTACTTCTTAAGAGCTACATAGTAACCTGATTTTAAAGAAATCTAAGTGTGTCTTTGGTCCCTTCGGTTGAACCTTCCCATCAGTTACTGTTCCCCAGAGTGACTGACTGTATAAACCAATCTCACTGTGCTTTTGCCTTTGTAGCTGACTTACCATTTGCCTTGCTTTCCAAGGTCTCAGCTTCTAACAGTGCTGACCTCATATTGTTATCTTATGGGCTGAGGCCCGCATTCCCTGGGACCCGTCTGCTGGTGGCTGTACACGCCACTGGATTTCCAGTCTGAGCTTAAAATGAATTGCTGCCACTGTTCTCCCCCTGTCTTCCACATGGAGGTGCATAGGCAGTAAATGGAGTAGCAGATGGTAGTAATTAATAAACCAGTGGACACTGACCTATTATTGTGATAATACTCGATGACTGTGGTGCTGTTCCTCCATGTGTGTCTGCTTACTGTGGTGTCCCAGGCTTTGTGCTGGGTTGGAGGATGGAGGTAGTTCAGAGGTGACTAAAGCAGGGGTCCGGATCTCAATATAGCTGGAGAGTTACATATGTGAACAAGCAATTACAGTAGAGTGTGATCAGTAATGGGGTCAAGGTCAGTCAGTCTTGTGGAAGCATAGAAAAGAGCCGTTGACTGCCTTGGCTAGCTGGTGAGGTTCCCTGCCAGGAGCTGAAAGCTGGGTCTTTCAAGAGTGAGAAGTTTGCCAGAGAAAAAGGGGAAGGGTATATTGCTATTTCAAAACCTGTTCTGTAATTCCTGGCTAGGGAAACAAAGTAGTAAAGAATCTGGCTTGCCTACTACAAAGAGGAAATAAAAAAAGGGGGATAATAGAAAAACATAAAATCCAGAATTAAAAACCTATTTCTAAACTTCTCACTTCTTTTAAATTTCTTTTTTTTCCCCCCCGCTTGGTAATTGCTGTCTGGTTATGTTGAATGCCTGCTTCAGGAACTTTTGGGAGAATCCAGAGATCAAGGGCTTGCATGTATTAATGTGCTTTCCCACCTGTGTTGGTATCTGGTTCAGGACCATCTCATGGGCACCTGGTCCATATTGTATATGACTTGAGGCAAGCTCTGTAGTTCCGAGCAGACTTGAATTTGTCAAGTGAAGGTATCATATCTCACCTTGGGTCCTTCGTCTGGACCAAGTAATGAGAAGCAGGTTGTAGAAGAGTTTGACAAGCACTTGCAACTGTTAGGCAGTTGATAGACTGCCTTTATATCTGTTCTCTCCTTCAGTTTCCCCCAGCATTTCTGCAAGTCCTGGGAGGCAGCTGAAACCATTCCCATTCTCTCAGACAAGGAAACAAGCTTTGATTGGCTAAGACTTATCAGGGCCTTGTAATCAGTGAACATCACGGTGAAACTATGGCCTAGGTTTTGGAGCTGCTAGTCCAGTGCGGTTTCCACTGGTCTCATATTGACCTCTCTAGGGCACACTCCTGACCTGAGCTCCATTGACCAGTCCCTAGAAAGGCTTTATCCTAACCTTGGTGTTGGTATTGGTCTGTCAGTTTTCCTGAAATGTTCATTGTAGCAAACAATCTGTGGCACCTATTGGACATGTACTCTTAATTGCTTGATCCAGAGGTCATTCAGGAAAAATGGAAAAGCCGTTATCACCAAAAACTTTTAAGAAATTCTTAGATCTGATACCATGCATATCTGGTCCTTACTCTCCAGGTCAGATAATCAGATTTACTTATTAATTTTGACAACTTGGGGATATGAAGAGCCTATATAAAATGCTCTTTGGTTTTTATTTAACTCCAGTGCTTGTTCCCTCACTTAAGATTTACAGAATGTCAACATCACACTACGCATCCTTTTCCGGCCAGTTGCCAGCCAGCTTCCCCGCATATACACCAGCATCGGAGAGGACTACGATGAGCGTGTGTTGCCGTCCATCACTACAGAGATCCTCAAATCAGTGGTGGTGAGTGAACAGGGGCCCATCGGCCTCAAGCCCAGAGCACACCCCCACTGTACTGCCTGGTGGCAGGAAGAGCTTGGCAGTGGACTGATGAGAACGTGGCCGTGTAATTTGCTGGTTCCCTCTCTGCTTCCTCACCCTGACCTGCTCCTCTGCCCCTCCCTTTGACACCAGGCTCGATTTGATGCTGGAGAACTAATCACCCAGAGAGAACTGGTCTCCAGGCAGGTGAGCGATGACCTCACAGAGAGAGCGGCGACGTTTGGGCTCATCCTGGATGATGTGTCCTTGGTAAGATCTTTAGGGAGCCTGTGGGCAATGGGCTGCATTCTTAGTCAGGTGCCTGGCTTCACTTCTGGATAAACGCTTAGGTCCTGCCTTCCACCTTCTCAGATAACTTGTCAACATGGCAGCTTCTTGACAACATGAAGTGGTCTCCTTGGGTTTGTTTTCTGTTTAAGTTTCTGTTACCCCCCCTCTGCCAGACACGTTTTTCTTATGAACTCTGGCCCAACCCAGATGGTCCCTAACTACTAGACTTGTCACTTTCTCCAGAATGCACGTGTTCCCCAAAGCTTCCCAGGAAGCAATGTGTTAACCTTATTGGACACAGGAAGAAACTGCCTGCTGGAGCCTAGAGAACTGCTCAAATAATCTTTTTCCCTAGCTCAGACCTCCCGGCTGCCTGACCCCTGGGAATTCTAACACTCTGGGCAGAATTCAGTAAAGTGAGTTCTGGCGACCCCCAGAGAAAGGTGATAGAGTGTAAATGAATGGTCTGTTCCCCAAAGCCTGGTATGGGGGCAAGGGACATCTCTGAGGCATAATTTAGCCTCTTGAGACATTATAGTCTATGTATTTATGTGATATTGAATGTCATAACTCAGACTGAAAGCAATACAGGCAGGATAGCATTTCAGATCGAGGAGGGTGAGGGGAAAGGGTCATGTTTCTAAATTCTGTGGGAAAAATAATTTGAAGTGATTTGTTCGGGTAGGGAGGTTGAATGTTTCCTGTTCACTTCTCCCGTGCACCATTAGGGAAAGGCACCATTTCCCCCTCATCATCTGTGCAGCTGTTTAAACAGTCATGCTCTATGACACCCAGTACTAAACCGCCAGACACTGCTCTACTTTGCTTCAGTTGCTGGAAATTGAAGAACTTGTGGGCTCCCTCTGCGGGCATAATGCCAGACTGCAGCCGTCTGGCTCAGGCCCTCCCAGTTGCTGTTAGCCTGAACACGTTGGCTGAGAGAAAATGCTAAGTAAAAACCTAACAAGATGCTTGGCATTTTGCTAGAGTTTAACCACATACTCTATCCTTGGGAAATGTGGGCTGACCACAAGAAACCCTATCTAAGAGGTGTGAGGAAAAAAATTAGGTTTCATGGGGAATTTGCTGCCCTCAGCTGGCCTTTTTTAGAGTGAAATTTTATTCTTTAATTACATACTTCATTTTTTCATTTCTCAGGGCTGCATTTTCTTCCCCAAACCTTCCTTGAATGAGAGTCCAGAAATGGAAGAGGCAAAATATAATAGCTGCAGTTTAAAAATTAGAGGTGTTAAAAATTCTGGAAGAAAGTAGGACCAAGATTTACTCTTAAGAAGATGTTTTGGACTGTTTATATTTAAAAAATGTAGAGGTTGAGAGGGTGAAGGAGGAAATGAAACAAATAGAATTTGATAGAAAAACCAGTGCTTTTCTTCCCTTTATTTCTTCATTTTTAATAAAAAGTTTGATGAGTAAGTAACTCACTCTAGACTGGGCATTAGGAATTTTGAGATCTGTTCTCATTATTTGCACCGTCATTAGGGATGGTCATCACAGCCAAGTCATATATGTCGTCAGGGATAGTCTGTGGATAATTGGAATTTTAAATCCACACTCTGACCAATGACTTTACCTGCCTTCTCTCTAAAACCCTCCCTCAGAACCACTCACACATAGAGAACACCATGATTTGTGTTCCACCATCCCATCCTCTTGCTGTTTTGTGGTGGAAGTGCAGTGAGAAAGAAGTAGACTGGTTAATCCATAAGCAGAGTGTTAGGCTCCTGAAACTCTGAGAACCAGCTGCATCCCCCACTCTCCGGGGCTCAGTTTTCTATCTGGCCACCACTGGGGCTTTGAACAGGGAATCAGTGGACCTTGGAAGAGCACCAGTCAGTGGTGGGGGTCCTAGGTACCTCCAGCTCTTCTCCCTAGAGGGGGTGGTCTCTTGAGTAGATCTCTTCTGGCACTTGGGTGCCTGAGCAAAAGCCTGGGTGCCACTTTTTGCATGAACTCGCTACACTGAGGGTGACAAAATGCTGGGTGGGAGCAGTTTGGGGCAGCTAAGGATGCGAGGTGTAAACTGAGTTTGGACAAGGATGTGGAGGTGGAAGGTGTTTTGGCCTCTCGGATGCCTCCAGCTGTTAGAGCCATTCCCGGCCTTTTCCTTCCAGCAGTCATGGGGGCCTCACAGCAACGCTGTCTAAGCAATTACACTGCCTCATCTTGTGCTCACCCTTAGACGCATCTGACCTTTGGGAAGGAATTCACAGAAGCAGTGGAAGCCAAACAGGTGGCTCAGCAGGAAGCAGAGAGGGCCAGATTTGTGGTGGAAAAGGTGAGTGTTCACCCAGATGGCAGGAATCTCTTCCCCCTTCTTCTGTGCTCAGCTTCCCCATTTGCTGGGTGGCCTGGAAATTCATCATCTGTCATCTCTTCTTCCGAGATAATCGGAAGGGGATTGAAGGGACTTTACTCTTGCAGTTGGTTCCAGAGTCTTTGGGGGCTAGTCAGGGATATGTGAAGTTATGTTCTTAAATCACTGAAGGGTAATTTTTTCCCAACTTCCCTAAGATCAAAAACACTCTCCTACAAATAAAAATGTTTCTCCTGGAATATCCTCGGCCTCACTGGGAAGTCATTTTTAACCTTGGCTACATGTGAAAGCTGACAGCAAAAAGAATCAAACGTTGTTCCAGATGTACTATCTGGAGTCTTTTTTTTTTCAAGTGCTAAATTCATCCAGATGTGTCAGACAGTGTGGTGAGGCATGATACATTTGTATAGCAGCCTTGTCTCCTGATCTTTGCAAACGTATATTAATGTATATTCTTGCTGCCCCCACCCCGCACCAGCTTTCCTAATCTCAGACCCCTTAGAACTGGGCATAAGAGGGCCAACATTTAATTTTGGAGATTATAAACCCAGTGGGAATAGGAACGGTTTTACTTTTTATCTACTGTTATTCTACAACAAGTCTAGAACTGTCTGGTGATACTAGGTACTCAATAAACATTTGTTGAAGGAGCAAACACAGCCTCGCAGCTTCAAAATTGTGTGTTAATTTCAAAGAGACTGGATGCTGAACAAGTCATGCAGACAGATGTCATCATGTAGATATTGGTAGGGAAAGCCGAGATCTCATGCTGGGCGGCTGGGTTCCAGGTCAGGAATTGCTTAGAGGAATCACTAGTTTAGTTCATAGGCACCATGAAGGATGTTTTTGCATGTGCAAACTGTTCCTCCATAGCTATACTTCTCTGGCTTTGGGTCCTCCTGGCTCAGAGTGGGGTAACCAACCTGCATTGCTATTAATATTAAACAAGACTTTGAAATGAGCCTCTATATATGGGGCCAACAGAAATGTATCCCTGCAATTATCAGAAGTGGACATTGATGAAAAGAGGAGGCCTGGGTGGAAAAAGTGCTTGTTGACTCCATCAGAAGGAGGAAGGAAATCAGTAAATCCCTGTTTCCTTCTGGAAGCAGTGAAGTTACCTACTCGGGTCTTTCTAGGCTGGAGGCTGCCGTGTACTGCCCAGAAGTTTAATCTTGGTCTCTCTCACCTCTACTCGCTTAGGCGGAGCAGCAGAAGAAGGCAGCCATCATCTCTGCTGAGGGTGACTCTAAGGCAGCTGAGCTGATTGCCAACTCGCTTGCCACCGCGGGTGATGGCCTGATTGAGCTACGCAAATTGGAAGCTGCAGAGGACATTGCGTACCAGCTCTCTCGCTCTCGAAACATCACCTACCTGCCATCTGGGCAGTCACTGCTCCTCCAGCTGCCCCAGTGAGGCCTGCCCTGCCTGTCCCACCTCAGGCTGCCTGGGCCACAGCCCCATTGATTCTTAACATAGCCTTCCTTAGGCTCCCACCCCAGAAATCACTGTGAAATTTCATGATTGGCTTAAAGTGAAGGGAATAAAATTGAATCACTTCAGATCTCTAATTACTCTATCAGATGAAGCTTTTTCATTTTTCCCATATTCATTCACCTTTTTATCCACCCCCACCTCCCTATAAAAAATTGCCAAGTGCCTACGCAGACTGGCCTGGAGTCCCCTAATTGAGGCGGGCTGGAGTTCCTGCCTAGGCACTGGTGATTGGCAGAAGAAAGGCAGGGCAGTGTATGTGATTGAGGAGCACAGTGTCAGCTTGAGTAAACTTGTAGTCTCAAACTTATCATTTAGAGAAGATTTGAGAAGGATGGCACATGCAGCTGAACCGAGTAGGCAGACCTTAGTTGTTCCAGCTGTTTCTAGCTAACGAGAGGTGCTGGAAAGAGACAGACAGGAAGTAGCCTGTGTCTTACCATAAGGCTGACTTTCTCTAACTGTGGGGCCAGCAAGAGCAGGTGCATGCAAATTGGGCGTGGAGTGAAGCCTCTGCCCCTGTTGAGGTGGGTGGGCCTGGTTTTCCTGCCCCCCAGGGTCCTCAAACAGGGATGGACTTAGAGAGTGAGACAGAAGGCCTGGACTGCAACGTGAGCCCTGTTGAAGACTCTCCACCCCCTCCTTGGTTCCTCTCAAATACTCAGTGGAATTCCAGCTTGAAGGATTGCATCCTGCTGTAGCTGAACATGCCAAAGACATGTGCGTCCTGAGTTCTCTGCTCCCTCATTCAGAGACTGCCCTTCTGGGGCCTCTGCGCCTGTGCTTTGAAGGAAACAACCATGGGAGGAAAGCAGATGTTTGTAAACTTCTGTTAATAAATGACACCCAGACCTTCCAACTCAGTCTTCTGGATTTGTTTGTGAGAGCTGTGGGATCAGAACAGAGCGTTCTAGTAGTTGGTGTGCACGTATGTAACACCAGCTGGTCCAGAGTCTCCGGCAAGGCAGAAAGCACATTGGTTTTAGGAAATGCTTTGTGCTGTGTTCCAGATCTGTCTGAAGCCTGAAATTAATCTCTGTGGTATCAGGTGAAGTTTGTTGTGAGATGGGTTCTTAATGCGGAGGAGGCAAGAGGGTAAAGGTTCGTTCCCTTCTGTGACTTTTGGAAACACTACTCCTGACTGGGTACCTATAGGCCTCCCACCAACTGTCAGCAACACTTTTCCCTGATGGGAAGAATAGATTGACATTAAGATACACATGGCGTGGCAGATAGCCCCTAGCACACTCTGGTTTGACTTTGATGCGGTACATGGCTTGGGGTCCTCCTCAGTGTGTTTATATTGCCTATCCTTTGTGTACACAAGCACGTGCTAACGAAATGGAACATAACATCTCCCATTTGTTGCCTCTTCTGCTTTGTTTTGTCTGAAGTTGAAATGACTTGGCATTTGGGGGGAGAGGGGGAAAGCAGACCAAAATCTGACAGATGAACCATGCCAGTCAACCCACCTCATATCCATTTTAGGAACAAAAGGGAAACAATGTGCAGTGAGTGAACTGAGCATTGACTGTGCTTTAACCTCTGCTCTCAATTTAATCCCTGAACTCAGCACCTGCAGGCAGGCGAAGTCTTCAAGAGGACTCTGAATTTCCTCCCCCAGGCATTTCCTTTCCCAGATAGGACCAGCTGTCAGCTGGGAAAGGGACCCCATGTACAAATTTGTGTTGGAATCTGAGATTGAGTTATCCCATTGCCAACACCCCGTACCCCTTCCAGGGCCTCTCAGCAGGGCTTCAGTCCCTTCCAGTCCAGCCCCACGAGCAGACAGGAGTGTGTTGGGCCTGACCATAAGCTGAACCCCAAGACCCCCAGCAAAAGTCTTGTTCTCTGATACTCCTGTGAACCTCCCATCTAGTCCATCTCCCCCAGAATCATTTATCTCAAGATACCTCTCCCTAATTTTATTTTTTTGCTGTAAAAATTGCAAGGAGTGTAAATGATGAGGTGCCTGGACTCACAGAGCACCCTGAAGGCTGGAGCAGAAAGAGCATAGTTCCTAAATAAGTTCCAGACCAGCTTCCACTCTGCACCCTCCTCGATTCCTGCCATTTATTGTTGTGGACACCCTTTGGTGGGGTGGGGTCAGGGGCTTCTCTGTCTTCCCCAGACCCTTTTTAAAAGAGCAGTTGTGTTTCCTGTGTTTGACTGGCGATTGGGTTTCAGGCTCCAGGTGTCTGGAGGGGAGCCCTGGGCTGACGTTCCCCTCCACAGCTTGGGGTTCCCCTTGTTCAGGTCTGTCCTTTCAGCACCGCCTCAGGCTTCCTGCTGCTTCTGCTTGTCATCCTGGCAGAGGCATGTCCCAGCCCAAGGGGCCCGCTATGCCTTGACTTCCGCCAAGTAATTCTTTTCACAAATGTTCAAGGGCTGTTTGGTTGCTTAGCCCCCAGTCCCCTGATGGCCTCAGGGTTTCTTCAGAAGCTGCCACAAAGGTCCTTTATCAGCTCAGGATTCCAAAAGCCCTGTCTTGTCCTGACCAGGAAAGGGGAGAGCAGGAAGTCTTTTCCTCCCTCTCTCCTTTGGTCAGGCTGAATAGTTCCCTTGTTCAAGCTCTGAGGGGTCACTTATTAAGGAGTTCATGGGCCCTGGGCAGGGAGATGAGAGAATAACCCTTAAAGGTGGCCGTTCTTCTTACTCTTACTAGTTTTATGCAAATTCTGCCAGTGTGAACTGATGGGGAGAGGTCCCTTTTTCATCACTAGGTGGGTTTGTTTGAAAAACCGGGAAAGCCAATAGAAGATTAGTCAAACCGTGATTTAGCAAATGCTCTTCTAAGCGGACGGTCCAGCGGTCAGCAGGGGTGCAGTTAGGACCTCCCCTCGACCTTTGCCGTGTGCCTGTAACTGCGCAAAGCCGCCCACTGGGGCTGAAAATAACATGGGTGAAAAGAGCCTAGGAAGCTGTAGCTGATTTCCCTGCCTTTCCTTGGCCTTCCATTCTTGCACACCACTGCAAACTTCGGATCTCATCCTCTCCCTGCTGAGAAGCCGACAGCAGCCCTTCCTTGCACACTTGATAAAGTACAGATGTCCTGCCCTGGCATTCAGGCCTTCTGTGGGCTGCCTCCCGCTCACTACCTTTCTAGCCTAACATTATACTTTCCTGTGTGCCCTCACTAACCTACCCCGTGGTCCTCGCGGGATGGGGAGTGTTGTTTGAAAATGCAAACGGAAAGGGGCAGTGGCTAGTGGCATGCGATGCAGGAAAATCCCAGGACTTGCTGCGTGACCTGCAATGAGCAGACAGACTCACGGCGGAGACTTGACTCAGAGGAGAGGCCTGTACGCCTGATGGGAACACGTGTCGGACTGAGCTCCTCGCTCTCGCTGCATGCGCCCCATGCTTTCACTGTGTCACCTCTGCTCACAGTGTCACCTCACCCTGGGCTGCCCCTCGCCCCACACACCACAGGTCCAGATGCCCTCAATCCTTTGAGTTCTCACTCAAATTCTTTCTCTTCCACAAAGCTTCTGTCACGGAAGCAGAAGTGCTTGACCCTTCCCTGGCCTGAACTCCTATTCACATTTCTGTGAGGCAGTTACTTGTGTGTGCGTGTCTCTGTGTGTGTGCGTGTCTTTGTGTATGCGTATTCTATCTCCTACTCTGAACTGATGGAGGGCAGGATCTTTGTATAATTCATCTTTCCCCCTTTCTCTGCTTTCCCCCAAACATCCCTGGTCTTTTTCCCAAGCCAAATGTGCCTGAGTCTGTGTGAACTGCCAAGTGTTTGTCGGCTGAATAGATGAGGAGATAGGGAGTGATGGACGGACATTAGCAAGGACGGCTGGAAGGTGAGGCTCTTAGTCCCCCCACCCCAGGCTCATGTATTCAGATACCTCCAGCTACATTCAGATATCTCTCTGGCTCGGATTCTCTAGACCTAGGCACACCAACCCATCCACTCATGTCCTACCCCGGACAATGCCCCAGGCTCACCCACTCTCACTTCATGGCGTACACATGTGGGCTCTGTCTCTGCTGACCCTGTCCACAGCTTGCTTTCCCAGCTTCTGTCTGGACGACCACTCTTCTCTCCCCTCCATCCTTTAGTTGCTCTCTCTCTTCTGGCTCAAGCCAGCTTAAAGTCTCCCTTCTCTAAGAATTCACCTCTGGCTCATCTCTTACAAACTTTCCTTTGCATAGACCTCAGACAACACTGGTACTGAGAAGGAAAAAGGAGTGATGTGGCCTGCCCCAGCCAGTGGGGGCTAGGGTGCCTGGGCAAGGTCCAGACTCACAGAGCTGGGGAGAGAATGAATGCACATGCATTGGACCTGGGGAAACGAGCTTGTGGTTGGAAGACTGTATGCCTTGCATGTGACACTGGGCAGATGGGGAGGTAGTGTGTCTCTCCAGCACCCTACAGGGAAACCACTTTGGTGAGAGAGTACGTCTGAAAGGACAAGACTACTTTGGGAGAACTTCAAGCTGTTATCCCCTGGAGGACATGATAAACTATCTAGATTAGCCAGAAAAGCCATGATCATGGAAAGGCTTCAGCCATCTAAGCCTGGCTGAAGGAACAGTAGACACTTAGGTCCAGGGCTAGCAAATTCTGGCCCGTGGGCCAAAGTTAGCCTACCATCTGTTTTAGTATAACATGCAAGCTAAGAATGGTTTTTACATTTGTAAATCGCTGGGAAACAAATCAAAAGAAGAAGATTTCTGGACACATAATATATGAAATTCAAACTTCCGTGTCGGTATGTAACATTTTATCCGGCTCTAGCCATGCCCGTCCATGCTACAACGGCAGAGGCGAGTAGTCACAAAGGGGCGATGTGGTCCACAAAGCCTAAAATGTTGACTATCTGTCCTTTAAAGAAACAATTTGCTGACCCCTGACTTAGGGGATTAGATGGCCTTGGAAAAGAGTGGGGGTACTGGTGAAAGGAAAGAAACCTGGAATTTGAAAGTCTCAGGCACTAAGGAGGGCTGAGGGGTTTAAGTCAGATACCAGTGTAATAGTCAGCGGAGACCTAAATTGAGTCCAGGGCGCTGGTGATTCAGGAAGCAAAAGGAAGTTGGACTGTGGGCCCTGCACACAGATCTGCAGCCCCTGCTGCCCATGGCCGGCATATGATTCTGAAGTAGGCAGAAGGTGGGGACTTGGGTAGCCAAAAAAGGAGGGAGGGAGGGAAGGAGGGAGGGAGGATGGGGAGCCCTATTGTTCTCTAGAGGTCTGAGGATTTCCAAGTGTGGGTAAAACCGTTCCTGTTCTGCTCCTCAGGGAAGGGTTGGCTACTGGACCGTCTTTCCAAAGCAAGAAGAGGCCACAGCCAAGGAAGGGAGACAAATGCAGCAATGAATCCAGAAATTGGGGCTTCTGGGAGCATTTGGCTCTGGGCAGAGGAGTTTCTTGGTTAAGACCATGTCTACCCGGGATAGGCAGGCTCCAGACTCCCAGAGAACCTATCAGTGTTCGTCATTGTGCACTGTGCAGAACCTAACCTTCCCCAAACATTCAAGAACAGATGAGCCTGCTGTCTCATCTGTAGCCTGCTGGCTACAGAGTGGGTCTTTTCCTTTGGTGCCTCTGCCGACTGCTCGGTGTGACATGCCATTTCCCTCTTCTGTAGCAATGACACTTCCCTCCTCAAGATCCTGCTGAACACTTACTTCCTGTCTAAGTCCACTCCCACTGAGATCACAGCAGCACAGGGTTGAAAAGGGGTCTTTTGGGTCTTCAGGAGCAACCCTTCCATTCGGCAGGCAGGAAGCTCAAAGAGGAAAGGGAACTTGCGCAGCATCCCACAGTGGCGGGGGTGGGCGGGGGGCTGAGGCTGGGGTGGAATCCAGGTCTCCAGGCTCTCAGCCTTGTGTCACTCCCGTCACCTCTCTCGGCTTCCAAATGTTCTTATATTGGGACATCTTGTGTAAATGCTTCCTTTGCACTCACAGAAGCAACGGTGCGTGTTAGACTTCATTCCTTTCATTAACACACTTTGTCCCTAGCTAGGTGGGAGGTAGGGACAATGTCTTCTCTTTTGTAAGCCCCTTCATACAAGCAAACATGGCAAAGCATGCCGACACTAGGAAACACTGAGCTGGGCTTCTCTAAAAGGCAACTCATTGAGTGGAGAGGCCATGGGCTTTGGAGTTAGAAAAGACTTGGGTCTTGAGTCTGGCTTTGCCACCTACTAGCTAGAGAGAAAAATTACTTAAATACTTCATGCATCCATTTTCTCTTCCAAAAAAACTGAGGATTTGGATATCTACTTTGCAGTGTTGTTGGAAGTCAATGAGAGGATAGATGTGAGAATGCTTAGTAGGGGGCCCAGCGCACAGTAGGTGCTCAAAATATTCTAGTTCCCTTCTCTATTTGTGTTTAGGAAGCTGCCTGCATCTTCCCTGGTCAGAGGACAGGAAAGTTCTTTGGAATCCTGAGATAGCCATGGACATCTTCTGTGCCCAATGTACCATGCCCGCCATCGGGAAGGGGGAGCAGGGGCCATCGTTGATCCAAACCTGGTATGTGATTTGAACAAGCAGGAGGGGTTGAGTTCTGGGTTCCCCCTCCCCAGGAGCCCAGAGGTCTGGGTATATGTGGCCTGGCTAAGCATTTGGAAAGCTGTGTTCAGTCCTTATCAGAACACATGACCTGACCACCTATCGTTTGGGCTAAGTTGCATTAAATCTCTTTATAAAAGACTGGTGTCTGATTCATCTTTTGCTCCCCTGAAGCATCAGGGGAGCTTGGAATCCTGAGATAGCCATGGACATCTTCTGTGCCCAATGTACCATGCCCGCCATCGGGAAGGGGGAGCAGGGGCCATCGTTGAGGTTGAGGGTGTAAGTTACCCAAGCAGATTCCAAAAGGTGTTGTATACAAGCGATTTGTGCTTTAGTTTTTGTTATGCTGCTGTTGGTGTCAGTCTTTCTCACATCTCTAGGTCTCCGTTCACAATGGGGGAACTTAGAAGTGTCAACCGGGTCCTCTAGGACGCTGAGCCCCTCTTTCCCCTGCTGCCCCCAGAGCAGCAGTGAGTTTATCACTATTACATGAGAGCTGCCGTCGTTGTTGTTGTTTGAAGAGAGGCTTCCATGGCTGCAAAAGTTTGAAATCTGCTGTCCTAGAAGCTTTTCTCCAAGGTTCCTTTTCTCTCTCTAGTCAGTTTCAGACCATGAACCCAGCAGGCTGACGCATCCCTTCTCCACTAGGTGGTGGTAGCTTGTTTGCTGCTGTAGGCATCAGCTGTGTCTGCAAGTACAAGACGTTCAGAAAAATATCTCGGGAACAGGTCCCAGAGGATGTTTGCGCCAACACTGGAGATAGGTAAATCGGTTGAGGTGACCCTCTGCAAGCGACTTCCTGATATTGAACCCCGTGGGCATCTGTAGCTATAAATACACCAACTGTATTGCCCCAACCACCAGCCGAACTGGTGCTACCCTTTTCTTTGCCAGGTGGGAGGCTGCCACCCAGTTCTGCTTTAACTCTTTCTTAAACCAGGGAGCTCCAAGGCCGCTGGACACTCAGGCTTTAGAGGTCTGAAGTCAGTGTTGTGAGATTGCCAGTTGTCAACGAGTTAGTAGCCCACATAGGGGGTATCAGATTCTCTTCCTGAGGTCCCAGAAGTCACTCTTCCAATTTCCCATAACACTCATGACAAGGCATGTGGTTAAATCTCACAGACTGATAGGTGCTGGGGGAGGCTTGACCTTCTATCACATGGGTGCTCTTCTTTTTTTTTTTTGCATGGTCTAGTAATTGAACTAGGGTCTCCTGCGTGGAAGGCAAGCATTCTACCACTGAACCAACATGCACCCCTTATGTGAGTGCTCTTATGAATGAACAGACTTCAGAAGGATGAGTGTTGGATGTGTAAATTGGTCCATTCATTCACCCAACAAATATTACCAAGTCCCTACTGTAGGCTGTCCTGGGCTAGATGCTTCAGGGGAGCAAAAGATGAATCAGACACCAGTCTTTTATAAAGAGATTTAATGCAACTTAGCCCAAACGATAGGTGGTCAGGTCATGTGTTCTGAAGCTTTCTATTGCTTTTTTTTCTTCTTCCTTCTGAATTCCGTTACTTATTGTTTGGCTCAGTTTAAATTTCAATGATGGAGACATGAAATGGGGAAGTAATAGGGAAAGGAAGTGGTGGGGAGAAAGCCAGAGACAGTTCAAAATATCTGCCATAAGGAATCCATGAAGTGGACTTTAGAATTGGCTACCCTACCTGTTACTGACGAGCATACACATTAAAGCAAAACACTTCCCCCATTTCGTCCCATCAATTTTCCTGGAGAATTGTGGTCCTTTTATTTTAAATGATACAGAGATAAGCGTAAAGAATAAAACGGAATGGATCATATCCCCATTACCGACAGATAATATTTTTAAGAATACATACACATCACTAAATTGTGCAAATAGTACAGAAAGACAAATAATGAAAAGTAAAAGCCTTCCCACCACTCTCCTCCCCAAATCCCTCTTCCACAAAATAACCAGTGTTAAGCTGCTTAAATTTCCTTCCAGAAAAAAAAAAAATCATGCATTTAGCAGCACTTCTCTCTCAGCCTCTGTGCCCTCAGATGTTTTGATTATTTACCCAGAAGAGATCACTCCGTACCCACCTCTCTGCACCTTGCTGTTTTCATTTATTGAAATATCTGAGATGTCCCTCCACACGCCAATCCACCTCATTCATTCCTAACAGCTACATCATTTTCTATCACACAGATCTGTATTTTATTGTCACCAATCTGCCTTTCTGAGGTTTGGTGGTGGTTTTCAGGCATCTCGCTGTTACAAAAAAGTACAACCACCAAAAAGCTGCAGTGTACACTGCCTGATTCTTAAACAGCCAGGTGATCTCTGCTTACAGTTTCTCCATGGGGCAACAGGGTTGTGCCCAGGGTCCTGAGAAATGACCTTTGGGTGGGGGCATGGTAGTGTCCAGGGCCTTCGTATTGTGATTACGTGTCTTTGACGCCTGTGGGGGAAGTCGTTCCTCCTCCACCTCCTGTTCCTGGCAAGCCGGTGTGGCTGCCACCAGGCCAGCCCTGGGACGGAGTCCCCGCCTCCCCCAGCTGGCTGAGTGCTTGCCCGGCTGGCCGGTGGACAGGCTCCCTGGGGCTCTTGGCTCAGGCCGGGTTTGTTCCGCTCGGTTGGTGCTCATAGCTGTATGGTGCAGCTCTGAGATTCACAAACAAACAGGAAGCTAGTCCACTTCCTCCTTGCTGTGGCTGGTCCCCCGACCTTATCACCAAGTTAGCCCAGAGGGGAAGGGGCAGCCCAGGATTCAGAAGGTGCTTCCTGGCAGAGGTGACAGGGGCTTTCTGGGTCCCACCGTGAGAACGGGCTCCCCATTTCTGGGCACCTATTTGCCTGGCTGGGGGCAGCCTTACTGACGATCAAAGTTAGGCGCAAAACTCCCAGCCAGGAAGTTTCTGAAAAACCCCACCTTGATTTGACTCCCGGGGTCCCCTTTGGTACTTATTGAACTTAAAGCAAGCCACTCTCTGGGTTTTTGTGGTCTGAGAGTATTTCCTCCCTGAAGGCAGCACAGCCATGTTTTTCTTCTGCCTTTTTCCAGGGCCCACCCAGCCCAGCTCTCTCTGATTATGGGGAATGCTAGTAAGTGTTTGTGGACTGAATGCCTGACCAACTCCAAAAGGGGTTCCAGGGCACGAAGGGGAGGAACAGGGTTGCAGCTGCGGCTCCGCTGGGGCCAGAGGCATTGCTATGTGGGACCACAATGCAGCTGAGCCCGAGGGAGAGGCATGGACAGCTAGGAAAGGGGGAAGCAGAGGGATGTGGCTGGGTGGAGGCTGGAGATGAAAGCTGCAAGGATTCTGTCCAGTCAATATATCCTGAATGCCCAACAGACTACTTGGAAAAACAGTTCCCTACTTGTAGAGTGACATATGCTTCATAGCGAGGGCCCCGTTTTGAAGGGATTAGACTTTTAAAAATAGAGTCGACATGAAAACAATGCTGAACATGTTTAATCCTTGGCAGTGACTCAGAGCTCACCTCAATTACTTTGGAGAACATTAGATGTGGGCCAGTAGCCTGGAGTGAATAGTGATGCTTTCAAAACAAAAAAAAACCTCTTCTATCAACCTGTTTAGTTGCCACTCTCCTCTTAAGAAAGCTGGGTGCAGAAGCCAAACTCAAACGCAAACAGTGATAACTACAGAACCCTAAAAGCCCAGTTATGTCACCTTTGCAGTTTGGGCTTCAGATAAAAGTTACTCTATTAAGCACCTGGGGTGCAGAGAGGAGTGAGACCCACAGGGATTGAGAATAGCAGGTCAGGATGGAGTGGAGAATGGAATGGGAAACGACAGGGGTGGGGGCAGGCTGGGTGCTGAGGTAAGATGAAGTTGAAGCCGAAAGGGCTGCCTGGCAGCAGAGAGCTTCAGGGACAGGTTAGAGAAGGGCAGGGTAGGAGTGCGGATTCTCTGAGCAGCAGCTCAAAGGCTGAGAAGACTGATGCAGGGGCTGACACGGCGGCTCCGCAAGTACCTCCGAAGGACACAATGCTCACGATGTGGACCAAGCAAGTGGCCCGAGGGGTGAACCCCCATGGCTGTTCGGGGGACGTGTGAAGGCCCAGCTGCTCCTTGGTCATCATGTAGCTCCAGCCACAGCTTTCCCAGCATCCTGGGGGCAGTTCAGCTCCCTATGCGGCCCATGGAGAGATCGCTTAACAGAGACAGAAGGGGTGGGGGTAAAGGCTGGGCCCGGCAGCGTGGGATGCAGACTGTGGCCACCGAGGCTGGCAAAACAGCCCTGGCCCTCCCAGCACCCCATCCAGCCTCAGTCGGACAATGAGAGGTGAGTAACCATTTCAGGTTAAAAATATCCAGCCCTGTTGTCAAGAAAAATAAGAACAGGAAGGAAGTGTGGGGAGGCAAGGCCAAATAGTCAAAAAGCCCCAGAGAAGGGGATGAGATATTATTAATCGTCGGTGCGGATCAGGTAGAGCAGGTGGGGGGCACCCTCCAGGCGCCTGAGTAGAGGGCAGACAGGGCCCGGCTCGTGAAGGGCTTCCCCTTCTTGGGAATGGTTCAAGCAGGCCTTCCCGGGAAAATTATTTTGACCCACCGAGACCAGGACTGAGCTACCCTTGAAGGGCCATGGCTCTGGATTTGAATGGGCAGGCAGAGGGCTCACCCCAGGACAGGGGGCATGGGTCCAGGACGACCTGAGGGGAGCCTGTCACTCCTGTCAGGCTCTCTGGGGAGCCACCTGCGCCACCAGCCGCTCAGCCCTGGGCAGGGTGGAAGGGTGTTCGGGCGACCTTGGGGACAGCAAGAAGGCTGAGAGAGGTGGGTGCAGCACAGAGCCTACAGTGACAAGGTCAAGACCGGGGCTCTGGATCCAGGAAGCCTGAGTTCGACTCCTGACTCTGCCATTTATGAGCTGTCTGACCTCAGATTGTCAGTACCTTCCCTGGGCTTCATTTTCCTCATCTGTGAAATGGGAACGACAACAGTGCCTACCTGGTAGTGTCGTGGTGAGGATTAAGTGAGGTCACATACCAGCCTGCTGGTACCTAGTAATTGCTTTTAAGTGTTGGCTACTGGCACTCGGGGTGGGGGGTAGTGCAGCGATGGGCGGGAAGGAAGTCCTAACACCTCGTGTGGATGGAACAGCTCTGCACAGAGCTCCTCCACCACAGGCAAGAGTGGGTGGGGGAAAGGAGAGTTTAGAGATAAATAAGGTATGGGCCCAAGCAGTCAGGAACCAACACCTTAGAGAAGATACAACAACTAAACTATCACCTTTCAGCATAAGGCAAGAGGGTTTCGTGCGAAGTGCGAGGGTGCAGAGAAAAGGAGGAACTTTCTCTGCCTACGGGGTTCAGAAGGTGCCGGACAAGCTGGCCTTGGAGGTTAAGTAATGGAATTCACCAAGCAGGAAAGAAGGAACAGGAAAAGATACTCCAAGCAACAGGGAACGTGGCCTACAAGGTGGGTGGCTCCTGGTGGGTTGGGTGGGAGTCGGGAGCAGGGAGAGCATCTGGGGGTGACAAGTTTGGAAAAGTCAACAGGGAATGGCCTTGTGATGCTCTGCCAGGAATTGGTACCTTGTCCTAGAGGCATGAGGAAAAGGGTGAGACTAGGGAAGGGAGAGAGACCCCCATCAGAGCTGTGCATTTTACAGGTTTCTCTGATAGAAATGTGGAGGGGACATGAGAGGGGAAGAGAATAGTGGCAGGAAGGTCAACCGGTTAAGTGGCCCCAGCAGTAGTCGGAGCAAGAGGGCATGAGGGCCCTGCTGTGGTGGCAGCGGTGGGGATGGAGGGGACGGCGTGTAGAAAGTGGGTCAGCTTGGAGGGATGATGAAAAGAAAGGTGTGGAGACTGACTCTGGTTTCAAGTCCAGGCAACTGGGCATTTAGTGGTGTCTTTAATGGTGATGAGGAATCAAGGCAGAGAAGTGAGTTTTACAAAGGGTTGAAAGGTGAGCTGGAGGCAGCTGAGATAGCCAGGAGGGCACTGAAGAAAATAAAAATGGTAGGTGCAGTATGGGGATAAAGTGTCTTGGGGGGTGGGGGAGGTGAAAGATTCTCCCTTCAGACCGACTCCAGAAAGCTTGACTATTATTTTAATACATGAGTTTGGCCACGTGCAACATGAGAGGTCTGCAGGGGAACACATGGCCAGGGTGCCAGAGGGCTTAACGGGGTCCCTCACTCTTTAGTTCATGACCAGAATACTGCAAAGGGTCATAATTTACATTGCCTGGTTAAGTAAAACAATGGGTTATTATATTACCTAATTTGAACTAAGTTAACCTTTATAACATAGACAAAGGGTTTAAGAAGAGTCATGCAAAAATCCCTGCAGATTAAAGATCATCCTAATTCAGCAAGCACTAGCAAACAAGAAAGTGGCAAAGCCAACACCTCAACTCCCCATGTGAGCTCTTTAAGCCAGCCACTTTATGAGGTTAAAACAGAACAATGGAGCCAGACCTAGCATGCAGATGCTAAAAAAATTTCGTAATTATCGAAGTGTCTATTTGAGATGTGAACCCACACTTCTATGATTGTTAAAATGAAATTTACCCCAAGAATATATCGTGATTTGAGATACTGGCTAGTGATAGTAGGCTATGTATACAATGTATAAATTAAATAAACATTCAGGGAGCAGGCTCAAATTTTACTAGTGATGGGATATGGATTTGATTTGGACAAAAAAATTTAAGTCAGAGGTTTAGGGTCCCAGGGAATAAACTGATTTCCTACTGTATCAGTCCAATTCACCTGAAATAGTATGCATTGCATTTACCTCTTAGAACAAAGGATACTTGTATTCTAGAGCATAATTGCAAAGGCTCACTTCTCTTTCATCACCTTGGTCCATCTCTTCCTTCTGGAGATGGGGGAAAGATTAATTGAGCTCCCTGGAGAAAAGCATTAAGTAAATACAAGGCGTTGCTGAAGTTATTGTTACTGTTATTAACAACATCAGTAGGAAGCGGTGATGTACATGGCTCCAAGGGTTTCTAATAAGGAACCAGGCAAGGACTTCTAAACATTTCCAACCACTATCTGTTAGTAATACCGTGTGAATCCAGAGATCCTTCCTGCACATGAGCCCTTCCATGCGGAGCATGGAAGCTGCTGCTGAGAACAATTGAAGCTCCCCAAATGGTGGGATTAGTGGCTATGTTATTATCAGACAAAATAGATTTTAAGTAAAAAAAAAAAAAAAAAAGCTACAAGAAAATGTCCATCAGTATGAAAATGGAAAAACAAATTGTGGTTTAGTCATATGATCGAAATACAATAAAAAGGAATATATACCTCAACAGGGATGAACCTCAAAACAATCATGCTAAGTGAAGGAATTCAGACAAAATGAGCACATACTCTATGATTCTATTTCTGGAAAATTCTAGAAAATGCAAACTAAACTAGCGTGACAGAAAGGAGATCAGTGTCTGCCTGGGATGGTAGGGATACCACGGAAAGGAGATGAAGAGTGGGATTACAAAAAGGCATTAGAAAACATTTTTAGTTGATGGATAGGTTCATTATCTTGACTGTAGTGATCATTTCATGAATTATACAGATGTCAAAATGTACCAAACTGTACACTTGAAATATAAGCAGTTTATTGTACCTCAATCATTTCTCAATGAAGCAGTTTTTGTTTTTTAATTAAAAGGCTGCAAGAGACAAGGAAGGAAATTACATATCAATAGAAGGTTCAACCCATCAAGAAGACAACAATTATAAACATAAACAAACCTCAGAACAAAAGGATGGGATTGCCATTCTCCGAGGAGGGAACACCCAACCTCCTAGTAGGCTGAGCTCCATGACAATGTCTGGACTGGACTAGTGACTGGTTGAGGAAAGTATTCCTGTGGTGTCAGCCCACGAACCAAAGCCAGAGAGCTAACTCCTTTGCTGGAAACTCGGGTATCTGCATCCTACCTACAGAACAAACTAGAGAGGCACAGGGGAACTTTCCTGGCCTTTGTTCTCTCCTTCAAGCCAAGAACACACACCCATACATTTTTATATTAAAATAGTTATTTTTACTTTTTCAAAGCACATTTGGAGAGGTTAATGGGTTATTTACTTATTTATGGAGCTCATGCCCTTTGTGCAGGTTTGTCTCCTAGGTTCCATGGACATGCAAAAGACACTGGTGATCTAGTGAGCAACTTAAGAAATGTCCATCCCCACAGCACAGGTGGGCAGTTCCAAGGAGCTTGAAAGGCCCAAAGAATATCACTGAGGTTCTGGGGAAGGTGAGTTCTAACTGGAAAGAGGGTTAGGCATAGTCACGGCCTTGCAGGCAGGAAGGAAGGGTCTGGCTGCATGGAGACGGAGGCTGTGGTATTCCAGGAGAAGGGATGAAGCCCAATGGAAGAGCGAGGCAGGTACATATGACCAGCAGTGAGCAGTACCTTTTGGCTGGCATATAGAATGTAAAGAAGAAGGTGGTTGGAAAGGTGTGTTAGAAACAGATTTTAAATAGCCTGTGGACTAAGGGATCCAGAGTTTACCTTCAGTGAGCAATGGGGAGCCTTTGAAAGTTTTGTTTTCTTTATTTTGGGGCTGCATGGTCCGGGAATCGAACCCAGGTCTCCTGCATGAAAGGCGAGCATTCTACCCCCGAACCACCCGTGCACCCTGCCTTTGACAGTTTTTGAGCAGATGAGGCAACTGAGCCCAAAGAAGTTAAAGAAAAAATAAATTATGCCCAGGGTCCTAGAATGACTTAGTTCGTGGCCCAGAAATGATGTGAATTCAGATTCAGATTGTCACAGGAGAAGTACCTGGCCTTTGCACCGACAGATGTAGATAAATCTGTGGGAAAGGGCGCAATGCCAGGGGTAGGCAGACTGCTTCTCTGGGAAAACTGGAGCCCGCATTTCCAAGCAGCTGGGCGTCCACCTGGGTGGTGGACAGGCTGGTGGCTGGACTGCCGGTCTTGGGAACCCAAGAGGGTTGGGCTGGGAATGGCAGAGTGTTGGGATCACTGTAATAAAATGAAGGGAGAGGAGCCCTTGGAGTGTCCCGGGGTGTGAGGCGCACAGGGCGTGGGGCCTTGCATTCCAAGATGGTTAAGATGCGGCAGCTGATGATTATCATTATTATTTCTGCTCTGGCTTCTCCGACCTTTCATCCTGAAAGACCCTGTTTTGCTGGGCTGGCGTCACCAACTAGCAAAGCTTCCTGGGGTGGGGTGGGGCGGGTGGCTCCTGGTGCAAGGGAACACAATGTGACTGTGGGTTTCTTCCCCAGTGAGCTCAGGGAACTTTCCAGTGCTATGCTCCTTGACCCTAGAAACATGGGCAGAATTCTCAAGGGAGAAACTGAGGCACAGAGCCAAGGCATGACTTAACTGATGTCCTGAGGCAGAGACCCCTTCCCCACATCCCCTATTCACTAGGTCATCTTATCCCTGCCCAACTGAGGCAGATCTTGTCAGCCTGGAGGGGAGCCAGAGGAGGTGTGGATTCTAGAAGAGAGAACTGGGCTGGGGCCAGGGCAGCAGAGCCAGTGCCCTCCTTGCCAGGTGCTGCGGGCATCATGAGGTCAGACGCCTGGTTTCGCGTCTCTTTGGAAGGTCCTGCCATGTGGGTGGATCTTCCCTGAGCCCCCGAGGGAGGGCAATGCAGCAGACGTGCTAAGTGCCCAGGTCTCTCGCCTCACAGGCCAGATTCAGCAACGTGGAACAGCAAGAGCCCATCATGTAAAGATTGGTCAGGGCCAGGCCCAGGGCAGAGGGCCAGATGACGGCTCCATGACAGGGAAAGGTGTGAGTTGTGTGTGTGTGTTGTGTTGTGTGCGTTGTGTGATATTCCACTTGCTAACACCAGGCTTCCAACAGTGACATGTTGTGACCTGCTGAGATGAAATCAAACGAAGAGAGACTAGAAGGGAAGGTGAACGACAATTAGATGTGAAATCTTACAAAAAGCATGGATCCTGTCGGACAGTGGGGGCCCAAAGAAAGGAGGGAGCAGCCTGAGAGGCTCTGCTAGAGTCACCTTTCCCACTATGTGCGGTCCACCTGGACAGTGACAATTTTGGGAAGCATCTTCTGGCTTAAATGAGAGAAGTCAGACAACACAGAAGACGGAGTGAGCAGGTTGGGGAAGAGAAGATAGTAAGCAGGGCTTCAGTGGCCTCCTCAAGCTTACACTTCCTCATGCCTCCCAGGGCCACCAACCAGCCAAGTGTCTACTCATCAAGTATGTAGAAAGCCACTGCTACCTGCAGAGCACTCTGCTTGGAGCTGTGGGTGGTGCAGGTGCAGTAGACGTGGCCGCTATCCTTGGAGGCTGTCTTTGGGAAGAAGATCTTCCTTCACGTAATTCCACACTAGAATCCTGGGCTGAATTCCAAGGTGTCTTCTTCCTCCTGGCCATCTCGGCCCCCTTCCTCAGGTCCCAAGGCCACCCAGGAGCAACGCTCACCAGCATCCTTGCTGATTTCTTGATATCCAGGCAGATGAAACATCCAGCCCTCAGCCACCACAGCTGTCTCTGGAGCTGCTGCTGTGATTAGGTCACTCCAAGTGGCACTATCCTTTTGCCACCCTACTGTCTTCCAGAAGAAATACACCCTTCAGCCTATAAGACCTCCCCTGGCTTGCCTTCTCCTACTGACCACCTGAAGAACCCGTGTTTTGCTTATCAGATACAAGTTAAACTTTTTAGGCCATTTTCCAGGGCCCTCCCATACTTTTCTAGCTCTTATTATTATGGACTATCCCCAGCACATGAGAGTATGCAATAGGACGCCCTTCATCTGAACAAGAGTGGAGACCGCTTTAAGGAAACCACTTCCATGTTCACAGCTGATTTATTCCACAAACATTGGCTGAGCAGCTGCTATGTACCATGCCAGCACTGGTTCAAGACAGTTCTGATGGAGACTAGGCCTGACATGCCCCTGCCCTGGGGGAGACCATGATCTAGCAGCCAGGACAGACACGAATGACAAAAATAGAATGTGGTGAACAGTCAGACCAGGGGCAACAGTCATGAGGTCCTTGAGAGTTGGCTGAGCTGCACTTCCGCTGTGGCTTCATGGATCTTCTCACCTCCTGCCTGGGTTCTTCACAGACAGGGGAGGGCCTTGCTTGGGGAGGAAAGAGGATGTTCCAGCTGGATGTCCACAGGGTAAGACCAAAGAGGCACCCGTTCCCATCCTACTCTCCTCCACGGCCGAATTCAATCTCCTCTCTGGAAGTGTGGCACAGGAAACAGGGGAAGGACTAAGGGCCTAAGAATCCCATGCAAAAGCTAACCCCCTGCATGAGATTTTGTAAGTTTGTCCAGAGTGATGCCCCAGTGAATCCCAGAGTGATTTGAACAGTGAATAAAAAAGCATTTGTGAAGTCCCCTTAGGGGAATGGTGAGAAAGGGGGAAAATTCAACCTTCCCCATTTGGAGGATCCCTGATATTCTCACAAGCAGTGGGGACAACCAAATCAATAGGCCAAGCCCTCAGTATTGGGGGTTTGTTCATATGAAACTTAACCCCACAAAGGATAGGTCAAGCCTACTTAAAATTAGGCTTAAGAGTCACCTCCAGAGAACCTCTTTTGTTGCTCAGATGTGGCCTCTCTTTCTCAGCCAACACGACAAGCAAACTCACCACCCTCCCCCTCTCTATGTGGGACATGACTCCCAGGGGTGTGGACCTTCCTGGCAACGTGAGACAGAAATCCTAGAATGAGCTGGGACTCAGCATCAAGGGAATGAGAGAACGTTCTCGACCAAAAGGGGGAAGAGAGAAATGAGACAAAATAAAGTGTCAGTGGCTGAGAGATTCCAAACAGAGTTGAGAGGTTATCCTGGAGGTTATTCTTAGATATAGATATCACCTTTTTAGTTTAAGGTGGATTAGGCTAGAGGGAAGTGCCTGAAACTGTAGAGCTGTATTCCAGTAGCCATGTTTCTTTAAGATGATTGTATAATGATATAACTTTCACAATGCGACTGTGTGATTGTGAAAACCTTTTGTCTGAAGCGTCTTTTATGTATGGTATAGACAGATGACTAAAACATATGGATTAATAATAAATAAATAATGGGGGAACAAAAATGTTAAAATTTAAAGATATATATATCGGGTAGATGGAAATCCTAGTGGTCAATGAGAGGGAGGGGTAAGGGGTGTGATATGTATGAGTTTTTTCTTTTTCTGGAGTGATGCAAATGTTTTAAAAAATTATTGTGGGGAGGGGCGCAAGCTTTCAAGATGGCGGTGACTGACTACCTGAACGAGGGGCTGAGGTGAAGACCCCTACAAAGTAAAAGAGGCCAGAAATCGCCCACACCCCAATTCTAGCAGTCCTGGGAATTCAGCAGAAGTGTTGCCTTTTTTTTTTGATGAACAAGTAAACAATACAGATTTTAAACATGGGACGGAGATCTACGTCATCCACCAAGAGTGGAAAATTTATGAACCCCACAGACCAGGCCCGAAAGGAAGCTCGGAAGAGAGAATTAAAAAAGAACAAAAAGGGGCGGGCCGCGGTGGCTCAGCGGGCAAAGTGCTTGCCTGCTATGCCGGAGGACCTCGGTTCGATTCCCGGCCCCAGCCCATGTAACAAAAACGGAGAAACAGAATACAATAAAACAAGAAAATGTTTAAAAATGTTTCCCTTTCTTCCTTCCTTCCTTCCTTCTCTCTGTCTTTCCTTTAAAAAAAAAAAACAAAAAACAGCGCATGATGGTACGAGCTGCAGTTTTGAAGATGAAGGATCCCAAACAGATTATCCGAGACACGGAGAAATTAGACGAAATGGAATTTAACCCTGTGCAACAGCCCCAGTTAAATGAGAAGGTGCTGAAAGACAAACGTCAAAAGCTGCGTGAAACCTTTGAACGTATTCTATGACTCTATGAAAAAGAGAATCCAGATATTTACAAAGAATTGAGAAAGCTAGAAGTAGAATATGAACAAAAGAGGGCTCAACTTAGTCAATATTTTGAGGCTGTCAAGAATGCTCAGCACATGGAAGTTGAGAGTATTCCTTTGCCAGATATGCCTCATGCTCCTTCCAACATCTTGATCCAGGACATTGCACTTCCTGGTGCCCAGCCACCTTCTATCCTTAAAAAGACTTCAGCCTATGGACCTCCAACTCGGGCAGTTTCTATACTTCCTCTTCTTGGACATGGTGTTCCACATTTGCCCCCTGGTAGAAAACCTCCTGGTCCTCCCCCTGGTCCACCTCCTCCTCAAGTCTTGCAGATATATGGCCGTAAAGTAGGCTTTGCCCTAGATCTTCCTCCTCGTAGGCGAGACGAAGGTATGTTATATAGTCCTGAACTTGCTCAGCGAGGGCATGATGATGATATTTCCAGCACCAGTGAGGATGATGGCTATCCTGAGGACATGGATCAAGATAAACATGATGACAGCACTGATGACAGTGATACTGACAGGTCAGATGGAGAAAGTGAGGTAGATGAATTTGTGCACTGTGATGATAGTGAGAGAGACAACACTGAAGAAAAAAAGTCAGGTCTGAGTGTACGATTTGCAGATATGCCTGGAAAATCAAGAAAAAAAAAGAAGAACATGAAGGAACTGACTCCTCTTCAAGCCATGATGCTTCGAATGGCAGGTCAGGAAATCCCAGAGGAGGGACGAGAAGTAGAGGAATTTTCAGAGGTTGATAATGAAGATGATTCTGATGATTCTGAAACAGAAAAGCAGTCACAAAAACAGCATAAAGAAGAATCTCTTTCAGATGGTACATCTGCAGCTTCTTCACAGCAGCAGGCTCCTCCACAGTCTGTTCCTCCTTCTCAGATACAAGCACCTCCCATGCCAGGACCACCTCCTCTTGGGCCACCACCAGCACCACCTTTACGGCCACCTGGACCACCTCCAGGCCTTCCTCCTGGGCCACCTCCAGGAGCACCTCCATTCCTGAGACCACCTGGAATGCCAGGACTCCGAGGGCCTTTGCCCCGACTTTTACCTCCAGGACCCCCACCAGGCCGACCACCTGGCCCTCCCCCAGGCCCACCTCCAGGTTTGCCCCCCGGCCCTCCTCCTTGGGGACCTCCCCCAAGGCTACCTCCCCCTGCACCTCCAGGTATCCCTCCACCTCGTCCTGGCATGATGCGCCCAACTTTGGTGCCTCCACTTGGACCTGCCCCACCTGGGCTTTTCCCACCAGCTCCCTTGCCAAACCCAGGGGTTTCAAGTGCCCCACCCAGTTTGATTCAGCGACCCAAGGCAGATGATACAAGTGCAGCCACCATTGAGAAGAAAGCCACAGCAACCATCAGTGCCAAGCCACAGATCACTAATCCCAAGGCGGAGATGACTAGATCTGTGCCCACTGCACTGAGGGTACGTCGGGAGAATAAAGGGGCTACTGCTGCTCCCCAAAGAAAGTCAGAGGATGATTCTGCTGTACCTCTTGCCAAAGCAGCCCCCAAATCTGGTCCTTCTGTTCCTGTCTTAGTACAAACTAAGGATGATGTGTATGAAGCTTTCATGAAAGAAATGGAAGGGTTACTGTAACAGCTTTTCATTCTATAACAGGTTTCTGTTCACATCAGTGGTTCATGGAGAAAGAGGCTCTTATTAAGATTAGGTGAAAGAGCTACTTCCACTGTCAAGGTATATTTTAATTTCAGTGAAAGAATATCCTAAAGTTTAGCCTTGGTCAAAATTTACTGCATATAAGCAGGGGTATTTCACTCAGAATATATTGATTATTGAAGCAGTGCTGCTAACATCCATTCCCTTTCATATCACCATTTCCATCCCATTTCTTTCCCTTCTCCAATTCTTTTGAAACGTCATTGGGGGATCTCAGTTACTTAATCTGTTTTTACTCTCTTGTATGTTGTTGGCACTGGAGTAGAGATTTCTGAGGAACCAGTTTATTTCACCCCATCTTGGCTTTTGTGTTTGAGTTATTTTAAATATTTTATTGTAAATATTTTGTAATATTTTACTTGTAGTGAAATGGATCACAATGTCATTTCCTAATACAAAGCAGAATTTGTGGGAAGAAAATGTACAATTCTTTGATTAAAAATATTTCCCACTGACTTAAACTTTGAGTGTTTCATGGAAAAATGAATAAATGTTCTACACCAACAACAACAACAAAAAATTATTGTGGTGATGGATATACAACTATGTGATGATACTGTGAGCCATTGATTGTATACCATGTATGGAATGTTTGTATGTTAAGAATGTATGTGCTTGTACAATGTTTTATCAATAAAAATTTTTTTAAAGTGATTTAAAAAAAAACATCTGGGGGTGCCCAAAGGGCACTGCACAATTTCACTGTGTTTGAAATATCAGATCCCAAAGCTTCTGTAGAAGACCTCACCTTGTTGGGTGTGAAATCCTGCTGCCTCTGCTCTCTGACTAAACTGCCCATGGCAGGGGGTGGACCCGTGTTTTTTGCTTTGTTTTGAGGGTTTTTTTTTTTTTTTTGCTGTTTATTTTGGTTTAATTCTAGGCAAACGTAGCTTACAAAAGGAAAGGACAAGTACTTTTGTGTAGAATATACAGACACAGCAGCTCACCATGGGGCCTGTGTGGGGGTGAGGAGACCACACTTTTCCCTGGGATCAGCAGCTTGAATCCCAGGAATGGCTCTCAGTGGAAGGCTGGATAGCTAAGAGCACCCTCCTCTAGTCCCAATCTGTTTTGCTGGTTTCCCATTTCCTGACCCCCACCCCCACTTCACCCCCCACCCCACCCCTGCTGACTCCTTATAAAAAGCCCCACGAGATAAGACTAAGGTGAGGATCATGTCCTTTGGGGCATGTGCCGTATGTCTAGGAGAAGAAACAGGCACCCCGGAACACCGAGAACATGGGAGATAGAATGGGACACCATAGGGGTAGAGAGAGGCAGGTACCCAGGAGGGTACTGGCAGCCAGGAGTCCCAGCCGCACTGCTGCCAGGTGTTCTTAGAAAAAGAAGGAAATCATACAACCAAAGGCAAAGGGATGAGATAGAGGATGAAGAGTTGTCCCATTTATAAACAACATTGTAGACACACACAGTCTATATTACATGTGCTTCAGTCTGATGTTTGCATGTCTGTTTATCTGTCTGTCTGGGGCAGCATCTTGGAAGCCTTGTCTGCCTGCTCCCTCCACCCCCGCCTCCCTGCCCCAACCTGGAGCCGGGAACAGGTAAGGCCCCCAAACTTGGTGGGAGCCAGCAGCCTGGGCCTCAGCCTCTTACTCTGGCTTCAGAGTCCTGTGTGTTGTGTATGTGTGTGTGTATGTGTGTAAGCATGTGCATGTATGTACGTGGAGAGCCTATGTGCAAGGGGAGAGGGTCCATGTCACAGAGGCTGGGGGCTGCCGAGGTAAGGCCTGCCTGGAGAACCTAGTGCACAAGTAGATCCTCTGCAGGCCATGGGTGCTGAGGTTGTGTTGTACTGAGGGCAGAGCTTCTTGGCACCCAGCGTCCACAGCCAGCACGCCCTGCAGTGCACACGCCAGCACTGGACGGATGGCAGGGGCATGGGGTTGGAGTTTCTGCAGATGAGACATTTGTACCCATCCCCATGGGATAGCTGCCATTCAAGCTCCCTGACTCGAGACTTCAGGGCCTCAAAGGCGGTCACAGCTGAGTCGACAGTGATTTTCTCAACATCACTGTTCTAATTTGCTAACTGCTGGAAGGCGATATAGCAGAATGACAATGGCTTTTAAAAGGGGGACTTCATTAAGTTGCAAATTTACAGTTCTAAGGCCGTGAAAATGTCCCAGTTAAATCAAGTCTATAAAAATGTCCAAATTGAGGCACCAACAGAGGTTACCTTCATTCAAGAAAGGCTGCTGAAGTTCAGGGTTTCTCTCTCAACTGGAAAGGCGCATGGAGAACATGGCGACATCTGCTAGCTTTCTCTCCAGGATTCCTGGTTCATAAAGTTCCCCCAGGGGCATATTCTTTCATCTCCAAAGGTCTCTGGTTGGATGGGTTCTCCTGGTTCTACTGGCTCTTCTGTGGCTCTCCAGTGGCTCTCTCCAAAAAGCTTCCTCTTTTAAAGGATTCCAATAAACTAATCAAGACCCACCTGGAAGGGGTGGAGTCACACCTCCCTTTAATCAAAGGTTAATACCCACAATTGGGCGTGTCACATCTCCATGGAGATAACTGAATCAAGTTCCCAACCTACAGTGCTGAACAGGGATTAAAAGAAACGGCTGCCTCCACCAGATGGTTTAGGATTAAAACAGGGCTTTTCTAGGGTATATAATCCTTTCAGACCAGCACAGCCACCATTCTTGCAGATCTTTTGTGAGGTGGCATGCTCGCTGCTCTCACGGACGCTGGTGGAGGGCACCTCATTACTGGCCCATGTAGAGACCTCAGGCCCACGTGGGTGCTGGCAGGGTGACCATTTAGGACTGCACCCACAGCCTCTCTCTCCTCACCTGTGAAGGGGATGAAGTCCACTTCCCACACTCCAGAGTGTCATCCCCATCCGCACCTAGGCCCGCTTCTCTGTCCGGGCTCTCTCTGCCCCTGCACATGATGAAGCCAGAGCTTCGGAAGCCGGCTTCCAGGAGAGGGGTGACCCGGGTTCGTGTCTGCCGCGCCACGCCTACTCCTCACGGTGGTGGCTGAGTTGGTGCTCGAGGCCCACGGTGGCATCTCCAGCCGTGCAGCAGCCTTCACCTGCTGTGCTGGTTTGAAAGGAGGTATGTCCCCTAGAAAGCCATGTTTTAATCCTAATCCCATTTTGTAAAGGCAGCCGTTTCTTCTAATCCCTATTCAATGCTGTATGTTTGAGACTGTAATCAGATCATCTCCCTGGAGATGTGATTTAATCAAGAGTGGTTGTTAAACTGGATTAGGTGATGACATGTCTCCACCCATGTGGTGGGTCTTGATTAGTTTCTGAAGTCCTATAAAAGAGGAAACATTTTGGAGAATGGAGGAGATTCAGAGAGAGCAGAGCTGAACGACAGAGCCACGAGAAGCAGAGTCCACCAACCAGCGACCTTTGGAGATGAAGTAGGAAAATGCCTCCCGGGGAGCTTCATGAAACAGGAAGCCAGGAGAAGAAGCTAGCAGATGACGCAGTGTTTGCCATGTGCCCTTCCAGATGAGAGAGAAACCCTGAACTTCATCGGCCTTCTTGAGCCAAGGTATCTTTCCCTGGATGGATGCCTTTGATTGGATGTTTCTATAGACTTGTTTTAATTGGGACATTTTCTTGGCCTTAGAACTGTAAACTAGCAATTGATTAAATTCTCCTTTTAAAGGCCATTCTGTTTCTGGTATATTGTATTCCAGCAGCTAGCAAACTAGAACACCTTCCCTTCATCTCGCTTCCTCCTTTTCATTTTCTCCAACCTGAGCATCCAGTTGGGCCAGCCGCTTGGCTCACACTTTCAGGAGGGTCCCTCCCACCTGCCCCCTGCTCCCAGGGGACCCCACAGTCACCCGGCCCGGCCCTGATTACACACCCGGATTTTTAGAAACTCATGCACCAGTGAAGGCTCTCATCCCTCACGCAGTTGTTTGATGCTGAGTCACTGAGTAACCACTATAACTGGGAGAGAAATCTTCAACTGGCTGACCCAGATGACAAGCTGCGAATTCGGTTCTCTTGCTTATCTCCCAACCCTCTGCAGGATGGAGAATAAAAGGCCAAGTTTATATAGAGGTCTCTACTTCAAATACTTCCTGAAAAGACCTATAAAACTGATGTAAGCAGAAAGCATTTAGCCCTGATGACCCTCACCCTCTTGAAGTGTCAACATCCCATATGGAAATTTTTTAGAGGCTGTGCTATGGGTGGGGGGTGGTGTTGGTGGTGTAAGACAGAGGACACAAACAGGCACCAATACAGGCCTCGCGGGTCCTCTCCTGGGACTCTCTCCTGAGTGGGGTTCTCTTCCCATTTGGTGCCTCTGCCACTCTGGGGGTACCTGGTGGTGGGTCAGGCATAGGTCCCAAGAATGCTGAGCAGGACTGGCTGTGCATATGGAGGAAAGTGGTAACCTGCTCCTTTTTAGGTGTTCTGGGTAAATGTGAAAGTGGCTTGAGTTCTAAAACGAGTAAAGCATTAGAGAAATACAGTTTTCAAAGGCTTCTGCCCTACGTTTATGGAAGTTTCCCAAATCAAGGGGAAAATCACTCCATTGAAAAGCGTTGTATTTTAGCTTTCTTTCCTTCCTTTCTTCCTCCCTCCCTTCCTTCCTCCCTTTTCTTTTAAAAGCATTCCTAAAATAATGAGTTCCTACTGAAGGATGCCTTCGATATTGCTGTACAGCCACGGCTGGAACACCCATCCTCTTCCTTCCAGCCTCAATCCTACCATCCTTTCAGGCCAAGAAAATATTCATGACAACTTCCCCACCTAGTTAAGCTCTGCTTGAACTCTCCTTTCTCTGAATTTCCACTTAATTCCACTCAACTACGCAGCTTGATATGATTATATAATGTCTCATATTCTCCAGCTGTTTTATGTGCATGAGTCTTGTCTCCCCAACAAGGTTGTAAACTCATAGAGGGCAGAGACCATTCCTTCCATTTTAGAGTTCCTCAGAACACTAAGCATAGGGTTGGGCACCTAATAGGTCTTTACTGAGACCTTCATTTACCTTTCTCTTCTCATTAAACATCAGAGAATTCATACTGGAGAAAAACATTAATAAGTTTAATAAATGTGAATAAGCCTTAATTTGGGTGGAGTAACGATCTTACACAACATCAGAGAATTCCTACTGGAAAGAAACTCTGAATCTGGATATGTCCATGGGAAAGCCTGCAGGGTAAGTTTGGAGACTTGGAAAGCAGACCTTACTCAATACCATGGAACTCAGTTATATGAATGCAGTGACTGTGGGGAAAACTTTGCTCAAGATGTCACCCAGCACCAGCATTTACATTAGAGAGAAACTCCTTGAATCCAAAGAATATGGGAAACCCTCCTTTAAGATCTTTACCAACCAACACCAGAGAATTTATCTGAGAGCATCAAGAACAATGGGGTAGACACCGGGACTGAGATGCAGACATGGTTTCTGGCTTCATGGACGTCTCTAGTCTAGATCCATTTCCCAGTTGAAGAAATTGAGACGAAGAGAAGAAGCAGTTCAGTTAGAATATTATAAAATACTGATTAGCACCCTTTACTTTTTTGAACTTGAAACATTTCCATATCTGATTTCCTTTGTCCTCATCTCTCACTAGGAGAAGGAAGGGAAGGGGTGAAAAGCTTAGGGCATGTTATCTCTGGATAGACAAGGCCAGAGAGGCTACATCACTGGTCCAGGGCATGTTGGCAGTCAGGATAAGAGCTCTAGTCTTAGGAGGCCATCACCAGAGGTGGTACTAGGTGCTAAGGCAGTCCAAAGGTGAAACAGGACGTTCCATTCCCCAAGTTGCTTATAGTCCAGAGAGGGAACAGAAAGGTTCTTCAAATAGGATAACTCCTTTAATGGGAGTGCGTACAAAATGCAGCAGAGGCAAAAGAACAAGAGCCCTAAGTCTCTTTGGGGGAAGTAGGAAAGGCTTCACAAAGGAGGTATTGTCTGAGCGGAGATCTGCAGCATGAGGAGTTCGCCAGACAAACAAATGAGCAGAGGTTGTGTGAGGCAGAAGAAATAGCATGTGCAAAGGTTTTGGAGTAAAATCGAGCATGATAGACTATTGAGGACCCTCACGAAGTTCATTATATAAAGCTCAGTGGGAGTCCAGGGAGGATGAGATGAGTCTAGCTAGGCAGTTAGGCAGGGGCTAGAGAACATAAGTCCCTTCAATGACTTGCAATACAGTTGAAATTTTCCTCTAAACAATGGGGAGTGGTATTGGTTTCCTATTGTTGCTGTGACAAATTACAACACAAATTTTATTTTACATTTCTGAAGGTCAGAAGTCTCACTGGGCTAAAATCAAGGTGCTGGGCAGCCATATCTTGAATCCTGGCCTCTCACCTTTCTCCCCAGACAACATGAGCTTCACCACATGCTCCATCACCTTCTCCACCAACTACCAATCTCTGGGCTCCATTCAATTGCCCAGCTACTGGGTCTGGCTGGCCAGTAGCATGGCCAGCGTCTATGTGGGCACTGGCGGCTTGGGCTCCCGGATCTCTGTGTCCTGCTCCTCTAGCTCCTGGGGGCCTGGCTAGTGGGATGGTCAGGGGTCTGGTGGGAATGGAGGGCATGCAGGGTAAGAAGGAGACCACGCAGGCCCTGATTGACGGCCTGGCCTATCTGGACAGGGTGAGGAGTCTGGAGATTTAGAAATGAAAACTGGAGGGCAAAATTTGGGAACACCTGGAAAAGAAGGGACCCCAGGTCAGGGACTGGGGCCACTACCTGAAGACCATTGAGGAACAGAGGGCTCAGATCTTTGAAAATTCCGTGACAATGCCCACATCCTTCTGCAGATTGACAATGCCCAACTGGCTGCTGATGACTTCAGAGTCAAGTACGAGACTGAGCTGGCCATGCACCAGTCTGTACAGAATGACATCCATGGGCTCCTCAAGGTCATTGATGACACAAACATCATTCGGCTGCAGCTGGATATGGAGATCAAGGCTCTTAAGGAGGAGCTGCTCTTCATGAAGAAGAACCATGAGGAAGAAGTAAAGGGTCCATGATCCCAGATTGGCAGCTCTGAGCTGACCTTGGAGGTGGATGCCCCAAGTCTCAGGACCTCAGCAAGATCATGGCAGACATCTGGGCCCAGTATGATGAGTTGGCTCAGAAGAATCAAGAGGAACTGGACAAGTACTGGTCTCAGAAGACCACCACAGCGGTCACCTCTCAGTTCGCTGAGATAGGAGTTGCTGAGATGACACTCATGGAGCTGAGATGTACTGTTCAGTCCTTGGAAACTGACCTGGACTCCATGAGAAATCTGAAGGCTAGTTTGGAGAGTAGCCTGTGGAAGGTGGAAGCCCACTACGTTCTGCAGATGGAGCAGCTCAATGGGGTCTTGCTGCAGCTGGAGCCAGAGCTGGCACAGACCCAGGGAGAGGGGCAGCGCCAGGCCCAGGAATACAAGGCCCTGCTGCACATCAAGGTCAAGCTGGAGACTGAGATCTCCACCTACTGCTGCCTGCTAGAAGACGGGAAGGACTTCAGTCTCAGCGGCACCCTGGGCAGCAGCAATTCTATGCAAACCATCCACAAGACCACCACCCACAGGATTCTGGACTGCAAAGTGGTATCAGAGACCAACGACACCAAAGTTCTGAGGCATTGAGGCAGCAGACTCAGGGTGCCCTTTGGGGAATGGATGGCCAATAAAAACTTTTGCATCTTTTTTAAAAAATAAAAAAGATGTTGGCAGGGCTGGGTTCCTTCTGGAGACTAAGGGAAAATCAATTATTTGCTTATTTCAGCTTCCAGACTCTGACTGCATTCCCTGGCTTGTGATTCTTTTCCATCTTCAAAGCCAACAATTGTATCCCTCCATCCTCTGCCTCCTTCATCACATCTCCTTCACTGACTCTTATCATGACCCTACTGATTGCACCAGAATAATTCAGGGTAATCTTCTCTTCTCAAGATCCTTAGATTAATTACAAAGTCCCTTTTGCCAATTAAAGCAACATTTCATAGGTTCTGGGGATTAGGGTGTGAACATCTTGGGTGGGGTTGGGGGTGGTGGCATTATTTTGTGTGCCACAGGAGCCACTGAAGAATTCTGAGCAGGAGAATGGTTTGATAGGATTGGGTGCTAGAAGTCTGACAACCTGGGTTCAATCCTGACTCTGCCACTTAAAAGCTAGGTGACTTTGAACCATTTTTTACTTATTTTCTTTGGTTTTCTCAACTATAAAATGGTAGCTGGAAAGATTACATGAGTTAATAGAGATGAAATTATTAGGACAGTGCCTGGCATGTGGAAAGCATTCAAAAACTGGGAACATAGTGACACTTAGTAAGCGCTAAGAGCAGAGACCAGGTAGAGGAAAAGGACTGTCATGGTCAATGCTGTGCTGAACAAAGCCCATCTCCCTATGGGACCCATTTCCACAGGTCCATCAGCACGATCTGGAAGGAGGTACCAAGCATCAGGGAATCTCTGGCACAGGGGAAACATGCAGCCCCACTGAATGGTGCCACGTTGGTCAGTGCAACCCTTGCTTGCTTCCTCTCTGTTGCAATAAAGAAATGAGGAGGATATGTACAGCATATGTAGAGCATATGTAGAATGGTATGATTTCTAAATATTGGGTTAATTTCTTTTTTTCCGTTAATTAATAAAAAAAAGAAAAAAGAAAAAAAAGAAATGAGGAGGAGAAGCTGATCCCATCTGTTTCCATTTTATTGTTGGATTCTTTCTGATGTTGGGCAGATAATATTAAAGAATAGATGATATTTCATCTTAGATGTTCTTTCCTGAGATCTCTGGGAAAAAAAACTGTTTGACATGGGGTCAGTTAAGGACTTGGGAACATCTTACCCATGCACTGGGTGTGACAATGACTGTGTTTGTCAGTGTCAGTGGGTGTCCCTTGCTCCCCTAACATACCATCAGTCCCCATTTCCTAGAATCAAACTAAAAGAAATCAGGCTATACGCAAAGAAAATCAGGCTGTGAACCTGAAGCTATTAAAGTATCTCTCTCCTCCCTGTTGCTTTTTCCTGTAGGGAACTCCAAAGGAGGAGATATCTATCTCCTAGCAGGTCACCCGCAAGTAGGGGTGCCAGATAAAGTACAGGACATCCAGTTAAATTTAAATTTCAGTTAAGCAACAAATAATTTTAGTGTATGTATGTCTCAAATATTACTGTGCTTAATACTGTGTTGTTAACCAGAATATTTGATTAACCAGAACACTCTGTCCCCCAGCCTCACTATGGAACACGTCACTGTATGTTCTTTCATGCAGTCTACAAGGCAGATTGGTATTTAAGCCCTAAAAGCTACGGTAGGTACCTACTTCCAGGTGATTTCCTTTGTAGTAACTCAGGGAAAGGGCGACAGATTCATTCTAGAGGGATGGTGAGGGACTTAGGATCAGGAGAGTGGAGACGGGTCCCTCTTATTTCTCTGTCACAAATGGCAATGGCCCTCAATTGTGATGCAGATCCTTCTGCTGCCCAACACTTAGATTCCAATAAACTCAGCTCTTGCTTTGGATCTTACCTGCCCCTTTCATTAATGGGGAGCATCATCCCCGCTATCCCATGATCTGGGGACCACTGGGATACCCACTTTAAGTACACTGAGTTTTTTTTTTAATGCTATATAATGCATGCTTTATATTATTGGCCTTTGATACTTGACTAGGATAACAATAATGACTCACCACTGTAGGGGGTTCGACTGCAACTCTGCCTTTTAATTAGGTGCACATAATTTGTAGTAACCATTGGTATTTGAAGTACAAAAGAGAGAGAGAGAGAGAGAAATTGCAATCTGCAAGGCGAGTCACTATTAACACTGAGGCTTCCTCAAGGTTTCTGTGCCCAGGCTCTGTCCCAGGCAGTTCCCCAATCTAAAACAACTCTCCTCTTTTTTACTTCCCCCAAGCCCTGAGTCTAAATTCCCCTCCTGGGTCTGTAAGGATAGATGCCATAAGTCCTTCACCTTACCCCGCTTGGTGGTGAGGCTGGGTCTGTTCCACCACAGCAGACGGCCAGGGGTTTCCAGGCCACTCTTCATTGCACCATGCTGTTCAATATGGTGCCCTCGGCTTGCGACTTGAGCTTTCACATCAAAGCTGTTCAGCCACCTTGGGGTGGGGGGGGTTGTTGTTCTACTTTCTGTACTACTCACCCCATTTACGCATCTTTTCAGAGATGTGTAACCAATGCAAAAGATTATAGTGAAAAAAATGTAAAAATAAAGATTGTAGCAGTTTATGAAGCCCCCAAAGAACCCTGGATTTTATCCCTCTGTAAATCAAGTAACCTGCCCAGCCAATGGCAGCAGGCCTGGAACAGGTAATGGGATGTCAGATTGGTCCACAGGTGCACAAATACTAGCTGCGCTCTCCTTCACCGTTTAGTAAAAGACGGCCCTGAGGGGCCAGGGGAATTAATGACTTAATTAATGCCTACAAAGCTCTAGGAACAACCTGCTCCAGATAAGGTCTCATTATCGTTAATTGTTATTATTATTGTTATTATTGTGATTAACCCAACTCTTCTGAAGAGCTGCCACAGCTTTCTTAATGACCTCAGGTCAGGGGTTTAATTACTACCTCCCCTGAACGCCAGGGCCTCAGGCACCATGTTACGGCTTCCACATCCGCCTCCACCTCCTCTGAGCTCTGCCCACAGGGTCTCCCCACCGCCTCCATCTTCCCAGTCCTTACGTGAGCAGCTCCATCATTCTCAACTTCTGCCAACAACTCTCTCTCCCAGTTCATCCCCCCTACTCCAGAGACATCCATTCTGCTCTTTGCTACTTCCTTGCCCGCTCCCACACCCCCGTAATCTCACATACCTCTTTTTGGCCTTTTCTCCGCCGGTTCCTAGTTCTCCCAACACAATCTTTTTTTTTTTTTGCAATCAACTGGTTCTCAAGCACAAAGTCTTTTGAGGGGTTATGAAAACTAAAAGATGTTCCCCTGCACCCACCTTCCCCCCTGCAACCTCCAGTTCCTGCACTGCCTCCCAGGTTCCCATCCCACCTAGGTGAGAACAGCGGGGACTGTTCCTTAGGTGGCGTGGCCGGTTGGGTGGGTTGGCCGGTTTAGGGTTACTGAGCTTGGCACTAATGCACAGCCCCATGCAGCTGCCTTCTTTAATTAATTAATTCCAACTTAAAAAAAAAACATCCCTTGAATTGGACCTCGGTGCATGCCTCTGGGGCATATGTCACATCAATTACAGGCAACAATTAAGCATGCTGTCTAAAATAATCTGGGAGCCTGTTAAAGATTCCTAACTGCCTTGCATCGCTCTGCTGTAGAAAGATTCTGCGGCAGGACTCCCAGGGGGAGAACTGGACTGCAAAAGTCCACTTAAAGCTAGGGAGACTTTTCCCTGCTATGGGGTCCTGCACTGCCCACACTCCCTAACTCCAGACTTCCTCTGTGCCTTTCCTTAGAGATCCAGCAGATAACCACCTAAGCTAAACCACTGCAGGTGGGCTAGTGGTCTGGTTTCTCTGGGATAAAACCAGTTTCTCTCAAATTCAAAAGTCCACCTTTCCATTATCCTAACTGGCTGTCTTGTATGGATGAAGATAAATCTCATATGGACTGACAATAGGATGGGTATTGGGTTGATTTATCCTTTTTCTATCAGTAGAGATAGTATATGTAAGATTAGCATGCGTTTTTAAATTGGTTTGAATTAGGAAAACGGTTGAAGATGTTTCATGAGGGCAGAGGTGATTTGGTTTTTTTAATTAAAAAATTTAAATTGTGGTAACAGACAACATAACATTTTCCATTTTAATCACTTTCAAGTATACAATTCCCGTGGCAGTAATTTACATTCACAAAGCAGTGCTACCATCACTATCACCCATTAACAAAACTTTTCCATCACCCCAAACAACTCTATATTCATTAGGCATTAACACCCCATTCCTCCACCCCACTCCTCATAAACTATAATCTTCTTTCTCTCCATGAATCTGCATATTCTAGTTTTTTTCATATAAATGAGATCATATAATATTTGTCTTTTGGGGTCTGGCTTATTTCACTCAACATGATGTCTTAAGTTTCATCCTTAAGTCATCCAAATATGTTGTTGCATGTGTCAAAATGTCATTCCTTTTTACAACCCAATAATATTCCATTGCATGCACATTTTATGAGAGATTATTTCTTAATTGTCCTTGATTTCCACCTTGTATCACTCTTAGCAGAAGCTCAAGGAAGGTTTATAGAATGTCGAAGGCAAGGAGAGAAAGAGTCTGCAGTAGAGTTACAAATATATTTCCATTCTTAAAGCAAATAGGCCCCAAACCTTAGCCTTATTAAAATTGTCTTTTCTATCCAAATGGAATAAAAAATATATATATATTAGAAGACCAGGTAAATATGCCTTTCCTTACCTATTTAACACATTTATTTATTGGTGTATATGAGTTGACCGAGAATCACACTGTTCTTTTATGTTTGTCCAAATCGTGGCTGTCCATTCGAGTCCAAACTTCCAGAGGGCAGAGATCACGTGTGTTTAATCAGTTTTATATAGTACCCAGCAAATGGCTGCAGCATGGTGACACAGAAAAGTGCTGGACTTGGACCCTGGTTTCAGTTAGGCTCTTAAAATCTTAGTCTCATTTTTTTCAGTGTTAAAAAAAATTTAAGAACATTTTCTGCCCTTCCTACCACCCAGGGTTGAGGGAAGGATTCAGTGAGATGATATAGGAGAAAGATTTGTAGAAATTGTGACATAAACATGTTTTTTTTAAAATAATGAAACACATTTTGATGGTAAGAATAATCAAAATCCAAACTCTGAGATGTTTCAGATAGAGAAGCTGATACGCAGAGACCACAGCTGCAAGGTACTGCAGGGTGCTAGGAACCATATGTGGCCCCAGGCCATATTGAAATGGCTAGCTGTCAGAGAGGGGCCCTATTAGAGTAGAAAGCGCTGTGGCTAAAACCAAACTTTAGAGCATAGAGACATTGGCCAATTCCAACGGTCTCCCTCGTCTCTATCCCCAGGGCAGAACAGCTGCGCCCACACATACAAACGACCTTTTAGTGCAACCCCTTTTTTTTCTTCTAGGGTATCCTATTTTAACTTTTCACTAGAATTCAAGTGGGGATGGTATGAGGTGAGGGGACACAAAGTGAAGGTGGCTATGGCACAGACGTCCCTTTAAGAATGGCTTTGACTCTTCATACACACATACACACACACAAACGCACACACACACAAACCCTATGATAGAAAAAACAAAAGTCCCGCTTTGGGAGCTGTGTCTGAACACTGTTACTTAGAGATATAAGAAAAAGCTAGTAAATAGGGGGAAAGCTAGGATAGCTTTGTTCACTCTATATAAGGTGCAGTTTTCTGTAGGAAGGACTAAGAGATGAGAATTGGACAGCAATTCTTAGGAAATGATTGGATTGCAAGATACTAATGAACGTAGTCAAATTTCTACAGTAGAATATTAAGTATCAGATCTCCCTAAATGCCACATAATCCTTTTTTTACAGCCTAAAAAATGAAGTGATTGAGCAAAGTGTGAGAACCTAGGAGGCCATGACATGGACACTGGTTGCTAGTCTGGTGCTGAAGGACAAGGCAATATTAGTTAATGGGCGAGCAGAGAGCTATGGCCACTGCCCGTGTGTAAGTAAAGGTGGCAAGAACTACTACCGACTTGGGGTACCTACCTGGAAACTTAATGAGGAAATGTGGTGAGCAGGGAGCTTGCTTCAGACCATTCAATTCAGCTTATAGAAACCAAATATCTCCACTGCTGTTTAAATAAAATGTATGAAGGTTTTAAGAGCTATCAAACTGTATGGAATTTGTAATAAAATATTTGAATTTAAAAAATTGGGTTCTGCTGGTTTCTGACCGTTGCCTTAATGAAGAAAATAATGATGAATAATCCAAAGCCGGGAATACAGGATGACAGAGGTCTGATTCTCTGCCAATCAGACCCTGATAAGGCCAAATGTGGGTGCTAAATGTTGCTTGCTATGACTCCACCAAGCTGCAGTGCTAGCAGCTGAACTTCAAGGGAGTCTGTCAAAGAGTAAATGCCTTTTTCTTGCCATCTGATGAGTGACCATGCTGGTTGGTAGTGCACACACACACACACACACACACACACACACACACACACCCCTGCCCCACTCCCCACCACCCTCTGGTAAGTATGTGAAGGGGAAGAGTTAAAGCAGAGCAGAGGAACTGGCATCTCCAAGGAGGGACCTTGCCAGGCCCAAGGCCTGCGACCCTCCAAAGCACCGGCCACCAAAGCTCCAGAAAGAGAGGGCAAGTCTTACATTGTATCTAAGGTCCTGTAGAATGAAAGGAGGAGAAAACCCATTAAATTAAGGAGATGCAGAAGTGGAATTGAAGATTAGAATTATTCTCCATTACATGCCAAAGGGTACCTGCTTTTACCCCCACAGGAATCTGTAGTAGTTTTTCAGAATGGGTCTGCCAGACCTCAAGGAACGACACACTGAAGTCAGGAGTCCTGGGTTCTATCCTGGCTCTATTGTTTACTTGGCAGGGTGACTTAGGCAGAGCCATTAAATCTTTCTTGGCCTGAATTTCCTCCACTGGGAATAATACCTGTCCTGCCTGCCTTGCAGGGTTGTTGGAAGATCTGATGAAATAATGGACATAATCGCCCTGAAAAAGCCATAAAGCACCCTTCAAATGGAAGATAATATTATTACTTAGGAGCCCTGTGGATGGGAAGGCACAGATACTCGGAAGTTCACCTCATTATTTAGCCATCACGCCGCACATGCCTCTTTCAAGCAGGATAGTTCCTGGCTGGCAGAGCATGTGAAATGGATCAAGTTTCCAAGAAGGCAAAGCTGGACATCTCAGTCAAGATCCCAGGCTCGTCAGGCCCCACAGATGCCAAATTCTTTCTTACCCTGAATCTAAGCCTTTCTTTTTATTATTTATCTTTTTCCTCCTGTTCTGCCTGAAGATTTCTCTCTAACTGCTGAAATATGATACTACTTTTAGTGTTTATCCACTGAAGACACTCACTATTGAGGAACATGACCCAAAGTTGCCAAAATTGTGATCCCTGAAGTATGGAGTCCAAGTGTTATAAGAACCAAGCATCTGTTTTTGGAGGGGGCCAAGCTCAGAGCCAGCTTTCGGATCCCTTTATTTATAAAGTTTCAATCTCTTCCTTAAGCTTGCCCCACACTCAGGTAGTTTTATTCCCTACAAGACTTATTTTGGGGGAAGTGTTAGGTTGTGGAGAAGTAGCTGCATCTCTATAGAAAATGTTTATGTGCTAGGGAGGTCAGCCTTAGTACAGGAATATTTGTTAAAAGCCCTATTCCTGGCTTTTAATAGTGGAAGGAAGATAAGGAATTCTAATCAAGATAACATTTGGAAAATGTCAGGAAAGTTTGGTTTATGGTGGGAAAGGGTCATCCTGACCCGGAGTTGCTGTCTTGGGTCTTCTCTGCCCTAGGCGTTCACCCTGAAAGATTCATTTTCCCTCCCTGTATCCCCAGCACTTTCATTATGGGCACAATCTCTTGGCTCTCAACTTGGATAAATACTACCTTGTTAGCTAACAGTACCATTAATTATATTAATGATTAATAGCTAATTAGTCACAATGCTGTAATACTTATAATAGAGGCTTCCTTTCTTGTAGCAGCTCTATGTCTCAAACACACACACACACACACACACACACAACTTCTTCCCTATTCCTGGCCATGGGACAAGTGCTACTCTAAATCTTACTGTTTCTCTGACCACTTTGGCAATCCCTAAATTTTTCCAGTTTTTATTAACAGTCCCATTTATCTTGTGAATGACCACTATTGCTCGTATTTTGCCTTCTGTATTTCCGTCCTCTATCCCTCACACTGCCCTCCAGTAACAAGGAGGCCGGCAGTCAGATTGTTTTACTTTATTTCAAAACCAAAGTCTCTTTCACTTTCCAAATCTCACTTCGGCCCCCTTTCCTTTTGACCCTTCACTTCACCTTTCCTTAATCTGAGCCCGTCCCCGATTTTTGGGCAATCCCACACCCTCCGCCCATAGCAACCTCCCACTCTACGTTTTGGCTTCCTTTCAGCAACCACGCCCCCGACCCAAGGAAAGCGGCGCGCATGCGCAACCCACGCCTTTACCTGGGCACTAGGGAGTGGGCGGAGTGGGAGGGGGCGGGGGCGGAGCGGAGAGTCGGCAGTTATCTGGGCGGCGGAACGCTCACAAAGTGGCAGAAGAGAGAAAAGGTGCGCCAGGGCCAGCCCGGAGGGGCTGCGCATGCGTGCTGCCCTTTCCAATGACCGGGATGCCGAGGGGGGAGCGGGCGGAGGGAGGTGTCGGGATCCTGTTGGGCGGGGGGGCCGGCGAGGGAAGGAGCCGCGGGCGCGCGAGCGCGCGTTCTCGCCGCCGCTCTCCCTTCCTCCCTGCCCCCCTCTCCGCACACACATCTACACACGCACACCCTCTCCCCTGCCTCCCTCCCCGCGCGCCGCCCGTCCGCCGGCCTCGCTCGCCCTCGCGCGCTTGGAAGGGAGTCGCGAGACGTCGGAGCGGCGGCCACGTAGCGCTGCGGCGGCGGCGGCAGCGGCGGCGGTGGCGGCCGAGGCCGGGTCTGAGGAGCGGCCCTGAGGACAGACGTTGGGCGGGGGGGGGAGGGGCCGGCCCGGCCGGCGGTTGTTACTCGAGCGCCGTAGCTACAGGCCCCCGCCGCAGGATGGACCGCCGAGGCGGCGGTCGGGGCGGCGGAGGCGGAGGCGGCCGGCCCGGGTGAGTAGGGGCCCCTTCCCCCCCATGCACACGCCGCACTCGCGGCTTCGCTCCCCGCTGCAGCCCTACCTTTCCGCCGCCCTCGGGGTCGGGCAGAGCTGTGGGGACCCGGTTAACCCTTCGCTCAGGCAGCTGCGCGCACTAGGCCGGAGCAGCCCCCATTCGGCAGGGAGGCCCCGGGCGCTTCGCTCATCTGGCACCGAGGTTAGGCCGGGGGCGCCCCGCTTCTGCCCTCTCGACCCCTCTGTTCTGGATCCGGGCTTGGTTGCAGTTTTGCAGCCAGTCGGTACTCCCCGAGGCCTGAGAGGACGTTGGGGTTTTGCACGGATTAGCGGGTCGGGGGGGGGAGGTTTGCGCCGGACCTCCTGCAAGCGTTCTCCTGCCCTGCAGCTGGTGGCTTGCACCCGCTGCCTCCCCCGCCCTGCGGTTGTGCCCAAACCTCCAATCCCCGGGAGTATTGTGCCGCCAGGGGATAAGATGCATCTAATGTACACCCACCACCAACAGTCCAGCACTCACCCCAATGGGGACCTTTCTCCACCTCCACCTCCTCCCGCCCTCCAATCAGGCTCTACTTAAGATTCTTAGATGGGAGAGACTAAAGGTAGTGACACCCCCCCGTTATATCTCTACATAACATGTTCATTGTGGAGGGGTGTCTTCTGTAGAAAAAATAAATGTCCCTACCTCACCCTCGAAGCCTGTCTTTACGATTTAAAATCCCATATGCTCTTCTTTGGAGAGGTCAGTCTTTGATCGCATTTACTACATCTCGTCTCCCCTCCAACGCACACACACACACATACATACACACACACACACTTCCTGATTGCCAGCAGCCCCTGTCATCGTGAATCTATTGTCAGGAATGCCTTGTGCGTATCAAAGGAATGTGCTTTTGCCTTTGGAAAAGGGTGCTTTCCACAATCATATTCTCAGGATGTTCCTGAGTGAGTCTGTTTTGGATTCCTGGCAGATTGTCTTCGTGTCCAAGCATCATTATTATTGTGTTTCCCTTGTATGCATCTCCCATGGACTCTCAGTAATAGCTGAATGGATTTTTTTCCAGTTACTCTACGTACATATGGTGGGTGGGAATTTAATTTATTGTTGTTGTAGTGTTCAATGTCTACATGTCAAGACATAAAAAAATAAATAGGTAATATTTTGGGAAGAAAATATGTGTGTTGTTTTCCAGCGGGTGACCAGACCCGTATTATTCTGCGAATGGCAACTAGCACATGCTTTGTTGACAACCTGTGTATATTTAGGGAAAGAAGAGCTGCTGTTGCTGGGATGTGTGAGTGTATGTGCTGTATGCAGGTGATGTGTCCAAGTGCGGCTGAATTGTACATAGAGAGCTGTACTGCCAGATTGTCAGCACTGGCAGCTTGGCTGTTTGTGTCAGAACTTGCACAGCCATTCAGATAGATACTGCCTTTGAGGATAATTTTGTTTAAAATGCTCACCACTAAGTTTTAGTGATCTGAAAATACTACTTCAGTGGTCCTTAACCTTTCTTTGGGGTCATAGAAATCTTTAGGGCCCACTTCTCAGTGAAATAGACACTTTGCATTTTCTTTGCAGTTATAGTCATCTTAAGCTGGTCCTGGGCCTTGGGTTAGGATCTATGCAGAAGTGAAAGGAACTTGAGTTTTGTATTTTGTTTTGCTTTTTCTTAAGTATTGGCGTTACTTTGGTGCTGAAACATAAACAACATAGTAGATTATGTGTCTACCCTTATATTTTGTTCTTTTAGTATAGTGAGTTAGATGTTTGTAAGGTATTGTTTCTCAGTCTTCCTGTAAACAGCAGATGTGTGTGTATATGTGAGAGAGTCTCAGAAAAAGTTAAAACGAGAGTTAAAATAACATGTTTGCATTTGATCAATTAATATGTACTTTCCTTATACTGTATTGTATTTGTAACAATTTCAACTGCAGAGTACATGGCCTGTTTTGTAAAGCCCATTAGAAATTGTGACGTGTTGGTTGAGGTTGATCTTCTAAAAGAAAGCTTTATCATTTCCACAGTAAAACATCTGCTCCTTGAAGAAGAGTTTTTTCCATTTTATTAAATATGATTTTATGTCTTTAATGAGGATGACGTAACCATTGGCATAATTTTTTATTTTGTTTTAATGACAAGCTTTTCATTATAGTTAGAGAATTCAGTTTTCCACATTTAGAATCTAGAACTAGGAATGAACACATTGCACCCACTAAACAGGGGATAAATATCAGCTGCTTTTTTTCCCTTTTTTTGTGCATGGGTGGGCGAACCCGGGTCTTCAGCATGGCAGGCAAGAATTCTGCCACTGAGTCACCATTGTACTGCCCAAATATCAGATACTTTTGTTTGAGTTACTCTGCACCTGCCTTTTGTTTTTTGATAATATTTAAAGTAAGACATTTATTCCAGCTTGTGATAGTGTTGTGATGGGCAATGACATCAAATAAACACAGCCCCCAACTCTGTCTTGCAGCTTATGATTCTCATACTATGTTTCAGTTAAAGAATCCATAAAGGTTTTATATATATTTGCATGTTTTGGGTTCTGAGAGGCTAAGGAATTCATGGTATTAACAGCTCTTGGGAAGGTGGGGGAGCCTTAGAATCTTGCACAGAACCTGTTCCACACACCTGAACAATAGCATTTATTCTAATAATTATGCAGTGTACCCTATGAAGTAGGAAGGCATGCTGAGGTTGCAAATTTTGCTTTTTAAAAAAATTATCTAATAAACATGCTTGAAGTGGCTTATATTACAGGTTGTATTGTTTCTTCATGTCTTGTCTGAAGTTTTACTGTTGGAAATTATTTGCCTAGCCTAAACCAAAACCATTTTAAAGTTGCAAATATGTTACTTTGTCAGCACAGCATAGAAATTGACCATTATAATCTTGGAACAACGTGCTTCCTTGGTTTAATAGTGCAGAACCTCTTCTAACCAGACACTTACCTAGTTAAACACCCACACGCCACAGAGGAGCTGATCATATAACAGGTATGGCTGTGACAAAGCATTCTCCCTGCCAGATTCAGAGCTGGAAAACAATTGCATAGCAGTGAAACACTTAAGGAGTAGTGCTAGCAGTTCAGTCTCATTAATATAAACAGATGGCTGTAGTTTCTTCCACACTTCTTCAGACACCCTTCCCTTAGGAGGTTTCGGATCAGCAGCTCCTACTACTCAAGGGAAACAGCACCTACTTTCGGCAACTGTGGCCTCAAGATGTGATTCATGACACCCAGAGCTGTTGCCATTTCTGCTCTAAGTATGGGAAGTAATCTTATAGTGTGGTAAGAAAATACTTTTCAAGTCTGTAGAAAAAAGTTGATTAGTAATACTACTGATGTGATTTTTGTTTTTGAATCTCTGAAGCCTGCTGAACTAAACCATAACCTGAACTATTAAAAAAGAAGAAAGAAAAAAAATCCCTTTTCTCAAGGGTTCTAAGTAATTTTACTAAATAATGTGAATATATGCTTGAGTTTCATTTCCCTTGTTCTGAAAACTCAACTGAGAGACCCCAAAGAGGGGTGGGGGTGCTGGGGGGTAGGAAGTGAATTCTCTTATTTTTAGATCCATATTTTGGAACGAGTTATTCTAAAGGAGGTGACTGCATTCTGTTGTTGGAAACTCTTGGGTCTTATGTTACTGTGTTAGGTATATTTTTCTCAGTTATTGTCATCATTTCAGATAGTTAGCACTTAAATATATCTTGTTAGAGGTGAGTTGGTGTTGCGTTTTGTGACTTTAACTGAAGGAGGATCAGCGAGACAGTTCCTTGGATCCAGGCAGAACTAGGTTTGAATCCCAGCTCCAGCATTTACTGGCTTTGTGGTGTTTCACAGGTCGCACTGACCTGCCTGGCCTCAGTTTCCTAATTAGCAGAATGGGATTTCTTAGGGGGAGTAGAGATAATGTACTTAAGCTCCTCGCACAGTTCCTGGCACATGCACCTGTAGGGACTCAGTAAATGGGAGTAAATTGCGCTTCGTTTCAGACTGTGATCTGCATATTTTCATTTGGGCAGATTTGGGAATGAGAAAATTGCAAATATTTGACTTGGAGCATAACTGAGTCTTGCAGGTGCATTGGGCTTATTCGAACTTTGATTCGTTGCTCTGTGGCTGGCTGAACTTGGTGGAGACAGTAAAACTGAACTCCAGATTCTACAGTGTTACCTCCAGTTTGTGCTTGTTTCAGTCTGTTCAGAGCTTAGTGGTGAAAGAGATGTTTTAGGACATTACTGTATCTAAATGAGTTCTGTGTCCAGAGTTGAATCACATGCAAAGCCTTGTATAAATTTTCATGGTTAATGCAAACCATAAAGTGTTTGGTAGAATCAGTGGAGACATGAGATGCTTATTTTAGTTAATCTGATTGTTTATATAGCAGTTATCTTGATTTTTAAAAATGCTTAGAAACATTTTCTCCTATAGAATCCCATTGCTCTTCTCAGGTTTGTTATAGAAACTATAAGTTTGAGTGCCTTAGGCATTTTTATTTTGGGGAAGGAAAAAAAAGTAGGTCCCTTTTCCTGTCATATTTTATCGGCTCTCTGCTTTAGGCCAGTCGATTGTGTATGTAGTTCCTGCCCTTGTTTTTAGATAAAAAGGCAGTTTTATAGTAAAATGTGACATTACCATTTTCCTTTTCTGAGCATAATTTAAGAGATTGATTACTTTGAAAAGTAGATTCAAGAGCATGTATACAGTTATACTCAGTGCATACGGCTTTAAAAATAGGATTTTGGGGGTTACTATAGAATTAAATTATGATGTCAATTTTTACAGATTATCATGATAAATCTGTGCGCCCACAGGTTACCTAGAAACTTTTGAGTTAAGATGCACGACATTAATTCATTAAATTTTACCTCAAAGGAATATTTGTTTTCGTTTATTACTGAGATACCTAGGGACTTGCCCATTAGAGAAATCATTCACTAATATTGGTTTTCTATTAAAAAGGAATTGGCAAATAATGGTTTTTGACTTGGATTTTGCAGAACACTTGAGAAAGCTTAATCTTAGCCATAGTGTATGAGTAGTAATAACAGCACTTATGCTGTGTGAGTTCAGAATGACTAAATACAAATTGTAGGTGATTGAGTTACATGTTTTTTCCTCAACTCTAGTACATTTTGCTAAGTAAACTTTTTTTGTTTGTGGGGAAGGTTAGAGTGTAAAGGGAGACAGGGAAGTGGGAACCTATTATTTTTTAACCGTTGTTTTCCCTGGTCCTCTAAAGTCAAGTGAACTAGCAGATAACTGGTTGCTTTTGTCAGTTTCTTGATAAACCAGTGAGTGTGTGGTGTGAGAAGGAATTGTTGAAAGAGAACAGAAATGGAAATGATGCAAAGAATAGCGTTATAGCCTCATTTCTTGGTTTAACTATGCCAGTGGCATCAGAGGGTTATGACTCTCAGCTTGATTTCAACAAGATATATGGTGTGTGATTCCTTTTGCCTTTAATGCTAGTACAGGATATGGCCCAATTTTGAATTTTGTTTCAGTTTGGCAGTCAATTGAAATGAGTCTACAAAAATGAGATTTATAACTAGGTCTTATGAATTGTTTTCACCCTTCTGAATGTATCATTTCAATATATTTTAAGTAATACCAGTGGGTTATGAACATTGGAACAGATGGTTAAATGTTTATTTTATGTTATTTTGGGGGGTAAGGAGAGTATATGTTTGTGATCTCAGTTCTGTGGATAAATCTGTGTGTTTCCCCCATTCCTCTTACAGCTGTGATACAGATATTTGAAATTACCTTGCTGAAAGATCCTTGTTGTAGGAAACCCCACACTTTTATTTTTATCATGCAGAGTCATTTCAATTAAAATTAACTCAGCAAAAGTTTGGAAACAACTTAAATATCCATCAGTACAGAATTGGTAAATTGGGTATGGTATATTCATACAATAGAATAAGTATTATATAGCTGCAAAAAAGAATGAGAAACTCATTATATATTGCCGTGGAAACATCTCTAAGATATAGTGTTAATGAAAGAACACAGTGCACAGTAGTGCATAAAGTGTACTACTTTGTATAAAAAGTTTGGGTGGGAGAGAGAATATATTTGGATATTTTCTTGTTATTGTAAAATAACTATAAAAGCACATAAGAAACTAATAATATTTGGTTGTCTGTTGGGAGTGTGAATTGGATGACTCAGGAACCAGGGTTGGAGAGAGATGTATACTTTTTATAAAACTTTTTTTTTAATTACAGAAAATGTGGGTTTACAGAACAGTCATACACAAAATACCGGATTCCCATATACCACCCCACCACCAACACCTTAAATTGGTGTGGAACATTTGTCACAATTGATGATAGCACTTTTTATAATTGTACTATTTTTTCAACAGTGATTACCTTTGTTATGATTGATGAAAGATTATTAAAATAGTACTATTAACTATTGTCCATAGTTTGCATTAGGTATAATTTTTCCTATATACCACTCTATTATTGATATCTTGTATTAGTATCCTACATATAATTCATGAAGGAACATTCATTTACTTGTACTATTTAACTATAATCCATCGTCTACAATAGAGTTCACTGTGTTATACAGTCCTATGTTTTGTGTTTTAATTTTTATTCCAATGACATACAGCCTACCCTTTTAACTATATTTGCTTGTGTAATTCAGTGCTGTTAATTACACTCCCAACAATGCGCTACGATCACCACCATCCATTTCCAAACCTTTATAATCAGCCTAAATAGAAATTCTGAACAAATTAACATCCACTTGAGATACATACTTTTTTTAAAAGTAAATTTTTAATTAAAGTGGAAAAGTAGAGAAATTATTAGTGTATAGCTTGATGAATTTTCTCTTGTAACTAGCACCTAGAACAGGGACTAGATTATGAATATCCCAGAAGCCTCGGGTCTTTTCTCAGTTACTACTCGCTAAAAGTTACAACTGTCCAGAGAACTATCACCATAGATTAGCTTTGCTTTTTTTTTTTGAACTGTGTATAAGTAGAATATAGTATGTACTAAGTTTATATCTTACTTCTTTAGCTGGAGATTATGTTTATGAGATCACCCATATTTTGTCTGTAACAATTTGTTTTTCATATATTACATTATATGAATATATTGTAATTTATTTGCCTATCCTGTCATTATTGGGTATTTGGATTTTTTTCTGATTTTTGATTATAATGAATAATACTATTCTGTTCACTATATATTCTTTTATACTGAACATTTTTGACCCATGTGAATGTAAATCTATTAAATACTTATTTGTATTTAAAAATGTATCCTCCAACTGAGCTATAGGAAAATTGTAATGTACTATTTTAAAATAAAAATTGAAATATATGATGGGAAAAAGTAATTTCAAACAATTTTTTTAAGTACATTCTTAAAGACCTAATTTGGATTTTCACAGAATTAAGAGGATTCCAAGTCAACAAATACAGTTCTTTTATCTTAAAGAGTGGTTAAATATGATGGAAAATGCCTTAAAAATAAATACAATACCTGAAATATTTGTTTTTATAATGCCAAATATTTCTTTTGCTGTCTCAGTTCATAATATTGAAATCATAATCTTTCCTGCATTACTAAATATTAAAAATATTTAATGTAATTCTTATAACATTTTTGGTATCTTTAAACCTCTTTGGAAACCCAAGGGTGTAAACAAAAAGCAACATGAGAAAACTTACTTAAAATAAATGTAGTTAACTTTGTTTTGAATATTTTGAAATTTGGTAGACATTTCAACCAGTGCTTGATGGAATGTAATTATAAGTAACCATATACTTGAATATAAACTACAGAGGCATCGTCATTTCTGTTAAAATAATTGCATATGATCATTTTTTTGCTTTAGTTCCAGTCGTGCCATTTTTCCTCTCTTTTTGCCCAAACATGGAAATAAGAATAAACTATAGATCTGTAAAGCAGTGGTTCTCAGTCAGAGATGATTTTGCCCTCCAGGGGACGTTTGGTGATGTCTGGAGACATTTTTGATTGTCATGACTAGGAGTGGATCTCTGCTGCTGGCATCCAGTGGGTAGAGGCCAGGGATGTTACTACCCATCCTGTAGAACACAGGACAGCCCCCACAACAAATAATTATCTGGCCCAAATGTCGATACTGAGGTTGAAAAATCCTGCTGTAAAGCAACTAGTGGCTAAATTGATGCTTGTAGGCAAGAAGCAATTTAGCATTGACTTTGTTAGGTTTAGTACATGAAGCTCATTTTTAGTTTATTTTATTAGAGAACACTAACTAGATAGTTGCCTAAACGGTAATAGGATTTTAAATATGGAAATTGATTTTAGTATGGGTCTAAGTAGGTGAATAATCTTTAAAAAAAAAAAAGAGAGAGAGACTATTTATTGTCCCCTGGTGGATAAAGGCAAATTACCTTGGAATACAGCTGTTATCTAAAAGATTAATCACAGAAAGGATTAATGTTATATGTATATAACATAGCAAAGTTATGTATATAATAGGGGTATAATTTTTTAAAAAGCATATGGCTCTCTTTTTGTGGTCTTAATTATGTCTTGCTCTGCTCTAAAGGAAAATATTTGATTGTTGGACAGAATATATTTAAATTGTACGTATTATAGTAAGCTTTTAAAAAAATACTTAATGAGTAGAAAATGTTTCAATTACATTTGGAAAACACACACATAGTAGAAAGAAATTATTTCATTTCAATCGGCTAATTCTGTCAGGTTATGGTAACGAATATATGAATGTCTGCATCTCCTACTTGTCAGGTATTTAATCAGTATTGAAAAGATCGTTTGTTTTGCCTTCCTGTATCTCCTCAATCCTTTTGTTACCCAAATGGAAAATTAGATAGTTTTTTCTTTGAAGATGACCTGTGTGTCTAAGACCAGGTGGTTCACCTGGCACTAAAAGACACGCTGTCACAGAAGAGAACAGTTGCAGGGATGGGCTGTTCTTAATCTAGAACTGATGTTTATTTAATTCCCTATAATAGTATTTCTCAAAGTTTTGTCCATGATCCACAGTAAGGAGCAGTGAGGGCGAGCAGTTAGCTACCCATGTTCACTCACTTTCACGTCCACACCCACAGCTGAAACAAAAGCCTCGTGAAACAGTAGTTAACCCTTGCTGTCTGTGAGGCAGTCTGTTATTTTTTGTTCTATTCTATTTCATTTAGAAAAAAATTGCGTTGAGACAGGCTCTTTGAAAATCACTGCTTTAAATAGTGCTTAAAAATTATTTTCTTGTAGTAGATGCAGAACAAATGTTTATTGTATTAAATAAACAAAAGAGAGTGATAAAATGGAAAGCTTTGCTTGGAGGTATGGGATTACTAGAAAGCTAAGAAATGTGGACTGAAGAAAATAATTTATTTTTGACCTTACTCCATATAGACGAGTAAAACTTAAAAGATCCGTAACTCTGAAAAGGGTTGAGTTTGGTTGCTCTTCAGAGAGGTGGTGTTGCTTTACACACACAAATGCACACACATAGTCCACCTGTTTATTTTACGTTAGGTGGAACTGAGATGATTAATGATATGAAGAAAAGGATTTTTTTTTAACTTTATAGTATAAACTTAATAGAGCCTAGTTTAAACAATAATTTACTTGTGTAGAGTGGTTACAGAATAAAAAAACATTAGAGACTCAAAAGTAAACATTTGCTTCTCTGCAAAAAATCAGACTCTGGATTTGAGACTATATTTCAGAGACATTTCTATCAGAAAAGCAATGAGCAGGACCTGGTTGGCCAGAAATTATCTTTCATTTCTGTACCAATGTACCAAAGGTGTATGCAGTGTGTGTGTGTGTGTGTAAATATATATATGTATTTGTCAAAGCTTTGCATAGCACCTAGCATTTAATCCTCATAATAACCATTTGAGGTAGGTATGTTGTTATCCCTATTTTACCCGTCGGAAAATTAAGGCAAAGTAAAGTTAAGTAACTTCCCAAGTTGAATGTACTCTTTTCTTGGCAATGGAATATCATAAGAGAAGACCCATTGATCCATTTTATCTTACTAATTGAAAACTTATTTTAAAAAAAATAGAATTTAAAATCTGTAATTTAATTTTTTTTTTCTGATGAAGTTCTGGCTTTTAGAAACCAGAGGCTGTGTAAATCATTTGCTTTATTTTTCAAATTATCATATAATGAAATCAACTTTTTGGTATAGGTACAGCTCTATGAATTTGAGCTCATGTATAGATTTGTGTAATCACTGCCTCAGTCAGGCTATAGAATAGGTCCATCACCCAAAACCCAGTGGTGTTGTCCTTTTGCATTCACACCTTCCCCCACCCTCCCGTCTGGCAATCATTGATGTATTATCCATCACTCTAGTTTTGTCTTTTGGAGAATGGTTACGTAAATGGAATCATACAGTATATTACCTTTGAAACTGGCTTCTTTCAGCATAATATCTTTGGGAGTCATCCAAGTTTTTGTGTTTATCAACAGTTTTGTTCTTTTTATTGCTGAGCAGTATTCCATTGTATGGAAGTGCCATACACAAGATTATCCATTCACTAGTTGAAGGACATTCAACTTGTTTCCAGTTCTTGGTGATTATGAATAAAGCTGGGCAAGTTTTTACGTGAACATAGATTTTCATCTTTCTAGGATAAACACCTAGGAATGAAATTGTCGGGTCATATGGTAAGTGTGTGTAAGAAACCGCTAAACCGATTCCAGGTTGGCTATACTATTTTGCATCCCTACCAGCAATGTATGAGAGCTCCAATTGTTCTGCATCCTCATCAGCACTTGATAGTGTCAGCATTTTTAAAAAATAGAACAATTTTATAGATTGATTAATGAGACATACTTTACAAAAAGAGCATGTTTGGCCCTACAGTAGTTCAGGTGACTCTTGAGTGTTTACCACGGCAACTGAGCAAGTAGCAGTAATGAGTATGCTGGACAGGAGGGGGTGTTAGCCCGCCTGGCTCCATCTCCGCAGAAGGGTGTGTATTGTTGGGAGCTCCACATTCTAGGCCTAAGAGTCGGACACAGGGGAAGGCTGACAGGTCATAATACTTAGGTAGGTAGGCTGGCCTGAATGATGTACCATTCTCACAGGCACAGGAGGAATAATTCATTTTGAGCCTTATGATTTGACTTCTGGGTACTAGGCCCAGCTCTGCTGTCAGGCACCTAGCAAGCTACTGGTACCTTAGGGGAGCCATTTAACTTTTCTGACCCTCTGTTTTCTCGTCTCTCATGTAATAGGGTTATAGTGAATGGGTTATAAATTCTCTTTTAGCTCTCAAATTCATGAAAATATGTGGAAAGATAAATCCTTGGCAAGAGGACAGATTTGTGTTTGCTTGTACAAAATAGTCTGATTTTCTCAGCTAAAGTAGGAACACTATTAGCAATATATGTATGTATATATATGTTTATTTTTTTCTAAATGGAATTCATGTAAAATAACGATATTTATAAATACAGTTGGGACTTTAGACTTTGGAGTTAAATACAATAATACTGTGATGGTGTATAATTGTATTTGTAAACTAAAAATACAGCTAGTGTTGCAATGAGTCTTTGGTTAATGGCTGATGTTTTTCATAATGCAACTATTTTTTCCCTAGAGTTACAATTTTATGCTGTTTAATAACAAACATTTTACCGTTTTCTTGTCATGATTAAGGGATCTTTTTTTAAAATATTACATATTTAGGTCCTTAATATCTTATTTGGGAGTGAAACTAGTTTCCTCTATATAGCATTAAAAAAGAATAACTTTATCATTTTTCTAAAAAAAATACATGCTTATTTTAAAACCATTTAAGGATTACAGAAAAATATAAAGGAAAAAAGAGGCCCTTTTTCCACCTTCCCCTCTATCCTGAGGTGCAGTCATTATTGTTATTCTAATAAACATCCTTCGAACATCTCTTTCACAATGTGAGCTCACGTATATGTACATGATGTACATAGTTTATATAAATGGGATTGCATAATCTCATTCCCACATGTTCTTTAACCTGTTTTTTTATTCCATAGGCACATATTTCTATGTCAGTTTTTGTAAATCTATATTTTATAGTTTAGATGGCTACATAGTATGCCAGCATCCATGAGTACAATTATTTTATTTCAGTTTTTTACTATAATAAAGCTATAATATCCTTGTACACACATCTTTTTCTTTTTATAGTTGTGAATTCCACATTGTCTGGGTCTGAAAATATGCATACTTCACACTTAGGTAAGTAGTTCTGTCTTGCTCTAAGGAAGGCTGTTCCGTAGTCACATAGCATTATATACATAAGCCATAGTTGGCCATGCCAGTTAATGTCGGAAGTCAGTCAGGTTATCTTGATATTAGCCAGTTTGGGGTTTAAGCCGTAAAACATAATTACATATGTTTGTAAATGGTCCTGGTGAAAAAAACTCAGCTTGTTTGTAAGTTGATAAATAGTATTTACCAAGTAAAACTGAGTATGTTTAAAAACACCAAAGCTGGGTGGGCCACGGTGGCTCAGCAGGTAAGAATGCTTGCCTGCCTTGCCCGAGGACCCGGGTTAGATTCCTGGTGCCTGCCCATGTAAAAAAAAAAAAACACACAAAAAAACACCAAAACTTAAAAAAAAGTCAGTTTTAAAAAATCACACTTTGGGCGGGCCGCGGTGGCTTAGCGGGCAAAGTGCTTGCCTGCTATGCCGGAGGACCTCGGTTCGATTCCCGGCCCCAGCCCATGTAACAAAAACGGAGAAACAGAATACAATAAAAACAAGAAAATGTTTAAAAAATGTTTCCCTTTCTTCCTTCCTTCCTTCCTTCTATCCTTCCTTCCTTCTCTCTGTCTTTCCTTTAAAAAAAAAAAAAAAAAAAAAAATCACACTTTTAAGAAAAATAATTTGTAAAGCAGCCCACACTTTTGATTCAAAGAAAATCTTTTAATTAAAGTGGTAACTGAATACTTGTTATTCCAGTAAGTGCTTCTTTTTTGGCATGGGCAGACAACCAGGAATCGAACCCAGGTCCCGGCATGGCAGGCGAGAACTCTGCCTGCTGAGCCACCATGGCCCACCCAATAAGTGCTTTTTTAGAAAAGGAATTTTTAGTTTTTATTTAGTATAATTTATTTTTAGATTTACAAAAAAGTTGCAAAGAGAATATCTGTATACTCTTCACCCAGTTTCCCCTGTTATTACTGTCGTACGTTATCATGATGTGTTTCTCAAAACCAAGAAACCAACACTGATGTATTAGTAGTAATCTGGAGTAAACTCCAGATTTTATTCACATTTCACCAGTTTTTCCACTTATGGAAACATCTTAAATCAAGCTTTTAAACTCTGTACTTAAACGAGCTTGAATCTAGATTCTTAGATTTATTTTAATTATAATATACATTCTAGATATTTATATACTATATATATTGAATTTGGATTTCTATATTTGTTTAAATAAATGTAAGTTATCTTTGACATTAATTTCTTTGAAAGTTATCTTTTGGCATTCACAGGTCTGCTCCCCAGGCCATTTTAAGGTAGAGTTCATGATCCTTTTCCTCACCCTTCTTGTGTTCTCTGCAGAAACATGATTCATAATATCTATTAGTTCTCGCTCTATAGTACCCTTTTCAGCATGATTATAAGCCACTTTTTCCAGGAGCATGTGGAAAATAGCCACCTTTTTTTGCTAGGAAATTAACTTACCTGTTAAGAGTAGTGGTCACAACTCTACTCTAGAAAGCTGGTGTAACTGTCCCTAATATCTTACTGAGAGTATTTAAGTATTTGACTATTCCTAAAGAAGAAAAAAAAAGATGCTTGTAATAAGACAGAATACCATTGTAGATAGGGTATTACTTGGGCATGTTTCACTCCAGACTTGCTAATGTAATGTCCTGAGACAAACCATAGCAACCAAAACTCACAGTATTAACTTGAATCATTCCTTGAAACAGCTTAATTTACAGCAGAGGAGGAAGGAACTGGCAACATCAAGTAGATACGGATTTTTTTTTTTTTTTTAGCATTTGTTCCCCCAATTATTTATTTTTATTCCATATGTTCTACTCCTTTGTGGACAAGGTAGATAAAAGAAACATCAGACACAAGATTTTCACAATCACACAGTCACCTTGTGACAGCTGTATCATTATTCAATCATCCTCAAGAATCATGGCTACTTTAACACAGCTCTACATTTTCAGGCAGTTCCCTCCAGCCTCTCCATTACATCTTGAATAACAAGATGATATCTACTTGATGCATAAGAATAACCTCCAGGACAACCTCTGGACTCTGTTTGGAATCTCTCAGCCATTGACACTTTGTCTCATTTCACTCTTCCCCCTTTTGGTCGAGAAGGTTTTCTCAATCCCTTGATGCTAAGTCTCAGCTCATTCTAGGGTTTTTCTCAGTCCCTTGATGCTGAGTCTCCGCTTATTCCAAGATCTCTGTCCCACGTTGCCAGGAAGGTCCATACCCCTGGGAGTCATGTCCCACGTAGAGAGGGGGTAGGGTGGTGAGACTGCTCGTTGTGTTGGCTGGAGAGAGACGCCACATCTGAGCAACAAAAGAGGCTCTCTTGGGGGTGACTCTTAGGCCTAATTTTTTTTTTTACATGGGCAGGCACCGGGAATCGAACCTGGGTCCTCTGGCATGGCAGGCAAGCATTCTTGCCTGCTGAGCCACTGTGGCCCGCCCTAGGCCTAAATTTTAAGTAGACTTGACCTATCCTTTTTGGGGTTAAGTTTCATATTAACAAACCCCCAGACTGAGGGCTCAGCCTATAGCTTTGGTTGTCCACACTGCTTGTGAGAATATCAAGAATTCAACTTGGGGAAGTTGAATTTCTCCCCATTCTCACCACTCCCCGAAGGGGGCTTTGCAGATTAGGTATGGATTTTTAAAATAATTTTCCCTCTAGCTTAAATGGCACTTGTAAGTATTCCTTCTGTTGGCAAGTTTTTTACGTTTAAGTATTTATTTATTTATGCATTTTAATTTCGAACTTACAGGAGAGTTGCAAAAATAATGCAACCCCCCTACAGAGAATTCCAACATATTCCCCTCCAAGATACCCAAATCCACCAACTTCATAGCTTTTCTACTTCTCTTTCTCTCTTTTCTTCCTTTCTTCCTTCCTTCCATCCACCCATCCATCCATTCATCCATCCATTTTTCCCTTTAATCTGGCTATCTGTTTCTAGAACATTTGAGAGTAGGTTGTATATATCATATTCCTTGAACACTTAACACTTCCATGTATGTTTCCTGAGAACAAAGATATTCACTTATTTAACCATCTTCGGCACAGTTACCTAGGTCAAGAAATTTAACATTGATATGAAGCTTACAGTCTATATTCCAGTTTTTTCATAGGTTCCAATGTTTTGGGGCTTTTTGTCAATCATTACTGGTTCCAGTCCAGGATCATGGATTGTGTTTAGTTTTTATTGTCTTTTGTTGCTCTTTTTTTTTTTTTTAAATTGTTGGGACATATATACAACATAAACTTTCCCATCTCACCCATTCCCAAGTATATCATTCAGTGTGATTAATCACATTCACAATGTTATACTCCATTTCATTACCAGAATTTTCCCAACACCCCAAACAGAAACCTTATGCCCATTATGCATTAATTCCCCCATTGTCCCCTACCTCTCACCCTTGGTAACCTGTGCTTTATTTTTGATCTCTATGAATTTGCCTATTCTAGTTATTTCATATAAGTAAGATGATTCAATATTTGTCCTTTTGTGTCTGTCTTATTTCATTCAACATAATGTCTTCAAGGTTCATCCATTTTACAGCATGTATTAGAACATCATTCCTTTTTATGATTGATATTCCATGTTATGTATTTATCACATTTTGTTTATCCATTCATCTGTTGATGGACAGTTGGATTGCCTCCACCTTTTGACTATTGTGAATAATGCTGTGATGAACATTAATATACAAATATCTGTCTGAGTCCCTGCTTTCAATTCTTTTGGGTATATACCTGGATGGCAGGGTCATATGGTAGTTCTCAGTTTAACTTTTTGAGGGACTTGCCAGACTGTTTTCCACAGCAGCTGTACCATTTTACATTCCCGCCAACAATATATGATACTTCTTGTTTCTCCACATCCTTGTCAACACTTGTTATTTTCTGTTTTGTTATTAGTAGCCATTCTAGTGGGCATGGGTTGCTACTTCATTGTGGTTTGGATTTGCATTTTCCTAGTGCCTAATAATGTTGAGCACGTTTTCATGTTTGTTTGGGTTTTTTTTGCTATTTGTATATCTTTTTTTGGAGAAGTGTATATTCAGATCCTTTATTCATTTCTAAATTGGGTTGTCTTTTTTGGGGGGAGTGCATGGTCCGGGAATCGAACCCAGATCTCCTGCATGGAAGGCAAACAGTCTACCGCTGAACCACCCGTGCACCCTTCTTTTTGTTTTTGAGTTGTAGCATTTCTTATTAAATATATGTTTCTAAATATTTTCTTCTGTTCTCTTGATTGTCTTTTTACTTTCTTGGTAATGTCCTTTAAAGCACAAAGTTTCTAATGTTGAGGAAATCTGACTTATTTTTTCTTTGTCACACATGCTCTTGGTATAAAGTCCAAGTCTACTGCCTAATGCAGGGTTCTGAAGATACTTCCCTATTGTTATCTTCTAGTAGTTTTATAATTTTAGCACTATATATTTAGGTTGTTGACCTATTTTGAGTTAATTTTTTGTACAGCATACCACATTTTTTAAAAGTAAAACATCCTCATGCTTTCTAGGAAACAAGTGAAAATGTGTAAAGATAACTTGGCATTCTGATGAGAAAACACATATTAAATCTGAAGCATACCTTCCTTTTGCAGAGTCAAAGAGGAGGAAAAAGGAACAGTATTTGTTGTGTCTGTTATTTAAACTAAAGAGCTAAGTTCTGAATTCTGTGTCTGTGAGTGTCTATGTGTGGAGCATTGCATTAGGCATCATGAGGAAGCGTAAATTTCTTTCCTTTCTCTCAATGAATTTATAGTGGGTGAGGTATAATTTATATTAAAACAACCACAGTGTAACACAATGCTTGTTATAGGAGTAGCACTGATATAAAAGTTTGATAGAAGGAGAATTATTTCTGAGGAGTGTTTTTTGCGCCTGGTTAAATTATGATTGCATATTTTGTTGACTTCCTTTCATCAACACTTAGATCTGAATGAGCTTAGACATTGAATCTGAACGGATTTAATGAATTCATTTTTTATTTTTATTTTTTAAGTTTAGCATTGATTATTACAGAAATAATACATGTTCATTATAGAAAAATTAGAAAATCTAGAAAACCTCATCACTGCCTCTACCTACCCCGCCACAAAAAAAATTTCATCTGTTATCTAGTTGGATTTTATTTTAACGGAGAAAAGTAGATAATAATTATATACTTGATTAGTTCTTTCTCTCAACAAGTCTCTTACATTTATAAAAGAGTAATACTTATTTGCAGAAACTCTGATTCTTAGATAAATTTTTTGGTCGGGGAAGCAAATACACTTTGTGATCAAAACTATCCTTGGGTTCTAAGAAATGATGAATATGCAACTAAGTGATGATATTGTGAATTACTGATTTTATATGTAGAACGAAATGATCTCATGTTAATGTTTTAGTTTGTTTGTTGTTAAATTTTTTAATTAATAAATTTTAAAAAAACCACAGAAGTATCCTTGGTTGTTCTAGGCACATTTCTTAAAGATATTGTCAAAAGTAGTGATAGAAAATTTGATTGATGTGAACTGGGTGAAAATTCTTTGATTCTTTTGACAAGGGAAGTATATTTAAAGATATTACAGTAAAAATCCGCATTATTATTTAAAAAATTTTCTTACCATAATTAAATGAAAAGGATTTAGACTTACTCCCATGTCTCTAGGTCTCTGGCTAGGCAGCCTGCTTCGTCATATTGGCATTAAATGAGCATTCACTGCATTTGTCCAAATGCTTCATCATATTGGCAATAAATCAGCATTCTTTGACCACTCATTGGATTTGGATTATGACAAAAGTTAAACACACACTCACAAAGCAAACAAACAGAGCATTTTATTAAGGTTTTAGACTGATTATATCTACTTATAGTGCATATATTGTGAAGAGCTGTGGTTTTCTTTAGATTAATAAAGGCATTGTATAAAAATCATCTCCCCACGTAAATACTTCCTCCACCTACTCATTTGTCTGCAAGCCAGGAGTCTGTTCACTTCCTCTTTGGCTCAGTGCCTTTGAGGCTCATAGGCTCATTTTTTTTTAGATGTTCAGTGCAGTTGAGATGATGTCCAGAATTACTGTTACTAATTAATTAATTTTATATCCTAAAAATAGCTCCTTTGTAATTTGAGAGGAGATAGTGTCCTGAACAGATAGTACATTCCGAAATTTGGATGTTTGGGATTTATTTTTTTGTTTACTGAAACATGCACAGTCATTCACAATTCATATAGAGAACCACATTTTCTGAAAAGGTAGTTAAGAATTCAGTGTGGAGAAAACCTTTGTATATTTGAACGTGTTCCATCAGCTTTACCAGCTCAGGTTATTACTGTGTCGTGTCACGGAGCAAATAGCCAAGAATAATTTTATGTGATGCTGAGGGATGTTTCTTCCTCACAAACAGATTGTTAAATTGCCTTGTGTTCTATAGTTTAGCCTTGAGTTAAAATTTTAGTGGTATGTCACCAGTAACAGAGACGTAACCGATATGATACATGTATGTGTATGTTTGTGTGCATAAAGATTGTGCCTTTCTTCCCTTAAAAATGAAGTGTTGAGATGTGTTTCCACATGAAGATAATATTGATTTTTTTTTTCTTCTCTCTCTCTCTGCTTTACCTGGCAGTTAATGAAAAAATTCTTGCTCGAAAGTTGCATATCCCTTGAGGGCAACAAACAATACATTCAAAATGAAACTAACTTACTATTTCTGCAACATGCAGTGGTTTGTATCAAAAGCTGTTTTGGTCTTACCTTTGATATTGTCCCCTTTTCTTTGAAGTGGTCATATTTTAATTTGGAGTGGTTTTAAAGTTTAGAATTTCCTGAAGTGAACATGAAAATGTTTTAATATTTTCTTATGTGGTTGTACACTAGTTTATAGAAAGTTTGTCTCAAGACAACATATTTCTTCAATAAGACCAAAGGGAAAGAAAAAAACTTTCCAAATCTGAGAAAGTGATGAATACAAAGTATTTTAGGAGGCTATTCCAAATGAAATTGGATTTAAGTAGGTATATTATAGATGTCTTTAGCTTAAAAAAAAAAACTGGGCATTTTTTGTAAGGATTGAATGGTGTGTGAATATATCTCAATAAAACTGCATTTTAAAAAATACCTGGGCGTTTGTGGTTTAGTACTTGGAGTTTGTGTTTTAATATTGGAATCATACTTATAATATAAGGAAGAGAAAACTAGGCACTATATTACCTTTCCTTGTATTTTTTGTAATGTATACATCTTTTTTCCTTTGGCTGATGTGTTCTGAAATGAAGATTATAACTTTATCATACTTTTCTTTCTTTATATATAATTTTTAAAAATTTGATGAACTTTTGTTGTAATGGATTCCAAAATGTTTTCTTGTAATGGAGTTCTTCTGTGGTAAGAGGTGTTCTCCCCATCAGCATTTAAACATGCTCATGACTGTCCCTTTAAAAAAAGAATCAAACTCAAACCTTTCTTCTGTCTTTAGCTCCATTCTAGCTTGTATTCCACCACCTTCCTCAGCTCCCACTCCTCATTACATTACAGTCTAGGTTCTTCCCCCTTTTAGTCTGTGTGCATGCTGCCCCTTCTTGCCTGCGTAAGTCTTATTCTCACACTCACCTTTTTGCTACTTACTCACTTCCTGACTTTCTCTTGGCTAACAACTCTTACTCTTCCTGTGCATTACACTTTGGCAATTGCGTCCTCTAATGAAGTTTTCCCCCTTCCATGACACTCCTCTCTTGGCTCCCTGGGTACCTTGTGCACCCTCTATGGTGGCATTTATCATATTATGTGGTCATTGCTTGTTTGTACTCCTCATTAGAGTCTGAGGTCCTCAAAAGCAGGGTACATCTTGTCCATATTTATACATGACTGTCCCTCTGATACCATTTACACAGAGAACAGAATTGTTAATATTTAGTGATTGTGTGAAGTAATATTCTCTATAGGCACACCACCACCACCACCACCACCACCAAATAGGCACATACATCTCTTCTGTAGTGATTTAGCATATGTACATTTTTGGTAGGTAGTTTAGTAGTTTAGGTGGGACTGCAGTTTCTTTTTTTAACTAAAAGGTGTTTCTGGACAGTTGTTTCTTGAAGACTGTAAAATGGTGTGTTTTGTTTGTTTGCATCTATAACTAGTGGGTCAGTTCCCATGATAGATACTATTTCTATATTATCTCCAACTGAGGCTCAGAAGAGGATATAATCAACCATGGTGGTAAGAGTATCAAAGGGCCTCCTTTTTCTACCATTGTATTTCTGGCCAGATGGAGAATTGTCAAAGAGAGATCTTCCCTGGAAATAAGGATTGGGAGTTCTCAGTATTTAGATAGAATTTGAAGCCATAAGAATGATGAGCTATCACTTGGAAAAGTTAAAAAAAAATCTGTTAAAGACAGAACTTTAGAAATCAGTATTTAGGAGATGGGCAGGGGGGAAGAAAAACTTTTAGAAGGAATGTCAGAAACAAATACCTAGAAGAAATTATGATAAGAAAGAAAATTATTTAAGGAGATGGAATTTTTAGTTTGAAAGGTCCAGCTAGAAGTGAAGTAAAATGAGGTTGCCTGGGTGGGCTACGGTGGCTCAGCAGGCAAAGTTCTCGCCTGCCATGCCGGAGACCCGGATTCGATTCCTGGTGCCTGCCCATGCAAAATAAATAAATAAAGTTGCCCATTGGACTCAGCAATGGGAAGTCGTCACTAACTTACAGTTTCAGTGGAGTGATGGAAACAGAAATCCAATTGCTGTGAGTCAGAGAGTAGATTGATAATAGGGTGATATATGGGAACTCTGTAGATTGTGAATGATTTTTCTGTAAACCAACAACTTCTTTAATTAAAAAAAAGAAAAGTAAATTGATGATGAGGAAATAAAATATAGGAACGTGGACAAGATCCTGGCTGGAAACATAAGGGAAGAGAGGAGGGTTGTGGTTAGAGATGGAGTTAGCCATGGAAGTTTTGCTTTGCTTTACTTTTTATTTTTAATGATAGAGATTTGACTGTGACTTACTATGATGGGTGATGGAGTCCTGTAGAGAAATGAGGAGAGGGGTGGGGCATTATTATCAACAGAACAAAAACTTGTGCTTGCAAGAGCCAGAGGGAAAGGGATCAACAAAGCCTGAGCACCTAATCTCTGAATGAAGAGTCACCCTAGAAATTGGGCAGATAGAAGAAACAGATTTAAACAAGTTTAAGAATACATTCCTAATAATCTTAATTTTCCCTGTGAAGTAAGAGAGATCTGAAAGAGAGACCTGGATAGAATGAAAGAAAGGCTGGAGGAGAATGGTGGGTATCTGGAATAAATTGTGATATGAGGGAATTGAGTCCTAACTATATTGCCAAGTGCCAATGAGCTGAGATTGGAGAGCAGGAATTTATGGCACACCAGTGTGGCTTTTTCTTCTAACAACTTAAATGGAGGAGGAGTAAAGAAGGCTAATTACAACCACTGTAGCTAACATTTTTGCTTTTCTTGTGCCAAGTGTTGTATTAACTTTAGGTTCATCATATTTAATCCTCACACTAGCTCCATTAGAGATATATCATTATTATCTTCATTTAACAAAAAGATCAAGGCTAAAAGAGGCTAAGTAGGCCCCATAGATAAGCCCCAATGATAGTTTTAGAACTCAGCTCAAGTATGAGCCTTAACCATTGTCCTAATTAATTCAAGACTGTTTTTCCAGGGAAAAGAGATCTAGTGAAAGAACAACAGAGTGGGCCACAGTGGCTCAGCAGGCAAGAACGCTTGCTTGCTGTGCCAGAGGACCCGGGTTTGATTCCCGGTGCCTGCCCATGTATAAAAAAAACAAAGAAAGGGAAAGAGGCCTCATGTTAAGGAATTATTCAGTCACTAAATTCAACGTTCACCTTTTTCTATCTTTTTCTTATCTTCTGTGCATTGCAATTGAGTGGTTTTCCTTCTACCTGTGTTAATTTCTTCTCTTTCTCCTTTGTTAACTATTTCTCCTCTGTCTTTGGGGTGCCCTAAGACCTGGTGTTTAGCCCCGTTTCTCTCTTCATTCTGTCTTCCACACCCCAAATTTTAAATTCTTTCTGTATGCCTGTGTTTCCCAAATGTATAACTCCAACCCCGTCTTCTACCCTGATATCCACACCTTTATATCCAATTCTCTACTGATAACTCTACTTAGATGTCTTATTTGCCCCTCAAACAACATGACTGTATAAATTAGAAGCTTTGGGTTTCAAATACTAGAAAGTCAAATTAAAAATAATTTCAAAACAAGGAAAATTTATGATCACAAATAACAAGATGCCTCAGTCTAGGATTGATTTAAGTGTGTGGTTAACATCCAGTATCCATGTTCTTTCCACCTTTCTGCTCTACCAGCCTCAACATGTCTGCCTTGTCCTTTGGCCAGCTTCCATCATGATTTCAAGATGGGTACCACAGTTCCAGGCATCACATCCAGACAAGATGACGTGCAGCGGAAGATGGTGGTTGTTTCTTCCTTATGCTTTTTTTATGAATTAGGAAACCTTTTCTAGAAACCTTGCAGCAGACTTCCACGCAAATCTCAGTGTCCAAAACTTGGCCATAGATCCATTTCTAACCAATTACTAACAAGGGGAGGGGATAAGAAATTAGTATTTACCCTCCAGCTAAGGGATGAAATCACTTTGCCTAGTGGGTAAATATCTGGACAAAATCAAAGAGTCTACCATGATTTACTGCAACCAACTATTTACTGCAGCATCTAAAATACAGCTCTTGATTTCTGTTTTCCTTTCCTTCCTACAAACTGCTCTTTCCTAGTCTTTGGCATCTCTCTGCTTGCTTAAGTAAAAACCTAGGCATTAGCCTTGATTATTTTTCTTTTTTCCCCTCCACACTTTCTCCATCACTCTCAGCAAGTTCTTTTACTTCTGTCTCCAAAGTAGATACCTGAACATTTCTCCCAATTGTCACTTCCACCATCTGAGTCCAAGCCATCATTATCACTTACTTAGACTATCAAAACATCTTACTGATCTTTATGATCTGATTTCACATTTGCCTCCCTATAGTCTATTTTTTATACTGCAGTCAGAATGATTTTTTAAAAAAACAATTCAGATTATATCAGTCATGTACTTTGAATTTAATCTTCTATGACTGATAACTGTAATTAGAATAAAAAATCCAAAACTGGGGTATACCAGACCCTATGTGACTGGTGCCTACATATCTCTTGGACCTCATTTGTAATGCCCAATCCATCCTTTACTGTGCTCTGGCCTCATTGACCTTCTTTCCACCTGATTCCTATCTCAAGTCTTTTTATATTGGCTGTTTCTGAAGGCTACTTTTTTGTCAGATCTTTACCTAGCTGGCTTCTTTACATTAGGATCCTTCCTCAAATGTTATCTTTTCAAAGAAGCTGTCCCTGACTACCCTGTCTTTTTTTTTTTTTTTTTTTAGTATGATTTCTTTTTACTTGGAGAAGTTGTGGGTTTGCAGAAAAATCATGCAGAAAATATGAGTTCCCATAAACCCTGCAATTATTAGCTCTTTGCATTAGGGTAGTACTTTTTTTACAGTCAGTGAAAGAATATTATTATAATTGTACTCTTAACTATGGTCTATAGTTTACATAGGCTTTCACTGTTTGTATTTACAGTCCTATGATTTAAAAAAAAATTTATTCTAGTAACGTTTCTATAACCTAAAATTTACTCTTTTCACCACATTCAAATATATGGTATAGTAGTTTTAATTACATTCATCAATGATTTTCTACCATCACCCAATTCATTACCAAAACTCTTTCACCACTCCTAACAGAAATTCAATACCAACTAAGCATTAATTCCACATTTCCTCTCCCCACCTCTCCCTTTGTTAACCTATATTCTGGTATCTGACATGTATGAGTTTGCTTATTCTAATTATTTATCAGTGAGATTATGCAATATTTATCCTTTTGTCTGGCTTATTTCACTCAACATGATGTCTTCAAGGTTCATCCATGTTGTCACATGCATCAGAAACTCATTCCTTTTTTATGACTGAAAAATATTCCATGGTATGTATATGCCACGTTTTGTTTATCCATTCATCAGTTGATGGTCACTTGGGTTGCTTCCATCTTTTGGCAGTTGTGACCAATGTCACTGTGAACATGAACATATAAATATCTGTTTGAATCCCTGCTTTAAATTCTTTTGTGTATATAGCAAGAAGTGGGATTGGTTATATGGTATTTTAGTCTGCCTAAGCTGCCAGAATACAACACACCAGAGATGGATTGACTTTTAATAAAAGAGTATTTATTTAGTTAAAAATGTACAGTTCTTCAGAGGAAAGGCAGCTAACTTTCAGCTTAGGTTCTTTCTTACACGGGAATGCACAGGGCGATCTCTGCTGGCCTTCTCTCCAGGCCTCTGGGTTCCAACAACTTTCCCCAGGGTGATTATCTCCAAAGGCCTGGGCTAAGCTGAGTGCTGAGATGAAGTACGCTGAGCTGTTTGGGCTGTGCTGCATTGAGCTCTCTCATTTAAGCATCCAGCCAATTAAATCAAACATCATTCATTGCAGCAGGCATGCCCCCTAGCCGACTGCAGATGTAATCAGCAACAGATGAGCTTCACATGTCATTAGTTCAGGTCCACAGCCATAGAACTAGGTACCTTCACCTGGCCAAGTTGACCCCAGAACCTAACTACTACATATGGTAAATCTATACTGAACTTTCTGAGGAATTGACCAACTTTTCCGCAATGGTTGTATCATACTCTATTTCCACCAACATTGAATGAGTGTTCCTATTTCTCCACATCCTCTCAACACTTACTATTTTCCATTTGTTTCACAGTAGCCATTCTGGTGAATGTGAAATGGTATCACACTTGTGCTTTTGATTTGCATTTCCATAATGGCTAATGATGTTTTGCATCTTTTCATGTGCTTTTTGGCCATTTGTAGATCTTCTTTGAAGAAATGTCTATTCAAGTTTTTTGCTCCTTTTGTTGTTGAGTTGTAGGATTTCTTTATATATTCTGGATATTAAACCCTTATCTGATATGTGGTTTTCAAGTATTTTCTCCCATTCTGTAGGTTGTCTTTTTACTTTTTTAAAAAATTATTTTTATTGAGATATCTTCGCACACACAGTTCATCCAAAGTATACAGTGGCTCACAGTATCATCACATTTGTGAATACACAATTCATCACCATGAACATTTTTAGAACATTTGCATCACTCCAGTAAAAGAAATAAAAAGAAAAAAGAAAAAAACTTTTACATCTCATACCTTTATCCCTCCCTCTCATTGACCACTAGTATTTCAGTATACCCTATTTTATTAGCCCCCCATTATTTATTTATTTTTGTCCTTATTTTTTTTTCACTCATGGGTCCATACCTTGGATAAAAGGCGCATCAAACACAAGGTTTTCACAATCACACAGTCACATTGTAAAAGCTATATCATTATACAGTCATGTTCAAGAATCAAGGCTCCTGGAATACAGTTCAGTAGTTTCAGATACTTCCCATTAGCTGCTCTAAAACATGATAAACTAAAAAATGGTATCTACATAATGCATAAGAATAACCTCCAGGATAACCTCTCAACTTTGTTTGAAATTTCTCAGCCACTTATACTTTATTTTGTTTCATTTCTCTCTTCCCCCTTTTGGTCAAGCAAACTTTCTCAATCCCATGATGCCAGGTCCAGGCTCATTCGGGGAGTCCTGTCCCATGTTGCCAGGGAGATTTATCCCCCTGGGAGTCATCCCACATAGTGGGGAGGGCATTGAGTTCACCTGCCAAACTGGCTTAGAGAAAGTACCACATCTGAGCAACAAAAGAGGTTCTCTGTGGTGACTCTTACGCATAATTATCAGTAGGCGTAGATTCTCTCCTTTGCAGGAATAAGTTTCATAGCGTTGAACCCGAATATCGAGGACTTAGCCTTTTGAATTGGTTGTCCCTACCACTTGTGAAAATATCAAGAATTCCCCAAATGGGGACATTTAATATTTCCTCCTTTCTTTTTTACCAAGAGAACTTTGCAAATACTTTTTTATTGTCTGCTCAAATTACTCTGGGATGTATTGGGACATCACACTAACCTGTACAAACCAACAAGTTCTCAACGCCCTATTCAAGATTCCATGTAATTATGGTGTTTTGAATAAACTGACCATACAAGTCAAATTAGATAATGCACTACCCAAAATATAAATTTTGCACCAAATAAACATCTCCTTCCTTTGGTCTCACATAGAAGTTGAAGTTTTAAAATATGGACCAGCTCATCCTTTATCCTGAATTCTGATTTACTTTAGTCCTATCCAGATCAGCTTCATTCATATCTCTTATTGAAGTCTGATGGCTTTTTCATCCTTTTAAACAGTTGCTGTATGGAGTAATGCTGACTTACATAGTTTCAGAGCTCTAACTGAGTCTCAGGTGTCATATAAATACCTGATGTTTCAGGGAATGGCCAGGTTATACAAAAATATCTCAGTATCTCAGAATTTAGAAATAGTAGTTACAACCCTGCAATAAATGTGTTTTCTGTAAGAGCTTGCATAGTTCGTTATTTTGAAAATGGATTACTGCATGAAATAACTGCATTCAGTCAAAGCTAGACTGAGAAGTTCTAAGATTATATATCTTGTAGATTTGTTCTTCTGGTTATTTCTAAGGGCATTGAATTTTATTTGAACATTCATGTAGCCAGGACTTTGCTGATTAGTTTTTAGCAGAAAAGATCACAGTAATATACACAAAACTTCTTACCCTCCTTTAAAAATGTTTTCCTTTGTTTAAATTATATTCTCCTATCTTCAAGGGACATTTGTAAATTGAATTGAATATTGGAAAAATGTTTTGAATATGCACTGTAATCATCTGGGTCCTGCAGTATAGCCTACTCAGTATTTGATTTCTTCTTTGCCCCTGGGGCGGGGTGGAGGGGGCATTGGTGAACGTTAAATTGCTTAAACTGACTATAGAATCAGTAATGTACATTAGTTTTTATTGTCATAAAGAAATGCAGAGACTATTGATGCTTGAAGGTAATTAGATAGTATCTAGGAGGACCACCTCTCCTTTGTCCTCTTCCTTCAGCTGTATTTGCATATTATTCAGTAAACACTATAGCTTTAAATTTAAATTTAAATGCATGTGTAAAAATACAGTGAAATTTTAGTTTTAAATTTATTAATTAAAAAAATTAACAAACCAAATAAAACATCAACATACATAATCAGTAATTCACAATATCATCACTTAGTTGCATATTCATCATTTCTTAGAACATTTGCATTAATTCAGAAAAAGAAATAAAAAGACAATAGAAAAAGAAATAAAATGAACACAGAAAAGAAAAAGATTATACCTACCATACCCCTTACCCTAGCATTTCAAACTAAGTTTATTTTAGCATTTGTTCCCCCTATTATGTACTTTTATTCCATATGTTCTACTCCTTTGTTGACAAGGTAGATAAAAGGAGCATCAGACACAAGGTTTTCACAATCACACAGTCACATTGTGAAAGCTATATCATTATTCAGTTATCCTCAAGAAACATGGCTACTGGAACACAGCTCTACATTTTCAGGCAGTTCCCTCCAGCCTCTCCATTACATCTTAAATAAAAAGATGATATCTACTTAATGCATAAGAATAA